>NC_045973.1:22338626-23045385 GCF_010909765.2 Amblyraja radiata
CTGGGAAAGGCCGCTCCAATCCAGCTGTTAGCCCGGAGGAAGACGACATGAAAAAAGTCGCCTCTCCGTCTAGGAAGCGACCGAAAGCGGTTCCATCCTTTCCCCCCCCCCCACCCCCCACCCCCCACACCTAACTAACATTAGACACACCAAAAAAGTCGAAATAACAACATGCTGCTGGAAGGCAGCGACCGATTATTTTGGGGATGAAAGTTAGTGGAAACAACACGTGATGATTTTGAATCATACAATAAAGGGGAACAGAATTGGAGGAGGAAGAGGTGAAAAGGACCTGTTGGTTGAGTACACTTGTTAAACTTTGGGCACGTGAATAATGTGGAAAACACTTCTTTTATTTTATTTTTAAGATCTTGGTGTAACCAGAAATCATGACTTGTTTTCCTCTGTTGTGCTTAATAGGGTAGTGGCTAAGACACATTTTGAATGATACTAAAGTCTGTATGATGGAGGAGCTTAATTGACGTTTAAGTAAAAGGTATATCCAAATATAAATCAAATGATTAATGAGTATTTATTGGGACTCAACATGGAATATGTCTGGTGTTGTCCTTGTAACTGGGTGCCCGATAATGATTTAACTGATGTTCTTATTTCAAAACTCATTCTTTTTATGCTCTCACTTGGAATAACAACATAAGGAATCAATGTGACAAAGTGGGTCTAGTCTATAAGCACCAATGCATTTGTACAGTGTTGTGCGGTGTTGACTGTATGCTGGGTTTTAATCTTTTTAAAGGTGGGCTTGCTTTTGACTGAATTGTCTGATTGGTTTTCTTGCTTTCCAGAAAGCTACTACGGGAGGATCAACTTGAAGCTGGAACCAAAGCAGCACAGCAGGAAGAGTTAGAGCGCCTAAAAAGACTTGAGCAACAAAGAAGGAATTTGTGTTACCCACCTTGCCATTTGAACTATTACAAGGTAAGATTAGGATGCTAACTGCTTTACTGTAACATGTCTGTTTACTTGTAAGTATGTTGCTTAGGAAGATTGGACTTGGCAAGATTTTTGTTACACTAGGAAGCTGGTTGTTAATCTGCTAAATGAGTCAGGAAATGAAAATCATAGAAGATGTAGATGCAGATGCCATTGGCAGGAAGTGCTGAGCAGGTCAAGTGACGTCTGTAACAGTAACAAGTTAACATTCCCAGTCTGAAACCCTTCCTCAGTTTCTGGGCATTAGATGGCACCATTTCAGTTTCAGAGGGGTCAGGGAGGGAATATCGCTGAGAGCAAACTCGTAAATGTGGCTGTTAGAAGTGGATTATGGTTCTTTGTCTGTATTAAGTACTGTTGATTGCAGGGTGGGGGCTATTGCTAGTAGAAAGAGAAAAACTGAACCATAATCAGAGATGGATGGCAGGCAGAAAGAAAGATCAATTACCTAAATTTGGAAAGTTTTTGAATCTTTGAAGGCCGTAACATGCAGGTATGAGGTATTATTCCCCCCCGCTTCCATTATACCTCACGAAAGCGTATAAGAGGTGGCAGAGAGATCAGAGAAGAATGTAGAAGCTCAGGGTCAATCGCGTGGTCTGAGCACGAATGCTCTGCAAAGCAAACCATCAATCTACACTGTTTCTCAAATGTAGATGAGACCATATTGTGAACACTAAATGCGGTTAACTAGACTAGAAGAGTACTGCTTCATCTGAAAAGACTGGATCTTTGATTATGGGAAGGGAGAGCTGGCAGTCTTGCATCTCCTGGAGCTAGAAAGGTGACTATTATGAAATAGGGAGTAATTTATTTCTTACTGACCATCCACCACAGGTTGAGATTCTAAATTTCATGGAGTTACGCAGCATGAAACCGATCCCTTCGGTCCAACCAAATGCCCGTCTAAGTTAAGCGAGTCCCCTTTGCTCGTTTTTACATTCATATCCATCTAAACCGTTTCCTATCCATGTATGTGTCCAAATGCCTTTTAAATGTTATTGTACATACCTCAACCACTTCCTCTGGTAGCTCATTTCATACACATATTACTGTGTGGAAAAAGTAGCCCTTCAGGTTCCTATTAGTCTTTCCCCTCTCACCGTAACCTATGCCCTTTATTTCTTGATTCTGTACCCCGGATAAAAGACTGCATGCCTTCATAGAAACATAGAAATGGGTGCAGTTAGGTCATTTGGCCCTTCGAGCCTGCACCGCCATTCAATATGATCATGGCTGATCGTCCAACTCGGTATCCTGTACCTGCCTTCTCTCCATACCCCCTGACCCCTTTAACCACAAGGGCCACATCTAACTCCCTCTTAAATATAGCCAATGAACTGGCCTCAACTACCTTCTGTGGCAGAGAGTTCCACAGATTCACCACTCTCTGTGTAAAAAATGATGTCACCTATGTTATCCTGACAAAATATTTTCAAGTATATTACCTAAAACAGATGCCTGATCAGCAATAACACACTTTTAGAAATCTCTTGCTAACGCAAAAATTATTACAGTAATATTTCATGAGAATGCTATTAAAATAAATCTGGTATTGAGAGACTGACTATAGGATGTGTCCAAATGTTAAAAGGGGAGAGATCAAGAAGTTTGCAACGAGGTGATCTAGTCAAGATTTTAATTTAATTTAATTGAAAGATACAACATAAAAACAGGCCCCAGGGCTTAGTGAGTCTATGCCAGCCATCGATCACTCCTTCGCATTAGTCTATGTTATCTCTCTTTCTCATCTACTCACTACTTACCTGGGAAATTTATAAAGGCTGATATATAAAAATCAACCTACAAACCCTCATGTCTTTGAGATATGGGGGGGGGGGGTGCGAGAAACAGAACACTTGGAGGAAACCACATGGTTACAGGGAAACGTGCAAACTCCACACAGATAGCACCTGAGGTCAGGATTGAACCTGGGTGTCTGGCACATCAATATCACAATATTAAGATTTAGTCATTAATGGGACCAGAAATAGAATGCGAATTCATAGGTAGTTCTGGGTTGATATTGCAGACATGAGCAGCAGCAGGCCTGGGGGGATTTGAATGGTGAATATAATGAAGTGATAAAGTGACAATCTTAGGTCAACTTGTGTTAAGTGTGCACTTTTTTCTAAAATCTGTTCTCTTTTAACCATCCTCAGAATCGAACACCCAAACTTTAAAAAAGGAACCTGTTTGGAATGAAGGTAAGCAAATGCATTTCTTAAAAACTTTACGTACTATTGTGTTAAACAGTTTGATGCTCTGTTCCATTTCTTTATGTGTAAATCAATTAACCAGCAATTGAAAATATCAGGAAAGGAATTGCAGGAGAACTGAGCAATATATCCCATGGGCCTCACAAAGCTATTCAGCCACTGTAGTTATGCACACAAAGTATGGCTGGAAATAGTTATGGTGTATACCAGACTAGAATAATTATTAATTGGCTGTTAAAGACTTTGTGTTGTGTTCATTTCCCACAAGCAAGGTGATGTTGTGTGGTGATGGTCTTTTCTCTATGTATGCCCATGTGCTCAGCATAAGTGCCAATGTGTGATTGAAATTCCACATCAGAAAACTTTTTTCTACCAGTATTTCCAATGGCTTTATGTATTCAGGTTGGTTTATAAAAAAACAGTAATGTTTAGTCCCTGTGAAGTGACACCTTTTATCACTCTTTAATAAACAATTTGGATATATTTTAATCTTAACGTATATTTGTTATGTTCATCAGTGGTAAGGGTGAATATATGTTAAAAAAGGCACAAAGTGCTGTATTAACTCAGCAGGTCAGGCAACACCCCTGGAAAACATGGATCGGTGACTTTTTGGGGGGGGACCCTTCTCAAGACAGATGGGTGGGGGCAAAAAGCTGGAAGATAAGTGGGGAAGAAGAAAGCCTGCCATGTGATTGGTGGATACAGATGAGGGGGTGGGTTGATGGGCAGATGGGTGGACAAAGGCCAGAGATGAAAAAAACAGTGTGAAATAACAATAAAGCACATTGTGTAGCCAGAGTAAGGAATATAGGTGGAAAAGGGGACGGGAAGAGGTGAAGGAGAGAAATGGGTGCAAATCCCGAAGAGTCCTGACCTGATGACCCACTGAGTTACTCCAGCCCTTTGTGTCTCTTTTTTTTATATACCAGTATCTAGTTTCTTGTGATTCTGGGAATAAAATGTGTTGGCTTCATTAGAACTAAGTATTCCTGTATTTTACGTCTTCACGTCTATTGATGTAGCCTTGTAAAAGTGGAATATCAGTATTGAAACCTGTCTTTATTGGGCTGACTGATCAGAGAATTTTTTATAAATGTACTTCCTTCCCCAGTGTCCAAAATCCTGTATGGAATTGTGGAAATTATGTACCAGGACCAGAATCCGGGGGAAAATGTGGCATATGGGTTTTAGAGGGAAAAGTACAGTGCCCTCCATAATGTTTGGGACAAAGACCCATCTTTATTTATTTGCCTCTGTACACTCACAATTTGAGATTTGTAATAGAAAAAAAATCACATGTGGTTAAAGTGCACATTGTCAGATTTTATGAAAGGGTATTTTTATACATTTTAGTTTCACCATGTAGAAATTGTACATAGTCCCCCTCATTTCAGGGCACCTTAATGTTTGGGACACATGGCTTCACAGATTTGTAATTCCTCAGGTGTGCTTAAATGCCTCTTTATTGCAAGTATAGGAGAGCTCTCAGCACCTAGTCTTTCCTCCTTTCCATCACCGTTGGAAATTTTATTTCTGTTTAACAATATGAAGACCAAGGTTGTGCCAATAAAAGTCAAAGAAGCCATTATGAGACTGAGAAACAAGAATAAAGTTGTTCGAGACATCAACCAAACCTTAAGCTTACCAAATCAACTGTTTGGAACATTATTAAGAAGAAAGAGAGCACTGGTGAGCTTACTAATCGCAAAGGGACTGGCAGGCCAAGGAGACCTCTACAGCTGATGACCGAAGAATTCTCTCTATAATAAAGAAAAATCCCCAAACACCTGTCTGACAGATCAGAAAACTACTCTTCATGGGTCGGGTGTGGATTGTCAGTGACCACTGTCTGCAGAAGACTTCATGAACAGAAATCCACTGCAACTGATGCAAAAACCACTGGTTAGCTGCAAACTATAGTGATGGCCAGGTTACCAGTTTGCCAAGAGAGTCTTGAAAAAGAGCAAACCACAGTTTCTGGAGAAAGGTCTTGTGGACAGATGGACAAATTTAACTTATAATTAGTGTTGGCAGAGCAAAGTATGGAGGAGAGAAGGAAGCATTCTACGATCCAAAGCATACCACCTCAATCTGTGAAACACGGTGGTGGGGTGTTATGGCCTGGGCATGGTATGGCTGCTGAAGTGCTGGCTTCACTTATCTTCATTGATGATACAACTGCTGATGGTGGTAGCATAATGAATTCTGAAGAATAGACACTCCTCTCTCTCATGTTCAAATAATGCCTCAAAACTCCGGCGGTTCCTTCTACAGCATGACAATGATCCCAAACATACTGCTAAAGCAAGAAAGGAGTTTTTCAAAGCTAAAAAATGGCCAAGTCAATCACCCGATCTGAACCCAATTGAGCATGCCTTTTATATGCTGAAGAGAAAACTGAAGGACTAGCCCCCAAAACAAGCATAAGATAGCTGCAATACAGGCCTGGCAGAGCATCATCAGAGAAGACACCCTGCAACTGGTGATGTCCATGAATCGCAGACTTCAAGCAGTCATTGCATACAAAGGATATGCAACAAATTCTAAGCATAACTACTTTCATTTACATGACGTCGCTGTGTCCCAAATATTATGGTGCCTTGAAATGGGGGTATAGTATAATCACTGCTGTAATTTCTACATGGTAAAAACCAAAATGTATAAAAATACCCTTTATTAAAATCTGCCAATGTGCACCTAAACCACATGTGATTTTTTCCATTACAAATCTCAAATTGTGGAGTACAGAGGCAAATAAATATTGATGGGTCTTTGTCCCAAATATTATGGCGGGCACTGTATTTCTTGGATCTCAGCAGAGGAAATGTTGAACACAAAGACAATGAAATAAGCAAATGCAGTTGTACTTACTCCAGAGTGTTTTCTTTCCAGAGGAAATTGTACAGAAAGCAGATGAACATCTGGCAACCACCACCAAGGCCCTCTAAATCTGAGGTAATCTGTGTGGACATAAGCAGCGAGAGTGAAGAAGATGCAGGGGGAGTAAACAAAGTTGTAAAGGATGGTGAGAATATAACTGGATCTATTCCCATTTTCATATTATTCCTTGGCCCGAGGCACGCACTTGTCTTCTTCCCACCACAAAAAAGTGTATGCAAACTTACATTGCGGCATGGTTTCAAAGGCATTGACAATCTAGATTTACCTTCTTACGGAATATTTATCCTTTTTATAAATGTGAATTCAGCTTTTCCCCACGAGAGTTTCTTCTTCTCTGAACTGTCCATTTGTTGAAATAATTGATGGAAACATGCAGAAAAAATGGTAAATTGGAAAATTAAGGTTTATGTAGTGAAGTTGTTCCACTTTCACAAACCATATTTTGAGGCAAATGTGGCCGTTACCCATGTAACTGCCATCATTTTCTCATGAAATGATCTTGATGCTTCCACTCAGAAATGGAAGCTCCAAAGTTAGAGATAAGAGACTGCATATGCTCTAATCTAGAGCAAAAATCAAAGTGCTGGAGGAATAAGCGAGTTCGGCATTCCGAAAAAACAAGGAATCATGGGATTTGTCAAAGGTCATTCACCAGAAAGCAAAAGTGAAAGAAGCGCTGGCTGAAGAAACTGTGTATAAATTCTTGTCTTTATTCATAATTTATGTGTAAAAATATATTTAATCTGTGGAACCCCCCGTGTGGTCAGATTGTAGGAAAGTTAATGTATTTTATAGTTGATAGTTTCTGAGTCGAATTTCACTATTCTGCTAATTTCAAGGCAATGGAATTCTTCAGCTCATCTATGAATACGAATGAGCAATGAAATTCTCGATTCCAGAGAGACTCTCATAAATGGGGTCAACTCCTCATCCCACCAAAGGAACAGTAGCGGTAGAGCGGGGCAGATGCGAGTGCGAGACGGGAGAGCGCGCACACAGACCCGCGCCTCATCCGCATCCAGGATTGAACCAGGATCCCCGGCGCCGCAAATGCTGTCAAATCGCCACTGGATTCTCCCCTCCCCGAGTGTCCCATCCCCGTCCGGGGCAACCCGGACTGACGGGACACCAGCGGCCTCAGGCCCACAGCCAGTGCGGAGAAGAAGCGCCAACTCCAGCCCGACCCCGCTCCAACTCCGAGGAACCCGCTCCCCGACAGGCCGAGGACTGCCAGCCACACGCCCCGCCCCACCCTGCGGCCGCCGGCCAACCCCCCTCCCTGTGCCGGTGAAAGACGAACATCAACCATCAACGGGGATACACACACAGTGCTGCAGCTGGACAGGCAGCATCCCCGGAGACACCCTTCTCCAGAGATGTTGCCTGACCCGCCGAGCTACCGCAGCTCCTCGTGTGCAACCCCGCCGGCACCGAGGGGCTAACTCTCATCCCACTGGACAAGGGAGATAGGCACAGCCGACGGTCCCTGGCCGGCCGGGGAACCGCCACCACCGGACAGGGACGGGACCACCCGGGAGGGGACGGGCTGGCTCAGCAGCAATTCAACAGTGCCGGAAACCCGACCCCGACCATGGACCCCGACCCCACGCAGCAGCATGATCTCGCTCACTCACCGAAGCATAAAGCAATAAAAACAACAAAATCATCGTAGCTTTTTACAAAGGAACAATAATACAACTAATTCCTAGTTTGAAAGCAGTAATTTTCTTACCTAAAAGAATCAAAGCTGGTAAAAAACGAATGAAATGAAGGTCTACTGCTCCACTGCTACCAGCAATGTTTATGCAGAGTGACCTTTGACCTGGCCATGCGCAGTTGGAATACCGAACTCGCTTATTTCAACAGGCCAGGCAAGAATCTGTGGAAGGGTAAATGATCACACTGGGTCCTGGCCCGCAATGTTGTCTGTGCTTTCCCTCCAGATAATGCCTGACTGTTGAATTCCTCCAGCTCTTTCCCAAAGTTGGTTTGCTGGCACATTCAATTTTTTCTGCATTGATTTTAAAGGAAGAAGTTTGGTGGGTCGTTTTACAAACCAATCGGTCGGGAAAATTCATGCTATTTGATGATCAGATTTGAATCATTTCACAATTATAAATTATTATGTTGTCCAGAAAGCTGGGGCGATATTGGTTTGAAGTGCCCATTTTAAATTGGTATGCTAATTTAGAATGTAAATAACTTCTTCATTTCAAAGAGCAGTTATCTAATCTGTTGACCTTAACAGTCTGCATGCTATGATGCAAGTAGTTCCCATTTAGTAGTGACACCTTATTTGACATATCATCTTGTTTTTATATCTGTCTTGGAAGATGTGATCGAATTGAGTTCTGGGGAAGATGATACATTCCAAATTCTTGATAGTGGATCCAGCAATGATGAGGAGGTGAATGAGGAGAGCAATGATGCTCATGTAAATGATGCCTTGAACCAGCCAGATGATCTGGGGCGTGTAATGGTTAACATAAATCATCCTCCAAATGAGCAAGACATTTTCCTGGCATCCCAACTGGCACGATCTGTGAAACCACACCAGGTAATGGATACACCTTTTTTTTATCAGTACTATAGTGCATTATATTGTGACAGGCAATATCTTTTCTTAAGTGATCTTATCACATGTGAGGTAGCGGAGGGGAAGGCCTGAGTGAAAGGCCTTGAATTCCACGTGTATTCATATGAGGAAAGAGAGGAGATCACAGAGGCTTTGACAAAGATCTTTGTATCGTCAGCCACAGGCGAGGACTAAAGAGTAGCCAATTTATTTCTTTATTTAAGTAGGGAAGTAGAGAGGATTCCAGGGACTTATAGGTCTGTAGCCTCACGACAGTTTTGGGGAAATAATTGGAGAGGATTCTTCAGGATAGATTTACTCCCATTTGAAAGGTGCGGACTATGGACAGTCAGGCTGGCTTTGAATGAGGCAGGTCACATCTTATTAACGACCAATTTTTGTGGAAGTGCCAAAGGTATCAATAATGTTGTCTTCATGTGTTTTAGTAAGGCATTTTATAAAGTCCCCATAGTGTTTCTGATCCAGAAGACAAAAATGCACAGCTGAAGGTCTGACCAGTGGAGTTCCCTCAGGGATTAGAATGTCTATGGGTAGATTGGTAAGTTTGCAGATGACACAAGATTTCTGGAGTTGCAGACCGTGAGGAAGGCTGTCAAAGTATACAGCGTGATGTAGATCAGCTACAGAAATGGGAAGAAAATGGAAGATGAAGTTTAATCCAAGCAAATTTGGAATGTTGGATGTAAGACCCATACATCATGATGTACCGAAGGATCTTGGGGTCCAAGTTCATAGCTGCCTGAAAGTTGGTAACACGTAGTTAAAGTGGTAAAGAAGGTGTATGGTATGAATGCCTTCATTGGTCAGGGTATTGAGTATAAGAATCATGGAAACTATGATGCAGCTCAATAGGACTTTGGTTCAGTGTTTCCACTTTGAACAAAATTACCCGTAAGTTCGGGAAATTATGGTTGTCTCGTGTAATTTTAGGGAAATGAAATAATTTCGGGAAATTTCAGCATCCGCCCCGCGAAGGGGTCCAACAGGCATGATATTCTTCCGAATGATTTAATTGTGGCATTGATAAGACTTTTAGATATGCACATAGATATGCGGCGAATGGGAGGGAAATGGATCATTGTAGCAGATTAAATTAATTTATCTTGGCATCATGTTGGCAGAGACATTGTGGGCTGAAGAACCTGTTCCTGTGCTGTACTGTTATGTGTATGGTGTTGACTCTGTTATGTTTGTGATTATAGGAGTTCTGAGGACTTCCTATGAAAGTGTCCCAAATATAATGAACTTTAATAGCTCCTTGGATTTCTTTCATTGCTTGTGTCCTGGAGCATCTTGTGTAAAACTTGTGTACTGGAATTCAGATATTCTCATAGATTAGGCCTGTATTCTGTAAAGAGGGGATCTCAAGATTCCTATAGGCCCTCGACAGGCGGGATACAGAGCAGATATTTTGGTTGGGTATGGGACAGAAATTTCTGCTGGAAGAGAAGACTGGAATCAGCAGGCATAGTCCCAGATAAGCGAGAAGCCATTTAGGATGAGATGAGTCAAAAAATATCTTCATGATGGAAGTTGGAAAATCTTTGAAATTCTCTATCCCAGAGGCATATGGAGCCTAGATCAGCAAGTTCACTCAAAGCAGCGATTGATCGATTTCTCTACACATAGGATTGAGGAATGTGAAGTTAATGGAGAGAAATGGACTTTGGGGTAGATTCCACCATGATCTTCAGTCACGAAGCAGACTCAGGGTCACATAACTCCTACTGTTCTAATCAGCATTTCTTTACATTTTATTGTTTAAAAAAAACATGATTCTTAAAACTAAATATTTCCTATAATTTAGTTGATTGCACGGTGAAAGCTGTTAGTAGTTATGGAGAAAGTAGTTATTCAATATGAGATGTGTGCACAGTCAGACAATGATCTTTCATCTCTGGGAACTGGATTTTGAGCTCACATACCTGGACAGATGCTCAGAGCCTCTTGCCCAGACCTGCAACGGACCCCAGCTATATTCCAGACATCTAATCTGAATGTCTGTTAATGTGGCATTTGACACCTTTAAACATATTACCAAAAGACATTTGCTGCAGTTATGTCCTTTGGCCATCTCTTGTCAATTAGTGTAATGTTTAACCTGTCAGATGGGTATAGTCGGTTTTAACAGCTATTATCATAAAATGCCTTTAGAAATTTCCTTGCAACCTGTATATTTTGTCGTGGATAAATTATGTGGGAAGCGAGATTGTTTCTGTTCCAATAGCAATAACGACCCATGCTATGACCATGTTATGATAATTTCGGTCCTTCACAGAAAACATGCTTGCATCAATCTGTAGTGTGCATGGTTAAGCATATATGTTACCATGGTCCCAGGATTTATTGACACAGGTTAATCATACGCTGAATAATCCAACCACATTTTTGTTTGGCAGTGGAAAGAAATAATAGAAAATTGCATTAATTGCAATGTGTAAAAAGAGTTGAGATACTGTATTATAATGTTGCTGCATGTCATTGTGGTATATATCATGTCTTTATTGGTGAATATGTTTAGTTTGTGACTTTATTTGACAGCAGAAATAAATAAGTGAATGCTTCATTGAGCATAATTCCGACTGGTAACTACGCACCTTCGTTCCGAGCACATTATCGCACGCGTCATGCAAACAATCTTAAATGACCACCTAAACTGTCATTGGCAACCTAAAAAGCTGCCTAGGTTGCCCAACTGGCAACAGGGAAAAAAAGTTAAGTGAGAGCCCTGACTGGGTGAGGGTTGAGCAACTGTAGCAAAGGGTATGGGATGTCATAGGAATTTATACAGTAAATGCCACTCCTCCATATCGCGCTCTTGCTCACACCCAGTCTTTGCACTACTTGTCATCTTTGTTAATGTTTTTGTGCATTTCTAGTGTGCAGCATTATGTACAAACACATTTCTCTCCATTAAATGGGCTTTTTATTAAGAATTCACTGTCAACATTTCTGTTGAAAATTTCTTGTTGAGATTTTTGCTGAAACTGTTGAGGTTTCTGGTGCCTCATCAGTTGACAGATAACAGCAATTATACTCTATCTCCCACACAGATCGGAGGAATCCGTTTCTTATACGATAACCTGGTGGAGTCTCTGGAAAGGTTTAAAGGCAGCAGTGGTTTTGGTTGCATCCTGGCACACAGCATGGGTCTTGGGAAAACCCTGCAGATGGTCTCCTTTGTGGATGTTCTCTTTCGATACACGGAGGCCCGCACAGTCCTTGCTATTGTTCCGGTCAGTATCTATCTGATCCCTTTGTTCATGACAGCCAATAATTTTTTTGGAAGAGGAAAGATGGTGGAATTAATTGTAGACGTATCCAGAATCAGGTCTGTCTATATGCCCTGTAGGTAAGAACCTGCATGTATGCGAGCATGTAATATAAAGGTCTGATGTTCAACTCAGGGTTTCATTACATTCTGGCAGAATTGTCACACAATAATATTAGTTGTGTTTTCCCCACTGCTGGTTGGGTTTACTTTATTTCCTGCAATGTGGGGATTGTGCAAAGGGATGGGGGGGCATCTTGTGAAGGCTATCTGAGCCCGTCTTTACAGAAGCACACTGAATTGATTTTAGGTTGCCTTTAGTTTCCTCTTATAAAGGAGTAGAGAGCGGTACTAATTTGCTTTAAAACAGGGATCCAAGGATGCAACAAAAAAAAAATGTTGATTGGTTACATTCTTCATGTTTGCAGGTGAACACTTTGCAGAACTGGTTGGCCGAGTTTAACATGTGGCTTCCAGCCCAAGAAGCACTTCTGCAAACTACAACCCTGAGGAGATCCAGCCCAGGGGTTTCAAGGTTCATATCCTAAATGATGAGTCAAGTAAGTACTGGGTACAATTTTTCAAAAGAGGAGGAGGAGGAGGAGGAGGGAGGAGGAGGGAGGAGGAGGAGGCGGCAGGGGCATCTAGGACCTGATCTGGTCCAAAGAAAGAAGCTATTCAAATCTGAGAATCCTGATATGATGGTGAAGTTCAGGGATGGCTGCTGAAAATGTTTGTCTTAAACTGGCGTACAAAGCGCATTATAATTAAAGTGAGAGGGAAACTTTTACATCAATAAATCCAATTACCTGTGGTGTTACTGAAGTATGCAATCTTAGAATATCCTTGACCCAGTGAACGTTTATATTTGTATTAAACAGAATTGGGGGTTTACCCAGTCTTCTAGTAATCATTTCAACCTTACCAAGGCTGTAATAACATATTATATAATTTAGATACAAATGTTGTATGGATAGGATGCCACATTTGAGGTCCTCTGATGTGCTCAGATTTTCTGATAATTGTTCTGTTTCCGTGTAGAACAACTGTAGCCCGTGGCCAAGGTTATCCATGAGTGGTCACCTGATGGTGGCATGCTGTTAATGGGATACGAGATGTATCGTCTGCTTTCACTGAAGAAATCTTTTGTTAGTGGGAGGAGGAAAAAATCAAAGAATCTACAGGACCTGTGATTATAGATTTGGATGAAGGAAGATCGGCAGCAAGGAACTGTTTGAAAGGTACTGATGCAAATGCATTTATGCCCTCATACAGAACCTCAAAGCTCTTGTTTCAGAGCTCGTCACTGTTTAACTGTTAGGCAGTCCAGCAAGACCCTATAGGCACTTGGAGAAGAATGATCCTTTAGATGGTGCGGGCTGAAAACAATTCTGTTTGAAAGAGGCTATTTATGTCCTTTGATTACATTAATAGTATTTTGCTTTACAATGTCATCCAGGAAACAAGGTACCTCTGACAATAAAATGCTCTGTTAGTTCTGCTCAGCTGCATAATGCAGTAAAAATTTGAATGTTGTGCTGGAATCCCCAACTTTCTAGCTCAAGGACAAAATCCCAACCAATTTTGGCCTAGCTGCTACTTCACTTATTGTAAAGAGGAGGAGAAGAGATGTCTTCACACTCTAACTATAAAGTGGCAGCTCTGTCATGGTTTAAAATATTGAGCAGCTTCACCAGTGAAGATTTTAATGTAGAAATGTGAAGCACAGATGAGGAGCATTTTGTATATCATCCATGTATGAGCTGTCTGCTAGGACAATGCAAATCTAATCCTGGATATCCATCATCTCACTATGCCGACCTTTGCTTCAAATATTTATCCTGCTTTGATTTTAATGGAGTCATGGATTTTGCCCATTAACTTCATATGGCCTAGAACTGGAGAAATGCAAAACTAATCTTACACTATACTAATGCACTATTCATTTACTTTCCATATCAGAGAATTCAGTAATTTCTCCCTCCATTTCTTGGGTGAGGCAGAGCTGTTAGGGACCTTGCTTCTCATAGCCAAATGTCCTTTATTTCATGTTTCTTGCTTTCTCAGACAATTTCAGAAACCTTATCCAACCAAAGTAAGTCAGAATTACATTATTAACTGCATGAAAACTTTTGATAATTTCAACAGCTACCTTTTAAATGGTATCTTAACAATCTGTTTCAACAGGAACTTATTACAAATGTATGCTGACTGTTTACAAAAATCTGTAGCTATTAGCTTGTGTTCAACTGTTCTTTTACAGAGAAGTGTGATATTTTTGCTTTCTAGGTCATTTTCCTGGAATGAGGGAGTGGGAACATTGATGGCTTTGAAAGATAAATAGTAATTTAATTTCTCCAGTTGGAGTAACTTGCTTTATCCAAGATCAGAATTACTTAATTAGGAATACAACAGATACCTACAGTATTGCATTAGATTCAGACTCCATGCTACTTCCTTTGAATTTGATCAGGTTTTTATCTTGTTCCTCAGGCATTGAGAAAGCCCTATCCAGACCAGGGCCCGATGTAGTTATTTGTGATGAAGGCCACCGCATAAAGAATTGCCACGCCAGTACCTCTCAGGCCTTAAAGAGCATCCGTTCACGACGGCGGGTGGTGCTGACTGGATATCCGCTTCAGAACAACCTCACGGAGTACTGGTGCATGGTTGACTTTGTCCGGCCTGACTTCCTAGGCACCAGGCAAGAGTTTAGCAACATGTTCGAGCGGCCCATCCTGAATGGGCAATGTATCGACTCGACGCCACAAGATGTTCGGTTGATGCGTTATCGAAGTCATGTTTTACACAGCCTGCTGGAAGGATTTGTTCAAAGGTAAGAACTTAGATGGGAAACCTCCACAGGTAAAACTTGTTAGACTGAGTCTGAAGTAATGAATTCAGTTCTGGACGCTCCGCTTGGGATGTGGAAGAAGGCCCTTGGAGAAGGCGCAATACAAATTCACCAGTATAATTCCAAGGTTAAATTATAAGTGGTCTGCACTTTATGACCATATTTCCTCAACAAAACATGATTCCCTAGATTGAAGAAGGTAAAGGTTGAATAACAGATTGCATATTTTTGCTTTGTATTCTTTAAACTGTACAATAAATGGTGCACTTGATTGCTGTTGCAGTTTTGCAAAGGCAGGTACAGTAATGTAGCTAATCCTGGGGAGATTGTGCCTGTGGATGGAGTGCTCGTGCTGCGAAAGCAGCTGAATGGAAAGACGTGAATTATTCCTGTGGTTGATTGTGAGGTTGAGACATGGGAGGTAAGGTATAGGGAATAATTGTATTTTCATGAATTGGGAGGGGCTGTAGTTGTACGTGAAGAGACGATGGTGAACAGGAAATAACTAGGCTTTTGATTTGTGGGAGGGAAGACAGGTTTTTGCCTGTGGTATATGCCTGCAAGGTTGGCTGTGTTTGTGGAACTTCATGGGGCCAGGAGTTGCTGTGCCTGAGGGACCCTGTGAGGAATTATTACGGTTAAGCGTCAAGTTACACAATGCCATGAACTAACAGTTAAAACAGCAATGTGTTTGAGGCAACAGGATTTTAAATATCGGTAATACTTCATTTAGCTTATTGTCACATATACAGCGGTACAATGAAAAGCTTTTTTGTTGTGTGCTGACCAGTCAGTGGAAAGACAATACATGACTACAATCAAGCCTTCCACAGTGTACAGATACACAATAAAAGGAATAACGTTTTATACTAGATGAAGTCCAATCAAATCTGATTAAAGATAGTCCGAGGGTCTCCAACGAGGTAGATGGTAGATCAGGATTGCTCTCTAAACTCACCCTGAATATTGTGATATACGTTTTCGCATTTCTGTAGCTCTTGCCTGATAGGAGAGGGGTGAAGAGGGAGTGTCTAGGGTTAGACTCGTCCTTGATTATGCTGGTGGCCTTGCAGAGGCAGTGTGAAGAGTCGATGGAGTCAATGGAAGGGAGGTTGGTCTACATGATGGCCTGGGCTACGTCCACAGTTCTGTGCAATTTTTTGCGGTCTTGGATGTGGCTATTCCCAAAGCATGCTCTAATGCATTCCGACAAAATGCTTTCTATGGCCCATCTTCAAAGTTGGTGAGAGTTGTAGGGACATGCCAAACTTCCAAAGTCTTCTAAGGATGAAGAAGCGTTGGCCATTGCTTCTGGCAACATTAATTTGCTTCAGCCTCATTTCAGCCCATGTTGTGTTTATCCTTTGATTTTCTAAATGTAATGCCCAGCAACCTGGAATTTTCCTGGCCATCTATCTGCACTTTTACATGAGGGTGACCAAAACTGTATGCTACAGTCTTAAACTGGGCATAGGTTTCCAATTAGGCCAGTATAATATGTTATGTTTTAAGATCCAGTATGCTAGGCATGCTGTTTTTTCTTGGTATATTGAGTAATCAATCCTAAAAACATTTTCTTTGCCCTCTTAATGTAAAGTATCAGAATAAGATGTTTTAAATGTGATGCTGCATTTCCTCATCTTGATCTGTCATTGGTTGCTTTGCATCTTATTGCTAGTTGCCCCTCTAAACTGGAGAGAAGGTGGGTTGCTCTCCTTGAAAAATAACCAGATAATGACAGATTTGAGCAATTAGCAGCGTTAATAGAATAAACAGGGAGAAACTGTTTCTTGTGGCAAATGAGTCAATAACCAGTTTCACCACAAATAACTACATGGTGAAACCAAAATGTATAAAAATGGCTTTTATTTAAATCTGACAATGTGCACTTCAACCACATGTGATTTTTTTTTCTATTGCAAATCTCAAATTGTGGAGAACAGAGGCAAATAAATAAATGATGGGTCTTTGTCCCAAGCATTATGGAGGGCACTGTACTCCAAAGCTCTATATCCTTTTGATTTAATATTGTAAATAAAGTCTGATGCGTTCAATGGTATTGAATGTTGTATCAATTGATCAATAATATTTCATATTTTGCAGGCGAGGCCATGATGTTTTAAGAGGTCATCTTCCTGACAAAGAAGAACATGTGTTACTAGTCCGTCTCTCCAAAATCCAGCGATCGCTCTACACAGAATTTATGGATCGTTTTAGAGATGCAGGGAACAGTGGGTGGCTGGGGCTCAACCCTCTGAAAGCATTTTGTGTCTGCTGTAAGGTAAGCCTCTGTATTTTCAGAATTAGAGAGAATGTTGGAACATCCCAATGTATGTGACAGGATATTGTGTGTCTCTGTACAACAGACTATCACTGGCTGATTTTATTTTTGTGACTGACTAGGGAATAAGTGATACTTTATCAAATAATGTTAGGGTCTATTTACCATTCAAAAGTATGTTTGATGCAACAGTGAGAATAAAATAAACATGCCAAGTAAGGGACCTTCAATTTCTGAGTCTCCACCGTATCTGCTCCCAAGAATGGGCTTTCCAATCTATGGCATCCAAGATATCCTCTGTCTTTGGTAAACATGGTTTCCCCCCTGCTGTCATAAATTAATCCCTCACCTATATCTCTTCGGTATCCTATAGCTCTGCTCTACCTCCCCCTCCCCACAGATGGAACAAGGATAATTCCCCTGGTCCTCCCCTTTCATCTCACCAGCCTCTGCATCCAACACATCATCCTCTGACATCATCTGCATCCGGTGCTCCCGATATGGCCTCCCGTACATCGGTGAACACTGAATGTGGCCGCTGTTTCGCTGAACAGTTACTCTCAGTCTGGCAAGGCCTGCTGCAACGCCTGTTTGCTAACCATTTTAACTCCTCCCCATTCCCATACTGACCTTTCTGTCTTGGGTCTCCTCCATTGCCAGCGTGAGGCTACACGCAAACTAGAGGAATAAATGTAATATCTCCAAGTTTGCGCATGACACGAAGCTGGGTGGCAGTGTGAGCTGCGAGGAGGAGGAGAGTGACTTGGATAGGTTTGGTGAGCGGGCAGGTGCATGGCACATGCAGTATTAAATAGATAAATGTGAGGTTATCCACTTTGGTGGCAAGAACAGGAAGGCAGAGGTCTGAAGAAAGGTTTCGTCCTGAAGCATCACCCATTCCTTCTCTCCAGAGTTGCTGCCTGTTGCCGCTGAGTTACTCCAGCTTTCTGTGTCTTATCTTCAGATTAAACCAGCATCTGCATTTCCTTCTTACACATTATCTGAATGGTGTCAGATTAGGAAAAGGGGAAGTTCAACATCAGTCACTGAAAGTAAGTATGCAGATATAGCAGGCTGTTATTGAAGAGTAATGGCATGTTGGCCTTCATTGCCAGAGGATTTGAGTTTAGGAGCAACCGCACCTGGGGTATTGTGTGCAATTTTGGTCACCTAATTTGAGGAAGAACATTATTGCTATTGAGAGAGTGCAGTGTAGGTTCACCAGGTTAATTCCCGGGATGACGGGACTGACATATGATGAAAGAATGGGTTACTGGGCTTGTATTCACTGGAATTTAGAAGAATGAGAGGGGATCTTATAGAAACATATAACATTCTTAAGGGATTGGACAGGCTGGATGCAGGAAAAATTGTCCCGATGTTGGGAGAGTCCAGAACCAGGGATCACAGTTTAAAAACAAGGGGTAGGCCATTTAGTACTGAGATGAGGAAATACTTTTTCACCCAGAGAGTTGTGAATCAGTGGAATTCTCTGCCACAGAAGGCAGTGGAGGCCAATTCATTGAATGTTTTCAAGAGAGTTAGATTTAGCTCTTAGGGCTAAAGGAATCAAGGGATATAGGGAAAAAGCAGGAACAGGGTACTGATTTTAGATGATCAGCCATTGAATGGCTCAGAGGGCCGAATGGCCTACTCCTGCACCTATTTTTCTATGTTTCTAACATCTATTCTGCTTTGGTAGCTGCCAATCCAATGGTATGAACATTAAATTCTCCAATTTTAAATTACTACATAACCCTTTCCTTCTCCTTTCTTCCCATATAACATCCCCTTCTCTCTCCCCCCTCCTCCCCATGCCCTACCTGAACTTGCACCTATTTCTCCCCTCCCCTTCCACCTACATTCCTTTCTCTAGCTTCACAATTCGTACCTCTTCAATCCTTTTTTTCTCGTACCTTCTGTCTTTTCATCTCCAGCCGTTCAAGTCACCTGCCAATCAAAAATCCCTCCTTTCTCCCCCTACAATCAGCCTGAAGAAAGGTTAGACCCGAAATGTCCTCCAGAGATGTTTAATGACCCACTAAGTTACTCCAGCACTTTGTGTCTTCTCAGACTGCAAAAGGAGGTTGATTTTTTTAATCTGCAAATTTGCTAATGTTACTTTGAATCCCTTCATCCAAATCATTGATGTATATTGTAAATAGCTGCGGTCCCAACACCGAGCCTTGCGGTACCCCATTAGTCACCGCCTGCCATTCTGAAAGGGACCCGTTAATCCCTACTCTTTGTTTCCTGTCTGCCAACCACTTCTCTATCCATGTCAGCACTCTACCCCCAATACCATGTGCCCTAATTTTGCCCACTAATCTCCTATGTGGGACCTTATCAAATGCTTTCTGAAAGTCCAGGTACACTACATCCACTTTCTCTCCCTTGTCCATTTTCCTAGTTACATCTTCAAAAAATTCTAGAAGATTAGTCGAGCATGATTTCCCCTTGGTAAATCCATGCTGACTCAGACCGATCCTGTTACTGCTATCCAAATGTTCGGCTATCTCATCTTTTAAAATTGACTCCAGCATCTTCCCCACCACCGATGTCAGGCTAACTGGTCTATCATTCCCTGTTTTCTCTCTCCCGCCTTTCTTAAAAAGTGGGACAACATTAGCTACCCTCCAATCCACAGGAACTGATCCTGAGTCTGTAGAACATTGGAAAATTATCACCAATGCATCCACAATTTCTAGAGCCACTTCCTTAAGTACCCTGGGATGCAGACCATCAGGCCCTGGGGATTTATCAGCCTTCTGTCCCATCAGTCTATCCAACTGCATTTCCTGCCTAATGTGGATTTCCTTCAATTCCTCTGTCATCCCAGATCCTCTGGCCACTACTATATCAGGAAGATTGTTTGTGTCCTCCTTAGTGAAGACAGATCCAAGTACCTATTCAACTCATCTGCCATTTCCTTGTTCCCCATAATAAATTCACCTTTTTCGGTCTTCAAAGGTCCAACTTTGGTCTTAACTAATTTTTTCCTCTTCACATACCTAAAGAAGCTTTTACTATCCTGCTTTATATTCTTGGCTAGCTTACCTTCGTACCTCATCTTTTCTTCCCGTATTGTCTTTTTTGTTATCTTCTGTTGTTCTTTAAACATTACCCAATCCTCTTGCTTCCGCTCATCTTTGCAACGTTGTACTTCTTAGTTTTAATTTTTATACTGTCCCTGACGTCCGTTGTCAGCCATGGTCGTCCCTTTCTCCACTTGGAATCTTTCTTCCTGCTAGGAATGAACTGATGCTGCACCTTCTGTATTATTCCTAGAAACACCTGCCATTTTTGTTCCATTGTCATCCCTGCTGGTGTATCTTTCCAGTCAACTTTGGCCAGCTCCTCCCTCATGGCCCCATAGTCCCCTTTATTCAACTGCAATGCTGACACCTCCGATCTACCCTTCTCCCTCTCCAATTGTAGATTAAACCTGACCATGTGATGGTCACTGCCTCCTAATGGCTCATTAACCTCGAGGTCCTTTATCAAATCCGGTTCATTACATAACAGCATTACATTTAGGCCATTTGACCCATCAAGTCTACTCTGCCATTCAATCATGGTTTATCTATCATTCCCTCTCAACCCAATTCTCCTGCCTTCTCCCCGTAACCTATATTAATCAAGAATCTATCAATCACCTAAAAATATCCATTGATGGCCTCCCCAGCCTGTGGCAATGAATTCCACAGATTCACCAAACTCTGACTAAAGAAATTCCTCCTCATCTCCTTTCAAAAGGTGTGTCCTTTTATTCTGAGGCTATGGCCTCTGGTCCTAGACTTTCTCACTAGTGGAAACATCCTTTCCACATCCACTCTATCCAGGCCTTTCACCTAATTGGTAAGTTTCAATGAGGTTCCCTTGACGCGCCCCCCCTCCTCCCCTTCTAAACTCCAAGCGTCTTTGGGGATTTTTAAAGTGACGATTGACAGGCTGTTGATTAGTAAGGGTGTCAAAGGTTACGAGGAGAAGGCGGGAATGGGGTTTAGAGAGAAAGATAAATCAGCCATGATTGAATGGCAGAGCAGACTCAATGTGTCGAATGGGCCAATTCTGCTCCTGTGACCTTTGAACTCCACAGATGCTGCTCAGCCTGACATGCTCAGTTCCTCCAGCAGTTTGTGTTTTTGCATAAATACTCTGAATTCAGTTCCCATCACAAACAATAATATTTTGTCAAGTTTCCTGATTTATTGTTGTACCTGTACAATACCCTTTGGCAAATTATGCATTAAGGCACCTAGATCACTCTGCATCTCTCATCATTTAAATAATTTGCTGTTTTTTCCCATATTTTTCATACTGAAATGAACAATTGAACCCCCCCCCCCCCAACAATTGTATTCCTTCTTCCAGCTTGCTTAACTTATCTGTAACCTTTCGTAGTTTTCTTATGCCCACTTCACAATTTGCTTTCCAATCAGCAAATTTCAAACCACTTATTTTGGTTCTTCAGTCAGCCATTTATGCAAAATGTTAAAAGTTGAGATCCCATCATCAGTCGCTGTGGGATATCACATCCTGTCATCTACGACAAAATAAAACATTTCTTCTGAATTCCCCAAACGTGGTTGGAATTATAAATCTGGCCCTCATTGCAAAAAGTGCATTGCTGCATAATGGCAAATTCAAAGTTTCCTGCCCATGGAGACTCCCACTCAAAGCTGCCAAGTAGTACGGATTTTCCGTATGTTATTCGGAAATGCGAGTAGAGTACGGATGAACGGATTTGCTTTGTAAAATACAGATTTTTTTTAAATTGGCCCGACTTCCTGTTTCATCTTGCTGCTTAAAAAATGCAGGGATATAAAAAGTCATACTGTAACTCAAAAAATCATAGCAGATTTCTTTTTTTAAAATCTTTTTATTAGTTTTTTTCAAAAGCAAAAACAAAAGAACAAAAAAGTAATGATAAACATAACAGTGATATTGATAGTAGACAACAGTGCTGGAGAAACTCAGCGGTGCAGCAGCATCTATGGAGCGAAGGAAATAGGCAACGTTTCGGTCCAAAAACCCTTCTTCAGACTGATGGGGGGGGGGGGGGGGGGGGGGGAGAAGAAAGGAAAATGGAAGAGGAGGAGCCCGAGGGCTGAGGGAGAGCTGAGTAGGGGAGGAGACAGCAAGGGCTGCACATTAGGCAGGAAATGCTGTTGGATAGACTGATGGGACTGAAGGCAACATGTAGGGGAGAAAGAAGAAAAAGATAATAAACAGAGAATAAGAGGTGGTGGGTTTCTTAAATGCGTGAGCAGAGAGACAGGGGAGTAAAATGAGGGTAGAAGCAATAGGTAGCAAGGCGAAAAGTAAAAGTGGCAGGCAGACATATCCAGGGCAAAAATCAAAAAGGGCCACTTTTCAACATAATTGTATATGGGGTAAGAGGGAGGGAGAGAGAGGAAGGAGGGAGGGAGAGGGAGGCTTCCAAAATGGCATCTACATCATCATCTGGTGCTAAAAGCAGGAAGCAGCCGTTCAAACAGAAGTATACAAAAATATGGCAATGAATGCACTGTCAAGTAAGGTGCGTAGAAGACGTGAATTGGTAGCAAAGTTATGCATTCTTGTACTCTTACATGGGTATGACCGTACATAAAAAAACATTTTTTTCCAGCAAAATGGCACCGCGTAAAAATACTGATTTCCTCAGCAAAATACTGATTTTAAGGTACTAGAATACTGAAATGCTCTGACAAAACATGGCAGCTCTGCCCACTCGTCCAACTGGGAGCTATGGACCGGACTGCTGCTCTCCTGCCAGCTGCTTTTCATGATTTTCCTTGTATGTTCAAATCTACACCCACTTGGCTTGATTGAGTCAGAAGGGATGGATTCAGCTGCAGAGCCTCCGAACTTTCAATGCGCTATCACAATCCACTTCATACTAATGTGCTACACGTGCCATTTGTACGTTCAGGTGGTTATGTGTTTGAGTGTAATGCTGAATAGTATTCGGTTTGCTTCATCTCTGGCAGATCTGGAACCATCCAGATGTTCTCTATGACGCACTGCAGAAGGAGAACCTGGCCAATGATCCAGATTTGGACCTTGAGGTAAATGACATGAATGCAGGTACACCGAATGCACGGGCTCTGCCAATTGGAAGTAAAAGGAAAACAGAGAGCATGGCTGCTACGTTAGACTCCACAAACAGCAAGTTTACCCAGAATGTTGGATTCAACCATTTTCAGGAAAAGGCCAACCAAGTCATCACATATGATTGGGTAAGTGCCATATCCTCTCACTTCTCTAATCTGAATTTAGGATTTTCCTTGTAATCTTATTCAGGGATTATGACAGAACCAGAATTGGACATGCCTTTTGTATCAATTGGGAGAAAATGGTTGTTTTCCACACCACCAGCTTCCCCCCATCCGCAATCCCACTGATAATTCTATCTCTGCCCGTTTGGTTACAGTGAGTTGCTCTCAATCCTTCCCCACTGCCATTTTGTAATTGGCCTCTGCGAACTCGTTGGGAACAATCTTGTATTCCTCCACAATTTTCCCAACCCTTGCTTTGGTGAACTGTCTAGAAGGGGAGAATTGGGTGTAAATTGGCATACTTTCACTGACATGGCCTCAAGTCATCTTTTACAAAGAATCTTTATGTTCTCCATTAATGAGCACGAAGGTTTCTTCTGCAGCTTCTATTACATTCATTGCCTCAGTTACCAGCCTATTTATTTTGTTTGCTGTTTGCTTCCCTTGTGTACTGTATAATGGAGCTGAATTTTTGGATTGTTTACTCTGTATTTATGTCTTCAGGCTAAGGATATATTGGCAAACTACCAACCAGGTTTGCTAGAGAATTCTGCAAAAATGGTGCTGTTGTTTGAACTAATTGAAGAGAGCTTAAAACTCGGTGACAAGATCCTGGTGTTTAGGTAAGAGTTTTAAGGGAAATGAAGCACTAAATGGGATGGGTTAGGTGGAAGCTTGTATTAACAAATGATTTTTATGGTGGGGCATGGTTCATTAGGTAGCTGGTCAGTCTGACTACAGACAGTTGACAGTAGTAGACTGTTTACATAGGTTAGGATGAATGGGGAAAATCAGAGCCTTGTCTAACATAGCCCTCGCCTATCAGCATTGCATACACACTTTCCAGCATCTGTTACTATATGACCATGTGAAGCATTGATGTATTCATGTTGTTTCTCTTTCCCTGTTATCCCACTTGCAGGGGCTGTTTACAGCCTGCTGTTCCCAGTGTTGAGATCTGATAATTTAACATGAGTGGAATGTAGTCTCTGATGGCAGACATGTTACTAAACCTTCAATGATGCTGATTTACACCATTGCAATGGGCTATTCTCAGACCCACTTCCAAACCGGTCGAATGATCTGAGAAGACTGGAGGAGAAAGAAGAGAAATAAATCTTCTGCATTAGTTGACAGTTGTAACCTAGCGTGTGTGCTGCAAGAAATAATGTTAATGTCTAGTGGACTGAAGTCTGAAGAAAGGTCTCGACCCTATTCCTTTGCTCCATAGATGCTGCCTCACCCGCTGAGTTTCACCAGCTTCTTTGTCTACCTTCGATTTTTCCAGCATCTGCATTTCTTTCTTAATCATTAATGATACAGGTGACTGTAAGTTGGGTGTGTTTCTTAGCCATTAATTTGCCACTATAAAACAAAATGTGGTACTGGCGTAGGAACAGAATTAAATTTCCCAAATAAAGCAGAAATGCTCAGCAGGTCAAGCGGCATTTATGGAGAAGGAAAGGTCACTCACCTGAAACATTAACCCTTTTTCCCTCACCACAGATGTTGACAGACTTGCTGAGTAATTCTAAGATTTTCTGAGGGGTTTTCAGATCTCCAAAATTGCAGTATTTTGCTTTTTGGATAGCTTTAATTTCCTCCCCCTGTTGCGGTATACTTCCTTGAATCTTTGGTCCCCTAGTTTTGGTCCCCTAATTGCAGTTTCGGTCCCCTAATTTGAGGATGGTAATTCTTGCTATTGAGGGAGTGCAGCGTAGGTTAATTCTCGGGATAGCGGGACTGTCATATGCTGAGAGAATGGAGCAACTGGGCTTGTAACACTCTAGAATTTAGAAGGATGAGAGGATATCTCATTGAAACATATAAGATTGTTAAGGGCTTGGACACGCTAGAGGCAGGAAACATGTTCTCGATGTTGGGGGAGTCCAGAACCAGGGGCCACAGTTTAAGAATAAGGAGTAAGCCATTTAGAACAGAGACGAGGAAACACTTTTTCTCACAGAGAGTGGTGAGTCTGTGGAATTATCTGCCTCAGAGGGTGGTGGAGACAGGTTCTCTGGATGCTTTCAAGAGAGAGCTAGATAGGGCTCTTGAAAATAGCGGAGTCAGGGGATATGGGGAGAAGGCAGGAACGGGGTACTGATTGGGGTTGATCAACCATGATCACATTGAATGGCGGTGCTGGCTCGAAGGGCAGAATGGCCTACTCCTGCACCTATTGTCTATCTTTAGCACAAGACCTTTTCATAATACAAATTATGCTTTTCAGTTTCAGTTTCCACAGGTGTTCACTTTTTTCTGATTTTTAAAAAATTGTTCTTGTCTCCTTGTTACAGCCAGAGCCTTTCCACACTCTCTGCAATTGAAGAATTTCTTGGAAAGAAACAGATGCCAGCAAAAATTGGCTCCGAAGAGCCCCCACAACCTTGGATCCGGAATGTGAACTACTATCGTAAGCATGGGAGAAGCTGTACAGCAGTGTGTGTTGGTCTGCTTTATTATTAGAGAGGAACAAAGATTTAAGTTGATATAAAACAATGAGATGTTTCACTTTCTGTAGGAAAGTATTTTTTTTAAATGCAACAGTGCCATCTGGTGGATAAAATTGCATATCTATAGATAGTTATTTAGTCAGCCATCTTCCTCGTAGCTGCTTTTAGAGATTTCTGATAGTGACTATGTAGAAACAAGGAACTGCAGATGCTGTTTTACAATAACGGACACCGTATTGGGGTATCTCAGCGGGTCAGGCAGCATCCCCGGAGAACATGTCCAGAGAAGGGTCCGTCCCGAAACATTGCCTCACCATGTACCCCAGTGAGGCTGGCAAACCCACTGACATATCCAGTACTTTGTATACTCATAGTGACGAGTTTGATCTAACATAATTTATTTTACAAATACCATCGCTCCTAACCAGGAGTCATTTAAAAAATCAAATTGTTGCAGAAATTTGCATTATAATTCAATGTTCAGCCTGCAATTATTGTGATTCCATCCTGTCGCACAATGTTAGCTTAATGCATTGTTGTCATTTGTGAACAACCAACCTCTATTGAGTACTTCGTAAAGAATCAAAAGCTATATTAGGGGCGAGTAAAATAATTCTATAGATTTCCTTCATTTGTATGCCATGTATTCATATGTGATTTTTGCTTATAATCTCATAGATCTTCCAACATGATGTGTCCATGTAAAAGGAAATACAAGGCAAATTTGAACAATGTCCTTCAGTACATAGTGATGCAAACTCAAAAAATGGCCAAATATAAACACTTATCAGATTAGGAAAAGTGTTTAAGAAGGAACTGCAGATGCGGGAAAATCGAAGGTACACAAAAATGCTGGAGAAACTCAGCGGGTGCAGCAGCATCTATGGAGCGAAGAAAATGGGCAATGTTTCGGGCCGAAACCCGAAGAAGGGTTTCGGCCCGAAACGTTGCCTATTTCCTTCATTCCATAGATGCTGCTGCACCCGCTGAGTTTCTCCAGCATTTTTGTGTACCTCAGATTAGGAAAAACTGAGAGGTTCCTTTCTGAAACCCTTAAGTAAACTTGTTATTCAAAGTGCATTGCAATCTAAATTAAACTACTTGCCTTCTCTTCTTGGGAGGTTGCCCACACTGTTCAAGTCGGTGTTACTGACGAAAAATAGTTCCCAAGCTCCAAGCTAGCTAATGACTACAGATTTTATAGGTATGACAGATTGAAGGCATTTAACAATGGGACTGCCAGGGTGTTGAGAATATATTTTATGGAATGACTTATTAACCAGTATGTAGAGTATGAAATGGTGACACGATCAGATTTCTTAATAAATTTTAATATAAAGGGATTATTATTTGAAGAGGACCAAGGTAAAGAACAATAGGGTCAGGACCTAAGGATTGTATAATTTTTAATAGAAAAGATCCATGATCAGCTGTATGGTCTTGATCTGTGCTGGAAGGTTCTATAACTTTTACCAATGTATTGTCCCCCGTGCTAAAATCCCCATTCATATCCTGTGTTCGCCAGAGATTCTCAGAGAGTAAATAACTCTGCTGGGGCCTGCTCTTTATATGATAATGAGTCACAAATTAATGCAATCACCTCAGCACCAGTTTTAAAATATTTTGTTTATTGTATATATATTTAAACGCGTGTTTTATGAAATACTTCTCGGCTGTTGCAGGGCTGGATGGAAGCACCTCAGTTTCGGAGCGAGAACGTCTGATCAACCAGTTCAATGATCCGCGCAACATCAAAGCCTGTCTTTTCCTGCTGTCAACTCGGTAAGCATAGTTATAGATCATGGAAACAGACCTTTCGGGGTCCTTCTCTCACTACATAATTTGGGAGCTGGGCTTTTATTGGTTTGCATTTTCAGACTGTTAAATTCCACATCCTTCCAACCTCCTCCACCTTCCCAGATTCACCTGCCTCATTTTGCATGCTGCTGAAAGCTTAATTGCTTATTTACAGACCTTAGCAAGATCTTCTACCCACAAAACTTTGGTGCACTTTTTCTTTTCCCCTCTCACCCACTTCTTAAAAGATGCATGTTTACTCCCATATAGCACATCAAAGCATCCCTTTCATGAATCAAACCCACCTTATCATACAATCAATATCTTCCCTCCTGAATGCTAATTTTTCTCTCTTGGAACTGTCAATGCTGGCTCTCCCTGGCCCACCACATTTAGATATAGTGCTTGAACCATACATAATCTTCCAGTAGAGCTATGAAAGTGCAGCTATTTCCTCCCTAATTTGGAACTCCCTGGTATGTAAGCATGAACAATGTCTGAACAGAACCCAGCACCATGGTGATAACCATGTTGTATTACCACAGGCTTGTTGCTGTGTCTTATGTAGGTTCATGAACATTGGAATTTGTTGCTTTAGATGTAATAAAAGTACCATCTTTGGAGGACACTGAGCCAATTGACTCCTTTTGCTGCAAATCTGCCTCGGATTGTGTGCCTCAGTAACATAGAAACATAGAAATTAGGTGCAGGAGTAGGCCATTCGGCCCTTCGAGCCTGCACCGCCATTCAATATGATCATGGCTGATCATCCAACTCAGTATCCCGTACCTGCCTTCTCTCCATACCCTCTGATCCCCTTAGCCACAAGGGCCACATCTAACTCCCTCTTAAATATAGCCAATGAACTGGCCTCGACTACCCTCTGTGGCAGGGAGTTCCAGAGATTCACCACTCTCTGTGTGAAAAAAGTTCTTCTCATCTCGGTTTTAAAAGATTTCCCCCTTATCCTTAAGCTGCGACCCCTTGTCCTGGACTTCCCCAACACCGGGAGCAATCTTCCTGCATCTAGCCTGTCCAACCCCTTAAGAATTTTGTAAGTAGAAATGCAACTTCTCCAAAAGCACCAAGTACAGCGGCTTTTTTTTTCCATAATGTGCTCTCTGATTATTGCTGCAGCCTATCAGCACACGGCAATATGAATTGCCCAATTTGTATTTGCTGCAGTTATGAGATAAATCTAAAATGTCACCACGTTTCCTGACTGGTTTCCTTGAGCCCTTGCAAAACAAGGTTTTCTTTTATTTCCTTATTCCACACATGTGGAGGTGAGTAAATATGTTGATTTAAATTAAATTTTCAAAGGTATCTAATCGATAATTGTGAATTTTATGACCACTTCAATACTGAGCAGTCTTTTAGACTTTTGCTCAAACCCCCCCCCCCCCCCCCCCCCCCCCCCCCTTGATATATCTTTAATCACCTAGCAAATATTAAATGCCTGTGATTTAGGGATGGGTGGAGGGTTGTTGGGGATGGATTGTATATTATTGTTCACAAATTAAACACTGCTGTAGCTCCTCTCAGTACAAGGAACATTAAATTCCAATAGGTATATTGCAGGTTAATGGCATCTCTCTTGCTTTCATTGGTTTCCATGCTCTGGTGAGATGTGTACCATCACCCATCACTGGGTTTGGATGTTTTGAAGTTGATAATCAAAAGTATATCTGCACCTGATTTTTTTTTTTGCATGTTACAATGAGATGGAAAATGTAAACCATAGTCAGTGATGACAGCGCCAAGGTTAAATTTAAAATGCCACATGTTACTATTTTCATTTGGGCAGCAATGAGTCCACAATTGCCCCATTACAAGCCGACAACTCATCACCTCTGTTAGTAGCCAACATGGATTACTATTGAGACAAGCATGCAAGTGTTGTGAATTCTCAAGATGCTGCTTTAATTTAAGCAGAAACTGAGCCACCATTTAAGTGCACAGCACATTGATTGTTTCAATCAGTACAAATTGTTGTTGAGATTAACAATTAACATAACAAACCACAACAATAAATCAAAACTAGACCAAAGGTGTAAAATCTTGAGCAAGAAGCAATCACTTCCCAGGCTCTTGGCAAGCAGCATCTGTTTCTAAGGACTTGTTCATGCCCCAAGTACTATACTCCTGGTTTTCTCTCCAATCAGCCTTAGGCACCCATACTTTGTGCAACTGCAGTTCCTGAGTAAATGTAAGCCCACGGACACCACCGCTTCCTTGTCCAGTCAATTGTCCACTCGGCCTCTCCCTCCCTTCACCGCTGCTGCCGCCTTCTCATCCTCCCCCGGAGTCGCCGACATACTCAACCTTGGAAGATGCCGGTGACTGTGGGGGAGGAGGTGGCATTGGAGGAGGCAGCGGCAGAGTGGACAAAGCGATGGGAGGAGGAGGAGGCGGCGGTGGAGTGGGAAGTGGACAAAGCGACAGCCGACATGAAGAAGCAGCAGCTGGTAAGAGGGGGTGGAGCCCCACTGTGACAGAGCATGTCCTGTTGGAGGCCGAAGAAAGCGCTGCCGGCCAGGAGCTACAACGTGAGCCGCAACAACAGCCGTGTCAACTGGACCGTGCGGCAACTGGTGAAGAAAGGCTCGCTGGTGCAAACCAGTGGCATCGGCCCCTAGTGTTAAGGTGAATAGACACAAAGTGCTGGAGTAACTCAGCAGACTGAATTAATCTGAAGAAGGGTCCTGTCGTGAAAGGTCACCTATCCATGTTTTCCAAAGATGCTGCCTGACCGGCTGAGTTACTCCATGCCAACTTTTGTGTATCAAGTAGGATCTGCAGTTCTTTGTTTCTACTGTACACAATGATAATCCCATACTCGGTTATAGCAGACAATAAGCAATAATGGGCACCCCTCCTTTCCCCCCCCACCCCCACGGTCCGTTGTAACGAGGGTTTACTATGTCAGCATTGTGGAATTCCTCCCAGTTTGCGCTTCTCAGCACAAACTTGTGTTCCCCAACTACAACTATTCAGTGATTATCCTGAAATCGGCAGTGGCATTTGAAGAAACCAACTCTGTTTCATTTCTTCATAGAGCTGGATGCTTGGGAATCAACTTGGTTGGAGCCAATCGAGTAGTAGTATTTGATGCATCTTGGAACCCATGTCATGATGCTCAGGCCGTGTGTCGTGTGTACCGTTACGGTCAAAGAAAGCCTTGTTATATTTATCGGCTGGTGTCTGACTACACGCTTGAGAAGAAGATCTATGACCGGCAGATCTCCAAGCAGGGCATGTCAGGTAAGAGTGCTTCGTTGCACTGTTGGGTTTGAGAAAATCAACAGACATTTTGATGGAGGATCCAAAATGTATTCTCTTGCGATGTGGCAAAGCTGTTGATTGATTTAATTGCAGGCTTCCAACATCCTAATTGTTTTTGAGTGTCAATAGAACTTAAAGTGGGTATGATCTTAAAGAGCTTCGACTGAAGAGCTCCAACTGATTATGCATGGAACAATGCATCAGGAGAAAATGGGTCATGACTATGCTGTTGTGATTCTGGTCAAATCCAGAGTGGGTTTTTATTTAATTCTGCCATTAGGTTTTGTTTACTCCAAGTTGCTCTACTCAAGTTGAGATGTTTAAGTGCTTGGGAACAGAACACTTGTTGTTTAACATGCCAACTGTCAGCATCAAGCTCTTGTAGATTCTAAGTAAGCGCCCCGGCCCGAACTATCACCCATCCTTTTTCTCCAGCCTGACCCGCTGAGTTACTCCAGCACTTTGTGTCTATCTCAGCCTTTCTGACTGAGATTCCAAGATAGCCCTATTGATTTACAAGAAAGCAGGGAACAAGCAAATTGTAAAGTATTGTCATTGTTGATCTGTGATCACTCTTGTTTTTAATAATCATTTGGCTCCCAGCATCTTCAAAGATGATTTCTAGTTGCTTGGTTGAAGCATTAAACAAAGGCTCCATTCTTCCACGTAGCTGGATATAAAATATCCCACAGCATTATTCAAAGACCAGAGATGGTCCTTTATTTCAATTGCATTCACAAGAAACGGCACAGTGATCCAGCTAGTAATCCGCGAGTCGTGGAGCTTTACAGCATGGAAGCAGGTCCTTTCCACCTTATACATGCCGTCTATGTTAACATGTTGGGCTAGTCCCATTTGCCTGCATTTGGCCCATTGTCCTTCTAAACCCTTCCTAAGCATATGTCTGTATAAATATAGACCAATATACAATCGCTACCACTCAGCTCCAGAGACCCAGGTTCAATCCCGATCTGGGATGCTGTTTGTGGATTTGCATGTTATCATTGTCATCGTAAGAGTTACTGGGTGCTCTGGTTTCCACACACTTCTGAAACATGTGCAGTTTAGTAGGCTGATTGGCCGCTGTAAATTGTCCCAAATGATTGGGGCACGTGGTAGAGTCTGGGGGAAGATGTTGACAGGAATGTAAGGAAAATAAAATGTTATTTTTGAAGGATTAGTATTAATAAGTGATTGATTGTCAATGTGGATTTGGTGTGCTGAAAGGCCTGTTTGTGTGCTAAGACACCAGTCCAGCTACTCCTTTGTCGAAACTTGCTGCAAATTGACTTAATTATTACACTAGATCCAGAGAACAGTATCAAATGTAGCATTGAGACCAAATCCCTTTGCTTAAGGGAAATGGAATTGGTCTGTACCCAGGCTGTTGCTGATTACTTCACTAATATATAATCAACAAAAAAAAAGAAAAATTACCCACAAGTGAATTTTTGTTCTTTTCCTCCTAGATCGTGTTATTGATGATCTAAACCCAATGCTTAATTTCACCCGGAAGGAAGTGGAATCCCTCCTGCATTTTGTAGAGGAAGAACCTGTTTCAGGAGATACAAGCTTTGAGACAGATAAATTATGTGATGAAGTGATTCACAAAGCATGCGCCAAACATAAATATCTTGTCACCAAGGTACGAGCTTAAGTTTTCAATACATAATCTTCAGCCAGCTAGGAGTCCAGGCTCATCTTGTACCTCGTGTGATACATGTTAATGGGTTTTCAGGTAATGTAATTGAATGACGAAGATGAAAGTGGTTAATTACAGGTCTCTGTTGCAATCACTAATTCTGCAAAGGAAATTGGTTTCTTCGCTGAGCCAAGATGGGTTAAAAGTGTAATATTCTATGTCTTGATGCTGCCTGTCAATTCCTGATCATAGCTAATTGTAGCATCCATTTATAATTATTTTAGCTCTGTTTTTATCCTGGGGTCACACTCCTCTCTCTGAGGCTCAATATCAAACCAATGACGCATTGACTCCAAAGCTAAATGGTGCTTATTCTGTGATCCTTGACACCAAGGTAATTCTTCTTGCAAACTGAACTAATGCCTCTTCCCTCAGCCTCCTTTTCAGCATGAGTCCCTGCTAACGGATCGCAAAGAGTACAAGCTGACCAAGGCGGAAAAGAAGGCTGCGAAGAAGAGTTATGAGGATGAGAAACGAGCATCAGTCCCATATACCAGACCATCCTACGCCCAATATTACCCAACCAGTGACCAGAGCCTTACCAATATCCCCATCTTTAGCCAGCGGCATTGGTACGTAACGACCTGTGGACCTGTTGTTGGTGGGGAAGGAGGAGTGTATGAGTGGTTGAGTGAGCAGGTTTGGTTTGGATTAGTCTTAGTTAGATTTATTATTATGGTCACCTGTACTGTGATACAATTTAAAACGTTTTGGGCTGCTATCCAGGCAAATCATACTATACTCGAGAAAAATCAAACTAGAAATAAGTGTGATAGGTAGCGCAATGAGATAGTAAAGAGAGTGCAAAACCTAGTGTTACAGCTGCAGACTAAGTGCAGAAAAAAGTGCAAGAGCTGCATCCAAGTAGACTGGGAGATCGAGAATGTATCCTTAGATAAGCTAAGGAGGTTTGTTCTAGAGTCTGAAAACCACAGGGAAGAAGCTGTTTCCTGAATCTGTTGGTATGTGCTTTCAAGTTTTTTTTTATCCTCTGCGCAATGGAAGATTGGGGAAGAGAGAATGCCAGGGTTTGTGGTCTGATTATGTTGGTTGCTTTTATGTGCAGTGTGAGCTGTAGATGGAGTCACCCGGGTGGAGGGGAGTGGAGAGACACTGGTGTGCATAATCAACTGGGATACGTCCATAAATCTCTGCGGTTTCATGTGGCCTTGGGCAGAGCGGTTACCAACCCAAATTGCGATACATTCTGATAGGATACTACAGTGTTGTCCAAATTTCCTTGGCCTTTTGAGGAAGTTGGAAGCATTCTGTGGTTGCTTGGCCATAGTGACAATGGAGGTCTTTATGCAAGCGATGCGTAAGAAATGCCTAACTATTGTGGCTACTCCACTGATGTCATGCTGGAGCCCCTTTTTCTTTATCTGAATGGAATGGAATACTTTATTGTTTTAATTGCAGGCTTCCAACATCCTAATTGCTTTTGAGTCAATTGAGGTTAATATCCATAGAACTTAAAGTGACTAGGCTTTGCTTGCATACCCCATGTATACAAATAGCAGTCACCTACGGCGCTGACATAGTTACAGAGCACACCGGCTCCTCCTATTCTCACAGCCCCCCCACATCGGTTCCCCCAAGCCAGGCCCCCTTTGCCCTTTGTTCCTTTCCTGCCCGCGCGTATTGTTCACTGTTGTTCCCCCCCCCCACAGCGGTCCCCCCACGCTCTCATTCACCCATCATCACGTGTCCGTCTCTTCCGTCGGTCGGCGCCATCATTGGCTGCCGCACCTACCCCTCAAAGTCAAAGTCAATTTTATTCGTCACATGCACCCAAAGGTGCAGTGAAATGAATTACAACGCTGCCAAGTCCTCTCCTGAGGCCTCCGTGGTGCCAACCCAGGCCCCAGCCACGGGCTCCGTCCACCGCTCTGCCGGCCCGGGCTCCGGCCCGCGAGGCGAAGCTCCTCCGATAGACCCGCGAGACCCCAGCCGGGTTCTAACCTGGGCTTCTACGCGGCGATTTGGTAGGCATCGAGACTGCGCCGCCTTGATAAAGGCCTCCGTGGCCTGTTCGGAAGCCTTCTGGCCACACGGCACGTCGGGAAGCCTTGTGGCCGCAGGGTTGAACAAATTAGGCATTTCATCAATAGGTATAACCTATTTCCAATGCCATTTATGGATGATAATTGGGGCAGAATATAACTAGGAACAGATCAATCATAGCTTTTGGATTAGGATTTGGAATCTTCCTGTTCCCTACTCTATGTTGAAAGTGCCACTTCCTCTTCCTCCATTTCCAAAGCATCAGCTTGGAATTGAGTTAACACATGGAAGCATATTATGAAGGAGATGATGGAATTTCATTTTACTGAAATCCCCATATTGTTGATGCCTATTTGAAATGTCGCCTATTTGAAATGTCACCTGAATGATAAATATTCCTTGCAGTTTGTGAAATCAATTTTAAATGAACCTTCAAAGCTACTTGAGCATTTGGTTCCCTGAACCTGTGGAGTGTCTTGCTTTGTGAATTGATGTTACGGTTCTTTCCTGCAGGAGAGGCGCAATCAAGGGATTAGACGAGAAGCCTGTGGCTAGTGTTCGGCCAGTACAGTCAACACCGATTCCCATGATGCCAAGGCAGGTTCCAAGTGGAATGGGAATTCCTAGTACAGGATTTGGTCCTGTATTTTCCGTTGGGCACCTCCAACGAGCTGGTGTTGTGGTGCAGAAAATTGTCACTACCACAGGTAGGCATTGTGGACCATGTAAAGGTGATGACCATTCAAAGAGTAGTATTCTGAAAATAGGTGGGGCGTGGGGCGAAGTTCTTCCTTCCACTACTGCCAATCAATAGGTATCAGCCATCGATCAATTCAGAAGATATTGAATAAGAACCTGTGTTTCAAGTCCCAGAAACATGTGCACAGCCTAGACAGATGCTACCGTGCAACAGTGAGCAGGTTTTGCATTGTTGATTTCAGATTAAATTGGGGCCTCATCTGTTCATTCATTTACGTTTATGTGATATAAGAGATGCCGCAGTTATTTAGAAGAAGGTTGGGGAAATTATTGTCTTAGTCATTGCCAACATCTATTCCTCAGTCAAAGCCATTCACTTGTTTCTCTTTGGGGAACCGTGCTGTGTGTAAATTGCATTTCCTATGTTACAAGCACTTCCATAATATTTAATTGACCGTAAAGTACTTTAAGATGCCCCAAAAGAATGCAGGTCTTTTATTTTATAACAGATGTGTTACTTGAGCTCATCCCAAGCACATTCTAACAATTGGTGTATGGATCGACACTCAATCCTTTGTTTTTCGTAATATTTGTCTATATGTTAATGATTTAGACCAAAATGTAAGGTACGTGATAAAAAGGCATGCAGACTGATTGAGGAGGAATGTTTTGGACTACAAAAAGATTAAGATGGTCCGGTAGAAGAAGGTGGGAAGTGTAACATGCAATGGGAATGTATGTTAAATGGGAGAATATCCAATGGTGTGGATGAATAGATGGATCTTAAAGTATATATCCATGCATCTTTAAAGGTTGCAGGACAGCACAATTAGGTGTTAAAAATGTTTTGGTAACTAAGGCCTGTAATATGAGCAAATAAATTAGGATGGAACTGTTCATAAACACTAGATAACCTACAACTTGAGTAGGGCATACAGTTCTCCTCAAATGAGAGGACTCGGCGGGAATCTATGCAAATGTTGGCAAAATTAGAAAATTATAGCCATGAGAACCTTTGGATATGCTTGGATAACCTTCTTGGGACAGAAAAGGTGGATTGAGTTATTTAAAATTTAAGTGCCTGGATAAAGAAGGAGGGACGTGTTTTCCTGAGGAGGGTTAAACGCAGGAAGAATTGATTCAATTAGCAGTATAGTCTCAACTCTTTGCCGTCCATGGGGAATTGGGTTTGCTGTTTGCATTTGAATTACTCAAAAAAATACTCACTAATGTCCTCTGCATAAACCTGTAAATAATTTCCCAAATATATGTTATATCTTTGTATTTAAATACATTTGCAAATTAAATGTCACCTCCTGAGCAAAACACAAAGTGCTGGATTAACTCGGTGGGACAGGCAGCATCTGTGGAGAGAATGGACAGACAACGTTTTGGGTCGGGCCTCTTCTGCAAACTGACTAGTAGGGAGGATAAAGCTGAAAAGAGGTGGGCGGGATAAAGCCTGACAGATGATAGATGGATACAAGTGAGACATTTCTTAATGCTTTTTAAATAAATTGTCAAACTATATATGATCTTTGTTTTTAAATAACAAGACTTTACACTGTAAATTTGTATATTGGGGCTAAACAGTATTAATGTGGACTAAAGCAAAAATAACACAAATGTACTCGCCATCACATGAAGTGCTAAATTATTAGTGGATGGTGCTGCTAATGGACCAATAATTGCACTGCCTTTGTGTAAAAATGTACATCCACACTTATTTTGAGTTTTGAAAGTATATTGTGAGATCACTTAATATTCTTCGAATTTTTTGCTGGTGGTATGGGAGTTCCAAATGTATAAATACTAGGTAAAAAAGTGTAGTTGGTAGTAGAGGGCAGGAGAGGTTTTTATTTTGTTGTGAGGGTGTTGGGGGCCAGAACTATCTACCTGAACGTTAGAAGCAGATTTAAACAGCGCTTGAATATGTACATAGAGATTCCAATCTGTAGTGGTAGGGCTTTCAAAAGTGAGATTCCACAACACTATTTATATTGATGTAGATATAGTGAGCCAAATGGCCACACCTATAATATATTAATTTTCTTTGTTAGTGATTTTCTTCCTTTCCTTTACAGATATCATTATTCCTGGAACAAATACATCAACTGATGTCCAAGCAAGAATTAATGCTGGTGAAAGCATCCATGTAATCAGGGGAACCAAAGGTAGTTTTTCTCACTGTGGAAGTAATCTGTCTTTGCACCTTTCTAACCTATAATCTTTCCTCCTCATTATGGCTTTTCAGTCAAGCTTCTCAGGAACCAAGTTGCAGGTTGGAGTCATATCCAAACAGAATAATGTATCACTTTGGAAGTGGGTCACTTGCTGGGTTGTGTCCTTCTCACAAGACATTAAACAGAGGCAGCATCATCTCACTGAGGTGACGTAAAAATCCCATGATGCAACTTCAGTGTGGAGCAGTGACATTATCCCCTGTATCCTAGTTATTATTTATCTCTCAGATAATCATAAAAGTAAATTATTAGGTATTTGTCATATTATTGCTTATGGAGTTTGCTTTTTCTTTCGTTGTAGTACCATTGGCTTTAGAATAAATAGGAACGTCTTGAAGTAATTTAATTGAGATTTTCCTACATTCTTTGAAACCAAAAGGCCACATTTATTGAATGTATTATTTTTCTGCTAGTTGCATGCTTATTGGAATTGCATTGGGTGTCCATTTATACAAATACACCAGAATAGACACAAACATTGTGGTAACTCTCTCTCTGCCACCTGTCTGTCACTGTCCACTGCAGGACTAGCCTTTCCCTTTCCATTATTCATTCCAGTCAATATATGGGAGTAGCAGTTGATTTTCTGCCTCCAAGTAACCCATAATAACAAGTAAATCTTGCCCTGCCCGACCACTTGCACAAGACAAATATTGGAGCCTCCACCACCAATATGACATGTGTTCAAAGGCTTCCCATTGATTTAATGATACCATCTCTGTTTTATCAGTTTCTCAAAACGTCAATATTATGAATGTTTTAAAGCATGTTTGAGGATTTTGTTGAGAATGTAATCCAAACTATTAGCTTGTTAGGGTGTCGCTTGTGAGTATTACAACACTTCCAATCAAGGTACATTGAATTAGTGGTTTTAGCTGCAAAGTGAAGGCACACTGTAGTTTCAAATAGGATCCTTTCACCTGAAGATTGGAGGGCAGGGTGACAATTATTTCCAATTACAATTCCTTGCAGTTCTTTGGAGGTCAAAGTAACAGCGCAAAATGAATTGTTATGAGACGATGTTACTGTCGAATGTGGGAAACCTGACTGCTTATCTGTACTGAAAGATAAGATCTTCAAGTTAATGAAATGAGAAAGTACACATATTTTTAAAATAATACAATGCGGCCTGAAGATGGTGTCATCACATCCATGACACCATTTCCAATAAAGCACTGCCTTTTAACCGTTGGAGTGCCAGCCTAGATTTTGTGAACTTGCCTCTTACAACCTTCCGAATTCAGAATTGTGATCTATAATTATACAAAGTGAAGGGAATCCCAGATGTGCACAGAATAGGAGGTTACTTGAGTCCATGAATGGCGAGAGGTGCAATTTTAGGGCTACGTATTAAGTCATGTTAACGTATTCATTGATTTTGCTTCACTTCACAGAAGCAAAACAAAGTATCCAAAAAAATGATATGCTGAAAAGAATTTTGAGACACTTTTGTTTGCTTATTAAAATACCTTGTGCCTTTATTTCTTTTAGGGATGTACATCCGCACATGTGATGGAAGGATATTTGCCGTCCGCATGGGCAATAAACCTAAAGTGGCCGAGGGAAATTATGCAGTGGCATCAGGTGAGAATCTCTGGATTCATCTGTTCCTCGGTAAACTACCCAACAGCTTCCTGAGCAGAGAAGAAATGGATATATGCGCGCCTCACCTGGTGCTGCAATGAGTTTAAGATTTAGCTGCTGTGGAGGCAAATGTGTACATTTCTTTCAATGGTGGGGTTTGATTTGTGTAACTTAGCTCTGCAAAATGGTTGAATTAGAAGCAATGTTGCTCAAGTTCAGAGTTTGTTCACTACCACCCAAATTAGGAAGAATAGCTAAATGTCATCATTAATGAGCTTTGATTTTGAATGAGAGTATAATTTAAGGAGATGGGATACCTGAGTTGAGCTCCATTGCTCAGGACTAGTAGGAAGAAGGAAAATGTTGAGGATAGTATTACAACCAGGCATTCAGAGGGGCACCGGCCATTGCATAGCAGACAAGTTGAAGTGAAGCAGCATCTTAATTGGAAAATGTTTTAAGGTACTGCATACCTAACATGCAGGAGATGGCTACAAATGCAGGTTTTAGGAAACTTTTGAAGGTGAAATGAGAAATTGTCCTGAAACTATTTTAAAAAAAATAGCTACACAAGACATTCCTAGATACTTTTCATTCAATTAAGAATTTTTAAAGTGCAGTTGCTGTAATATAATAAAGTATCTTCGACATAGCAAGTTTCTACAAAATATAGGTGGTTGTTGGAAACAAAGAGCATGAAAATATGGAGGTGAAAGGATAGTTCATTAACTATCCTTTCACCTCCATATTTTCATGCTCTTTGTTGAGTAAGAAAATGTAGAGATTTATAAGCAAGACTTCACTACATTGAAATGTGTGTGTGAGTGATGGGTTGGGGGGCAGGGGAAGGGTCGGGATAAAGATGGGTAGAGAGGAAGTAAATTGAGATTAATGAGGATTGATCTACAAAGAACATCCTGCCCAGAGAAGTTGCCAAAAAGGAACATTGTCCGGTCAATAAAGTCAGCAAAGGACTAGGTTGAGGCTGAATCCAGTTCCAGCTGAATGTCCAATTCTGTTTTGATTTTTTCCAGGCTCGCAGGGAGCAGCCCTCAATGTAGCAGCCATCAAAGGTCACAGCTCCAGCTCACCGGATCAGTCACAGAAGGGCTTGTCTCCAGATGAAATAGCACGGCCTCTTTCCCCGGACAGCCCGGAGATAATAAGTGAGCTCCAGCGCTACGCCGAGGCGGCTGCAGCCAGAGAGTCTGGAGACCGGCCTGGTATCGTCACCAACACGCAGGGGGATCATGGCAAGCTGAGGCAGGCCCAGCCATCGGACCAGCTCATGGGGGTCAGCAGCCCAGCATCGGCCTGCACGGCCTCCTTGAACCTGCCCTCGGCGAGCATCTATGCTGACTGGACCTCCAGTGCATTTGGGATGAACGGCAGGGGCGGCAAGCGGAAGTCTTCCTCGCCTTCGTTGGAGGATCACGCCCGGAAGCAAAGACACTCGATGCCGATGCAGAGTTATTCGCTCCCCGCCGGCTTTAACCTGTCATCTATCGGCCTCAGCCCCGAGATTCCCGGGTTGGCCGCTAATTGTCCGACTCTCTTGAACCCCTTGTACGGCACAGGGAGCCCCTACTACACCCTGCCCAGTTTGCTGGGGGACACGCGGCTGATGTACCCCATGACTACTGACCCGCGTCTTGCTGCTAGCTCGGCTGGCCGTGCCGTCCCTACCTCAGCGACCGGAGCTTCGGTGCCCTTCATGCTCAACCCCACCTCGGCAGTGTCCACGGGCCTGCTTCCCGGCCTGCCTCACCACTTTGCCCACTCTCCGCTCAGTGAGCCTCGCATGTTCGCTCCATATCCAGTGCCCCTACTCACCAACAGTCTGCCGGCCAACGCGGACCAACCCAGCAGAGTCTTTGTGCCATCATCGTCGTCATCCTCGTCTTCCGGATACTCTGCTCAGGAGCTCCTTGGCACCACAGTTCCCCAGTTGGACTTGCCTCTGGGGTTGGATGCCACTGGCAACTCGGATGACGATGTCATCGAGGTCACAAGCAGTAACTTGGGCTGACCAACCCACAAGGGACAAGGCTGTTATCCAAATCTTTTTAAATGATTAAATAAAGAAACGTGTCACTTTCCCAAATTTTATGGCCGACCACCATTGTAAATGTTGCCTTTTTTAAAGTTTTTTTTAAATTATTGGCCAAGTTTTTTAAAATAAAACTTTCAGCTGAATTTTTTTTTTAGTTTTCTTGCCTGGAAGATGCTTTTGCCTACAATTGAGAATTTAACAGAAATCTGGTTTCAACAGAGAGGTGCAGTTGTTTCTGTTTGAGTGGTGGGCACATTTGTTTAAAGAGCAATATGACAATAACTTGTTTAAAGGGGGAGTGTATCTTAAAAAGGGACTTTTACATCTATATGTCTGAATGTGTCATGTAAATTTGATGCTAACACATTTGTAGATACGTTTGTGTTTCAGGAAAAGCTTTGATAACAGCTTGTGAGCAGAACAAACAGTGCTTGATATTTTCAATGAGCAGGTAACAGGAGGGAGCATTGCATCAGTATTAAGTTGGAATGATACTGCAGAATTGAAAGATTTATTTTGCTCAGGTCATGATACAGAGCAGAGTTCCATGGATGAAAAGCTTGGGGAGATGGTGAGCTAGCAAGCTCTGACTGGATAGAATTTGTTTGAAAAACTGACCAGATACCAGCCCTCGGTGGGCTTAACAGAGGAATGCATCAGGCAGTGCAGTCCTGAGCCACACACTAGAAGCCAGCAGGCTTTGTGCCCAATCTGCAGGGCAAAATGATATCCAACAGTTGTTTTGACTCCTTGGATTTGAAAGAAGAACAAAAAAATGGCTTCTTGTCTCATATTCCCACCTCTGAGCCACTCAAGAATTGAATTTGTGTGAAACAGGACAGGGAGAAAACTTGAAGGGTGGGAAATTAAGCTGAGAGAGGACCATCTCACTGAATGTTCGCTTCCGCCATTAACTTGAGTGCCTGTGGAGGAATCTTTTACTGTTCCATAAATATGGCAGGTGACCCTAAGTTTGATTACAGATTCTCATTTAAGTTCTAAGAGTTACCATGAAACACAATTCTTGTCCCCACATGAACTGTTAAATTTGGAATTCATAAAATGTTCTTTTCTCGGATTGGGTTTGTGTGATGCTGTTAAGTGTTTGGCAAAGTTCTTCCATGGATGCAAAGTGGGAAGTACCTTGTGTTAAAGTGACGTTTTATGCAGAATATTTTGTTTATTAGCCTGGGCACATTACAGTGGTCGAATCATCCAGCTGGAAGAACACACAAACTGTGCCAGCTGGAAGTCTGCAGTGAATTACTTCATTCAGGTCAAGTTCAGACTTTCTGAGATATAAAAATATTAAACCAGACAACTTTTAGAAGAATTTCCAGGTTAAGGTTTGGTTTAAAATTTAACGGCAGCATTATTATTGCTTTTTTTCCTTGAAAGTAAATTACACCTTTAACTTATTTATGGACTTGGGTATTTATTATCACAAGTGTAACTAAATTCATATGTCTTGGAGGGAAAAGAAAACGGGGATGATAATTCTGACCAAAGTTCAGCTGACATTTGGACCAATGTAGTCAGACCAAAAATATTCTGGCTCCAAGGGTTAAACAAGGCACAACAGATGAGTGTTAGAACCATCTGTCATCAGTCTTGACCCATTTCAAGACATGGAGGAGGTGATTTTCCAACAATTTATCTCAAATGTTTTGTACATTTTTAGTTAAGTGTGGTGAAGCATCTTTCCGTCCTTAGATTAATGACTCTGCATTGCATTAATGCAATTGATTGTGGGTCACTGATCTGATATATGCTGTTGCATTTTTACCTGAAGTCACCTTGCCAGTCAGCTGTAAGTCAGAGCTTGTTCTCCTTATGATGCAGGTGGCACCTTTGACCAGTTCTCAGAAAAGTTCATAAGGATGCCACAGGAGTATTGCACAGCTGTAGTTGGCATTGTGTAGTCACCGGAGGGGACAAATAGCTGCAAGCAGTGTCCCCTTTTTAGCCCAGTTTAGCCTTGTTTTAGCCCAGCTTCAAACTGCGTCTCACTTCAATGGACACCCTATTTTAACACTAAAAAAAATAATTAAGTATCCTATCCATTACAAATCCTTCATTGAAATAATTCTCCCTCCTACCTCCCCATTCCTGTTTTCCAAAGACACTAATTCGCACTCTGAAGTATAGACCATACGGACAAACAACACCCAATTATTTAACCAGTTGGCAGTCATTGATGAACATTGGAAAAATATTTGACCATGAAATGTAGCACTAAACTTTGTGTTAATCAATTGAAAGGCACCCAGAATCTCTGAGAAATATAACTTGAACTAACTTAAAAAAACATTAATCTAAATAGGTTGGTCTGAGGCAATGAGCTAAATCCTTACACTGACTGAGATGCAGGTTTCCTCTGAGTGTGCAGTATTGTGAAGCCTGAGACAAGTGGCCTTGATGTGAACCAGCACTATTCAATCCCCTGTTAAGCAGCCAGGAAGTTTGCTTTCAGTTTAACACGAAGTGTTCCTGCTGCCATGATGCTAACCTTGACCGTCTGCTTCTGGAAGTCAGTTTTCACACTGTCATTAAAACCAAAATGAATTGCATCATTTTGGAAATACCAGCCGTGCACCAATTCTGCCCCAGGTATTTTAGTTTCTGCAATAATCTTCCTCCTCCCTCTAATTTCCCCATCACAGTCCCCTCCTCTTTCCTCTCGGAACCACAGTCTTTAATGGGATTGGTGACATCTATGAAAACCCTTGGTTCACTTTCTGATTGTGAGCAGGCGAGAACACTCAGGCTGACTTCAGCATACGTCTGTTTCATTTCTTAAACATAAATCAAAATAGTTTAGCTGGAAATTGCTAGAATGTGGTTTGATTAATTGGTATGTCATTCTGACCTGCACTGAATCTAACTTCAAATAAGTATTTATTTTTGTCTTTATTGATTTCCTTTCAATCCCCAGACACCTATCTAGCATGTATTGCCATATGAAATAAACAAGATTAATTGATAGAAGCCTTAGAAACATTAGCTATGCAAGTTTTGATTTCTTACTTTTTTTTTGTTCAAGCATATCACAAAAAATATTAGTGAGCGGCCTTTAATAAACTCCAATCAAGGCACCACCATCTGTCAGCCTGCGATAGTGGTTATCAACTTTCCAAAGACTTGAAAGACTTTATTTTCTTTATAACATCCCTTTAACTATTGTGTCCTGTGTTAATGTAAGACGTGAAATGGAAGTGTTGGCAAGAGAGTGGGTGAAAGTGCATCACTGTGATCTTGTCATTCTCGTAACTTGGACTATTTTGTGTTTAACCTGATAGCTGAATAATTGTCTGGATTTGCTGGTAGGCTGTAGTGACCATGAGAACCTTGGAGATTTGGTTCTGACTAAGCTTCCATTGTAGCACCCAGCGCATTGAGTATTACTTTAAACTGGAAACTTTTGAGGAGCCAGACTATTCATTTGTAAAGATTCTCAAATCTATTGACTGCATTCTGTGACAGTGGGAGTAAATTTATGTATGTATGGAACATCAAATAATGCTGCATATTAATGATGAGACCTTCTGTTTCTGATCATACACTGCCATTATTCATATTATTTTTATCCCTTTGTTCTAGTCAAGTCGATCTGATGAGTTCTAATAACTTGCATGGTGAAATGGTCAGGAGGTAAATTTGGATGAAGTGTGGGTGGATTGTTGTTGAATCTAAAAGTATGTGTGACTTCACAAGAGCCTTGTCTTTTCTGTGAAAGTGTACGTGCTTGCACAGTCCTGTGCTTTAAAAAAAATAGCTGGCTGTCCTTAGTAATAGCTACATTCTACATCTTTAACAGTTTTGAATCCAGTTACCAGGAAGAGTGGAGGTTGGCCTTTAATCGTACGGATTCATTATATTATTAGACAGATTACATCTACAGCTCCTGGATGCCATCAGGTTCCCTTTCCAGACTCTAATTCACCTCCAGGTTTTGTGTTGCAAATTTATTCACAGAGATGTTTATTGAGCTCAGTGCAATGCAAATCCTGCCCCAAAGTGAACATCAGACAGATGGCACTGTGTAAATATCATGATTTCCTTGCACTTTTAGATGGGGCAGCAGGGAAATGGTAACATGCCACCATCTTCAGTGTGTCTGTCTGTATTCTTTCCTCCCAGTCTGTACTGTTCAGTGCTTCCATTGCTTTCATTGATAAATGGTTGAGTGTATTGCAACTACTTGAAAAGCGGTGTGCTGTCTTCTGCCGCTGGTGTGGACAAGATCCTGCCAGTTTCTTTCCTTCCTTTATTAAATGTAGAAATGGGCTTGACTGCATTGTATTCAAACCCCAGAGATTGTTACCAGTAGGAATGAAGGGAGTCTATGCTGCTAACCACCGTTCTGAAAACTGCTGTCTGGATATGTGCAACGGGTACAAAATAGAAAAGATCTCTTATGCTGTGACAAGTGCAATGGAAATGGTACTGTTGCTGCATCAGGCAGACCTGTAAAGGGTGCCCTTGTGATTTTGCCCCATACCAGGAGACAAAACTGCAAGTTTATTCATTCTTTACCCCATCTCTTCTGCCAACTTCTCCCTCCCTTCCCCCATACAGAAAATAAATTTGTTGTTTATAAAAAGAAACCATTTTTTGTAATTCAGTGTTACCAATCTGTAAACTGCCTAATGGACCTCTTGTTCTGTTTTTTTTATTTTGAAAATGAAATAAAGTCTAGAGCATTTTGTGTTTTAGTAGATATGTCTTTTACCTAAGTGTCTGTGTGAGAATGTTCCTGAAGTAAGTTGTGTACTTTGCTGCATAATTTATGATAAACACACCACTTATTTTGTCAGGAAATTTCTGCTTGTAGCCTCGACTTTATAGTGTGCGTATAAAATAAACAACCAGTTTTCAATATCTGTATCTTGGGCCATTGATAATTTTGTGCAGCAGCAAGATCTGACGTTAAAATATAGCAAATTCTTCAGTCATCCAGTGCCAGCAAAAATGTAACTCTTTGTTTTAATTTAAAGATGACCTGGTCTGGTGGTTCTTGAAGACCCTAAACTGAATTTAATCGAGCCTCTGGTACCTGCATCCGTGCCCTATTACCCATAGTCCCATGGTATGCATTAGCTCCAGTCAGATAATGCCAAAATTTTAAAACTCATCACTGTGTTCAGGTTCCTCCCTGGCTTTACTACTCAAGCCCTCAACCCCTTTGATCTCTGTCCTGTTTGATTTCTGACCTCACACATTCTTGACTTCCTTCATCCTACATTGGTAACTGATGTCTTCAGTTATTTGGGCTGTAAGTTCTGGAGTTCTCTTTAAGAAGCATCTTTTGGATGCTTATTGTAAATAGATAAATATTATTTATTGTAACTCCATCTGACCTCAACTCTGCCTTGGTGGTTCTTGGAATTTCCTCTACGAAAGTACACCTTGGATCAGAGAGTGGAAATGCAAACATACACCCCACCTATGTGGGTTCTTTGCATTATCAGAAATATTTTCATTAGGAACTCTTCAAATTAATTTTCACTGCCTTGGTGCATCTTGTCTTTTCCTCTCTTTAGAAGTTAGCCATTTCGCCAAACAAATGCAGGAGGTTTCAGCCTTGTAAGTTCATGGTGTCTAAATATTTAATCCTTTACTGCAGTGTGCACATATGTGAGCGTTCTTGTTTGTGAGCTGCTTTCTATCCCTTAACTTTTCACTGTGTTAAAGGCAGGTGATATACCCTGGCCCAATGATGTGACCATATTTTAAGTGCAGCTGGAACAGAGAGAGCATGAATGAACCTGTCCCACTGTGGTGGTGCGCTTTTATATGCATTTCCAGCGTGGATAGTTGAGAGTGAGAATCCTCGTATTGAGCAGGACACACTATATCTGATATTTCTGGTCGAGATCCTTCAGACTCTTAGATGGGTCTCGACCCGAAACGTCACATTCCTTCTTCTCCCCAGAGATGCTGCCTGAGTTACTCCAGCTTTTTGTGTCTGTCTTCGGTTTACACCAGTATCTGCAGTTCATTCCTACACATCCTGGTTTTGAGTCTGTGTGCACCCTGTCATCGCAGCTGAGTTTTGTCTTGAGGATCAAAAGCTTTTGCTGCCTCCTGGACTTTAGATGCCATTAAGGCATCCCAGGTTTGACATTTAGCAGTTTGTATTGCATATTTTAAAATAAACTAGTATCAATTGATTTGTCATCAACAAATTTTTGCAGACACAAGGAACTGCAGATGCTGATTTCTAAAAAAAAAAAAGACACCCAGTACTGGAGTAACAGTGGGTCAGGCAGTATATCTGGAGAACATAAATAAATGTTATTTCGATTCGGAGTTCGTGTGATGATCCTTTAGATTGATTGTAGTGGGTGGGGGGAGCTGGAAGAGAGATGGGGGCAAGGCAAATGCCTGGCAAGTGATAGGTGGATACAGGTGCGGGATATTTTGATTGGCAGATAGTTGGACAAGGACCAGAGAGGAAACGATAAAGCGGAAAGAAGTGCTGCGAAAGGCAATGCCAGGGCAGCGAATAAAGGTGAGATGGGAAAGGGAGAAATGGGTATGCAGCCAGATGGGGCATGGGGAGGAGTGTGTGTGTGTGGGGGGGGATTCGTTACCTAAAATTGGAGAATTCAATGTTTATATCATTGGGTTTTGAGCTACTGTGTCTCCAGTGTTAGTGTACTCGTGTTCTCACTTTGGCAATGGTTAGGAGAAGGCCCAGGACAGTATGGGAAGGAGAGTTAAAATGGTTAGCAACCGGGAGATCCAATAGGCCTTGGCAGACCCAGCACAAGTGATGAGCAAAACGGTCACCATTTGGTCTCGCCAATGTAAAGGTCTGAAGAAGGGTCTCGACCCGAAACGTCACCCATTCCTTCCCTCCAGAGATGCTGCCTGTCCCGCTGAGTTACTCCAGCATGTTGTGTCTATAAATGAGAGTTTATTGAGTGCCGTGAATGCAGTAGATAAGATTAGAAGAGATGTGCGTGAGCCTCTGTCTCACCTGGAAGGGCTGCTGAGCTCCCTGGATGGAGGTGAGGGAGGATCCATAGGGTCTGGTGTATAACACATCCTACAGGGGAAAGTGCGAGGGTGGGGGGAGAATGTTATTTGGATCTGAAATGATGAATAGCCAAGCTGTTTCCGAGGTCGTGGACTTGAGATTTGAAAGCTGTGAACCAAGGGAACCCTATCCTTGTTCCGTCTTGGAGGAGAGGGTGTGGCCTGAGGGAGGTCCCACCCAAACGAGGTATAGCACCTTGGATTCTTCCGAGACTATTGGTTTGTAAATTGGAATGGGAACGTCTGCCTCGATAACGGGTTGGCACGCCCATTTCTGGCTGTATTGCGTTGTAGTTGGGTGTGGCGTCCAGCAGTAGTCTGATACCGCTATGCGTGCAGAGCCCTGGCTGTTTCCCTCTGTGGGGGCCACTGCTAATTTCATTTTTGAGCACCATGCTGCCACTCCAGGTAGGATTTCCTGGATTCCTCGCGCCATCTCTCCGCGTACGAATGCCAAATAAAAAGAGAAAAGGCTGAGAAAGGTCTGCGGAGAGGGAGAGAAAGTTAATGTTTCAGTTTGGTGATCTGTCGCCTTTCCTCATTCGCATGGATGTTCAACGAACTGAAACGTTAACTCTGTTTCTCTCTCCACGTGCTCTGCCTGATCTATTGAGCAGGTCCGATTCTGGACCTGAAGCAGACTACATAATCTTGCCTCAAACGTGGTAACTCTGGCTACACCTGTCAATTCCCCGTCATCCAGGACGTGGAGTCCCTAATATTTGTCAAATCGGTGTAACAATAAATAGAAACTCTCGCGAGTAATTGTGAAATATTGTGTTTAATCCAAACAAATGTTCCCAAACACAATAATCAAAGTCTACAGTTTTTGGAAACGGCGACGTGTTTGCTGAGTAAATAATCTGTGAATATTCAACAAAACACTGGCCAGTGGCAAATTGCAACCCCTTTTCTGGCCGTCTTTTTAACTGAGAGACGCTGCAGGTCAAAGCACGCAAACCCGCTGAAGTTTTAATCGCATTTTGGCTTTTTTTTTTACATAGAGTCTGTTCGGATCTGAGAGAGAAAAGCGGCTTAAAATTCTAACTCGGTTCCCGAGCAACTGTCGAAGTTTCCCGGTGTTCGCGGTAACCTGACGGTTAGACCGGCTGTGGCGTTGGACGTGCAAGTTTTGTGAGATCTCTTGTGGGCACTCGCCGGGACTGCAAGCACTCCAGAGGCGATCCGAGCCAATGTGGCTGGATGGACTGTCGCGGAAGTCTTCGCTGCTCTGCAATCCCATTCCTGGTCCATCTGCAGCCGTGAATTTAGGGTCACACAAGACCACTCAGCGACCGCTGAGCATCGGCGGGGAGGTCATCTGTCCGAAGAAGGGCCCCGACCCGAAACATCATTCCCTCCACAGATGCTGCTGACCCGCTGAGTTAATCCAGCATGTTGTATTTTGTTCGACTAGATGTACTTTATTACGACCAATGGCTGCTCCCTGCCCTAAATGCACCTAGTTAATCTGCACTCGGGTGCTGGTTGAATATTTGTAGTTTGGGTGTGTACTTTTACACGTATCCCAAAACAACACATTTTGATTTAATGAAAAGCCATTCGACAATCTGTCTCCTCCCATCCGCCCGCCCTCGGGCTCCTCCTCCTCCTCCCTTTGTCCTTCTTTCTTTCCCCACCCCCTATCAGTCTGAAGAAGGGTTTCGGCCCGAAACGTCGCCTATTTCCTTCGCTCCATAGATGCTGCTGCACCCGCTGAGTTCCCCCAGCAATTTTGTGTACCTTCTCCAAAAAACATGACTGCGGGCTCTGGAAAACAGGTTAAAATGGAAAACGTTCTGCGGGTTAGGGCAGTATCCGAGCACAGGCGGCGTCTCAATGTGACACATGGAACGGAGGGGGTGGGGAGAGAAGTTGTTTTGAGAAATCAATGTTCCTGCCGTTGGGTTGTAAGCAATTCCTCCTGTTTACGTGTGGCCTCACTCTGGGCCAGGAGAGCGGTCAGTATGGGTGTAATGGCAACTTTCCGACTCTTCGAGTGTCCAACTTTCCGTTGCCATTACTACACAGTTAAGTAGGAGTGATCTTATGCAGACCAAATAGAACAGATTTTCCAGTCGTTATTTCCAGTGGTTGTTTATTGAAGTAGTTGTACAAACAATGAGATGAACGTACCAGGTTTTCCTTATTCTACACTCTACACCTCCATCCCCCACCAGGATGGCCTCAAAGCCCTCCGGTTCTTCCTCGACCAGAGGAGCAACCTATACCCAGCCACTGACACCCTCCTCCACCTAGCGGAGTTGGTCCTCACCCTCAACAACTTTACGTTTGACTCCTCCCATTTCCTCCAAACACAAGGCGTAGCTATGGGCGCACGCATGGGCCCCAGCTACGCCTGCCTCTTTGTCGGGTACGTTGAACAATCCTTGTTCAATACGTACCAGGGCCCCATCCCCGACCTCTACCTCCGTTACATTGACGACTGCTTTGGGGCCACCTCCTGCACCTACACACAACTGACTGACTTCATCCACTTCACCACCAACTTCCATCCGGCACTCCAATACACCTGGACCATTTCCGACACTTCCCTACCATTCCTTGACCTCACCATCTACATCGCAGGGGACAGACTTCTGACCGACATACACTACAAACCAACTGACTCACATGGCTATCTGGACTACACGTCTTCCCACCCTTCCCCCTGTAAAGACTCCATCCCCTACTCCCAATTCCTCCGCCTACGCCACATCTGCTCCCAGGATGAGACGTTCCACGCCAGGGCATCGGAAATGTCCTCGTTCTTCAGGGAACGGGGATTCCCCTCCGCCACCATAGATGAGGCTCGTACCAGGGTCTCATCCATACCCCGCAACACTGCTCTCTCTCCCCATCCCCGCACTCGCAACAAGGGCAGAGTCCCCCTAGTCCTCACCTTTCACCCCACCAGCCGGCAAATACAACAAATAATCCTCCGCCATTTCCGCCACCTCCAACGTGACCCCACCACTCGCCACATCTTCCCATCTCCCCCTATGTCTGCCTTCCGCAAAGACCGCTCCCTCCGCAACTCCCTTGTCAATTCTTCCCTTCCCTCCCGTACCACCCCCTCCCCGGGCACTTTCCTTTGCAACCGCAAGAAATGCAACACCTGTCCCTTCACCTCCCCCCTCGACTCCATTCAAGGATCCAAGCAGTCGTTCCAGGTGCGACAAAGGTTCACCTGTATCTCCTCCAACCTCATCTACTGTATCCGCTGCTCTAGATGTCAGCTGATTTACATCGGGGAGACTAAGCGGAGGTTGGGCGATCGTTTCGCCGAACACCTCCGCTCAGTCCGCAATAACCTACCTGAGCTCCCGGTGGCTCAGCACTTCAACTCCCCCTCCCATTCCCAATCCGACCTCTCTGTCCTGGGTCTCCTCCATTGCCAGAGTGAGCAACACTGGAAATTGGAGGAACAGCACCTCATATTCCGCCTGGGTTGCTTGCGTCCGGATGGCATGAATGTTGAATTCTCCCAGTTTTGCTAGCCCTTGCTGTCTCCTCCCCTTCCTTAACCCTCGAGCTGTCTCCTCCCATCCCCCCGCCCTCGGGCTCCTCCTCCTCCCTTTTTCCTTCCTTCTCCCCCCCACCCCCCATCAGTCTGAAGAAGGGTTTCGGCCCGAGACGTTGCCTATTTCCTTCGCTCCATAGATGCTGCTGCACTCGCTGAGTTTCTCCAGCATTTTTGTGTACCTTTCCTTATTCTGCATACAAGTTGTAGCTATCTGTTCTCCCCGTCTGGTGAGAACTGTATTCTCTCCCTCCCTGTCCCTGGTCTGCCACTCAGTGTCCACTATGCCCATATATACCGCCCCCAAGTGTCCAAAAATAATACTGCAAGATATATCTAGACAAAATAATATAATATGCCAACAGTAGCTAGCCTGAACATAAATGGCTCCTACAATGGGGATGGGAGTTTAAATGGCTCAGGACAGGGAAATCCAGCAGGCCTTGGAGACCAGTCTTGAGTGTGATCGGATACTGATTTAGTTTTGGGCGGTTGTAGAAAGCTGTGGAGAGCATTCACCTCACTCTCTCCAATACTTAGATGGGAGGAAGTTGTCGCACACACAGTCCTGGGTAATGGGGGAGTAGCGGTGAGCAGGGAGCTAGAGAAATGACCCGTGTTCACAGCCTGGTCCTGGGCCGCTGGAAAGGAGGAGTACACAAGAGGACATTGGAGTCATAGGCAGCGGCGGATGGGCATGCATCAAATCAGGTGAAGCTGGTCATTCTGAAGAAAGGTCCTGACCAGAACGTCACTCGTCCAAGCCCTGGACATATGCTGCTCCACCATCAAAGTTCCTCAAAGCATCTTATGTTTTACTGCAGATGGTCGGCCCATAGTACATAATAAACACCACGCCAAGCGGGTCATAGTACTGTTGACATATTTACAATATTTATCTGAGAAAATCGAGTTATGCAGGTCTCACCAATGGGAGTTATTCATGTTAAATTCATTTTAGCGGTATTTAAAAACCATGATGGTATGAATTTTCGTTCTATCTATGTGCTTAACCAACAGTCTTTTTGCTGAAAACTCATTTCTACCAAGACAGATAAACCGCAAGCAGGGCTCCCACCCCCAGCGACCACAGGGAAGTGGAGGGGGAAGTGGCGTCTGTTTCATTGAAGAGGTGATGTCCCCCGCAAACTCCATCGGGAGAGGTGGAGGATTGAGCCGACTCGCCCAAACCTCATCCTTACCGCCAAAGTTGTCATCGCTGAGATTAGTTTCGCTCTTTAGCTGGGTTGCTCGCGGTGACGCATTAAGTCATTTCCGCAACCGCTGTGCAGATGCTACCGTGTCGGACAAGAGCAAAAAGCTCGTAACAAGAAAATTACATAGAAACTATATAACGTCAGACTATCCGGCCAGTCAATGTTCGTTTTTAATCTTCGATTGCACGATGGCTCCGCCCTGTCACCATCCAGCTTCAAGCGCCATCATCATATTAAACATTGTTGCAATCTCTGATGCACTGTAATCTATAACTTTATCCTTTGTGTCTGATGACGATAGTTTTGTGTAAATAGAACTATGCGCGTGTGGCGGAAACGCATCGGTCTACAGGGGACTTCCCTCCTGCGAAAAAGATTCTGTGCCTATACGTCGTAAATGCTGACAGATCTTCCCTTAGCCTCCGACACTCCAGAAAAAAACCAATCCAAGTCTGTCAAGCCTCCTTATAACTAATATCCTCTAATCTAGGCAGTATTCAAATCCTGCCAGAGTTAAGGTTTGCCTCCGATCGCCTATCTTCAAAAACAACACTACAAATTTAAAACCATTAAAAAATGCTGGAAATAGTCGGTCGGGCCGCAGCCGGCCCTCTTCCTCCCAATCAGTGTCAACGCAAAACTCTTAGTATAGAAACAAAGAACTGCAGATACTGGTTAATACACAAAAGGATACAACATGCTGGAGTAACTCAGCATAGAAACATAGAAAATAGGTGCAGGAGGAGGCCATTCGGCCTTTTGAGCCAGCACCGCCATTCATTGTGATCATGGCTGATCATCCCCTATCAATAACCCGTGCCTGCCTTCTCCCCATATCCCTTGATTCCACTTGCCCCTAGAGCTCTATCTAACTCTCTCTTAAATCCATCCAGTGACTTGGCCTCCACTGCCCTCTGTGGCAGGGAATTCCATAAATTCACAACTCTCTGGGTGAAAACGTTTTTTTTCACCTCAGTCTTAAATGACCTCCTCTTTATTCTAAGACTGTGGCCCCTGGTTCTGGACTCGCCCAACATTGGGAACATTTTTCCTGCATCTTGCTTGTCCAGTCCTTTTATAATTTTATATGTTTCTATAAGGGGTCCCCTCATCCTTCTAAACTCCAGTTAATACAAGCCTAGTCTTTTCAATCTTTCCTCATATGACAGTTCCGCCATCCCAGGGATCAATCTCGCAGGTCAGGCAGCATCTCTGGAGAACATGGGTTGGTGATGGTTCACGTCAAGACCCTTCTTTAGACCTGAGAACGGCCTTGACTCGAAACATCACCCATCCATGTTTTCCAGCGATGCTACCTGACCTGCTGAGTTACTCCACCGCTTTGTGCTTTTCAGCGCAAACGCCAGTTCTCCTCCCACAGCCGCGGCCTGACCCGCTGACAGCACGTTCTCTTTTTGTATTTTATTTTTAAAGCACCTGCTGGTTTTTCCAAGGTCAATGCAAAGATTGAGCCAAATTAAAACACCGGGTAAAATACTGTTTGTAATAGAAGGTGCCGTGGCGGTAAATGGCAAGAGGGTGTACGTGCTATTTCAGAGATAAGCTCGCTCCTGCCCCCGGCTGCGCCGCCACGATAAACATCCTCTTTATCGTTGAGAATCTCCACCTTTGGTCTGTGGAGCGCGGCTGCAGCGAGCTTGAAATGCCGTGGGATGTTTGGCGGTGGAGGCGGACGTCCCTCAGGCCTGGGTCCACATTCACTGGTTACTGCAGATCGCAGAGGCCGAGCGTGCCGACGACACCTGCTTCTTCCGCCTCTTGTTGAGGAGCGGGTTGCTGGTTTTATCCAAGTCCTTAATCGTCACCTGATCGTAGTCGACGCGCATGGTCGCGAGAGCACTTGTCATCTCGTCCTATAAGTGGACAGCACAACACAAGCATTAGGAACAATATGGTGGGGTTCGCCACAGCCCACGCCTGACACATTGCTGCCGTTTTAACAGCACGCGGATTTGAAATAAACCGAGTGGAATGGTGTTAGTTTGACCGGTTTATTCCTCACACCCCGCACCGATCTACCACCGTTAACATTTCAGGCATCACAGGGCGGCACAGCAGCTGTAGAGCTGCTGCCTTACATCGCCAGAGACCCAGGTTCGATCCTGACTCCGGGTGCTGCCTGTACGGTGTTTTCCTGTTTCCGCATGGGTTTACTCCGGGTGCTCCAGTTTCCTCCCACATTCTAAAGGCGTACAGGTTTGCAGGAAGGAACTGCAGATGCTGGTTTACACCAAAGATAGACACAAACAGCTGCAGTAACTCAGCGGGTCAGAGAGTATCTCTGGAGAAAAGGAATAGGTGACATTTCGGCTCGAGACCCTTCTTCAAACTGAGAGTCAGGGGAAAGGGAAACGAGAGATATAGACGGTGATGTGGATATAGAACAAATGAATGAAAGATATGCAAAAAAGTAACGATGATAAAGGAAACAGGCCATTGTTAGCTGTGTGCCGCGGTGACAATGAGTACAGACAATGAGACTCAACAAAACAGTTTTGAAGCTGGTGCGACTTGGGTGGGAGAGGGATGGAGAGAGAGAGGGGGATGCAAGGGTTACTTGAAGTTAGATAAATCAATATTCATACCACTGGGTTGTAAGTAACCTATTCCCAAGTAATGATTTTAAAGTAATGAAAGATTAGTTCCACTGGTTCATTTTCTATAGTATTGTTGTTGACAAGTACACATAGACATTAATATGCTATCAAAATTAACCAAAGAAATTGAAGAGTTTTATGAATTTAAAATTGGCCGAGGAACAAAAAAGTAAATGGTAATATTTATTTTTATTACTAGTGATAATTAACATCCCCAAAGGGTTAGTGTTGGGAGCACATTTTCATTCTGGAATGCACTATTGACTAGATTAAATTCAAAGTTTGCTAAAGATGTTATTGGATTTTATTGAATAATTAGGACTGAATGGCCTATTCTTGCTGCTATCCCATTCGATTCTAAACTTGTTAATGCAGTGAGTAGGAAGTATTCTAATGCAATAGATACAGTTAATGTTCCAGGCGAGACCTATGCATCTACCGATCAGAATCACGCTGCTTCAGTTTTCAGTATTGATGGGGAATGTCACCTGGAAAGGCAAGGTCATTGAAAGGATGCAGAGGGTGGAGAGTGTTTTTTAGACTGGAGGCCTATGACAAATAATGTGCCTCAGGGATCGGTGCTGGGCACATGTTGTGCGTGGTTTATAGCAACAATAGACAATAGGGGCAGGAGTAGGCCATTTGGCCCTACGAACCAGCACAGCCATTCACTGTGATCATGGCTGATCATCCGCAATCAGTTCCTGCCTTCTCCCCAATAACCCTTGACTCAGCTATCTTTAGAGCTCTATTTAACTCCCTCTTGAAAACATCCAGATAATTGGCCTCCACTGCCTTCTGAGGCAGAGAATGCCACAGATTCACAACCCTCTATGTGCAAAAGTATTTCATCATCTCCGTTCTAAATGAATTTCCTCTTATTCTTGAACTGTGGCCCCTAGCTCTGGATCCCCCAAACACCGGGAACTTGTTTCCTGCCTCTAGCGTGTCCAAACCCTTAATGATCTTATATGTTTCAATAAGATCCCCTCACCCTTCTAAATTCCAGAGAATACAAGCCCAGCCGCTCCATTCTATCAACATATGACAGTCCCACCATCCTGGGAATTAACCTCGTGAACCTACGCTGCACTCCCGCAATAGCAAGAATGTCCTTCCTCAAATTTGAAGACCAAAACTGCACACAATACTCCAGGTGTGGTCTCATTAGGGCCCTGTACAACTGCAGAAGGACCTCTTTGCCCCTATACTCAAATCCTCTTGTTATGAAGGCCAACACGCTTTCTTCACTGTCTGTTGTACCTGCATGCTTACTTTCAGTGACTGATGAACAAAGATCCCCAGATATCGTTGTACTTCCCTTATTCCCAACATGACATCATTCAGATAATAATCTGCCTTCCTTTTTGCCTCCAAAGTGGATAACCTCACATTTATCCACATTAAACTCTATCTGCCATGCATCTGCCCACTCACACAACCTTTCTAAGTCACCCTGCATCCTCATAGCATCCTCCTCACAGTTCACACTGCCACCCAGCTTTGTGTCACCTGCAAATTTGCTAATGTTACTTTTAATCCCTTCATCTAAATCATTAATATATATTGTAAATAGCTGCGGTCCCAGCACTGAGCCTTGCGGTACCCAACTAGTCACTGCCTGCCATTCTGAAAGGGACCCGTTAATCCCTTCTCTTTGATTCCTGTCTGCCAACCAATTTTCATCCATGTCAGTACCCTACCCCCAATACCATGTGCTCTAATTTTGCCCACAAATCTCCTATGTGGAACCTTATCAAATGCTTTCTGATAGTCCAGGTACACTACATCCACTGGCTCTCCCATGTCCATTTTCCTCGTTACATCCTCAAAAAATTCCAGAAGATTAGTCAAGCATGATTTCCCCTTGGATGAGATTTGGATGAGAATGTACAACGCATGATTAGTAAGTTTGCAGAGTGGGAGGTATCACAGATAGCAAAGATGGTAAACAAAAATTACAGTAGGCTCTCGATCAGTTGGGCAAGTGGGCTGAGGAATGACTATTGGAGTATAATGCAAAGAATTGGGAGATGTTGCATTTTGTGGAGTCAAACTAGGGCAGGACCTTCACAGTGAATGGTAGGGCTCTGGGGATGTTGTAGAGCAGAGAGATCTAGGAGTATAGGGACAGTTTCCTCAAAGGGCCATCATAGGTAGATAGGGGGTGCAAAAAAGCGTTTGGTACATTGGCCTTCATCAGTTAGGGTATCGAGTATAGAATTTGGAATGTTGTGTTACAGTCATAGAAGATGCTGGTGAGGCAGCACTTGGAGCATTGTGTTCAGTTTTGGTCACGCTGCTATTGGAAGGATGTCATTAAGCTGGAAAGAATGCAGAGAAGATTTACAAGCCTATTGCCAGGACGTGAGTAGCTGAGTTATAGGGAGAGGTTGGACAGGCTTGGATTTTATTCCTAAAACAAAATAATAAGGGGTGATCTTATAGAGGTGTATAAAATCATGAGGGAGATAGGGTGAATGCACAGTCTTATACCCTGGGTAAGGGAATCAAACACCAGAGGACATATGGCAAGATTTAATATGAACCTGAGGGGCAACTTTTTCACTCAGAGGGCGGTGCGTTTAGGGAACAAGCTGCCAGAGGAGGTAGTTAAGGAAGGTACGATAAAGCATTTAAAAGACACGGACAGATGGGACCAGCTGAAATGATGCATCTTGGTTGACACGGACACGCCCGGCTGAAGGGCCTGTTTCTGTGCTGCATAACTATGACACAGCCAATGTAGCTGACTCTCGAGGGTTATGATCTAAAGTTCCAGCAATACATCGAAGGAGAACCTACATTTACATTTGCTGATCAATAACCTTTCATCAGAAAGTGAAACGTTAACTTTCTTTTTTGATATATTCTGCCTGATTTGCTGAATGATTCCAACTTTGGATCAGATTTCCAGCATGTGCAGTATTGTATTTTAGAATCAGTAGAATGGCACCAATCAGCAATAATTCTTCCTGGCAATGCCTGAGTAAAGCTGAGCGGATAACCAGTCCATTCCAGTTGCCTTGGGCTCTTCAACAAATGAAACATTTATGATGCCAGATTATGTAAGGAAAAAAAAAAAATACTGGAGAAACTCAGCGGGTCTATGGAGAGAAATGGACAGATGTTGCTTCAGGTCGGGACCCTTTGTTTTCTGCATGTCGACCGTCCATTTTCCTCCACAGATGCTGCCTGAGCACTGAATTCCTCCAGCACTATTTTTTGCAAAGATTCCAGCATCAATCAGCACCTTATCCCCCACACCTTGATACTTTGTGCACAATCGAATATCAGAATCCATCCACCTAAAGTTACATAACCTCATTTTCCCTGTTTAGCCTCTCCCCTCAGTAACTGGGATGCCTGCTGTTTGAGGGAGCTTTCTGGGAGTAAACAGGATGTTGAATTTCCTTAGATCATGTGGAAGCCAGCCTTCTGAAGGATTTCTTTAGCTTTAAAACACTCGGGGATGTCCAGAGATCATGGAAGGTGCTCTGTATACGCAGGCTCTCCCTTTTTCATTTCAACACTGTGTCATGTGTTATCTGCGCAAAGGGAATGTGAGTGAGAACGTACTGACCTTCACCTCCTCCCACATGTCCTTCTCTTCTTGAAGCACTCGGCTTGTGTGGAGTGGAGTTGGTGGAACCGCCATTGATTGCTGGAAGTACAAAGAGTATTTAAGAATTGTTACATTTTCTGTAAGCAACCCCAGCACAAACCGGCTCCAGTCTGCTCCACAGTCCCCTCAAATTATATCACTCAATGCCACAGTTGTCCTGGCTTGTCAGGGTGCTTCGCTGGTGGTCACCACCTGGACACGATGTAGAGGCTTTGGAAAAGGTGCAGAGGAACTTCACCAGGATGTTGCCTGGATTATAGACTATAACTATAAGGAGTGGTAATCCGAGTTTCATTGTACCTTAATTGGTACATTACAATAAACAGACCTTTGAATCTTTCAATCATGGCTAACAGTCGAACCATGAACCACTTGTGATGTACTGTTATCGACCCTGTTTTATAATGCGGGGAATTCCTGATGTCCTACACACAGACCTCTTCGATCTCTTGTCACTACAGCTCCTACAGCCAACAGTACAACTGCAGATTTCAAATAGTCTCTTTTAAAGCCCTGAGAAGGATCTGCCACACATTGTATATATAAAATGGTGGCAGATTGCTGACACCTACGTTAATCCAAGAATGGTTCATAAACTCAGTGATGGTCATTCGCTCAGTGGGGTCCGTCTTCAGCACCTGCCGGATCAAATCCTTTGCTGTAGAGAAAGGAAAAGTACAGTTATTCGAGGATGTTTTTTAAGGCAGCAACACAGGCTCACATGGCTGTGTCAGGGACATCATCACCCAAACATGAATATTAAAAATGTTTGAGGAAGGGCGAGGGTTGGTTTGTGTGAACTGACCCAGGAGTCAGCAAGGATGTGGAGGCTGTGGAGTGGGTGCAGTGGAGGTTCCCCAGGATGCCTCAATTATTACAGTGAATCAGCTGCAAGGAGAGGTTGTACAAAGGGTGTACTTTGTAGGTGTTGGTGACTGGTACGTTGTCACATCTCTCAAATACAGTACGGGAATTTGTTCCTTGGCCAACAATGTCCCAGCTACACTAGTCCCACTTGCCTGCACTTGTTCCATAACCCTCCAAACCTGTCCTATCCATGTACCTGTCTAATTGTTTTTTAAATGATGGGGTAGTCCCAGCCTCAACTACCTCCTCTGGCAGCTTGTTCCATACACCCACCATCCTATGTGTGAAATATTTCCCCCACGGATTCCTATTAAATCTTTTCCCTTTCACCAAGAACCTATGTCCTCCAGCCCTCGATTCTCCTAATCTGGGCAAGGTACTCTGTGCATCTACCCAATCTATTCCTGTCATGATTTTGGATACCTCTATAAGATCTCCCCTCATCCTCCTGCGCTCCATTGAATAGAGACCCAGCTTACTCAACCTCTCCCTATAGCTCACACCCTCTAGACCTGGCAACATCCTCGTAAATCTTTCTGAACCTTTTCAAGCTTGACAATATTTTTCCTATAACATGGTGCCCAGAACTGAACACAATATTCTAACTGCAGTCTCATCAATGTCTTACACAACTGCAACAAGACCTCCCAACTTCTATACTCAATACTGACTGATGAAGGCCAAAGTGCCAAAACCTTTTTGACCACCTTATTAACCTGCGACTTGACCTTCAAGGAACCATGCACGTGTACTTCTAGATCCCTCTGCTCTACAACACTCCCCAGAGGCCTACCATTTACTGTGTAGGCCCTGCCCTTGTTCGACGTCCCAGAATGCAACACCTCACACTTTTTTTGTATTGTGTATGTGTGTGTGCGTGCGCGCGCATGCACGGCCGCCAATAAATTGTGTCCCCCCTGTCCCCTCCATATTTTGATAGCGATTTCCGTGCATGGACAACACAATGCCCAAAGAGCATAGAATGCAGGATGCGGCTGACTGACAGGATGCAAATGATGACACAAAAGTTAGTGGTTTTGCAGATAGTGAAGATGGTTGTGAAAGATTGCAGCTGGATCGATTGGCCAGGTTGGCAGAGGATTGGTTGATGGAATTTAATACAAAAAAAGTGTGAGGTGTTGCATCGTGGCTTGGTTCGGCTACTTGAACACCCAGGAGCGGAAAAGACTACAAAAAGTAGTAAATACTGCCCAGTCCATCATCGGCTCTGACCTCTCTACCAATGAGGAGATCTATCACAGTCACTGCCTCAAAAATGCTGGCAGCATCATCAAGGATCCACACCATCCTGGCCACACACTCGTCTCCCCGCTACCTTCAGGTAGAAGGTACAGGAGCCTGAAGTCTGCAACGTCCAGGTTGAGGAATAGCTACTTCCCCACAGCCATCAGGCTATTAAACTCAACTGAAACAAATCTCTGAACATTAATAGACCATTATCTATTTATTCGCACTATATCTGCTTATTTATTGATGTGCGTATATATTTATATAATGGTATATGGACTCACTGATATGTTCTGTATTCATGCCTACTATATTCTGTTGTGCTGAAGCAAAGCAAGAATTTGATTGTCCTATCTGGGAAACATGGCAATAAACTCTCTTGACTTGACTCTTGACATGTTGAAACCTTCTTGTCAATCAGTTAGGGACCTGGATTCTCTCCTACATCCCAACTCTGCTCTACCATCCCATTAAATAAAGACTGGATATAGAGCAACAGTCCCCAATACTGTTTGATAGGGAACTTTATTTACTCTGCTCAAATATATCTGAATCTGACAGCTTGAGCAAATCCATGGCTACAAGTGGTACACATCTGGTGACAATGGGTTTAACTTGCATCCAGTTACCTTCTTCAGAGACATCTGACCATTCCGGATTTGGAAACTCGTATTGTCCCATTCGGATCCTTTTCTTCATCCCAGGTGAGATGGCTAGGCCATGATTTGAGTAGAACGGAGGGTAGCCACATAGCCTATGGGCAGAGGTACCTTGATTAGCACTGCCCAGAAGAAAACGATTTTGTTTCCTGAAATCATTTCCCATCTCTTCCTATGGTGCTTAATGTTGTAGAGGAGCAGGTGGACAGACACTGGTAACCTACAGATTACCCACTCAATGGACTGATCTTTGTTCAAATGCATAGATAGAGGAGGTCAAGAAGCTGCTCAATTTGATCAGAATTGACCTCAAACCAAACCTGATGTTCACCTTGCAGAACTGTTCAGAAAGGTTCACTGCTGAGCAGCTAGGCAGAAGAGCAGAGTGGGCCTACATGGACAGAGGCCTGGACCAACAAACCTTGAGCAGAGTTCAAGTCCCACCATGGCAGTCGTGGAAATGATGATATCGACTAACTTACTGAATTGTTGTTCAAAACCCATAAGGTTCACTAATGAGATTCAAGAGGAAGACCTCCTTCAGTGGGCCATGTGACATCAGGCATCCAGCAATGTGGTACTGTGACTGGCTAAGCAAATTCTCAATTGTGCTGTGATTGTTGAATTAAAGCAGAGAAAGTGTAAAACCAGAGGGACCGCCCTATTCCGACCCAGGCCCAGAATTCAGACCTGGCGTACTTAACCCTTGCAAGGTCCTCCTAACAAGTATCTGGAGACTGGAGGATAAACTGGGAGAGGTGCTTCATAGACTAGTTGCTTGAGAACGGCAAAATGTACAGAACCATATCTTCCAGAATGGGCCAGAATACGCATCATTGTAACCAGGCTAGAGGATCAACACAGATTCAGTAGAGAGTGCACCTTGCTTCGAATTTTCACCCATTGCAAGGTGAGGTTACATTTAGTTCAAAGATTTAGGCACAGCAGGACCCATTTAACATTCTGGCATTTCATAGCAATCGTTAAAATTTCTACTGAGACCTGCATTATATGCTTGCTGCCTTTGAACGGTATTTTTAGCTACATTCAAACCAGAAAATCTTAAACATGCTGTGCCTAAAGTACATAATAGTCACAAACTTTAATGTGCATAGCACGCTTTTCATATGACAAAGAGGAACTTAAGGAAGGAAAACACTATTTCAGTTTATTCAATCTCAACTGTGATGATTTTACCCAAAATTTTCAGAAAAGTTGACATTAGCACACATAATATCAGGCATACGCTGATGTGCAATACTCTGAAAATTTGTGTCAATAGTTATGTTGAAACCACAACTGTTTCAACATAACTGTAACTCAGGAAATTCCAGGTCACCGCGTTATATAGATTAATGTTTACTACCTATCAAATGAACGTCTGCTGCATTGCTTCACTAATATCTCGCTTTTAAAAAATGTTTATGAAAAAAATTGAAGGGAGATAATTATAAAGCAGAAAGAAAAGCTACTTACAGAATGTACATGATGACTCCCAAGGACCACATGTCACACGACTTGTCGTACTTTTCTGGGCCCAGGACCTCTGGAGCTGCAAGGACACAAGAATGGGAATAGAATCCAGGGCAAGGCTGAACAAAACAGATGTGAAATGAAAATAATGATAGAAGGTATCCTTAAGAGGAATGGAAGTTTGCAGTTCACCCTCGCCAACGGTAAACCTAGATTGATTACAGCTGTCATCTTGTGTATTATCTAGGTATGGGTGAATATATTTTCTAAAATCGAGTGTCATATCTATGAAAGCAAAGTGAATTATTATATTTATGGGATGTATTATGTCAACCTTGCCTTATAGCAAGATGCTAAGATCGTTGGAAGTTTTGATAGGTTTACTGAGAAGCTGCTTCTTGCAGCGTAACTTGCACTGTTCAAATTCTTGAGTATTCGAACATCAGTAAATCGTAAATTAATTTTTGGTTTCAATTGAGTAATGTACTCAGTCCCATCTGGCACCCTGCCCTCGACGAAGATCCAAAAATAATCACAATAAGAAATGATCTGCCCTTTTTGAAATCACCTCCTCAGGCAGAGTTTCTAACGGTTTGGATCGGGCGCCGCTCCGAGAGGCCGAGCGCACGGACTGGACGCGACACTAACGGCCGACCCTGCAATACCGCCAGGACAACTGCCCTTCATGGCAAGGTTAAGAACTTTGCACTAATAACAACTGGGACTTGAAAAAGGTGCCAAAATCTGGCGACTCTTGTATACTGTTTCAGTGTACTATTCTTATACACTTGTACTGAATCTAAGATGTGCTTATAGTTAAACTTGTACTGAACTCTATGCAAAAAAAATCTCACTGTACCTCAGTACATGTGACAATTAAAGTACCATTGACCTGGAAAAGACTATACATGATTACAATCAAGGCATCTACAGTGCATCGATAAAGGATAAAAGTACAACATTTAGGTCATGGCGATATTCTTAACATCATTATCAGCAAATAAATTTTAATAACTTAGTCTTCCCCTGCAGAGGGCCCACGGAACTGATTGTACTGTGGTGGTTTCTCAGTTATAGGATACATAGGCTCTGGGGATCTCCTTAAAGTGGTCTCCCCATCAAGGACCCAAATATGACGTGATAATGAGATTGCTGATATTACAACCACGAGGACAGTAGGGCCAACATCCCATTACTGTCCAAAGTCAAGAAGGCGAATAGACTTGGTTGATAAACATGCCCTTCCAAGTGACAAAGATGCCCTGTACAAAGTCAGATGTGACTACACTAGAAACCAAACCACTGTCATATACTCCTCCGAGGTTAGATTCCACACCTCGGAAAATATCACATTCTGAATTCAAATTCTTTATAATGAGGCTGATTATAGTGACTGACTGCTAGGACAGAGAGAGGCCGAAAAGTCTTCCAAGGTTCCGTAGCCCACATTTTCTACTCCTGATGCTTCCCATTGTCATATTAAACTCTGCTCATTTGCTGTCTAATTCTTTGGAAATCCCTATAGTTCAGTATCTGGCTCACTGAGCAGTTTTTGTTGCTTTCCCTTTCCACTCACTGTGCCCTGGTTCCCACTCTCCCTCTAACACACCAGGCCCCATTTCCTGTGCTTCCTCTAATGTACCCTGAACATGGTTTTTGCTCTCATTTTAACATATCGGGGTCCAGTCCCAAACTAACTCTTCTGGATGGGAGCTGGGTTCCCAAACTGTCTAAAATACAAGAACCCCAGTTCATGCTCTCCCTCAGCTCCCACTCACCCTCTAACACACCGGGGCCTCATTGGTAATCCGTCTAACGGATCGAGTCCTCATTCCATAATCCATCAATTAGGACCACGGTTTTTACTCTCCCTTTAACACACCAGGATCCTGGGACTCCAGTTCTCTCTCTCCCTCTTATGCACCAAGACCCTGGAATCCATACTCCCTCTAATACGCCCAGACCACAGTTCCTGTGTGGCAATTGGATAGCATCCAGTAAATTTAGGACCAGTTTATCATGTTTAATAACATCCTGCTGATGTGATGAATTCTCTATTTTTCCATAACTGCCCAAACGCATAGCACGAATCGGTGTAGATATTAGCACTTTTATCTTTTGCCAATATGCAGCCACAGGCCAGGGCATACAGCTCAACTGCCTCCGACCTCTAATACACTTGAACCACAATTCCTGTTCCCCTCCAATGCACCCAGGTCACAGTTCCTGTTCTCCCTTTTATGCATTGAGATCCCAGTTCCTCACTCCCTTTCAACTCACCTAATTTACTAGAAAATCTATTGTCACACTGTTAAACAATCATAAAATAACCAAATTAGAAGAGTGTGGAGGTAATAATGGAAATAACATTCAATGGTCTAAAAATTCTGTCAGCCCACCTTCCCCGAAGTTTCAAGCATGCTGATAACCAGAACTTTGAGAGAGGTAAATGTAGAAATGGAGATCTCAAGTACTGACACCATTGAAATGGAGATCTCAAGTACTGACTTCCAGTTCTAAGTATGTAAACTCTACTGCATCTTGCAATGAAATCAACACCCATCATAATCCCTTATATAACTCTTCACTGAGGCAATAAAACATTGGAATCTCCTGTATTCTCCTTTGTAAAATCTCTAGGCTCTAAGAGCCCAATTGCAATGTTACAAATCATTCATTTCTAACTTATTTATTTATATAACGTCATTTTTATTATCAGGCATAATTGGCAAGATTACCCCATTGCGTGGCAATCCAACATCTTGAAGCACTACAAGGTCATATAATGAATGCATGGGAGGAATAGGTCACATTTCAGGAGTTTATTTGGCTTTTTATTATGCTGTTTTCATTGGTAGTGGGTAGTGTTTTTCACTGTGGGTCCTTCCTTTTAATTAAGACGGGTTTAGCACTCAAACCCTAACATAATTGGTCACTTGTTTCTATGTTCATGGAACTTGCTGCTTTCCTCGATAGATATACATAAAGTATGAAAAAAACTGTCTTGGCACTCACCAACATAGTACGGTGTGTAGCAGGGTGTTGCTAGGGAGTTGTGAAGCGTTGTTTCTTTGGCAAATCCAAAATCTGTAAGCTTGAGGACTGCATTGAAATCTTTTGCTGTGTACAACAAGTTTTCTGGCTGCAAAATTCAAATAAATATCAAGAGTATGACAATAAACCTTGTTTGAAAGAAAGAGCAGCTATCTAAATTTCAAAGAGCCACATGGCATCTTTAGATTTTTAATCATTAGCACAAATCATCAATTTTTGATTTAATAAATAATCTGCCTGGAGATTTTTGGATAGTTCCTCATCCAAACTTTCAGAAGTATCCTAACTGCACAGGAATGGCTAGGAAGTATCCTAACTGCACAGGAATGGCTAGGAAGGACCTAATTACTGTTTTGTAGTGTGATCTGAGGGAATATTAGGAAAGATTTTGTTTTTGTTGGAAAATAATATCACTGTGTCATTAGCATCCCCTTAACATTGATCGGGACCCTTTCAGGTCTCATCTACAGGACGGACCTTCCAAAATCTCCATCATTGTGAAATATAACATCAGGCAAGTTTATAAACATGTCCTGGGATGGAACTCACTCCATAACTACATGAATAGCCTTGACTGAACCCTATACAGGACATTCCATTAACTAAACTCCCAAAAAACATCTGCAATTGGGTAAAGAACAGGTAGTTCTGCTTAATAGTTACATTCCTGAGAAACCTCACGTTATAGAAAACCATGTCATTAAAAAAATTGTATCAATGGGGAATTGGGGTTAGGGGCTAGAGTTGCAATTGCCAATTTTAGACTTGCAATAACATTTTGTTTCTCAGCAGGATTTTCAATATTAAGGACCTTTTCAGCAACAATGTTTATTTATATTACTACAAGTTAAAAATACTAATGTCTGTTTATAACATTGTTTAGTAGAGTATCTTTGACGATGCTTGTCAATTTCAAAGGGCACCCATGGTTATAATAGCAGCTTATTCTTAAGAGACGATGATGTCTGATTATTGTGGGGTTACATGGAAAACATTTTCCCTCCAGAGACTTTTTTTCACCCTCATAACAGATTTTTTTCTGCATGCCAATTTTCAAAGTAACTTTTAAGCAGTTCTCTATTTCCTGATCGAAATTGTATCATAATCATATCATCTGCATTTTATTCATTTCATGTTATGGAAATATGCATTAAAGCAGAAATACTTGAATCCCAAAGCTCCTCACATAGGTGTGATCAGAGAAAAAACTGGCACCTAGTCACATAAGGATTTATGAGGCTGGATAATTGATGAGCTGATTTAAGGAACATGTAAATGATTAATGAAGAGATTTAGGGCAAGAACATCATAGAATGTTGATGGCAAGAGGAACAACAAAGCAAGTCAGGGATTCATGAGCCGCAGGAAGGGTGGGGGGGGGGGGGAGGTGGGGACACTTTCAGAGCTGTGTAGTGCCAGTGACAACTACAGAAGAAGGGAAGTTTGAGCAGTCATTATGAGAATTTTAAATCTGAGGCATTGTTGGAAAGTGAAACTCTTGCAGGCGATCAAGCATAAATCAAGCACAAAAGACATGTTTCCACACTGTATCTGTAAAGTCTAAAGTAAAGCCTAGATGCATTGGATCTAGTAATATGTATTGGATTCACAGTGACATGGATGCATGGATTCAGAACTGGCTTACTCATAGAAGACAAGGGTCGTGGTGGAAAGATAATATTCATGCAGGAGGTCTGTGTCCAGTGATGTTACACAGGAATATGTGCTGGGGTGGGACCTCTGTTGTTTGTGATATGTACAGAGAAATGATTAAAAAGTAAATGTAGATGGGTTAATTAGTAAGTTTGCAGATGATATCAAGATTGCTGGGGTCGTGGACTGTGAGGAGGGCTATCAAGGTAGACAGTGGGATATCGATCAGATACAGAAACAGGCGGAAAAATGGCAGATGGAGTTTAATCTGATGGAGTTTAATCTGAGCAAGTACAAGGTGTTGCACCTGCGAGGTCAAATGTAAGGCAAAAATATACAATTAATGGTATGACCCTCAACAGCATTAAAGCGCAGAGAGTTCTTGCTCCCTGAAAGCAGCAATACAAATAGACAGCAGGGTAAAGAAAGTATATGGTAAACCTGTCGTCATATGTTGGGATATTGAGTACAAAAATCCGGATGCTGCTTTATGGGACATTGGTTAGGTCACATTTGGAATATTGCGTGCAGTTCTGATCGCCCCATTACAGGAAAGATGTGGAGGCTTTGGAAAGGGTGCAGCTGAGGTTTACCATAATGTTGCCTGGATAACGGGGCATTAGCTACAGGGAGAGGTTGGACAGACTTGGATTGTTTTCTCTGGAACACCAGAGATTGAGTAGATACCTGATAGAAGTGTATAAAATTATGAGTTTCATAGATGGGGAGACGGTCAGAATATTTTCCCACGATGTAAAAATCCAACACTAGAGGGCATAGCTTTAAGGTGAGTGGGAACGTTTAAAGGAGATGTGCGTGGCAACTTTGTTAGACAGACGGTGGTGAGCGCCGGAATGTGCTGCCAGGGTTGGTGGCTGAGGCAGATATGATAGAGGCATTTACGGCGTTTGGATATGCATGGAATGGAGGAATACGGATTATGCGCAGGTGGCTAAGAGATGGTCTTGGCTTCAAGTTTGGCATAGACATTGCGGGCCAAAGGGCTTGTTTTGACGCTGTATTGTTCTATGTTCGATGATCTAGGTAGATCATCTGAGATAGTAACACCCAAGAATTTCAATTTTGCCACAACATGTCAACAACAGATACTATCTTCGTGACTTTCTATTCTTGGGACTGGAACTCATACGACAAGCTGCTCTTCATTGACAAGAGCTCGGCATTAAAATTATCATTCTCTCAAAACACATCTTTTTTTTTGCTAATTATGTTTTTGCACTTATGTCTTGCTTTTTGCAGTCTTATCCTTTTAGAAATTTTATATGTAATTTAACTATAATTTACATATAATTTGTTTGTGTGTGTTTGTATGTGCCTTTGATGCTGCTGCTAGCAAGATTTTTTAATGTTCTTGTTCATATGAGAATACACTCGACTTAACTTAAGCTCCTTTGTTTGAGTAATATGTCAATAACATGAAGCCTGACTGACATTTTATATCTCCAACTGGGGCATGACCAGCAAGACAGAACATATAAATAGGTGTATGAACCCGCATGAGGGCAGCAGAGGGTCAGATTATTTTAAAGTTATGGAGAACGTGAAGGAAATAAATAGAATGGTAATCATCTGAACCTAGTAGATGTTACAGGGGCAGGTCATCAGTGGGAATAAAACTCCGTTCAGAGGATGCAGCAGAAATGGTCATGGAGAAGAATTAGAAAGTCTTGTTTTACTAATTTGAAGACTTTCCCGAAGCTAATAGCACATAAAATGCTGTTTCTAAGTCTTGAATTGAATGGTCTCAGAAATGGAAAATTAGCCTTTCCCCCAGTCTAGACAGTCTGATCACATCCCTTTCTTTACAACTTCTCTACATGATATCTGTCCTGTAACTTAATCAGGCTTGTCACTTAATCTTCCTTCAGCTTCCTTATCAGCTAAAATCAGCTTTAAAAAAAATCTTGAATCATTTGTCCAATTTCTGGCTTAGTTGAGCAATACTGAAAATGTGGAAAAATTGCAGGTCTTACCTTGACATCCCTGTGAGCAATGTTCATTGCATGAAGATACTGAATAGCACTCCCTATGTCTCTCATTATTTCTGAGGCTTCTGTAAAATACACAAGGAAGCATTAAAGGATTCACTCAGCAGGTGTGCCTTTCAAATTTATTTCAGAATATCCCAGCACAGTTTAGTCAATGAGAAAAGCACAATATGCTGGAGGAACTCGGCAGGTTAGGCAGCATCCGGGAAGGGAATGTCAGATAATGTTTCGGGTTCGCACCCTTCTTCAGGCTGATTGGAATAGGGGGCAGAAAGCTGGAAAAGAGACGTGAGGAGGTGGGACAAAGCCTGGCAAGTGATGGGTGATGCAGGTGATGGGGATTTGATTGGCAGATGAATGGAGTAAGTGACAAAGACTAAGGTGAAAAGAAGGCAAAAGGCTGACAGATAAGAAGAGGAGTGAAGTGTAAAGCTGCAGTGTGGGATATGAATAGGTGACAAGGTGGAGGGGACAAAGGGAAGTGAGGGACTCAGGGTTGGGAGATGACTGTACAAAAGACGGGACAGGAGCTGGGTGACTGGTGAGGGTGCGAGATAGTCAGAGAATTGGGACCACACTGGGATGTGGGTTCTATTCTCACTCCCCCTACCTCTCAGATGGAACATGGATTGAGTTTCTCTGGTCCACACCTTTCACCAACTAGCCTCCGCAGTCAACACATCATTCTCTAACATTTCCACCACCTTCAACGTGATCCCACCAAGAGTCATATCTTTCTGTCCCCATCTCTTTCCATTTTCGGTAGAGACCGAAACAGTATGGTTTGGTCATCCCTTCCCACCCAGACCGCTGCTGCCTCTCCAGGTATTTCCCCCTGCAATCGCAGATGTAACTCCACATCCACTCATGCTTCCATCCAGGGACCCCAGCAGCCATTCCAGGTGAGACGGAGGTTTATGTGCACCTCTTCAAACCTTGTCTGTCTGCTGAGTTCCTCCAGCATTTTGGGTTTTATTCAAGATTCCAGCATCTGCAGTTTCTTGTGTCTGCGTATTACAGCCAATGGTGTTCTTTAAATGTAGAGGCTGTTGTGATATTGAAACCATGATAAGCAATCTGTACACAATAAAATCCCACAAACAGCAACATCCTGGATAATAGGATGTGCCTGGATAATAATTTTAGTGACATTGACTGGAGAGGGTGAGAGCCAGGACACTGAGGAGAATTCTCCTGCTCTTCCACAAAATAGTGCCGTGGGACTTTTTATGTCCATACAAGAAAGCAGATGATGGCCTTGTTTAGAGCTTCATCTGGTAAATGGCATTTCAATGCAGCATGGTACTCCAGTGAAGCATCAGTCAAGCTTTTGTGCTTCAGTCTCTGTGGTAGGACTTGTATTCACTGAATCAGAGGCAAGACCACCCTACAGTTTATACACCAACCACCATTTTTACATAATATTGTAGAGGATATAAATATAAACATGGCAGGTTATAATTAAGTTGTTATTTAATAACAGTTACTGTACACGACAGTCAGGGTCTCACTTCAGATCTTGTATTCTGGATCATGACTTCCACCAGAAAACAGGTCCACTGTGATCATAACTGTTTAGCCTTGTGTGGACTAATTAGAACAATATATTTTTTGGTAAATGTCACTTAAGTTGTCAAAAATGTTATTAGTCTTCAGGACACTGTACAGTTTCTCCTCTCTCCACTACTGGCACTTTATTGCTATGTAGCTGCAAGGACAACTCCTGCCATCTAATATCTTCCCAACCACTCTAATGTAGTTCCCTTGTAGTCAGATTAAACCATGTTTATGACTTCCTTCCAAGACTACAATGTCTTTCCAACTCCAGTCTCTTGACTCACTACTATTTCCCTGTCCCTAAACTCTGCATTCCCTCCCTAATCTTCTCTGTTCCCCTTTACATCTCTGCTTAAAGTCTCTTACACTAATAAATCCTTTGGCTTGGTTTTAATGTTTTGACAAGTATCACTCCTTGGTGAGCCACAGGATAAGTATATTAAAACCCCAAGTGCAAATTACTGCTGCAGTTCATCCAAGTTCGGGGGCACCTCAGCTCAATCAGTTCCCACTCGCACAAGGACCTATACTTTCCACAAGGCTTAGTAGGCACAGCAGATTCAGAGTGTGATTTGGCTCTCTGCCTAATCCACAGGTGTGCACTCCTGTACCTCTGGAGATGTGAGGACCCTGTACCGTGTGAGGTTAGAATCTGCAATACCTTGCAAGCTGATGAGGTTACCACAGTTGCCTTCAAGAGCAAGTTTATTAATTGCTTGGTAAGAAAAATTCTCAAGGCGACAGAGAAAATGTTGCAGTGATCGGCCAAATAACCTCCTTCTGTGCTGTAACAATTCTAGCATTCTATGAATGATGAAAACTCTGCCACACTATAAACTGTGTAACATGGTGTCTCTGCAACACCATAGAAGTATAACACTGTGGATTGTAACACCATAAAGAGTGTAAAACTGGGGACTATAACACCATAAATAGTGTAACACTGGGGCTTTAACACCATAGAAGTGTAATACTAGGGACTGGAACACCATAAACAGTGTGACTCTGGGGACTGTAACCATAGACAGTGTAGCATTGGGGACTCTGTATTACCACAGGCAGCCTAATTTTGGGGATTTGACAATGCCTCACAGCTCCAAGCCTTTGTGTAAAATAAGTTTAACTTCCTCCTTTTTATTCCCAATTTGAACCGACTAATCAGCTGCACTGTTCCCCAAGCCAAGCACGCCTGAAATTCTGCCACTTCCCATTCACCAACTTGAGCAGGGAGGTTATATTATTTTAACGCTATTGTCTGCTTCCCCAGGAAGCTCACAGTCCTGACAGCAGGAATGTAATTGACCACAATGAACGATAACAACATTTTCCTGTCAGTAGGTGAATGCAACTGTGGCCTTGGGTTTGACTGACATTGCAATGTGGTATTTGTAATCATGGTTAATTCCTCTATTGTACTGTGTATGGCAGTGCAGGAAGCTCACAGCTTGCAGTGAGGACAATAAGTAGAGCCGGCCTGAACAGTGAGGCTTATTCTCCCTTGGCATACCCTTCATATTCACCCCCCTCCCCACTGCTTGTTCCATCCACCCATCACCCTTCCCTTACCTCGTTCCATCTATCCCCTTTATGCCTCTGCATTCCCTCTCCTCTAACACCACCCCCACCAGGCTCCATTTATCCAACCTCCTTCCCTTTTGTCTCCTTATCTGTTTCAAACTATCACTCGCCTCCAAATTCCCTCTGCCCTACCTGGCTCCATCTGCCTTTCATTCCTTCCTTATTTAGTTCCACATATCAACTCCGAACTCTTGACTACCATTGCCCTTTCCTTTCCCAACCTGGCTCCATTTGCCCATCATCCCTCACCTCACTTGATTCCACCTATAACCAACCAGCCACTCTTACACCCTTCCCACTTAGCTCTTTGTACTGGCTAACCTCTCTTTGGTCTCAGTCCTTAAAAGGGTCTCGACTTGAAACATCGTCCATCCCATACCCTCTTTACTTGATGTTACTTGACCTCCAGTGGTTTGCTTTTTGTTCATGGCTTACCCCTCTCAGTAAAGGCCTGGTCTCCTCGATCCTGTATCCTGCTGAACAATTCACCTCCTTCCATGCTGCAGTGGAGGGTGATGGAAGGGAGGGGAAAGAGGGAAGCCAACAGAAAACACAGGGTGAGCGAAGACTGCAACTCAGCTGGCAATTACTGAAAAGATTTGATCCAGGGTATTCTGGATTTTCTACTTAAAAATTGGCATAAAAATTAGTTATGAATCAGCTCCCATAATAGTATTATATTCAAAAGCCCAATGTACAACATTTGTTAATTCCTATAAATTACAAAACTAGTCTCTGCTCTCTCCAGTTTTGATAACTGTGATGGAATATTCTCCACTTGCCTGGAAAAGTGCAGTTCCAACAACTCTCAATAAGTGCAATGCCATCTATAACAAACCAGCCACTTGACTAGCACCCCATCCACCTTATCAAACATTAATTCGCTCCAACACACTGTGGCTGCAGTAATGACCATCATCAAATGCCCTGCAGTTACTTACCCAGGTCAATTTTGATAACTCCTCACAAGCCTGTGGCCTCTACTTCTAAAATTGACAAGGGCAGCTAGTATACGGAAGCACCTCCACATACAAGTTCTTCTCCAAGATAGACATGGTCCTGACTTTGAAACCTATAACCAGCCTTTAATGAATTAATACCTGTGCCACACCATTGGTCATAGGCATACAAGCTGAATAACAACCACCGTTACCAATCTCTATGCCTCCTACCACAAAGCCAATGTTATATCTAATTGGCTAGCTCACCCAGGTTCTCATGTGTTCTGACCTGCTGCACCAGCCCGATATTATTCTTCGCTGTTCACTAATCTTCACTGCTATAACCCGTGCCTTTGTTTTAATATTCCAGATCCAATTGCTCTCCTCCAAAAACATTTCTTGTCTTAATTTAACCTCATGCCCCACTTTAGAAAAATTGAAAATTGAACTCTGATCTGTCTTTACAACAAGACTTTAAATGTGACAGAAAGATTCACAAGGCTTCTTTGTTTTAAAAGTTGAATATCATTCTTATATCTTTGGGCCCAGGACACGCAGATATTCAGGAGTCTAGAGTCTGAAGAAGGGTCTCGACCCAAAACGTCACCCATTCCTTCTCTCCAGAGATGCTGCCTGACCCACTGAGTTACTCCAGCATTTTGTTTCTACATTCAACCAGCATCTGCAGTTCTTTCCAACACAGATATTCAGGATGCTGTCTGATCACAGCAGTATGCACTCGGACCATCACTACCATGGCCTAGTATTCTATGGTTTATCCATTTAGTTCAACATTTTATTGGTTTTGCTGTCCTCCATTAGTTGGATGTGTTTAGCATCATCAACTATTACATCTAAATCTATTTCAACATCACCCTCAGCTATTTAAAGTAGCTCAGTAACAATACAATCTATTTATCCTCCCAACATCCAGCATCTTACTGTAAAGAATTCCAGGAGATGGATCAACATTTTCACATAACATCTCACTTCCTAAGCCTTGCTGCATGTGTTTTAACAATGTTAGGATGGAGAAATTTGATCTAAAATTTTAAATAAAGACCAAAGGCCTTGGATGCAGTGCGGGTGCAGATAACCATACTTCGGTAGCTATGCTGCAGTGGACGAGTTTATAAATGCAGCATAAATGATTGTGATGGGATGTGAACAGCTAGATGTTGGGATTGTGATGGGAAGTGACAAGGTAGATGTGGAGACTATCTCCAGTGACACTGTTTTAGAATATAACATCACCCATTTAAGATGAGAGAATGCAGAATTTATTTTCTCAGAGGGTGGGGATTCTCTAGAATTTCTAGAGAGCGCCATGATGGCCAATTCATTTGATGTATTCTTGGCCAAGCAGTCAGATTTTTGCTCAATAGGGGGACATATAAGAAACCAAGATTAGATCAGCCGTATCTTACTGAATTGCAGAACAGCCTTGAGTGACCATTCAGCTATTCTTGCCTGTAGTTTTTATGTAAGTGGGAACCAGAATATAAGATCAGCAAATGGAAGGACTGATGGGAAACTAGAAAATAGGACCAGTAAGTCTCAAAGGATGCATGGGAAGGGCGAGGTTATGGATTATCATAAAACTAATCGGTTGACATGTGATTATTTCAATTCATAGAGTATCACAGAAAAAATGGATAAACGTAGAGCCTGGATCAGTGCTTGGGATTATGTTGTTGTGGCCTTTATAAAGACTTGGTTGCTAGAGGTGCATGACTGGCAGCTCAAGATTCCCGCATTTCGATGTTTCAGACATAATAAAGACGGAGGTAAAAGAGGTGGAGGTGTTGCTTTACTGATCAGGGAGAATGTTACGGCAATTCTCAGAGAGGACATACTGGAAGGTTTATCCGCTGTGACAATATGGTTCGTGCCTAAAAATAATAAAGGTGTGTTCACTCAAATGAATTGTACGAGATAGCCAACAGGATATATAACATATATGTAGATAGGTTAGCTAATAAGTTTGCAGACAACACTAAGATTACTGGAATTGCAGACAGCGAGGAAGGCTGTCAAAGTTTATAGTAGGATATGGATCAAGTGATACCGAAATGGGCAGCAAAATGGTATATGGTGTTTAATCCGTGCAAGTGTGAGGAGTTGTACTTTGGGAGGTCGAATGTAACGGGAAGGTAAGCATTGATGGCAAGACCCTTAACAGCATTAATGTGCAGAGTAATCTTGGGGTACAGGTCCATAGTTCCCTGAATGTGGCAACACAAGTACAAAGAGTGGTGAAGAAGGTGTATGGTATGCTTGCTTTCATTGGTCAGGGCATTGGTCAGAGTATAAGAATGAAAGAGTTACTTTCATTGGTCAGAGTATAAGAGCCATGAAGTCATGATGTAGATCTATCTTGGTTAGGCTGCATTTGGAGTGTTGCTTGCCCCTTCACAGGAAGGACATGGAGGCTTTGGAAAAGATGCAGAAGAGGTTTTCCAGAATCCTACCTGGATTAGGGGGTATAAGATACAAAGATGGTTTGTTTTGTCTGGAATGCAGATTGAGGTGAGACCTGATAGAGGTATATATGAGACCACAGATAGGGTAGATAGTCAGAACCTTTTTCCCAGGCTGAAAATGTCAGACTAGAGGGCATAGCTTTAAGGTCAGAGGGGGCAAAGTTTAAAGGAGATATGTGGAGCATTTATTTTGTTTACACAGAGGGTATGAGTGCCTGGAATGCGCTGCTAGGGGTGGTGGTGGAGGCAACTACGTGTAAGAGGCTTTTAGAAAGGCACATGGATATGCAGGGAATGGACAGGTATGGACCATGTGCAGGCTGAGGATGTTAATCTTGGCATTATGTTCAGTACAGACACGTGTAATCACATCCTCCTTTCCTTTCCTGTTCCTATGACATTATTATTTCTTTGTATTTCCAAGCCTCGTCCATCATTGCAGTTTCTCACTCACCATTCCATCACAATCAAGAGGCAGCGCTTTCCATGGTGCATGTTCTCGTAGATGTTAATTATGCGGACAATGTGCAGGGTGCTGGAAGCTCTCCAATGCATGTCCACTTCACGCCGTGCCTTTGGGCTGTCATAGAGAATCTGAAATAAAGAGCAGAATGCTGGGGATCAAACAATAATGGTGGATTTAAGCTTGGTGTTATCAATGCAAGACCTGCCAAATACTTTAAGTTTGGCACTGGGCTCAGTTTCAATTTAGGCCCTTCTCCAAGTTTAGCTTTGTTTCCAAATGTTTCTTCATTGCATCGTTTTTCTCAGATTTGTGGTCATAAATCCTTGAATATATATTTTGTTTATGTGCTGCAATGGCAATACGCATTTCACTACACCAATTGGTGTATGTGACTAATAAAGAACCTTTAAACCTTTGAACGTTTGATACCTCAAAATCCAAGAACAAGATGAATCACAGCGTTTGGTACTTAACTGATCACTTCCAGACACTCTGGAGTCTCAATAACTTCTACAGGTAGCCGGGATTGTGCATGTTAATACGCAGGACATCGAGCAGATGAGCTTGATAACCTTCATTCCAATACAAAGTTAATTGACTTGAGCACCCATCTTTTGCCAAAATGTTGACAGAGCCTATCATTACTACTTTTGTTTGTATCGTCTGGCCTGCCTGACATGAGCTACATCTTTGCCATTAGCAACACATTACACAGACACAGGCGGCACAGTGGTGTGGCTGGTAGAGCTGCTGTCACACAGCTCAAACAACTTGTGTGTTGATCCTGACTTCTGGTGCTGTGTAAAGTTGGCATGTTCTCTCAGTAACTGTGGGGGTTTCCCCAGTGCTCCGATTTATACACATGTGGGTTGGTAGATCAATTGACCCCTGTAATTTGCCTTTGGTGTGTAGGCGAGTGGGGAGAATAAACAGATTACAGTAGAATTAGTGTAAACTAGACCAAGTGGGGACCCGTAATATTCCGCCACTCACCCATAGCCCCCAACTGCGCAGGCGCGGCTGACTTTTTCAAAGTTTAAATTGGCAATAACTTGTAAAATATAAGATCAATGTGAACACATCTCACTCTCCCTATTCAGTCCCCTATTCCCCTCCTCCATTATCCTCCCTCACTTCCCCTTCCCTCCTCCATTACCTCGCCATCCCACTTCCTACCCCTATCCTCCTCCATTCCCCCTCATCCCCCAGCATTCCCTCCCCTCCTCTTCGCCATCCCTCTTTCCCCTCCTCCTCCATTCCCCCACTCCCTCCCTCACCTATCGCTCCCTCTTCTTTCTCCTACCTTCAGTCACTCCCTCCCTCCCTCCCTCCCTCCCTCCATAACCCCTCTACCCTCCCTACCCCACTCCTCTCCCTCTATCTCCCTCCCCCACTCCTCGCCTCCCCCCTATCCCACCCCCACTATCCCTCCTCACCTACCCCACTGCCCTCCTCTCCCTCTATCCCCCACCCTACCTCCCCCCCTCCTCTCCCTCTATCCCCCCTCCTCCCCACTCTCCTTCCTCACCTCCCCCACTTTCCCCTCCCTCTCCCTCCCTACCCCCCTCCTCTCCCTCTATCCCCCTGCTCCCCCACTCCTCACCTCCCCCCCTATATAATGAAAATCGCGTTTTTTTTAATGAAACCTGCCCCCCTATCCCACCCCACTACAATGAAAATCGCGATTTTTCTTTAAAATAACCTAACCACAATATTAGCTGTTATTGAAAACCGAAGAATTTGATTAAAACAGTTTTTTTGAAAATCACGATTTTTGTTATTCGGGATTCGGGATCATTGTGTCGTCATTGTAATGTGGCTGACGCACAGGGCAAGTGGAAAAGTGGTTTGAAAAGTGTTTTTTGTAAAGTTTAAAATGTCAATAACTTGTAGAATATAACATCAATCCGAACTAAACTTGTTTCATTTACATCCCATAAAAAAGGTGAGTAAGGTGGGCCAAAATTGTAGCACTATCATTTTGGCGGGGTTTTGGGATACCACATCCATGCAAGCACACACGCATACAAACAAACAAGATGAGAATGTTAATAAAATATATAGATGTTGATGCTTGATAATAGGCATTGACCCTGATGAGCTTGTTTTTTGTGCTGTATTTCTATGAGACTCAATAGCAAAGAAATGTAATCTAATCTTAACAGGACACAAAGTGCTGGAGTAACTCAGCAGGTTATTCATACTGAATAGTCTGAAGAACAATTCTGACCCGATCATCACCCATCCTTTTTCTCCAGAGATACTGCCTAACCCGCTGAGTTACTCTTGTGTCTACCTTTGAGCACTTTGTGTCTACCTTTGATATAGTCACGCATCTGCAGTTCATTCCTGCACGGCAATTATCTATTCTTAACTGGCACATTAAGTCATTGGGGCCACCCAAAGGGAAATTTTCCTTTTATTCTATCCATTGCTCCCCAACTTCACTACTGCTGGAAACTAACCTGTTTTCTCTCTTTTCCATTTCTGTGAAGTCTCAGACCCGACCTGTTTTCTGTTTTTATTTCAAAATATGCTGCATGACCACCTGAGCGTTTTAGCATTTCCTGTTTGTACTTCAGATTTCCAGCATCTGCAGTTTTTTGATTATCATTGGATCTTTTGTTAGTTGCTAAACTGTCTGATACCTCAACCCTTTACAGGCACAATATGTGGAGTGCACTGAGCTGAAGCAGCAGTGCAAAAAACACATTATGAATTCTGCATTGCACAAGATACACAGTTCCTGTGAATCATTCTTAAGAGAGTTGCAAAGTAAAAAAAACTATAGTGGCAGGAAAGCAGAGACAAAAACATAAATTGCTAGAAATACATAGCAGATCAACAATCTTAAGGATGGTCTTTTGCTACACGACCTGCTGAGTATATCCAGTATTTTCCATTCGTATGCTGGTAAAAAGCTCAGGTATAGTAGTCGGGTGTGAGATAACATACGTGGAGTTGCTTTGGGTGAGCAGAAGTTCACAGACTAAAAGACAGGAAGCTGACATGGGGAACTTCAGTAATTAATTCTGCTCCTGTGTATTGCAATGCAGAATTTGCCAGGAAGGGCAGAAATAATAATCTTGCAAACAACATTATTTCTACTTCCCACCACATTCTGACTGAGGCCACTCGCTCTCTCTCTCTGCTACACATTATTATCCTTTCTCCCTCGGTTATACATGGTGCTGGGGTGAGGGAAAATCTGTACCATGACATCATGACTGAAACATACAGTAGATGTCATCGAATCTGGAGATATGTGACACTTGTACTCTTTATAGCATGTTGGCAGCTGTGGCTTCTGAAGTTAGTCCATGTTTTATTTGATGGATGGCAGAGAATATATTTTGCTATGTCAGGATATAGATGACATTGGCAAGGGCGTATTATTGCCCGTCCCCAAGGCCCTTTCCAGTATTTGAATCTACTCATGGAATCATTTCAATCACAAAGGTATCAGGTTAATATTTCTGGGATATTGACCAATTAATGATGGAGGAAGAGCAACCAGCAGAGCTCCATGGATTGTGAAAGCCCCGACTTACAAAATTCTAACATTACACAAATTCCTTCATACATTTGAATGTATTTTTCAAGCTAGTAATAATAATAATAATTAAATGTTTCATTCTACTAGTTAATGACCATGGACAGTATATGTTCTATTAGTTTAACTGTGAGTGTGTTGGAGAGATTATTCAATTAAAGGGATTTATAGTAAGTGTATGTATCATCAATATGAGAGGTGATAAAATGTATGTTTCTGACATGGAGACATTTTCTCACAGATAGTTTCTCACAGTTAACCACTCAGCTAGATATCCATAACGGCTACAACGTCCCAGTCACAAGTACCTATCCATGCCCTAAGTTCATCTATCTACCTTACCCATCAGGTTTTTAACATTAAAATGAATTCAATCCAACAGGACCCTACAGGTCAGGAGGTGCATATTCTGCATTTCATTTCTTCAGCCTTTCTACCATCTACCAGGCACTAGTTTGGCATGTGATGGAACACTCTCCCCTTGCAGTTTTTCCACCTTCACAACAAAATGCATTAACTCACAATACCTCTCAAAATATACTCTATCAAGCCCAATTGTTTCAACATCCCAGGTGGCTTTGGTATCCTCTTCTCGGTATTTCAACCCTTAGCAATTTGGTATCTTCATAAAACATGAATATGTTGTGAATAATAGAGGCCCCAGAACTGGCTGTTGTGGCAACTCACTCGTAACAGCCTAACCAACTGGAAATGGTCGAATTATTCTTGCTCTGTCACGTTAACCGGTCAATGGCTCTTTGTTTTTTTTTATTACTCCTTTCTTGGATGAGAATATTACAATTCAATCTTCCTTTAACTATCCTCCAATTTTTTTTGGCTTCAGGAAAGGTCACAATATATTGGAAGATCACAACCATGCATGTGGAGGCTTTGGGGAAGATGCAGAAGAGATTTAGCAGAATGCTCCCTGGATTAGAGGGTTTAAGATAATAAGGAGGCTGGAAAAAATCTGATAGCTTTATAAAATAATGAGAGGCATAGATACAGTAGGCAATCAGTTTTTTTTCCTAGGTGGAAATATTAAATACTAGAGGGTTAGAGGAAGAAAGTTTAAAGGAGATATATGGGGCAAGTTTTGTTTTACACAGAAAATTATTTGATCTTATTATAAATGCTTCTTGCACTCTGTACATGTTAAAAATAAATTACCGATTCTTTAACAGATTGTTGCTTACAAGTACAGTTTACTAGTAAACAAAAAAAAATGAAAATAGGGAAATTCCAAAATAAAAGTAGAAATTATTAGACGGAATAAGGAAAGAATGAATACGATGGAAGCAGGCCAAGTAACAGGAAAAAAAATAGAAAGCAAATATATTAAAAAATAATTGCAATAAAACTTCTAAGTGAGAAAATTTTGTTCAGATAATCTAGGGATTATCCAAGAAAAAACTGCCTAAAAGTTAATTGTGCGATGCAGTCTATTTCCTCAGTATTATACAAATTGAAAACCATCTCCCCAATTACAATAACACGTCCAACAAATGCTGATATCCCCCAACCTTCCCCTGTAATTATCCAAGGCCCTAGGCAGGTCTGATGCCCTCAATTCATCTTGCCAGTACCCAATACTATCTGCACTGTGTCCCTCTTCCCACCCTCCACCATTCTCACCATGCTTCACACCCCGTCCCCTCAATCAACACCAGCTGCACCCTCTTCCCAAGCTTCCATTGCTTCCACCAGCTCCATGCTCCTTCCATTGTTCTTTTGGGTTCCTTCTACCCCCTCCCATAGTTCTGTCTTCCCTCTTCTATTGGGCCACTCTCCCTACGCATTCCATTGTTTCTGCCATGACCCTATATATACCCCCCCTTCCCCCCAATGCATCCTGCATCCCATATCCCTCCCACTCCTCACCCACCCAATGAACATTATAGGCCCTAATTCCCCAACCCCACTTCCTGAACCAGAATCCCGCCCCCACCATCGACCCCAACTTTCAACATCCTTTGTCTCAACTTCCTCTTTCACCCACAACACATCTGTTCACATTTTTAAGCAACCGAGATAATGGGTTGAATAGATTGAATTTTATTCTGACCGATGATCTTATAGCGAGCAAGATGGTCCACTCCGCTAAAAAGCCGTAGTAGGGTCATGGGTAATCTTCAGTGCCATTTCCGTACCCGGCTTCCATCATGGCGTCAAGCTAATTCAGGGAGAGAGATTAAAGGATAGACACAAAATGCAGCAGGTCGGGCGGCATTTCTGGACAAAAGGAATAGGTGACATTTCGGATCGAGACCCATCTTCAGACTGAGTCAGGGGAAAGAGGAGCAAGAGATATAGACGGTACTAAGGACAAATGAATGGAAGATATGCCTATATCCCCCGTTTCCCTTTCCCTTGACTGTCAGTCTGAGGAAGGGTCACGACCCGAAATGTCCACCTATGCCGCTCCATGATCGTTGCTTTTGTCCGTCTGTCCGCGCGTTTGCTCGCTTGCTCTTGGTGCCGGCGCTTCTCCCCTCAGACTCCACAAACAAACACACACACGCACAGCATGTCCGGCAGATCGGTGCGGGCCGAGACCAGGAGCAGGGCGAAGGATGACATCAAACGGGTCATGGCAGCTATCGAAAAAGTCAACCCGAAATATCACCTAGTCCTCTCCAGAGATGCTGCCTGATCCACTGATTTATTCCAGCCTTTTGTGTCTATCTTCGGTTTAAACCAGCATCTGCAGTTCCTCCTTGTATAAGGTATGTGCCGTTTAAAAAGAAAATTAAAAAAAACATTTAAAACATTTAAAAACACATAAACTGTTCCCCCGCAACACTGCGAGAGGCATAACTGAAGTTGGGTCGGGGTTGCTGAAAAGACGGACGTTACGCTCCGGTGCGTACTATACGTCAGTCCATTGTATTTCGCAGGAGTGGACCATCTTGCTCGCTATAAGATCTTTGATTCTGACCTTCAACTTCAGCCTCCTACACTATTGCAGCTGGGATCAATGCAAGCTCTGGTACCTGTACTTTACCTTCCACAGGGCTACCTCAACTCTGGTTGTAGCACTGACATTAGCAACATCAGACCTTAGCTACAACTTTTATTGCTGTCGGTCGTTGATGTGTTCATTGGGAAACAGGAAGCAGGTTTGCATTGTTGTGGCGCACTCATTGAACCACAGATCTTATATGGCCTATCTGTTGAGCTGTCTTGTTTTTTGTTTTCTGGCACCAGACTGTCGAGCAAATTATTGTTTCCTAAATCCAGAATTTCTCACTAATTAAACTTGGCATATTTTCCATCTTTCAAGGGAAATTTTACATATTGAATCAGAAAAATTCCACGCAAATTACACTTAAAAAAATAACTAATATTCTCACCCACGTTCCCTTTTTAACTATTTTCCCACATTACTTTATCCCACTTTGCCTTTCACCTGTTAGCATTGGAATTTTCAGATCTAATGAAAACTTTGTTTTTTTTAATTTTTATATTTTATTTTATTAGAAGTAAGTACAATCATATGGCACCAAAGTGCCTAATATATATTTTCATAATACATTTTATGTACAGCTTCTTTTTTTTTTTTTTTTGTTATAATAAAGAAAGATAAGAATGAGAAAAAGAAATTAGATAGTAAAGGATAGAACGACGTGAGATATATAGTGTGTGAAGAAAAAGAAAAAAGACGAATGAATGAAGAAAGTTGAAGAAAAGAAAATAGGAAAAAGAGAATAAGACATAAAGAAAAGAAGTAAGGAGATCATTGTTTATAATCTTGACCATCCCTCGTCCCGTATGAAAACGTTGTTGACAGACAGTGACAGCTCTGCTCTGTTTTGCCACAGTCAAGGAGCATTTTCAGCTCGATCAACATAATCAATTGAGTTCAGAAACACTTTCAATGCTTTACTTAAATGATGTAAATAATTTTCAAATTGTACATAAAGTGTGAAAGCGCTCATCAACATATTCAAACATAAACTTCCTCTCCTTAGCTCCCTGGCAATTGTGCATTGATCTCACACTTCCGTTCCTTTAATCTGTCTGCCTTCTCCCTATGTCACAAATCTTGCTGCTGCATTTTCAATCTCCTCTGGTACACACTCTCTCTCCCTTGCTTTCCACAGCTAGATGTGACCTTCTCACCACAGCAGAGCTGTCACATGAAGCCTTCTGCAGCTAGTCTGCCAGCTTTGAGCTGATTACATTGCCTTAAACTCAAGGGGATCAGATAGCACGTTAATTGTATCACTATTATCCTGAGCAGGCCGGGGAGAAAGGAATCTGAAAACCTACAGCAAGCAAACTGCACAGAAAGCCCATCCCTTTCTTGTTAAAATATTTCAAATAAGAACGTATGAACTGAAGTATCTGATGTGATTCAGCCTTGTAACTGCCATTGTTGAACATAATGTAAATATTCTTAAAGGAAGCAGTAAAACTGCATAAACAAATGTGGGCTACAGAGCTATAATCGATCAGTGGAAATAGGTATTCAGAACAGACACAAAGGAAGTAATCTATCTATCTATACATAACTAAAACTCTCATATTGTTTTCTTCCGGTTTACGGTGTTTTTACATTTGCACGAAAACAGTACGCGATAGCACTACGATTTTTCGCCACCTTACTCACCGTTTTCCTGTGCTGCAAATGCATCAAGTTTTGTTCCAATCGGTGGTATATTTTAAAAGTTCTTAAAGCTTTAAAATGTCTAGGGCCCTCGTGAGACCACACCTGGAATATTGTGTGCAGTTTTGGTCCCCTAATTTGAGGAAGGGCATTCTTGCTATTGAGGGAGTGCAGCATAGGTTTACAAAGTTAATTCCCGGGATGGTAGGACTGTCAAATGCTGAGAGAATGCAGTGGCCTGGGCTTGTATACTCTGCCGTTTAGGATGAGAGGGGATCTTATTGAAACATATAAGATTATTAAGGTTTTGGACACGCTAGAAGCAGGAAACATGTTCCCGATGTTGGGGGAGTCCAGAACCAGGTGCCACAGTTTAAGAATAAGGGGTAAGCCATTTAGAACGGAGACGAGGAAACACGTTTTCTCACAGAGAGTTGTCAGTCTGTGGAATTCTCTGCCTCAGAGGGCAGTGGAGGCCAGTTCTCTGGATACTTTCAAGAGACAGCTAGATAGGGCTCTTAAAGATAGCGGAGTCAGGGGATATGGGGAGAAGGCAGGAACGGGGTACTGATTGGGGGTGATCAGCCATGATCACATTGAATGGCGGTTCTGGCTCGAAGGGCCGAATGGCCTACTCCTGCGTCTATTGTCTCCTCTCCTGTCAGTCACGGCCGGGACGGCGACGTCCCCTCCTGCACCATCGCCGCACTGTTTGGCCGTCCCCCGCTGTCAGTCACCGGTCGCGCCCGCCTCCCTTCCCGCTTCCCGCGTCCCGCCTCCCACCTTCCCGCGCGGCCCGCCTGCCTGGCAACCTCGAGATCATGGGGAGGGAGCCTGGGGGGATTGAGGGAGAGGAGGGGGTTGGGAAGGAGAGGGTGGAAAGTGGGGGAGGTGAGGAGGGAGGAGGGGGAATAGAGGGAGAGGAGTGGGGGAGGTAGGGAGTGGGGAATAGAGGGTGAGGAGGGCAGTGAGGGAGGTGAGGAGGGGATAGTGGGGGGGATAGGAGGAGGTGAGGAGGTGAGGAGTGGGGGATGGAGGGATAGGAGGGGGGTAGGGAGGGGAGAGGAGTTATGGAGGGAGGGAGTGACTGAGTGTAAGGGAAAGGAGAGGGAGGGAGAGGTGAGGAAGGGATTAGAGGAGGAGAGGGGAAAGAAGAGGGAGGGTGAAGAGGAGGGGGATAGAGTGCTGGGGATGAGGGGAAATGAGCCGTGCCTACGCAGTTGGGGGCTGCGGGTGAGTGGTGGAATATTGCGTTGGGGAAACGGATTGCGTTGGGGGACCAGGCCTCCGGTGTGACAGTCTAGTTTTAACCTAACGCTCCAGTTTGGAATCCAGGTGGATTGGGCAAAATGCCAATGTAGCAATCAGATACGCAGTAAATCTCTACTTCTGTGGTCCAACCATACTTTATTACCCAGTTTGCACTGTATCGTATCACTCACGGGCTTTGTACTATCATTGGGGTGTTGCTGTGGCTGGAGAAGCAGGCAAATCTTTACCTAATCTGACTGCCTGGAAACTGATGAGATTCATGGTAAATCCACATTGTACACTTTTGGAGTTTACTCTTCATGATGTCTATGCCATATAACATTAGGTCTGTTGCAAAAATGGCACCCGACCCAATCCACTGGAATTCCCATCTGAGGATCAGCTAAAATTGCTTTGGTTCTCCTTGTTGTCTCTCTTAACTCACTAATTGCTGATTTTTTTTTTTTACCACATTTGCTCACTGCCTTCAGATTCACAAACAATTCATGGTGACATACTCACTTCCATTCTGATATCCAGATTAGAGGAGCGTTTGGAGTAACTGCCCAGTAGTAACTGGATATCGTTAGTTCCATACAAACTTTGTAAAGGGCATCTCCAGCTGACACATAATTCTGCTATTAGTCAAATCCCCGAAGTGTAAGTGATACAATGCTGCCACCACTTCAAGGCTGCTGTAAATATTAATCTAACAAGCTCAGCTTCTCATACAGTTATAGAGCGATACAGATGACAAACAAGTCCTTCAGCCCAGTGAGTCTCTGCTGATCATCAATCGCCCATTTACACCTAATCTTCCCCATTCCCATCAACTTCCCTCAGCTTCTACCACTCACCCCTGCACTGGGCACCGGTATAATTGATGCCCTTTTCAAGCAGGTGGGAATCTCGGACCTCAGAAGTGAGAGGTTGAAAACTCCAGCCAGTTGGTCCGCACAGGTTTTTAGAACACGACCGGGTATACCATCAGGTCCAGGCGCTTTTCGAGGGTTCACCCCTCTGAAGGATTTTCTGACGTCGGCCTCTGTGACTGTGACTGAAATACCATCACAGCGAATGGGGGCTCGAGAAGGCACATCAGTGTTCTCCCTATCAAAGCATGCGTAAAACGCGTGATGGCAATTATGAAGAAAACCAAATTGTTTACCTACAAATTTCTACCCTGTGCCATATCGGGTATGCACACCCCAGTTGCATGTGGATATAGATGTCAGAGTCAGCTGCCAAATGTGGTAAATCACAAGCAGGTCAATACCCTAGTCCTAATGATACATTACAGTACACAAAGCAGTAGCAGCGTCAGGGTCACATCAAAGACATTCTGTAAGATAATCAGTTACAGGCTGACAGTAGCAGGAGAGTGAATCTATCATTCCTTTGCTGACTCAATGTGCTGCCAAATTTGTCTTCAGTATCCACCAGTCACTTTGAGGCGAGAGGAGATTATTTAATTTGCTTGACAGAACCAAAATAACCTATGTTTCAGCTGCTATATTAAAGAACTGCTATGTATCTTTATCAGTGAATCCATTCCATATTTCACAGTGATGTTCACATATAGCAAAACTCCAGCAAGGCCTTCAATAACCACAGAATCAATGACACTGCAGGACACCATTCATTGCATCCTCATTCATTCAACCAGTATGGACAGGCTTAATAGCCGCAGTAAGTTTCTATCTCCATGCAAGAGTTATACAATTAGTCCTATTAGTCCCGTCATTCGTATTGTATTTACTAATTTCTTTTTTGAAAATTAACATTGAATCTGCTTCCACCACCCTTTCAGTTAGTGCATTCTATATCATGCCATGTGCAAACAACTTGCTGCAAGAGAACTATTCTTTAATATCTGCCTTTGGAGTACATCTCCAAAGCCAGGACTTTTAGCGTTGCCAAGATAAATTAAAATGCACGTTGTTAGATAGCAGGATGGAGGATGTTTCACTGCACTGCAGAGTAGGAGATGGACTCCCTGGAGAGAAAATAGGTTGAACAATTCTGAACCATTCCCACAGCCAGCTATAGTACAGCATAGATAAGGGAATAGAAATCTCAGCTGAACGATTTGCCGAATGAAGCAGTCCCAGAATTTATTAGGAAAATGAAAGGCCATTTAATTATAATGATACGAGATAATAAAATAAAAATAATCCACTGATGACATTTCTGGTTTAATGCAATGATAAAAGCATTGACCAAACAAAAAGAAAACCTGGTTTACAACCAATGCCAAATTATAAGAATACATTCTGCTGCACCGGCCATGACAACATCTAGGATTTTACTGAAAAGTGCACAATCGGATATTGGTAAAAAATAATGCATAGTCTGTTATCGAAAGAGAGGTGGGTAATATTTAAGAGAAAATGAACAGAGCTATTGGAGCTGAACGCTCAGTAAAATAACTCTCATCTTAAAAGCATTTCAGCAGCATCACACGTATGTAACTGTAGCCAGCTGTTCACCCATTTATAAAAACAATCACCTGTTCTGACAATCAACATTTTTCAGACTCGCGTTCACTCAGGATTTGAGATTAACTACAAATCTTTTTATTTGCCCTTGTCAATTTAGTTATGTACTACGCATATAATTGTTGGCTGGCAGCAATTACATATATTAAGAATGCAGACAAAATACTGGTAAATAAGCAGTTATATTCTCCAGATTCGTTTTTAATACACTACAGGAAGAAGAAAAAAGTCCTGAAACTATATCTTTTGTTCGTTACAATTTTTTAATGTGGCTCTTTTGAGGAAAAAGGATACCTCAATAACGTCAAAACTCTTTCTTCAACCACTTTTAAGCAATCAAGATTTAAACATCGTCTAATTGATGTTAACAGTCCATCCAGATTGTGATCCAATTTATATTTGATGGAAATTATGCTTTGTCTTGTCTATTGTCTATTGTCTTGATAAAGTTAAGGCAAGAAAAACAACTTTAAAAATAATAAAATTATGTTCATGAATGAAAAAATATGGATTCTCACTCCTGATCTTCTCATGGAGAATATGAACCAGACTGCCAGGAAAGCACCAGGAGAGAGCAGGAGGGATGAGGGATGTTTAAAAATAAATTCAATTGACTGGAAGATAATGAATTCTATTCTATTCTTGTGCACATTGACAGTGCAGCTAAAAGCAGCACAGGAGAGGCCTCCAGCCAGCTGCCTGAACAAGTGTTCGAAGCCTGGAAGCAGGAAACAAAATATCCACCTTTTTCCTTTTAATAAAAGATATTATCACATGTACTTTTAATGAAACTCTACAAGTAACAATGCAAGAAAATATGGCTTGGCTGCAGTGGAGGAAAATGCAACAATTTTTCACTTATCCCTGCACACTTTTGATATTCTTTTTGTACTGGATGTGAGGATAGTTTATCAGGTATGAGTGTGTGCTTGATATGCATGTTTTAATTTCACAATTTTATTGCAAAGTTTTTGGAAGAAATGTTTTCTTATCTGGGTCACTTCACATGCCTGGACATATTTCGGGCAGACCAAAGTGCATCTTTCTCTGAGTTGATCTTCCAGAACCCGGCGATATTTGCCTCAATATGTTTCTGGGAACAGCGTAGTCATTATCCCCCAAAGCTGCCATCTTGTACTGCTGCTATGTATGGATGGCAAGGAATGCTGTACTTTTTCCAGATCTTCTAGGCAAACACGTGGTCCACAAAGCGGTCCAATGACTGCATCATCCATTTTGAGGCCAACTGAAGAGCAGCATGCAGTAGTATTAAGATCTTGCTAAGCAATAAGGATCTGACTGGAGCAACTCCACTCATCATCAACCAGGTTTTACTGCTTGTATGAGAGTGCTGGTGATGAGGCATTCTTTCTATTGACTTTAACAGTCTGCTCAGGGAATCATGCCAGAGGACCCATTGTCTCCGTCTCCCACAGGGAGCTCAAAGGCATTCCATGCAGACCATTGCTGTGGTCAAAGACTTTCTTTCACAGATACCTTTCAATGAGGGACTGGTATCGGGGCATGGTCCAATTTAATGGAGCATTCCTTGACAATGAGGCCAGGCCTGTCGCTTGCAACACAGATGATAGGCAGCACATGTGAATCTTGACGTTAATATATCTTGGGTCGATGCACATTTTGATGCAGACATACAGAATGGCCATCAAGGCAAGGGTAATTCTGAGATCAGCTTTCCCCCTCTCTCTGGAGACCCATGCATTATGTCCCTCTGGACAAGATCCATTCGGATGGGCAGATGAAATGTCGGATGACGACTGCATTCTGCACCACATTTTACAACACTGAGGACATCTCTGTTTATCCGCTCCATTGAGATAGAACGTTGCTCCCACAATCCCAACTTCTGCTTCACCTTGGCTCTTTGTTCGATCCAGTTTTTGGTGTGTGCCCCAGCTTCTCTGAACCAGATTCCCAACACCTTCAGATAACCATGCCCGGTGGTGAGGGGAAGAGGTTCAGTCAGATTGGTTGCATAAATTCCAAAGATGTAAAGGTTTGTACGTTAATTGGCTTGGTATAAAAGTTTAAAAAATTGTCCCTAATGTGTGTAGGGTAGTCTTAATGTGCGGGGATCACTGGTCGGCACGGGCTTGGTCGGTCGAAGGGCCTGTTTCCGCGCTGTATCTCTAAACTAAACTAAAAACTAAACAAATCTAGGTGTGATTGCCCGAGGCCAGTTTACATGGTCGCAGATGCTAATCAATCTGTGGACCAATAGTGAGCCCAAGGAGAAGATGACAGCATTGTCCAGGGAGACTTTGATGTGAGTTCATTCCCACTGTCCAAGTGCCATCAGCCCTTTTATGCTTGTGCCCCTCCTGCTGGATTCAGGAAAAGGATCAATGCAACTCAAGACAGAGGGAGTGGAAAACCTTTCTCAACTCCATATTTGATTGGGAAGCTTTCTGTTCTCCACTTGTTCATGTGGAATGAATATCCAGTCTCTAATCTGCTCATTTATATGGTTGGTCCAATTATGCTCCTGGTTAATGGTGAACACCATGATGCTCACAATAAAAAAGCTACAGTGATGCTGTTGAATGTTATGAAATGGTGATTAGACTTTCTTTTGTGCAGCTCTGCCTTGTGTGAGACAGTTATTAGTTGCAATTTGTCCCCAATTGTGACTGTTTGCCAGATCTTGGGCAGGTGAGCACAGAGTGTTTCAATATCTATGGAGTTGTGAATGGAACAGAATATTCACTAATCATCAATAAACATCTCCTTTTCCAGCCTTGCGATGGAAGGAAGCTCGGTGAAGTAGCTGAAGAGGAACTTTTGCAGTGATATCCCAGGTGCTAGGTAAGCTCCTACAATGAGCAAGATGGTTCTGGTTATAATTTTTAACAGAGAAGGCTTTTCCCTCGGATTTCCATGGATTTCAATGTTATTCTGCTTTGTTGATGCCATGTTGGTTTCAATCAGCCTAGATATTGTGTCATTCACAATAGTTTTCAGAATTGACCTCTTTGCCCATGTTTAAACCAGGGCTGCAATGACAGGTAGACATGGGAAATCTTGACAGATCCCAAAATCAACATCTATAAGGCGTTATTGATGTATAATTGCTTGAATATACAATCAATAACCCTTTCCTTCACCCCCTCAGACACAAAAACTGACCACATTGGATTTATCCTTAAGTTCTAGACTTTCCACTGTTGAACAGTTGGCAGGAGCACACCTATACTGGAACAACGCCAATGGTGGTGCAGCTAATCCTGGAGCACAAGACTTCAATGCTACAGGTGGAACAGTGCCAGGGCTTTTTACCTTTGTTGTTTCTCAGTACTTTCAGCTGTTTCTTAACAACACATGGAATTAATCAAATTGTCTGAAGACTGGCTTCTGTGATGGTGGGGGTTTCTGAAAGGAGCCAAGATGGATCATTCACTCAGCACCTCTGGCTGAATGTGGTTGAAAATTAGATAGTCTCACATTTTATGATAAAAATGCTGCATTTCACTATGGTTGGGGATGACAAGTATGTTTTTACATTTCCATCAATTAACTTACAGCTACAGCACCCTGCTCCCGCTGTTTAGATCTGTGTCAGTTTCAACTGGTCATCAGCTCATGTCGGGCATGATTGGTGCTCACTCAGATTGTGTGAACCACCAATGGTCCCCTGCCTTAATGGTAATGAAGTTGCATACGTGGCCCATGACGTCTTATTGGCACATTTCTCAAAATTTTAGTCACGAATTCTGTGGAGTTAACTCAGCAGTCAATGCCTTTTTGTCATTGTCAATTACATATGGAGTATTTGCGTTTGTTAATACTACACTTTGGCGTCACATATTCATACAACTTAACATGGAGTTTTTTTCATTTAATAACAATTAACACTTAGGGTAGTCTACATTAAATCTTGGCTGAAGAGGACAGTGGCAGCAGATTTAATTCTGTAAAAGGACATTCGTGCACGATATAGGTTTTTACACAAATCAGATGGTTTCATAGAAAATAGGTGCAGGAGGAAGGCATTCGGCCCTTCGAGCCAGCACCGCCATTCATTGTGATCATGGTTTCATGCCCAATATTACTAATACTAAGTTTTAAAATCTAGATTTATTTAATTAACTGATTTTTAATGTCCCAGTTGCCTCTGCAGCACTTGAACTTGTGTTGTTAGATCATTATCCTAGCCCTTTAGATTATCAGGCAAGTAACATAACTACAAATCTATCATAAATGTAATAAAGTGCTAGGAATACCAAGCAGCATTTATGGAGAAGGAAATAATGTTGGGCTAACATTTCAGGTCAATGACGTGATGGAAGGTTGTAAATGTGAAAGGTTAAATGTATCCCGCTCTGAAGATTCTGCCCTTGATTTCCAAACTACTCAGTAGATTTTCTTACATTAAGCCATCAGCCCAGTTGTGAATGCTCTTTTCTCCGATAATGCAGTAGGACACAGTGAGTGATTCCTTCACTGACCAGCAAAACTTGTGCACTGGCCTACAATTACAGATAGTCTCCCCACTATCTAGATACCTGAATTAAATGGTTGCTATGGAACTTAGCAACCATTTAAAACTATCAACTCCAGATATTCATCATTTAAAGCAATCACAATCTGATCTACTGCAGATCCACATGCCACTGAATGAAGTGCTTAAGCCAATAACCTTAATAATGTAGTATATTTGATACTCTAAATTCATTTTCTCTTATTGCTTGCAGACTAGCAACAGAATTTTCATCTCAACTCCTATTTCACCCTAACCCTGCTCAAAATGTTCTCTGCAAACACAGCCTTATAGGAAAGCACAGTTTTATCATCATTTGTTTTTCAATGCTCCCACAAGCAATGTCTAAACTTTCACATTTATGACAATTTCAGTAAATGTAATGATCATACTGATTTTAACCTCAATTATTAATGCAATGAGGAGAATGTTTAAATACTGACACATTTTAAAACAAGTGACCAACATGTTCACAGTCAGACAAATACTGTCCACCTTTCATCTCTAAATAATCAATACTGCCAGAGGGAGAAATTCAGTACAATCTAATCAACCCAAGTCTAGAATTTGTGGTCCCGTTCTTCGAGCCTCAAGCATATCCAGTTAAAACTACCTCCCTTAAATGACAATGAGCATTTACAAATCAAATTCCCACAGCTCTCGCACTTCTAAATACACTGCACAAAGCAGACAACAAGCTCAAGCTGTTATAACACTCAGCGGGCTTTGCCAATGCAGTGACTGCCTGAGGTACTTGCGAGTTCAAGATCTGATCCCCAACTTATGTTGAATTAACAAACAGGGCAGACTTTCAGTGGATTTAGAACTGACTTCAATATAGGGTGAAAGAAACAGTCAGGACATTTCTTCTGATCGCTAACAGGTTCAGTTTGAATAAACTCCACCCGTGTAATAATCTGCTGATTTGCAGGCTCCAAAATGTCACAATACAGATTTGGCTTAACATATTCCGACTTATTCTGACACTTATTCTACACCAAACTATCTCAAAATTTGGAAGAATTGGCATACGAGGGCATTCCACAAAGTTTTGGCATTAAGGCTTTGCTGTCTTGAGAAGAGATAAAATAAAAAATAAAATGAGCCACTGTTCCAAACAAAGATATTTCCAAGCAAGGAAAACATTAAACCATTTAAGCCCTCAAAGCTATTCCCCTTTCAATTAGATTTTTGTTGACTAATAAATAATAATTTTAAATCTGAAATTCATATTTTTAATGGGAGAGAATTCTACACTGTCATTTAGAGTATGAAGGGTTTACTAACTTTTCTCTCAATTATTTTAAGTCTGTGACTTCCCTCTCATCTCTGTTCTCCATCAAATCTTTCCAAAACCTCAATCAAATTCCATCCCAAAGATATACAGGTTTATAGGTTAGAGTAACTTAGTGGGACAGACAGCATCGCTGGATCAAATGGGTAACTTTTTGGGTCGAGACCCTTCAACCCTAAAACGTTACCAATTCCTTCTATCCAGTGATGCTACTTAATTTTGTGTCTATCTTCGGTGTAAACCAGCATCTGCAGTTCCTTCGTCCAGGTTTATAGGTTAATTGGCCTTTTTAAATTGCGCCATGTGTGCAGGGAGTAGATGAGAAAATGGGAAAACATAGAACTAGTGTGAGCGGCGGTCAGCATAGATTCAGGGGGCCAAAAGGCCCGTTTCTATGATGTATTTCTAAACTAAATGAAATGACTTTCTGTGGACCAGAGTAATCCATTCGGTTTATATAAATGCCTCACTTTAACTGTTGAGAGTTCCTGTTAGCATTTTAGTACTGTTAATCCTTTCAAAGTCTGGTACCCAGAAATATACTAGGGAATTGTAGATGAGGTCTAACCAAGGCTCTGCATAAAAATAAACTTTGTTTCCACTACAATCAGCAGCTGCCAAGTGAGACCCATACACATGGGGCCACACAGGAGTCAGCTCCAGGAGACATTGTAATTGAAGAAGAGAGGAGCAGACTTAAGGATGGGGAATTGCAAGGCTTGGTTGCCCAGACTCATCCGGGAATCAGTCACTTCATTTCATCACCACTGCTTCTCACAAAGACAGAAGTGAAACCAGACCACAGAGCATCAAAACATCTAAATACTGCCATTTCACAACTCTGGACTTCCTAAAACAAATCTGCAAGTACTTTCACCATTATAATAAAGGCACGCAGCCAGACAGCAAAATAGCAAACGGGTAACCTGTCTTTCAATGTTTTAGTGGAGATAAATACATCGAGGATACCTAACCTGGTTTGCAAGCGATGCCCCGAGACCTACCGTCCATCTGAGAATGTAGAAGGGGCCTCGGCTTAAGGCAAACATCCCTGAGCTTCCCTGACCTGACGCTTCAGACATGAACACTCGCCAGCAAATGACAGAAACTTGTCCCCGAGGAAAAATCGATCCATCCACAGTTAACGTTAAAAAAACAAAAGCAGATTATCCTTAATCCCAGCATTTAGAAAATCAGTAAGGTTTTTGTTTCTGTTCTTCGCGTTATAATTTCAAAGTTCCTTAAAACTTTTCCACCGAGATGATACAGAATCTCATCGCACGCAGCGGTCGGTACCTTCAGGGCGCACTTCTCTCCCGTTTTCTTGTGCACACACTCCAACACTTTGCCGTTGACTCCTAGTCCCAGGACGTGCGTGGACACCCGGTAATCGTCGATGATGGCGTTCTTCTTGATCTCGGGCCGGGCTTGCGGGTGGCTCGTAACGCCGGCTCCCGACGGCTTACTCCACTTGTTGGGCGACGGCGGGGCCGGGTCGTTCCCGTTGTGCAGCATGGCCGGCCCAGGGCGTTCCGGACATCTGATGCGGCACCGAGTCGGGGGCGGGTGGGCATGAGGGAGGGGGCGGTGCGCCGGGCAGCCACGGGCTGGGACAGAGCCGGGCTCTGGGCTCCGGACTGGGCGGCAGATGCTGCCGATCTGAGCACAACCTCTGCGATCAGCTGATTTCCTGAACACGTCAGATCTGGGCGAGGAGGACACTTTCTGCAGGAGCAGCTCACAGAGGAGAAGCCGGAATCCTCACCACCGACCACGGATGGAAAATACACTCTTTCTTCCAATCTAGCTCTTTGCCACCAGCCGAGCTGACCACAGTCACCAACACACAGGAAAGAAGTTCCTGTCAAACTTCTTACTGTTGGGTGAGGTCACTTGCAAGAGGACAGCACAGTGGTTGTCGAGCTCAATGGGTGTGTTTTGATCCGGTAGAGCCATCCATTCAGTCACTGGTGTGTGACTAACTCCCGGGTGGTCACTCCCTGGTGTCTCACTGACTGACCCTTGCAGTGGTGTGGGTCTGTGTAAGAAGGAACTGCAGAGGTTGGTTTACATCGAAGATAGACACAAAATCTGGAATAACTCAGCATTACTGGAGAAAAGGAATAGGTGACGTTTCGGGAGGTGGGAGGGGGGGGCGAGACCCTTCATCAGACCCTTCTGATGAAGGCTCTCGACCCAGATACCTCACCCACCCATTTTCTCCAGAGATGCTACATGACAGATCATTCACTGTCGCGTGATCGTTCGCTACGATTGTGTGTCACTGTTGTCTGACTGACCCTTGCAGTGGTCGTTCACCGTTGTGACCGTCCGCTATAATGGTCATTCACTGATGTGTGACTGACCCCCCTGCGGTAGAGACGCTCTGTTGTTATGTATAACTGACCCCCTCCAGTGGAGAGACTTTGTCACTGCTTGTCAGACTGATCTCCCCCCACCCCATCCTCCCCTCGCGTGCTGCAGTGACATTTTGTCACTGTGTGTCTAACTCACTCCCTACAGTCAGTCAGTCAGGCACTTTCTCACTGCCACAGTAGTCACCATGTTGCTGCACATCTAACTGATCACTAAAGCGATCACTCTGCCACTGTATCTCACTGCCTCCTCCAATAGTGACTCTGTCATTGTGTGACTGGCTCACCAGTTAAGATATCACACCGTCAGTAATTGATTGACCACTCCAATACTGACACTGTCAGTGCAGATCTAGCTCATTAATAGTGATCACACTTTCACAGTGTATTTGGCTGATCTCTTGTGTGGAAACAGAGTCACCCCTTTGTGGCTGAATGCCTGAATTACACATGCAGTGGTCACTCTGTGAGAGAGGAGTGATTGATAGTAAGATTAAACGAGAACTTACCAGTTTGAAGTGTTCAAAAGGGAACTGCAGATGCTGGAATATCGAAGGTACACAAAATTGCTGGGGAAACTCAGCGGGTGCAGCAGCATCTATGGAGCGAAGGAAATAGGCGACGTTTCGGGCCGAAACCCTTCTTCGGGTTTCGGCCCGAAACGTCGCCTATTTCCTTCGCTCCATAGATGCTGCTGCACCCGCTGAGTTTCCCCAGCAATTTTGTGTACCTTCTTACCAGTTTGAAGTTTGATCTGTATTTTATGAGGAGTTACGATGAGGGATTACGTGAAGAAGCCCGCCACGACGCATGCGTGTCATTCTTCAAAGCAGCGGTGTGAAATCACAGATAACTGTAATGACTAAACATAGTAAGATTAGAGAAGAGATACCAGTTAAGTATATGATCAAGGGTGGGAGCGGGGGGCACGTAATCCCTCATCGTAACTCCTCATAAAATACAGATCAAACTTCAAACTGGTAAGTTCTCGTTTAATCTTACTATTTTACTTCGGAGTCACGTGAGTGACTACGTGAAGATTTTAAAGCTCTGTAATTTCATGCCGTGGAAATGAGTCCATGCATCACGTCTGCCTTGATGACTGTAGGAGGAATTGTGTTAACATAATTTGGACATGAATTCGACATTGAAATCATAAAATTTATTAACACAAATTTATAACCCCTTTTTATGGGTTTAAATTAATTTACAGAACTTAAAATTGTTTCTGCAAACGTTCCAGGTTTCATTACTGGTTTATTGTAAAATAATTGGAATGTTTTTTCCCCAGATCATCCTGCTGCCTTGAGGATTTGGTCCATTGGTACATCCAACTGTATCGCTGCTGATGTAGCTGCAGCCCTGGTGGAATGAGATTTTAAAATATTAGTATCCACCCCAGCCTGTGTTAGCACCTGTTTCAGCCATCTTGAGATGGTCTGGACCATCACTCTTTTGTGTGGTTGCTTGTGGCTGACCATAAAGTGCCTTCTCATTGCCTCTTAGGATTTTCGTTTTCTCCATGTATAACGACAGATGTCTTACTATACACAGACGGTCATCTGTTGGGTATGACCTAAATTGTATATTGAGGCCTGCTGATCCCTGTCTGTTCTGCTTACTAACTCATAGATATGAAACGTAATATTTTCTGTTGAGGAAGTCATGTTGTCCAGTCTTAGTTTATGCAGTGACTGTACCCTCTGTGCCGTGACCAATGCCATTAGCATGACTGTTTTTAATGTCAGTCTGTGTAGGGACAGAGCTGTTGCTGGAGACCAATTCCTGAGCATCTTCAGGACAATACTTACATCCCATATTTGGGAGTACCTGGTTCTTAGGGGATTAGTATTAAAAATTCCCCTCATAAGTTTTGTTACCAGTGGGTGAGTCCCAACAGAGTAACGCTCTGTCCCCTGCCATAGGTAAGTCGATAGGGCACTTCTGGCGCAGTTGATGGCACTGTAACTGAGACCCTCATCATAGTGGAGGCCTGCCAGATATTCCAGAACAGACGGGATGTTCATGTCTCTGTAGGTGATGTTGTTTTTATGGCAGTGCATCGCCCACTTCCTGATATAGACCAGATACTGTTTTTTGGTTGACTGTCTTTGGGCCGCCGAGATCATGTTCACTGTTCGGTCCGTCAGTCCCAGTTGTAGTAGAGGTGTTTTTAAAACTCTACAAATTAATAAGTTCAAATGTTTATGGCATGGGTGGCTATCCCTTGTTACGGGATGTAGCAATAAATCTGGTCTATGTGGGATGGTGATACATGGTTCTAATACCATGTTTAATACCACTGGGAACCATGGTTGAGTAGGCCAATCGGGTACTACCAAAATACCAGATGCAGAGTTTTGTTGTATTTTCCTTAATACCCGACTGATGAGGCAGAAAGGAGGGAATGCGTAAATAAACAATTTCCCCCCAATGCAGCAAAAATGCATCTGTCACCGCTGCCCCAGGGTCTGGTTCCCATGAAACATAATTTGATAACTGGTGGTTAAGTCTGGATGCGAATAGATCGATATCTGGTGTTCCATATTTTGCTGTAATATCAGCAAATACTTTTTTATTCAACATCCATTCGGTGTTTTCATTAAATTTGCGTGACCTGGTGTCTGCCACTAAATTTAGTCTTCCTGGTAGGTAAGTGGCTGATATCCAAATATCTCTCTGGATACACCATTGCCAAATTGTATTAGCCAGATTGTCACATGATGTCGATTTGTTTCCACCCATGTGGTTAATGTATGCTACCACGGTGGTATTGTCTATCTGTAGTCTAACATGCTGGTGATATGACCCAGTATAATATGACTTTAGGCCATGGAATGCACCCAACATTTCCAGGTAGTTTATGCCCAGTGTGAGTAATAATGATGCCTCCTGAGCAGTCCATCTACCTCCACAGCTGGTGATGGTATTGGTGGCTCCCCACCCAAGTGCACTGGCATCAGTTTGTAGTACCATGGAAGGGTTACTGACAATGATTGGATTGGAACAAAGCCAGATGTTATCTATCCACCATTTTAGTTCCATTTTAGCTTGATTGGTAGTTTCATAGGTCTGTCAAAGTGACCTGCATTAATTTAGAGTGCTTGTATTTTTGCTCTCTGTAAGTTTTGGTAATGTAGAGGTCCAAATTGTGTGGCTGGAAAGGCAGCCACCATTTTGCCAATTACTTTTGCTACCAATCTGATGGATGGTTTGCTGATGTCAATGAGGTTATTGCAAGCCTCTATTAAATCTCTAGCCTTTCCCTTAGGCAGTGTCACCGACATGTGAACTGAGTCAATGGTGAACCCCAAATAGTCCATAGTAGTGGAAGGCGTTAGTTTAGATTTAACTGGATGGATAATAAATCCCAGTTTTTCAAATAACTGTTTTGTGGCTGTTACAGTTTGTTTGGCCAATTCCAAAGTTTTGCCCACAATGAGTAAGTCATCTAAATATGCCATGACCATGTGTTTACGTTTCCGTAGAAACGCTAGGGCTGGTTTCAAAATTTTGTGAACAGCCTGGGGCTGATGATAACCCATTTGGCAGTGCTTTATAGTGCCAGAGTTGTCCCATCCAGTTGAATTTTAAGTAACATCTGTGGTCACCTCGTATAGGCACTGAATAGTAAGCATCTTTTAAATCGATGCTGGCCATGAAGTAACCTTTGGAAATTAATTGTTTAGCAGTAACAAAGGTTTCCATTTTGTCAGATCTATGATGATGCGACAACCACCATCTTTTTTGTTTTTGGTAAATATATTGGACACGAATTCGAATGGTTCGTGTTGAGTTTTCTCAATTACACCTTTTACATCAAGCCGCTCCAGTTCAGCTTGCGCTTTTGATTTTTCTTTATCAGAAAGCACGAACATTCGGTTCGGTATATGTTGAACTGGAGGGCTGTACTGTGTATAAACTCTATTGTATATCCCTGGATACTGCTTAAGATGTAAGTATCGGTTGTTAACATGCTCCATGCATTCAGAAAAGAGTGTAATCTCCCCCCAACCTCCATGCTCCCTGTATTTTATAGGGAACCAGACCCACCCACCTCCATAGTTACCAGTGGCAGGTTTACTTCTTTTTGTAGGTTCTTCGCTGCTGTTGTTGCGCTGGTGTCTGGATTTTCGGTTTGGTTGGCGTTGGAGGTCCCCGCATCTTCCAAGAAGGCCGGCCTGGGCCATGGCCTAAAAAATACATATTTCGAGTACCGGGCCTTCGAGCTTTCACCAGTTCTGCTGGTGGGTGCGTAGGGGTGCTGTCTTTGGCTGTAGTGGGTTTTTGTTGGAGTCCCTTTTATTAGTCCAGTAGGTTCTCTCGTTCCTGCACCCCTTGCACACTTGTCTTTCCTTCTGCGGACCCCTCTTCCAGGTCAGCCCAGAACTGACCCTCAGTGCTCCCCTCTGATGAGGTAGAAGCACTGTGCAGCCCTTCAAGAGGTACTGCTGTGGGTTTATCATAGGGCCCACAGTGACCCGACTCCATCTCCCGGAGTCTGTCACATTGGAGCAAATGCTCCACACACCGCTCCATCCGGCTCCAGTGCTCTCGGTCACTGGCCGCCCGCGTTTGTTCAAAGTCGGACTCCTCTGAGTCCACGACCTTGTTTGTTTTTGTGTCTAGCCTTTCCGCCCAGCCGCGTGGATCTGGCCGGTGCGGAGGCGACATCGGGCACAGCTGATCCCACTATCGGTGATCCGTGTGCCGCTGGCTGCTGCTGGCTGCCCGCTGCTCCGCGGTCCTCCCTCACCAGCTTTGTCCTTACTGCCGTGGAGTGGATCTGGCCGGTGCGGAGGCGACATCGGGCACAGCTGATCCCATTATAGGTGATTCAAGTGCCACTGGCCGCTGTTAGCCCACCAGCTTTGTCGCAGCCCGTTGGTTTCTCCACCTGTAATCAGCATGGGAAAACACAAAAAGACCGCAGCTCTTACCTGCAGGTCCAGGTTTAAATTGTCGCTACGGGGGAACGTCGTTCCACCCCGTCTCCTGCCGTTTTCGACTTGTCAAAAAGTCGACGGCCCCATTTGAATAGTCTCCCGCCCGGCCGTGGTGTTCTGGCCGGCGCGGGACCAAAAGTCGGCACAGCTGATCCCTTACGGGGCTTGTGCCTTCAGCTGCTGCTGGCTCCCGCAACTTCGCGGTCCTCCCCAGCCAGCTTCACTCGCAGCACTTGTGGACACTATTTTGTCCAGCTTCCCCCCCCCGTGTAAAAACAGCGCGGGGACAAAAACTACCGCAGAGTAAATCACTTACCTGCAGGTCGTGGTTTCAAACTTACCGCTGCGGGGGAACGCTCCACCCCGCTTGTCGTTTCGCAAGCGTGAAAGCGATATGACACGCATGCGTCGTGGCGGGCTTCTTCACGTAGTCACTCACGTGACTCCGAAGTAAAATCCCCACAATGTTTCATTTGCTGACTGATTCTGACAAGGGCGACTCTCTTAATAGTGTGACTTACTTAACTATACTCGTGCACACAGAGAATCTGCATTTCTACTGGTCTATTTGGTAACAAGATGTGCAAAGAACCTTCCAGAAATGGAAAGTCTTAATAAAGCAGGCCAGAGTTTCCACGTTGGTCACAATAGGAGAATATGGACACATATTATTTCCTAAAACATATAGTTGCTTTGAGAAGGGTGTTTGCCTTGAATTTCTGCACAACCATGTTTCCCATGAATCAATGCACGTAATCAATGATATCTGATGTAATTTTTTAAATTATTTTGTTTTAGAAGATCTCTTGGTATACTTAATGATTAGACTCTCTTTACATTTGATTGATACGACTTAAAATGGGTTTATTTGCAAACAATAAGCATTTTAAATCAGTGCCAACAGGTGAGTATCAAGTTGGGAGTAACTTGATTTTCAATGACTGAAAATGACTTTTGTTGAGGCTCAGGAATCAGGGTCCTTAGTAAATTAATTTAAAATTAAAGCCCCTAAACAATGTCTATTAGTGTTCTTGCATTTTAAAAAACAACTTGGTTTTGAGTCCTCCCAAAGATATATAAATGAATGCAATCAATGAACCCTGCCATTTGTGATTAATTCATCCAGTGAGCATAGCCAGTTTTGTGGGTGAGATGTCTTCTAAGTTTATATTTTCTTTGAATTAGTACCAAGGATCACTTAAATTTGCATTGGATGTAATTGTCTTTAAATATGTATATTTTTGCAAGAGTTAGTTTGATGTTTAATCACATTAATATCAATAAAACCAACAAATGAGCAGAGATGTCAGGTTAATGCCATTTATAACTTTAAGTATAATCACAAAGCATAGTCAACAAAATAATTTTCAAATGTAATTACATTGAAAAGAGCAACCAATAATCTTTTCAATGTAATTACATTTGAAAATTATTTTGTTGACTATGCTTTGTGATTATACTTCAGTTCAGACAAACAGCAGTGAGGTGCATGGTCAGACAATCCATTTTAGTTAACCGAGGGCTAAATAAAAGACATATGTAACAGATGGAATTGCCTTAGCCAAACAAAGTACACTCTGTGAATGTAGTAATCTGCATATCTTGGGGTAATGCAGTCGCTAATTAGCAACTGAGGATCATCTGTTGGCAAAATCCCTAATCCTCCTCCTGAACAAAAGAGGGGGGAGAGAGAGAGAGAGAGAGAGCATGTGATATAATTTCTCTACCAAGATACTATCATTAAGATCAAGGGAAATGTTCATGAATAATATAAATTCATTATTAATTGTTGCACCATGTTCATTAATATTACACACTTAAATAACTAGTTATATCCTCTCTATTCCAGCAGTCTGAAGAAGGGTTCCAACCCAAAATGTCATCTGTCCATTTCCCTCTGAAAATGCTGCCTGACTTGCTGAGTTTCGCCAGCAGTTTGTTTTTGCCAAATAAGTAGGCAACTGGGTGATAATAGAGAAAGGACTAAAGCAATGTGCTTTGAAGAGGCTTTTTACTTGAAAGCACAGGAGTCCAGGTGGTGCCCAAATACAAAGTAGGCAATAAGGTGTGCCATGTAATTCTCACCAGGTAGATTCTATGAAATAAAAAACTGAGCAAAAATGACAAAAGTTTTTTTTTTAAATGCTTAAATAACAACATGTTTGAATGTTTTTGACAAGAATGTTCTTGTAAGGCAGACAGTCTGCTCTGATAGTGCACCTTTTTCCAGGCTGATTTTTGAGATCACAGTTACGCTTTACAGCTTGGTTTCCTGTCATGGAGGCTTATGGCAGTTAATTCTGAATAAACAGCATTTAGGACAGCTGAAAAGAACTTTGTTAAATTTAACGTTCATCCTTCATGTGCCAAGTGGTTTTGGATGACAGTGTGCATTCCAACAAACCCAGTCTCCAATATTTTCACGCCTTGTGTAAATGCTCACATTTGGATGTGGTCCACCAAATACTACATCTTAGTCAATCTTTGGGGGAAGTTCCACCATGGAGACTGAGGAGCTGAGCAGAGAATGATTTCCCTGCTCATCCCTCCTCTCTCATGACTATTATGTCAAGAAACTGGCACACAGCACAATAAACCTTTTGGTATTTGCCTAGTTTGTATTTGGGCATGACCTGAATTCTTGTGCTGGAGTAACTCAGTGGGTCAGGCAGCATTTCCAGAGAACATGGATATGTGACATTTCGGCCTGGATTATTAAGATAGGTCCACATTTTAATACTTAGGCAGTTTGTAATCAGCAGGAACAAGCCTTGGCTCAGTCGTGGTTCTCAAATATAAAACTGCAGAGAACAAGGAGAAGGTAATATTTGCTTTTCATAATTATGTAATTCATTAAATATGCAAAAAATATTAATTGCAGGACAACCTATCATGCACTCATGCGGTTAATTTGGTAAGGAAACACTGGTATTAAATGTTTGTTCAAAGATGATATACCAAATATCCAGGAAAATGTCATACCACAATGATTCACTGTCCAAGAAAATTCCCCACCACATCTCATTGGAGTCTCGAAGCAAGCCTTTGCAAATGTTTAATGATCTCTATTGGTTCCTTTTTTTCAAGAGCATTTAAATAAACGGAACTGCACGATATATAATGCGGAGCAAACCCTACAATTGACACAATTGAACCCTCCCCACGAAGGCGCGATCTCCCAATCACCCGCCACTTCTGACGGCACATTTCTAAGCAATGCTGGGGGAGGAGCATCGCTTCATCCAGAAATATGATACAATAACATCGCTAAAACCGCTTAAATTTTAGAATTATTCCTGAATATTGAACTGCAATGTTTTCTTTAATAGGAATTTGTTCAGAAGGCACAGTTATGGTTTCTCTTTAATGTACTTTGTACTCCCAACCCTACAAGAGAAATTGGTGTTTGCTTCCTGGTAACGGCGCGTGGCGTCCGGTTGCCAGGAGACGCGGGCCTGGTGCAGACGCTCAACATCCCCGACGGAGCGACAGTTGCCATTAACCCAGCGTAAGTGCGACTCCACGATGTATTAGGTTTATTTCTCTCGCTCTCTCACTCTCTCTCTCTCCCTCTCCCACTCATCAACGCTAAAAAACCACAGTTATCGCTGAAACATGGACCACAGCGCCAGAGACCAAGGGTAACCAAGAACTAGCGTGAACGGGTGATCGATGGTCGGCGTGGACTCGGTGGGGGCAAATGGCCTACTTCCATGTTTATCTTTTAAAAAAACTCTCTGGGGGCTGTGATAATTATCTGGGGGCTGTAATCTGTAATAATCCCCTTTTACCAGCACTTGCTCCATTGCTTTCCATATCTTGGTGTTTGAGTGCTCATCTGGACACTTATTCGCTGTTTGCGATAGTTTCTGCCTCCACCACTCTCTCAGGCAATGAGTTCCAGATTCCAGGTGAAAAAAATCTTCCTTAGATCTCTGAACCTCCTTTCACTTACCCTAAACCTATGATGTCTAGTTTTAGACAATTCTGCCGAAGAAAAAATCCCTATTTAAGAAACTAAACAAGCATAGATAAAACATGGCTAACGGGGTTGACCTAGCTGGAGAGGAAAAACTGGAGCGAGAGTACATTCCAAATATCCATTTTTAATAATAAAAAAAAGACCCAACCAGAAATGCCCAAGCAGAATCATTTCTCAGAGATCGTTATACTGAAGTTTCATCATATCACAGAAAGGATATTCTTGAATATTGCATCAATTTCTGGCCATTGAGGTCCAAGATAAGACAACTAATTTCTTATTGTATTTCCTCATGACTTAGTAAGCCATTGATCTGTTGATTCAATGCTGGCAATCAGAGCATTCCAGCATCCCATTCCCCCACTTATTTTCGTATAACCTATTCTCTGCTCTTTAACTTGCCTCAATTCTCCTGTCACTCACATGTATTGGGGTTGATCTACCGTAGCCAATTAACTCACCACTCAGCATAGCTCTGGAATGTAGGAAGAAACCCATGTGATCACAGGGGGAAATTGCAAACTCAAAGACAGAGCAGCGGCACAGTGGTAGAGTTGCTGCCTTACAGCGCCAGAGACCCGGGTTCGATCCTGATTATGGATGCTGTCTGTATGAAGTTTGTATGTTCTTCCCATGACCTGTGTGGGTTTTCCCTGGGAGCTCCGGTTTCCGACCACACTCCAAAACGTACAGGTTTGTAGGCTAATTGACTTGGTAAAATCATAAAATTGTCCCTTGTGTGTGCAGGATAGTGCTAGTGTGTGGGGATCGCTGGTTGGAGCAGATTCGGTGGGCCGTAGAGCCTGTTTCTGTGTGTATCTCTAAACTAAACTAAACTAAACAGTCCCAGAAGTCAAGATTGAGCCCAGACTGATAGAGACAACAGCACTGATTCAAACAACACTGCGTTAAAATGGTGCTTTTGATTTGAGATTCAATCCCTGGATTAATTGAAAACCCATGTGCATTCTGTTAGGATCACCCTAGGCTTCCAATTCTTCATCTTTTTCCCTTTCTGAATCTTTGGCTGCCTACAGTAATCACTCAAGTCCAACGTGAGGAAAAACACTTTATTTTCTGTCTGGATATGATGTAGCGTTTGGGACAGGATTCAATTAGACAATAGACAATAGGTGCAGGAGTAGGCCATTCGGCCCTTCGAGCCAGCACCACCATTCAATGTGATCATGGCTGATCATCCCCATTAATTATACATATATTTTTTGGATATGGGGCTGGTGTGGGAAGATGGTAATGGAGCAACTATGATCTTGATGAAAGGGGAGCAGATGGAGGGGTTAAATTATTTTTTAGTTTATAGTTTAGAGATACAGCGTGGAAACAGGCTTTTCGGCCCACTGAAGCTGACCACCGGTCACCAATTTACATTAGTTCTCACTGTACCAATTGGTGCATGTGACAATAAATGTCTCTTGAACTCTCTTGAACTCTTATCCCACTTTCTCATCCATTTCCCTATGCACAAAGAGCAATTATTTGCAGAGGCAAATTAAACTATAAACAACACATCTTTGGGATGTGAGATGAACCCAGAGCACCCAGAAGAAATCTCTGTTGCATGATATACCCTGCTGCAACTTTTGAAAGTTTGAACATAAAAATGAATCTCTTAACATGGGTCAGTAATTTGCAATCTGGTCCCAAAATGTAGTCTATCCATTTCCTACCACAGATGCTGCCTGACATGCTAGGTTCCTCCAGCACTTTTAAAACTCTTTTAACATCATACCTCAACGTATTCAGTTTTATTTTTTCCCCTGATCATTAACATATCTTCTTATATCGCTGCAACTTCCCCTCATCATGACTGTGCCCTTTTGCCTTTGCCATCACTAAGGAGCCAGTTACTCAAGAGAAAAATGCAAATTCCGTACAGTGAGATACATACTATGAGTGGATTGCAAGGAAGTCAGAGGGCTGGGCTAGCTTGTGGCAGACCCCCTGAGAATGAGGGAAAAGTTCTGTCCCAGGTTCACACCAGTGAAGCAAATAGAAAATCTGAACAATTCAGAGAGGAGAGAGAATGGATCAACATCTGCAGCAACCCAGGACAATTAACATGGATTTTTTTAAAGGAAGACTTTTGAGGAGCTAATGTGGGTTGATGAGGGTAGAATTTTTTTACATAATCTGCATGGATCTAGCAAAGTATATGACAAAATCCTGGTTATGAAACTAAAAGCTCACTGGCTCCAAGGAACAGTGACAAGTTGAATTAAAAATTGGCTCAGTGGCAAAAAGCAAAAGGCAATGAAAATGTAAGCGACTGAAGTCTGTGTGGAATTCAGCAGACTCAGGATTAGATCCCTTATTTTTTGCGGTATATATAAATAACTGGGGGTTAAATGTAGGATCCACAATTAAGAAGTATGGCAATGTCACATTGTGGTTGTGGTTGATGATTTTGGCTGTAGGAAGCTATCGATGGACTGGGTACAAAAGTGTCGCGTGAAATTAAATCTGGTAATGCATGAGGGAAAGGCAAGGAAATAATAATAAATGATGCAATACTAAGAAGTATAAACAAACAGGTAGATCTTGGAGTGCATGTGCATGTCGCTGAATGTATCAGGAGTAGGTTAGATGGTGAAGAATTGAAATGGGATATCTTCTTTATGGACCAAGCTGCACAATCCAAGAGTAGATGAGTGGTGCAGAATTGTCGAGGAGGTTAGTTGGTCCACAGCTAGAATACTATATTCTGGATATAACACTGCAGGAAGGATGTAACAGCATTGGAGAGGGCGCAGAGGAGGTTTATAAGGTTGCAGCCAAAGGTGGAGAGTGATAGTTATGAGTAGAGACAGGTTTAGGCTGGTGTATATTTTCTTTAGAGTAGGATAGATTTCCTTCAGTGAAAGATTGCAATGGACCAGATGGATTTTTATGATAGGCTGGTAGTTTCAAGGTCACCAGCTTTTCCTGGATGTGAACTTGTATTTCCAGATCATAAATATAAGCCTCTGATTACTAATTCAATACTGTAGTTTAGTTTAGAGATACAGCGCGGAAACAGGCCCTTCGACCCACCAAGTCTGCGTCGACCAATGATCACCCCATTCCCTAGCACTGTCCTACACACTGGGGACAATTTACCTGTACGTCTTTGGAATGTGGGAGGAAACCAGAGAAAGCCCACGCGCCCATGGGGAAAACATACAAACTCCGTACAGACAGCACCTGTAGTAAGGATCAAACTTGGGTCCCTAATGCAGTAAGGCAGCAACTCTACTGCTGCAGCACTGTGTCGTACCCTCATGTCACCATGCTGCCCACTAATGTCATCACTTCAGTCACTATGCTACTACGTCTAAGCAGGCAATGTTAGAAGAAGATTTTCAGCAAGGGTTTCAGCCCAAAACGTTGCGTATTTCCTTCGCTCCATAGATGCTGCCTCACCCGCTGAGTTTCTCCAGCATTTTTGTTCACCAAGAAAATATGTGGTTTTAGAATTAGTATATTCAAGAGTTTCATAAATATAAGAACCGTACACTATGGACCATACTTCTTAAGTATGGCCCATAGACACTTCTTAAGACACTTGTATCTTTTCATCTTTCCCAATACCCTAAAATGTAAACAGACAAGAAGACAAATGTTATGGACAACCATTCATTGTTATAGTTTACCCATTTCAGCTGTCTTGTACCAATAAATATATTCTTTTGATTACAGTGTCATGGAATTCTACAGGTCACTACGATAGCTGGCTGAGCATCAGTTCCTTGCCCTTTCCCCACACTACATATATTTTTTTATATCATTTCAATTTATCTTTTTTTTCCCTTTAAGTCTATCATGGATTTCTCTTCCATTATTGATAGTGATAGGAATCTTCCATTCCTCTTCCATTATGTTATGGTATTTGGCACATCATTAGCCCTCTGCCTTAAAATAAATGCATACTATTCTTTTTTTCTTTAGTCATTAATTATAAAATTTTACACTTTCAACTTGCAAATGTATTTTTCTAATTATTTTGTTAAAACATAAATTTAGACTCCTATCATTGTTCTGCATTCTTCAGTTAAGTATTGTGCGTTAAGATAAATTATATGGCAATAATGTAATTGTATTTTGTTTCAGCTCTTAGGTTCTGATGGAGAATGGAAGCAAGCAATAGACTGAAACTCCCCCCTAGGAAGAAATTGAAGTCATCTAAACCAAACTCACTAGACTCTAGGACTACGGTGAATGATGAACAGTTGGGCAGAACATATCCAAGTATCACACCGACAGGCTTCTATTCAGACATCCTTGGTTCTGGAGCATTAAGTATTCTAGGGGTAAGAGCCATGAATATCACTGATTGACCCTAATGGTAACAAAATCACCTCTATTGATGTTGATTCCTATTCAACAGTGACACATCACGGTCAGAATATTTGCCACACACTTTGTCTGTTGGGTAATCATAGTCATAGATCTGTACAGCATGAAAAAAGGCCCTTCATCCTAACATCCATGCTGACCAAGTTACCTCCCACTCTCCTGTGCCTGGCCCATATCCCTCTAAATCTTTCCTATCTACCTGCCGGTCTAATTGTCATTTGAATGTCGTAATTATATCCATCTCTATCACTTGCTCTGGCAGTTCATTCATTTTACGCACAATCAAAGGATTGATCACAGTCATTGATCTGTATTCTTGAGTTAAGTATTGAGTGTTAAGATAAATTATATGGTGATATTATAATTGTATTATGTTTCAGCTTTTAGTTTCTGTTAGAAGCAATAGACCAAGAAACAATAGAATGAAATTCCCTCCCAGGAAGAAATTGAAGTAATCTAAACAAAACTCACTAGATTCTGTGTGAAAATGCTGCTCCTTGGGTTCCTTTTAAATCTTTCTTCTCTCACCCTAAACCTATGCCGTCTACTTTTAGACTCCCCTACCCTGGGATAAGATTGTGGTTATTTACTTTAACTCTGCTCCTCATGATTTTATACGTTTCTATAAGGTCACCCCTCAGCTTCCTACACAACATTCTCTCCAGCCACTCCTTATAACTCTAACCCTTCCTCATGAATCTTTTTTGCACACTTTCCTTGGAGTAAGGTGATGAGAACTGAACACGTTACTCTAAATGTGACCTTACCAATGTCTTGTACAGCTGTAAGTGATGTCGCAACTTCTGAACTCAATACCCTGACCGATGAAGGCAAGTATGCCAAACACCTTCTTTCCCAGTCTGAAGAAGGGTGCCAATCCGAAGTGTTACCTATCCATGTTCTCCAGAGATGCTGCCTGACCCGCTTAGTTACACCAGTACTTGTGTCTTCTTTTGTAAACCAACAACTACCAGTTCCTTGGTTCTACCTTCTTTATCACCCTGTCTACCTGTGTCACAACTTTCATGGAGCTAGGTCTCCCGTCACCCTAGTTCTCTATTCTACAACACCTCCCAGTGTCCTTCATTTTCTGTGTTGCTCTGGTGTGTCTTACCAAAATGCAACATCTCACATTTATCTCAATTAAACTCCATCTGCCATTCTTTGGCCTGTTGGCCCAATTAATCAAATAACCTTCTTCAACTACCACTATACCAACAAATGTTATGTCATCTATACACTTACTACATTATTTCACAAATCATTGACAGTATTAAGGAACACCAGTGGATCCAGCATTAATCTCTGTGGCATACTACTTGTTATTTCAGTCTGGAAAACAACTCACTGCCTCCACTCCCTCTCCTACCTTTAAACCAATTTTGTATCCAATTAGTTAGCTTGGCCTAGATTTCCTGTAATCTAACCTTCTGGACCAGTCTACCATGCAATACCTTGCTAAAGTACACTCAGACAATGTATACCATACAGCTCCCTTTAATCTTCTTGGTCACCCCTTCAGAAAACATAATCAAATTCACGAGATCCAATTTCTCACACAAAAAGTCATGCTATCACTAAACCCTAATTTATGGGGGAAGGTGAGAACATTTTGAGAGATGGACATCACAAAATATGTGGTCAGTGGTATCTACGCAGCACTAAACAGCAAAGGAAAAGTCTGCAGAGATCTAAATACCTTGATAAATGGTCTGGAATTGGAGTGGAAAACATTAATATGTCTGCAGATTACGAATGTTGCTAGTACCTATCGTTAGAGGTTTGACAAAATATTGATGAGCATTGTGACATTGCATTAGGAATGTATTCTGGTGAAGTAAGACCATTGAAGAAATAATGTGCTGGACAAGCTGAACTGTTGGCTAATAGCAGTATGCATATAGGCACATTCTGAATTCCCAACTTTTGCATGGCAGCACTAGAGTATGGAGTGCAGTGTAAGTTAGATGTGGGTAAATATGACTTTGTGCTTCCACTTGGATGCATGATTGAGAGAGTTGTTCGATAATGTCCGTTGTATTGGTTCCTTTAGGTTTAAGTCAGCGTTGAGGTGTGGACAGCAAAAGCATCAAGCATAATCTGGTTCATTTGAATAGGTTCACAAAATGTAGATATAGTTAATAATATTTTATTTTAACTTATTAATTCATGTTTTAAAATCACTTCTATAACAAATAATTTTACTGACGAACAATATGACAGTATGAATTTATATTTTAGCATTTTTCCGCCTTGGCATACGTAATCTCCCGGTTGCCAAACACTTCAACTTCCCTCCCATTCACATACTGACCCTTTCTGTCCTGGTCCTCTTCCATTGCCAGAGTGAGGCCAAATGTAAATTGGAGGAACAACACCTCATATTTTGCTTGGGCAGCTTACAACCCAACGGTTTGAATATTGATTACTCTAACCTTAAGTAACCCTTACATCCCCTCTCTCTCCGTCACGCCCCCACCATAGTCATTGAACTAGTTTTACTGTCATCCTGTTCAGTTCCACTGTCTGTATTAACTCATTATTACTTACCCCTCAGCCAACAATGGACTACGGTGGGCTCCATATTTCCTTGATTATCTGTTTTCTGAACATCTTCCATTCATTTGTCCTAAGTACTGTCTACACCTCTCGTTCCCTTTTCCCTGACTCTCAGTCTGAAGCACGATCTTGATCAAAACGTCACCTATTCCATTTCTCCAGAGATGTTGCGTGACCCGCTGAGTTACTCCAGCTTTTTGTGTCTGTCAGCAGCTGAATCAAGTTGCCATATTGACGAACCATAGTCAATTCTGACAACTAGTTAATGGAAGTGGTGAGGATGTTTATTCTGACTGGTGGTGTCAAGAAACATGGCCACTGTTTTGGGGTGCAGTGGATGACATTTAGGACTCAGATGAGAAGTCTCTTCACTCAGAGGGTGGTAAACCTGAAGATTTCTCTACCATAACTGGTGGGAAACCAGTTTGCTGAATAATCTAAAGAGGAGATAGATAGATTTCCAGACACAAAAAAAAAAGATTAACAAGTATCGGAGAATGCAGGAATATGATATTAAGATGGAGGAGCGGGCATGACCATATTGAAGGGCAGAGCAGGATGGAAGAAAAAAATGGACCTTCCCTGCTTATGATTACAGAGACATTTAGAAACAGTAAGAATGAACTTTGCGGAATTGTCAGAAGGCCATTGGAGTGGTCAAAGGACTGGTCTCTAATTTCAGCTGCCTGAGGCCTTATCGTCAGTGTGGCTTGTTCTGCTTTCTCCAAGGGCTGAAGCAGCAAAGGCTGGAGGATGTTGGGAGTTGTGAAATCACTGCCAACTGCCAGAGACCTGTGTTTATTAGGTATGGTTCATCATGATGGCAGTAAGATTCAATTATGATTATTCGTTGCAAATTATATCCACCATCTGACATTATTCAAGAGACATCCTTTGGGGAAACTTTACTGGCTCTGAACATGACATTTTCTTTTATCTATAGGGTACTCAGGACTAGTTACACTTGTCTATCTGTATCATTGCAAAAGTCAGGAAATTTAGATTTGTAAGTGCCTTATATATTTACGTATTGTAAATGATTGATGTTACACTGGTCTGAAGTTTAAAGTCATCTTTAATTGTAACACATAATATAGCGGTACAGCAGGTTGTTAGTTGTTAGTTCGTCACTACCGCTTCCAAGACTACTTAATGTAGGAAGTGGGTGTTAATATAAAGTATACAGCAAGTTGGGGTTAGTGATGCTATTCTACTATGATTGGTTCACATGCAATAACCAATCTACAAGTATGTTTACTTATAATGCAGTGCTAGTTTTTTTTAAATATACATAAATTAGTGTGGTATATTAGATTGTGACATTAACTGTAACTGTTACTTTAATGTCACCATAATGTTAAGGACTGTAACAGGGTTAATCACTGCCATATTATTATGCCGTGCTTGCAGCTTCAGTTAATATTCAATTGCCACAAAAGCAGATGTTTCCCTGCCCTCTTAGTATGAGTAAGTTATGTAATATCACAACATAGCACTGGAGAAAATGAATGCAGTACAACTTGTGTCTTAAATGACAGCTTACAATGTATTTGTCTGGAGAAACCAGGCTTTGTTTTTCGACAGAAAAAAACATGCTTCTTAAACTCTTAATTTCACAAATGCTAATCATTTTTAGTAACTTCAGTTTTTATTATAGTTCTTTATAATTGTTTTTAAATTTACTTTTAAGTCTAAATAGCATGTTGTTTTTATGTATGCAAAAATTAAATTTCACATATCTTGGTACATGTACCCATAAAGTACCATTCAACTATTGATTTTCATTTATAGAATGTTCAGGAAGGTCCCGATGTAATACGACACTTGTTAAATCAGTCAGGCCAAGAATACTATACTCCTGAAGGTAAGTGCCCGTTGTTGATGGTGGCCTCAATGGAAACAAGGATAAAGACATATAAAACGGTTCATTGTCCCATTGTTTTATAGTAAAGCATAAAATAGTTTCCCCTCAAAAGCATTGAATAGTAATGGATGATTGAGTATTAAATTGCCCTCAGTAATTTTCTTTGCTTATGTGGTTTCCCAACTTATTTTAATTATCGTGAGCTGTAGTACCTGGACCATTCGATTCTTTTCTGTTTCTTGCCGCAGTGGATGGACTTCGACCCTCTTCGACCATCTCTCACTTTGCAACAAGATTGAGGGTAAAATTAAATGCTACCACATGCAATATGAAGATAATAACATTATCTGAGTTGCACCTCTTCTGTCTTGTATGATTCATGAATTTCATTTTAACTGGAAAGCAAACTATGGTCAATGGAATAAGATTACCAAGAGATAGCCAAGGTTTTGGGTAACCTAATTCAAAATGAGCCAATTAACAAATAGTAATATGCATTCACAACGTGGTATATTTAAAACCTCATTATTCCTTGACATACAACACAGAACAGAAACAGGCATTTTTGGCATTGTTAATCATCAAACACCCAATGCTGTTTATTTTAATTGCAGAAATAGATCAAATAGCTTTTGTTTGTGGAGATCATGCTCATTCCTGTTTATTGGATTACTAGCTGCTTCATTATCTATGCCAAACAACAGTGTTGATTTAATTTCAGTTTCTGCTTTCCATGGGCCTGAGAACATTGGAACACATCTGGAATCACAGGTATATGGATCGGATACAGAACTTCACACAAGAACAGACTTCACACTGCGATCCTTTCAGCCAAAGGTGCAAATTCCATTTCAAGTGGCTCCTGGACAACGACCTCGCAAACTTGAGATTGAAAGGTGAAATCTTTCATTTTACTGTTGTCTTTCTTGTTATGACTTTAGATATCACCTTGAGGATCTATTTCTACATTTGCTGGAAATGTGGGTTGGCTTTTAAGTTTATTAGATAATCTAATTATGCTCTTAAATAAAAACAAACTGCTGGAAATTGTCGACAGGTCAAGGAGCATTTGTTGGAAAAAAAAACTGTTAACATTTTAGTTCTGGATACTGTCATTGGAACTTGGAAAGAGAGAAAACAAATTAGTTATACTGTATGTAACCACAGAAAAGGTAAGGAGAGATGGGTAGAATAAATGGAATGTTTCCAATTGGCAAGATCAGATGACTTAATGTAGCAGTTAAGTAACACATAAAACCTCATTCAAAATTGCCAATTTTGATACAAGGAGAAGGAAATGCATTAAAGTCAAGTCAAGTTGGGTTTATTGTCATATGCACTAGTATATACATAAATTACACTTAAATTCCACAAGGTAGTGAAAGACAAAGACTGCACAAAAGAAAGACATCAGTGCAAAAATACACAATTGGAAAACAAGTCCATGGTAGTGCAAGAGAAGGTCCATAGTGTTGCTGAGGTAGGATTGGGGTTGTGCAGGTCAGTTCAAGTAGCAAATGGTTCTGAGAAAGTAGTTGTTCCTGAACGTTGTGTTGTTGGACTTCAGGTTTCTGTATCTCCTTCCCAATGATACCAACGGGAAGAGGGCATGATCCGGATGTTGAGGCAATGCCTCATGTAGATGCTTTCGATGATGCGAGGGCTGTGCCCGTGATGGACTAGGGTGAATCCACCATTCTCTGCAGCCTCTTGCATTCTTGTGCATTGGAATTGCTAAATCAGGCCATGATGTAACCAGTCAGGATATTTTCTGCAGTACATTTGTAGAAGTTACAGTATTCATTGACATACCAAATCACTTAAAAACTCTAAGAAAGTAGAGGCACAGACACGCCTTCTTTGTGATTACTTCAATGTGCTGGGCCCAGGACAGGTTGTAAGATATGTTAATGCTCATTGAAAATTGGCACATGGTCTTCTGAGTTCCCTATTTTAAAGTTAACGATTAGTTACCTGTTTAAGAAGGAACTGCTGATGCTGGAAAATCGAAAGTAGACAAAAATGCTGGAGAAACTCAGCGGGTGAGGCAGCATCTATGGAGCGAAGGAAATAGGCAACGTTTCGGGTCGAAACCCTTCTTCAGACTAGTTACTTGGTTTTGTTGATGTTGAGTGAATGGTTGTTGTTCCAGCTCCACTAACTAGGTATTCTATCTCTCTCCGGTACACTGAACATCACTACATGTTTTTCGCCAACAACTTTGGTGTCATCAGCGGGTTTATAGATGGCATTGGACCTGTGCTTAGCAACATAGGCATGAGCTTAAAGAGAGTAGTGCAGTGGTCTAAGCACATAGCCTTGATGTGTATCTGTTTTGTTATCAATGAGATGATGTTGTTACTGGTCCTCACTAACTGAGGTCTGCCAATGAAGAATGCAAGGATGCAGTTGCAAAGACAGATGCAAAAGCCCAGGTCACTCCTGTGGCCTGAATGTCGGTGCGCTGCGAAGCAGTCACCCAGTCTGCATTGGGTTTCTCTAATGTAGGTCAGGACATATTGTGAACATTGAATTCAGTACACCAGATTAACAACATGTAATATGCAATTCACAACATAGGATATTCAAAACGTGCAAGTGAATTGCTGCTTTACCTGAAAATACTGTTTGTGTTCCTGGATAGTGGTGATGGTGAAATACAGTGGTCACATTTCCTCTTCACCTTTTCCTTCCCACTATCCTGATCATGTTTTGTAACGGCATTTAAACATTTCTTAATTTTTGTTTTTTAACAGGCGAAGACGACAATACCAGAGTCAGAATCTAAAGCAGCTGCTTAAGTATGAAGGAATTAATTCGGATAAATTGATACCACGTCACTCTGGACCAGAAAAGAATCGCGCCAAGAGTGGAAAGAATCCAGCGCAATTCACCGTATATCTTCCATTAGAGGTGTTGTACATACATTTCTAGTTTGCAGATTTACTGTGAAACAAGAAAGTTGTTTGTGCCATTAGGTCCATTTGAGCTCCATGGTGCCATATTTTGTTCGATACTGCTCTCATGTCAGGCAGCATTCTCCTTATACTATAGTAACCATGCAGTTTATTCTCCCACACATACCCATCAATTCTCCTTTGATTATCTTTGCCACTTACTTATGCTAACGACGAATTTACAATTGTCAATTAAACCATCAACTTTTTTGGGTTGCGGAAGAAATGGGCACCCCATGGAAATGCATGTGTTCATGAGGAGAGTGTGCAAACTCCAAACAGCAGCTCTCAAGGTGGTTGCCATCCAGGTGTAGGAGCTGGGATTGGGTTTGGTTTCTTTGCCCTTGACAATTGACCTTGACTCGGCGGGTCAGGTAGCATCTCTGGAGAAAATGGATAGGTGACGTTTTGGGTCGGGACACTTCTTCAGACAGGTCCCTTCTTCATACAATTATCATCGTCTTTCATTGAACAAATATTAACAGCTGCGGTTTACACTTAATACGCTACAGGTGTTTGATGATGAAGAATTTGAAAGTCGCACACCGAATGAATGGTTAGAACTTGGCTATGAGGAGGGATCTAATGATAGGAAACCCATTCCAGGGAATGCGCTTCTACCCAAAGATGACAAGTTGGGGCATGGTACGTATATTAGAATATTATGTTGGATGTCTTTTGCATTTAATTATTTCTTTCCATTTTCTAGCATGTTGTTTTTGTCTGTATAATTTTAAATGTCATCTGTTATTCTGTTTCTGGGAGCAACTAAAAGTGATGACTAAAACAGTCTTTTTAAATGTTTAAAAACTCTCATATCAAAATCTTTTTATTTCTAAATATAATTAAAATGTACAAATATTGGCAATATTTAATGAGTTCATGTCAATAGGGTAATTAAGTGTAAAATGATGAAAGTGAACTAGGAGCCATATTGATAATTTGGATTTTATTTCCATTTTGGTTAATCAAAGAATAATTTGTACAGATGAAAAAGGAACTCCTGATTTGCTACCACTGATTTAATACCCTAGTACAAACTCAAGATCAATCCTCTTCCAACCTCTTCAATTGCATTTGGTGTTCTCGATGAGGCTTCCTTTACATTGGCAACACAAAACGTAGATTACGCGTGCTTTTCGCTGAACACGCGATCTTTCTGCCAAGGCCTGCTTGAACTCCCATGTTGCTAACTGTTTTAACTTCCATTCCCATTCCCATACCGACCTTTCTGTCATTGACCTCCTCCATTACTAGAGTGAGGCCACATACAAATTGGAAGAATAGCATCCCATACTCCACTTGGGTAGGCTACTTGAATTCTTCATTTTCAGGTAATACCTGCAACCCCCACCCACTCCGTACACACACATTGCTCCCACAAACTCCCACCACCCTGTTCTCTTTCCCTCTCTTCTGTATGCTGAACCCTTCCCTGAGTCCATTTCCCTTTTATCTTTCTGTCTTCCACCCATATCCTTCCCTCCAGATTTACATTTCACTCCTCCTTTCCTTATCAGACACCCATTTATCTAATTTTCAGCTCTAGCCTTTGTCACCCATCTGTCGATCACACCTCCTCACCTACATCTCCCTCGCATGTAGCCGGGGGCTTTGACTTTGACTTTGACATCGGGGGGGAGGGGAGTGCAGTGGAGAGAGAAGTTTTTTTGGCCTTCCATCACAGCAATGTGATGGATGTTTATGTAAATTATGTTGTGTCTTGGGTCTATTTGTTTGTAATGTATGGCTGCAGAAACGACATTTCGTTTGGACCTCAAGGGGTCCAAATGACAATAAATTGAATTGTATTGTATTGTATTGTATTGTATTGTTTTGCTCCACCTCCACCTCTCTTTTCTAACTTTCTCTCCACTGCGCCATCAGTCCGAAGAAGGGTCCCAACCAGAAACAAAATATCCATTCCCTCCATAGCTGCTGCCTGACCTGCAGAGTTCCACTACCACTTTTTGTTTTGCTGAAGATTTATCCCATTATATGATATTAGACAGGAGCTTGCAGGGGTTGATTGGAGTTGATTTTGTGGGGAAAACAATGTCCAGAAAGTGAGGTGCTTAAAAGTGATAGTGTGAGTGCAAGGCATGCATGTTCCTGTTAGAGTGAAGAGCAAGACAGATAAGGAATCTGGTGACGAGAGAAATCGAGCCTCTGGTCAGTAAAAAGGAGGCATGGGTCAGGTATAGGCAGGTGGAATCAAGTGTATCCCTGGAGGAGTATAGGGGATTAAGGAGCATATTTAAGAAGAAAATCAGGAGGGCAAAAGGGGAGCATAAGGAAGCTTTGGCAAATAAGATTAAGGAGAATCCAAAGAGATTTGATGTATATTAAGGGAAAAAGGGTAACAAGGGAGAGATTCGTGTCCCATGAGAGAAATCAAGCCTCTGGTCAGTAAAAAGAAGGAAGCCTGACATCTCTGGTAGGAAAATTACTGGAGAGAATTTTGAGGGATAAGTGCATCTGGAAAGACAGGGGATGATTGGCCAGCTGCGCGGTGGGAGTGTCCCGGCCACAGGAAAGGTGTTGTTGGAGTAGAGTGATTGAGGGGTACAAGTATATAATTCTCTGGGTGGTGAAGAAGGCTGGCCTTCATCATTTAGAGAAATTAGCATAGGTGTTGGAATGTTATATTACACTCATACAAGACTTTGGAGAGGCTACAATTGGAGTATTGTGTTCAATTTTGGTTCCACCACTATATGAATGATGCCGTTCAGCTGGAAAGAGATCAGAGAAGATTTACAAGGATACTGTCAGGGCTTGAGGGCCAGAGTTACAGAGACTTTGGGCAGACTAGGACATTTTTCCATGAGGCGATCTTATAAAGGTATATAAAACCATGAGGGGAATAGATGTGTGAATGCACAGTGTAGGTATGTTGCAAAGCCTACCTGAAGCGTTGCTGAAAATCTGTCGCTGCGGGTGTGCGCGATTTTGGCGCCGTTTAGAGGGGGGCGGGTTTAAAACGCGATTTTCTCTAGGCTGTTCAAATCGAAGATGTTCAGCCTAGTTAATTATTAACGAAAAATCGCTGGAAGACCCCGTCGCAAATGCTATTATCAGTTTTAAAGGCCTCGTATAATAGTTATAGTAGTTTAAAAATCAATCTCTAAACCCGCGACCACCGGCAGCTGTCAGGGTCGCATAGAGCAAATAATAGAAGGTAGGCTGCTTATTTTTATATTAAAAAGGGCTTCTTAAGATCCCTTTATACAAAGTTTAATATTGCGAGAAGCTCATTTTGGGCCCATTATATCCCGCAGTATTTTTCTGGGCATTTGAGGGCACAAATCTACCGCAATGTGAACGTTCTAAACCAGCGCGTTCACAGGATCCCCCTAGAAACCTGATTTAAAATGGACTTTAATTTACAGCAATTAAACACTAAATTCCTTCCATTTGGGCTATAAATTAATGTAAATGAGATTTAAAAATCATGTTTTATTGTGAATTATTTATGAATATTATTTGGACACTTAGGCTATTTAAAAATGTTAATCATTTATTAAGAAATGGATAGATGTTTAGATCTAGTAATTGAAGTTTGAAATTAGCTACACTTGGGTAACTAACTAATTATATGCTTTAATTTCAGGTCATCCAAGTAATATTATTTTATATTTGTTTCAGAATGGTTCAATCTATGATAACTGAAAATTTCATTCAGTTCTCTTAATTTTTAAGAAGGTTATGGGCTTTTGACTGTCCACGATCACAGCTTTTTTGTTATGTCCATAGAAAATCAATAGGGAACAAGATGCTAATTTCCGAGTATGAAAATGGCCATAACTTTTTAAATACTTGAGATATGAAAGTGAATTAGGTGTCAAATTAAACTTCTTTTTATGCTTTATCTGATGGGATAAATTACAGACTTGATTTTTTAAATCTCAAAATTTTGTAACATTGCTACACAGTGTCTTTTTCCCAGGATAAGGGAATCAAGAATGAGAGGACATAAGTTTAAGATGAGAGGGGAAAGATATAATGGGAATGTGAGGGGAAACTTTTTCAGAGTGTGGTGGAAAAATGTAACAAGCTGCTAGGGGAAGTTGTTAAGGCAGATACAATAACAACTTTTTAAAGATATTTGATGAGAATAGGAAAGATTTACAGTATGGACCAAACACGAGCAAATTGAACAACTGAAACATAGATTCATTATTAGAAAAAAATACTGTGGTTATGACTTATTTTATATATACATACATATTTGCAAATAAATTATATATTTTGTATGAATTCTCCAACTCAAGTTGTGATAGCTGCTGTATTTGGGTAGTTTGCAGACTCCTGCACAACAACTCGGGTGCATTGCTGCCGGACTTCACCAGAGCGCAGCTCTGGCATCTCTGTAAAAATAAAGCCCCAAAAAAACAGCGGGAATTTTAACTAGCAGGTGTGTGGTCGGGGTAACCTGATTGAAAGAGAGGGAAGGGGAAGACACATCACTACTGAGGTTCCCTGTAGGCAGAGGGGGAGGGGGGGGAGGGGGGGCTGGAGGATCAATAGGACCCAGCAGAGTCAGACCACATGGTGTCTGCATTGTGGAGGTTGTGGGCCTGGTGCTGAACCTGGAACTCTGGTGAGGTGACGCCTCCAGCCCGCTGGTGGCTGGTGGAGAGGCGTGGGTTGGCGGAGTCACTGGTGGAGGCCCGTGGGGGGCTGGAGTAGAGATATGGGTCGGCGGCAGCAACATCGGTGGCCCCGGGAAGACAGTGAAGGTCGTCGATTGCAGCAATTACCCGAGGGAGGCGGCGAGAGTCGGCAACCGCAGCAGTTTCAGTGGTCCGGGTCTGGGATCAGCCGGGAAGGCAGTGGGGGTCAGAGATGCGGTATGGTTGCTGCTCCTCGTGGTGGCCATCTCGGCCTCGTGGTGGTCGGGCAGGCGGCGCCGCGGTCCAGCGGTGGAGCTCCGGGCCGGCGGGCGGTCGAATCGAGGAGTGTCGGTGGAGGCACTGGTCTGGAGGGAAGCAAGTTTGCGATCCTTGGTAGAGTCCAGATAGGCGAGGAAGTGTTTGTTGAGGGTGTGGATCTGGCGTCGAATGAAGTAGTTGTGATCCATTGCAGGTGTGAGTGAGTGGGTGAGTGAGTGAGTGAGTGGGTAAGTGGGTGAGTGAGTGGATGAGTGAGTGAGTGGATGAGTGAGTGAGTGGGTGAGTGAGTGAGTGGGTGAGTGAGTGATTGGATGAGTGAGTGAGTGGGTGAGTGAGTGAGTGGGTGAGTGAGTGATTGGATGAGTGAGTGAGTGGGTGAGTGAGTGAGTGGGTGGGTGGGTGAGTGAGTGAGTGGGTGAGTGAGTGACTGGGTGAGTGAGTGGGTGGGTGGTGAGTGAGTGAGTGGGTGAGTGAGTGAGTGAGTGAGTGACTGGGTGAGTGAGTGTGTATGTGTGTGTGTGTGTGTGAAGGCCCAGAGCTGCGGGAGAGTCAGGGTGAGTTGGTGCCGGCCGGCACCTCTATAAAAATACATGATTACCGGATTTTTCTTTACTTGCTTGATAATTATATTTCATGATAATTAGTGAGTGTAACCGTGCAATATTTTGTCATATTATTAAATTAAGTATTATATGTTTTATTGTACGTTATACGCTGGGATGTAATGATAGGCTATAATCTTGTTTGCCTCTCTTGGGAGACTAGCTTACCCCCTCACCCCAAGCAAAACCTGAAATTATGCCCTGTTTGACAGTTCCAGCACCTAATAAATTTGCACTGCAACACGCATATTAGATGTCGAACTGCAACTGAGGTTGAAATTAACAACTACAGAGCTAAATTTTGCCGAAATACTTTCCCAACATAAGCAATTTCATCGTTCACATTGATGATAAATTATTTTAATTTAAAAATTATTTAATGGATACTTTATTAATTTTATTCTAGTAATTATTCATTATATTATAGAAAACTTTTGTTTACATGCATACCTTAATCCAAAATAAAAATGTATGCAATTTTTATCGACTTTTTCAATGAAATATGATTGTTTTTAACAAGGGGGACAAGATGCTTATGAAAATTTAAGGTGTACACTGGTATCAAAACTTTGGGAATCACTGCTCTAGGGGATGGAGAGGATATCTAGATAAAAGCTCATCAAAGGGTCAGGTGGGACTAGAGGTAGTGAATTGAAAAATTCAGCTTCAGAAATTATCCAGTTGAAAATGGTGTGCAGGGAATGGGTCTTGATGAAAACCAGAAATATCTGTTTCAATTTTACAAATATTTGAGTGTGCCATTTCAGGCTTATTTAATTTCTAGGTTAATATTTGAGTGTTGTGCCATTATCTTGATAAATTAAATAAAAATGCAAACATGATATTGTAATTCTTGTTGGGACAATCAGTATTAGCATTTTAAAAAATAAATGATTTTTCTTAATCTACAGATGATCCCAAAAGTGACTCGCTTGGCTACAGGTGGTTTTTTGTTGGTGTTTTGGACTACGACAAGGAAAGGAAGCTATATCTAGTGCAGAAAGCAAATAGTTATGGTTTAATCCGAGATGAAAAAAACAAAGTAGTAGTGAATGGTGGCATTACTGAAACTGGTAGGTGTTAACCAAGTGTGCTGGTTTGTCGACTTAATTTAAAGAATTGCTGCTTTAGAATAATGCACGTTGGACAAAAACACATTTTACTTGAGAGTGGGATTTTCTTTAACCGACTCGCCAATGACATTTCGTGGCCCCTTTTGGCCCGTCTAATTGCCTACTTGAGTTCATTCTTGCTTGCTTCAAGACTTGTCTGATTTCATCTTTCTGCAACCTACATATGCTTCCTATTATTTTTTGACAAAATGTACAACCTCTTTGGTTATCTGTGGTTCCCTTACCTTACCATCCTTATCCCTCTACCTCACAGGAACATGCCAGTCCTGTACTCTGATCGTCTGAAGAAGGGGTTCGGCCCGAAACATTGCCTATTTCATTCGCTCCATAGATGCTGCTGCACCCGCTGAGTTTCTCCAGCATTTTTGTGTACCTGTACTCGGATCAGATGGCCTTAAAATGACTTCCCCACATCAGATGTGAACTTACCTAATAACAACTGCTCCTAATGTACTCTCCCTAGTTTCTGCCTAACAATGCTGTAATTTTTCCCCAGGGTCCACTTAGCCTTATTCATAAGTTTCATTTATGGAGTTGTGGTCACTGTCTTCAAAATACTCCTCCACTGAAACATCAGTCATCTGGCCAGGCTTGTTTCCTAGTACTCGTCAGCATATCTCCACTATCCCAGTATATCACCACATCCACTGTCTGCATATTGTTTCAGAAAACCCTCTTGGATACCCCTAACAAATTCTGCCCTGTCCAAGCTTTTTGCGCTTCCGTAACACTTGGCCAATGCAAAGCAATAACCCTGAAGAAAGTAAATTGGTAGGTCATGAAAATGTGACAATACATGCACATGCCCAAATTAATTTGCCACATTACCCAAAGGTTTTATATTCATTCATTCATAGGATGTGCTGCCATGTGCATTCCTAACTCCCTGTGAACCAAATGACTTGCTTAGCCATCATAGTGCAGTTAATACAACCATATTACTGTGGCTCTGGAGTTCACTTTGGTCAGAGTAGGTAAGGATTTAAGTCCCTAAATATCTTGGTTTTTCATGATGATTATGGCAATTTTATGTCAGAATGATTGATATTAGTTTTAGTTTAATTTCAAATGTCTTTACTCAACTGAATTTAAATTCTCCAGATGCTGTGGGAGAATATGAACTTATTTATCTTGACTGTAAAGCATCATGAACACTAATTTGCCATGTAACGTCCTGTGAAAAAAAGAAACTGACCAATTAGCAGCAAAAAGATCTGCATGGTTTCTTTCTGATAACTCCCAACAATCAACCAATGTCCAAGAGACTTTTCCAGATTGATTTATTTGAACCAATAAATATTCATACACAGTGTGATTTCTGGTCCATTAAGAAATGAATCTAGTTATTACGTAAAGGAATTAGTCATATCAGTGTTTATCACATTACCACAGAAGAGCTCTTTGCGAGAATGACAAATATATAACCGGATTTATTAATCCCAGGCTCAAAGGAGAAAGCCAGAAGGAGTACTGTTTTAGAATGACGCTGCATCACTCGTCCCAGCTAGTCTCCCCAAATCTCTGCTACAAGAATGTAGGAACACAAGGTAGTTACTATTATAATATCAGAAACATGGTAGCAAGTTCATGCACAGCCATATTCCACTTTCAGCAGTGGAGATAATATGTTTGGTTCTAAGGCTGGTTGAGAGATATATACAAGTCAGGACACTGAGAGATATATACAAGTCATAACTTCTGCTTCTTTGTACCTTGAGATATATTCTATTCATCTGGAAGGACAGACAGGGCCTTAGCTTCATGTTTCATTTGAAAGAAATGCCAAAAAAGGAGCCACTCTGAACAGCACTGAAACATCAGCCTAGAATTTGTATGCAAATCTCTGTAGTAGTAATGGAATTACTACTCACACTGAGTTAAGGGTGCTTCAATGGAACCACAGCTCACATCTGTTCAAAGTCTATACATTCTCAGCATTTGATGGAGGAGTTGAATTTTATGAAGATGATTTTTCTTCCTTACTTATTGAGCATATTATAATTTTCCTTATAGGTGAGAGATTGGAGTTGCCTAATCAGTTTTGGATACCAAGGGTCCAGCTGATGTTTAGCGCAGAGGACCCTGTTGCCTTTTCAAAGCGAGTAGCACACGCCCATTACCTACGCCAGAAGACGGAAGCATTGCTGCTCTACAATCTGTATATTGACTGTATGCCAGTTGATGGGCTTAGGTTTCTAGATAAAAAAAGTCTTAAAAAAATGAAGAAGTGGGCTCTCAGCACACCTGGGTACCGCGACAAATATGCGTATGTATATAGTGGTTTGACCCCTACGAACTGCATTAAGACTCCCCATGTTCAATTCACATAGCTAAATTGAAAAGGAAACTTTCATCACATCACTTTTCACGAGTATAATTTAAAACATACCTGCTTTTATATTATATTTTTATAGTCACAGAGGTATATAGCATGGAAACAGACCCTTTGGCCCAACATGTCTATGCCTATTGAGTTGCTCAGCCAAGATAGTTCCAGTTGTTAATGCCTGGCCCATATTCCTTCAAATCCTAAGTATCCATGAACCTGTCCAAGTGCTTTTCAAATGTTGTAATTGTTCCTGCCCCTACCACTTCCTCTTGCTGCCGGGTCCAGATGAGTACCAATCTTTATGTGAAAAAGTTGCTCCTCATGTCCTTTTTACATCTTCCCCCCCCCCTCACATTAAACCTATATCCTCTAGTTTTAGACTCCTCTACCGTGGAGAAAAAATTGTGGCTAATCATCTTATCTCTGCCCTTTGTGGTTTCATAGGTTTTTACAACCTCTATAAGGTCACCTCTCAGCCTCTGCTCCTGGGACAAAAATCCTAGCCTCTCCAGTCTTTCCATATATCTCAAACCACCCCAGACCTGCATAAATCTTTTCTGCACCTTTTCCAGTGTAATGGCAAGGCCACCAGAACTGTACAGAGTATTCCAATTATGGCATTTTCAATGTCTTGTGCAACTGTAGCATAGTGTCTTAACTCCTGGACTCAGTAGCACGATCAATGAATGCAAGCATGCCAAATGCTTTCTTAATCGCCCTGTTTAACTATGTTGTCATTTTCATGAAACGATATGCCTGCACCCTGAGCTATCTCTGTTCTACAATACTCCCCCAGTGCTTACCGTTTATTGTGTATGTCCTGCCCTTACCTGTTGTACTAAAATGCAACACCTCACATTTGCCTGATTACAGCTTCATCAGCCCTATTGGCTCATGTGATTAGGCACTCATTGAAATCTTAGATAACCACTGTCCACTATACTACCAATTTTAGTTTCATCCTTATTAATTATGCCACCTACATTCTCAAACGTCATTAATACCACTTATCTCAACATTACCACTGTTTGTTATAGGCCTCCAGTCTGCAAAACATCCCACTATCATCTCCCTCTCTCTTACTTTCAAGACAATTTTATTTCTTGCCCAGAACCCCAATGTCTTGTCGTCCAGGGTTTTCTACTCTTGCCAAACTTTATTTTTCATAACAGGATGATGCCGACCCTGAATTCCCTGTATCATGTTTAAAAGTCTCTCACTCGCCTGACATCTCATTACCTGTAAACACCCACCCTCAATCAACTTTTGAGAGTTCCTCTCTAATACCATCATAATTGGCCTTGCCCCAATTTAGGACTTCAACTTATGGACAAGTTCTGTTGTTTCTCAAGTCATCACAAATTGTTTCATGTGAATAACCAATTTTTGAAATGGAGTCACAATTTCGGAAGCAAAGCATGTAACATAGTACCTCAAAAATTCAAACGGAATTACATGTTATTTAGAATCAGAACCAGACTCTTTATTCTAATTGGTAAAAGCCAATGTTTATGCTAAAGGTTATCCATCTTCTATCAGATCTTATCTACACTTACATTGATTTTTCATTATCCACTCATCTAGCTTCCCATGAAGCTTCCAATACAGCTGGGTTTTTTTTGTCCAAGTTGCTCCATTGTAAACACACAGTTTTCATATCTTTCTCCTTGTTCCCCATTGGATTTATTAATAACTACCATTAATTTTTAGCCTCTAAGCAGAACCTTTTTCAACTTACACCGTATCTACCACATCTTTATTAAAAAAAATCTATCAAATCATTTCAGCCATCAGAATCCTTATGGAAGAGATTTCAACCTGATCAGACATTTCAGCTATTAATTAAGATAAATTATTACTTAAGCACTATTTTTTCTCAAAACATCTGAAGTAGCCTTATACTATTGGATTACAATGTAGAATAAAATATATATTTTAATTAAATACAAATTTCTGTGATATATTTTAATTACTGCTTTTCTATTTTTGTAGATTGCCAGATTATTTTAAATGGATAGAACAGGAAGTTCATCTAGATTATAATCGCACTATGAATAAAATTACTTTTGACAACATTGTGTTGTCTGATCCCAAACAGTTTTCTTATGTCACTCTCCCAGATAAAAAGAAAATTAAAGTGCCAAACAAAGGTAAATATTTTTCTTCATTGATTAAACTACTTTTTGTTCAATTTATTTATTTTCAAATTATTTGCAGAAGGTCAGATGGGATGTGTGGAGAGAGAAATATTAACAGTTTAGCTGGTGCCTGTCAGTTGGGAGACATTTCAGCTCTGAGGAGATTTTATAACCAGTTGCAGGGATTGTAATGAATGACCCACTTGCACTCCTTAACTACAATACACGTACTGTGTACCTTGCTGACTGTTTATTTTAACGTAATTGTTCAGCAAGCATAACAGTTTTGGTGATCACTTGAAGCTCCAGCAGAAGTACAATATTGTGAATGCAGAGTTCTAGTTAAACCTAACAAGGACTGCTTAAAGGTAACCTCATAAAGGGAATACATTGATGCTGGAAGAGCTTGAAGTTTTTTGTACCTTCTCTCTAGATTATGCTATTAAAACTCTTCATAACTTTAAAGAACTATTAAGTCAACCCTCAGCCACCTTTTCTCAAGAGTAAAGATATCCAGTCAACGTCCCTTCTTGATATGTATAACTGTACTTCTGGATAATTCTTGTACATCTTGCTCTGTGTATCCTTCCTTACTTTATTTTTCCCGATGCTCTTTTTTCAGTTAAAAAAAATATTTGAATGTTTTTTTTGTAGATCCCTCCAGCTTCCTTATTAGTTCCCATTTACTCAGTCTGCCAGAAAATGGTTCTGGTTCAGCTTGTCTCACTGGTCAAGCTTTTTTGTGTCACAAACTGCAGTGTCTCATGCCTTACCCCCCATCCCCCCCTCACCCATATCAGCCCTTCAGCCAAATGTTATTTTCCCTATCTGCTACTCCTATGCTAATTGGCACGAGACTCATGGGATAACCCTGAGATTATTATTATTATTATTAGACACTGTTGGAATTGGCCACAGTGCTAATCAACTGACCACAGTTTTCATTGACAATTTCAACCTCTTACTTCAACAGTCTACTGTTCAGATTCAAATTCAGATTCAACTTTAATTGTCATTGTCAGTGTACAGTACAGAGACAACGAAATGCAGTTAGCATCTCCCTGGAAGAGCGACATAGAATATGAGCAATAAATACATCTATTTACATGCATACAGTCATAGTGTTTTCCTGGTGGGAGGAGTGTCCGGGGGGGGGGGGGGGTGATTGGCAATCACCGAGGTACATTGTTGAGTAGTGTGACAGCTGCAGGGTTCCAAGGAAACCTCCATCATTGCAGTCCCTAAGAAAATTAAGTGACCTGTCCCAATGACCCAGTAGCTCTAACATCGACCATAATGAAGTGATTTTCACTCTTTGACAAAAAAAACTTTTATTCTCGCCTCAACCGCACCCTCTTCCCTTGACTTTGCATCTTATTTTAATACCCTTTATATTTTCTGGTTCTGATGAAAGGCCATCGATTTGAAGCATTAACTTTGTTTCTCTCCTAATGTGCAGCCTGACCTGCTGAGATCTCAGATTTTCAGTGTCTCTGGTTTTAGCTTAACAATGATTTTTCTTTCTAAGGTTTTAAGTATTTGTTTTGAACTCTACTGGGGAGGCTCACTGTCTATTCATGCAATCTATTTCTGGATTTTTTTGTCAGTAAACCCTGAGTTTGTGGCCTTCTGTGTTGAAACTAATAACAATGTTTTTCTCTCTCCCCAGGGCTTGTTCAAATCCCAGACTATCCATTTCATCAAAAGAAAAAAGCTTTTTTTTTTAACACCCTGTTGACAAAACCAGAAGTGATATTAGCCTTGTGTAAAGTGCGTACTGAGTGCAATAAAGTGGCAGCCATGTCTCTTTTTTTTGTAACCTTCATAAAAAGTGTTCGATTAGAAGAATTTGAACAGATTCAGTCCCAGGCACATGCACAGGTATTGGTTTAGGTTGCACTCTTTCCTTTTGTTACTTTTGAAACAAATCAATTGATGATTATGGATTAAAACGTTCTAGATGTTAGATTTTTGAAAGGTGGATAGAAATGTAAAATAAATAAAAATGTGCATGTTAAGTTCAAAAACAAAATCACACAAAGAGCTCAGCCAATCAAACAGCCTCTGCAGAAAGATGGACTGGTTAGCATTTCAGGTCAAGGACCCCTCCTCAGAAAAGTAGCTGTTGGGGTCAAGAACAACATTGAGCTGTTCTCTAGTAATGTGGAAGTCCACTGGCTGGGTAGATGTAAGAGGATGAATTGCTGAGTGGCAAGAAACTGGAGATCAATTAAAATGTATAGGAGAAAAATTCTGCACGTCATAACATTACTGAAAGTATTGTTGCTGATCAATAAGGCCATATTTATTTATATAGGAAGAGAAATAAAAAGAAGCTAAATGTGTACCTAATCTTGGTTACATCATAATATGAATAATGTGCTTTTGTGGTGAGAATTTCTACAGGCTCTTGAAGGATAGCTTAAAGTGGCACAATGCAGGGGTTCATGCTGTTTTTGTGGAAAACCTCAACATCTGCAAAATTATCTTAAACCAGACCTCAACCCGAAACATTGACTATTTCCTTAGCTCCATAGATGCTGCCTCACCCGCTGAGTTTCTCCAGCATTTTTGTCTACATATAAAAACAAAATTGCTTACCACATATAAAAACAAAACTGCTAAATTTCAGGTTCAAGACCCTTTGACAGAATTGGAAAGGAAAACAGCTGACCTTCTGAGTGTTTTTAACATTGGATTCCAGCATCTGCAGTTTTTGAAATTTTTAATTCACTGCTTGAACATGCTGCCTGAGACCCCTGTACTGCTTTTTGATTTTGCACTCTGGCTCAGTTGACCCATCACAACCACAATTTGCTGAGGGGAGAGGGCTCCAAGCCAAAAAGCATGCTTCAGGAGACATGTTCTAATGTCCTAGTCCTGAGAACATCCTGATAAACTTTGACCACTCACTGACTGTCAAAGTCTTTTTATGTCAGAGACAAGTATATGATACGAAATCTTATACAGAACATAAATACTTGTTGACATAGATTATTGGCTGGTATAGTTTATTTCTGTACTGGAATTCCCACTTAAAATTACAGGATGGTTGAAAGTCTCTGATATGCAATATTTCTGGTGTATTGTTATATTTGATTATTATTTGACCACAGAGCTAAAGGGTAATCGTCAATTAGAAGCCAATGGATGTTTTCTCATGTATTGCTTGTCTACTGTGCTTGACACCTCAGACAAGAAGGAGTTAACAAATTGCAAACTGGTGAATTTGCTAAACACTGGGGTAGGCTACTACAAAACCCTTACTTTAGTGCCCATTTGTAGCTTTATAACATAATTGTTCAAATTGGATTTCAGATACAACTATTTCTTAGTGACAGCTGGATCAACACATTGAAGAAAGTTCTACGTAGCAGCCTATGGGATGTTCGGAAAGGTTGGTTTAACCTACGGGAGTCTAACTGGGAGGTTTATCGCAAGTCTAAGCTGCATATGCTGATGGAAATGATCAAGTATAACCTTCAGGACTCTCTCCGATACCTTGTGCAAGATTCTCTTGTTAACTACACTCAAATGATAATTGATGGCTGCTACAGTTCCCTCAATTGTTCGGAGGATATGAAATGGGGTGCAGACCTCATTAACAGCAATTTCAAGTAAGATTCCCAAGATAAATTGTATGTAAGCTTATTCCAGAGCCACACAAGATATTTCCTATCAACTACATCTTTTAAATGGTGTATTTTATGCTACTTCTTTTTATCTTTTATTATTTATACACTTTGAGGGGCAGGATAAAATGTGAGTGGTTCTAATCTCAACCAGATGCCAAGCCTGAGGAGAGTTGTGGAGTGGAGTGACCTGGCAATGCTTGTAGCTCTTCACAAAACTGTTAGGATTTGGTTTGTTAATTGTCTTATCTTTAAGGATGTTCTTGTATATTTCAGGCCCAGAAAGATGCCTATTTTTGTTCTGGACCTTAGCCTGGATAATGGCAGGGTGCAATTCAGCACACCATTGGAAAGATTTAAAGCTGTCACATTGACTCTGTTTGATAAAGCAATCACAGCAACACAGCATGTTCCTCACATAGAAAAGGTAATATAATGGTGATTTTTCCTAATAATTTCCTAATAATCTTTGGAAACGAAATTGAATATTGAACTTTAATTTGTCAAATGAATCACTATATTGTAAACACTGTATGCGCTGAAGTGCTATGACCTGGAATATCATGTACCATTAGTCATTGTTAGCAGAGCTTAACACATCTGGGTTTTTTTTACATGGAAGATGTAGGAGAGTGTTGTCAAATTGGAAAAGCATCTAAAAAATCTCGAGGAAGATAAAAATGCTGAAGAAACTCAGTGGGTGAGGCAGCATCTATGGAGCGAAGGAAAAGGTGAAGTTTCGGGTCGAGACCCTCCTTCAGACTGATGTGGGGGTGGTGGGGGCCGGAAGAAGAAAGGAAGAGATGGAGACATTGGGCTGTGGGAGAGCTGGGAAAGGGAGGGGAAGGAGGGAGAAAGCAAGGACCACCTGAAATTGGAGATGTCAATGTTCATGCCGCTGGGGTGTAAACTACCCAAGCAAAATATGAGGTGCTGCTCCTCCAATTTACGGTGGGACTCACTCTGGCCATGGAGGAGGCCCAGGACAGAATGGTCAGATTCGGAATGGGAGGGGGAGTTGAAGTGCCAAGCCACCGGGAGATCAGGTTGGTTATTGCGAACTGAGCAAAGGTGTTGAGCGAAGCAATCGCCAAGCCTACGCTTGGTCTCACCGATGTAGAGCAGCTGAAACCTAGAGCAGCGGATGCAGTAGATGAGGTTGGAGGATGTGCAGGAGAACCTCTGCCGCACCTGGAAAGACTGCTTAGGTCCTTGGATGGAGTCAAGGGGGGAGGTAAAGTGACAAGTGTAGCATTTCCTGCGGTTGCAAGAGAAAGTACCAGGGGAGGGGTTGGTTTGGGTGGGAAGGGACAAATTGACCAGGGAGTTACGGAGGGAGCAGTCTCTGCGGAAAGGGGAGGAGATGGGAAGATGTGGCCAGTGGTGGGATCCCGTTGGAGGTGGCGAAAATGTCAGAGGATTATCTGTTATTTGTGACGGCTGGTGGGGTGGAAGGTGAGGACAAGGGGGACTCTGCCCTTGTTACGAGTGGGGGGATGGGAAGTGAGAGCAGAGTTGCAAGGTATAGAAGAGACCCTGGTGGGAGCCTCATCTATAGTTGAAGAGGGGAACCCCTGTTCCCTAAAGAATGAAGACATCTCCGATGCCCTGGTTTGGAACACCTCATCCTGGGTGCAGCTGCGACATAGACGGGGGAATTGGGAGTAGGGGATAGAGTCCTTACAGAAAGCAGGGTGGGAAGAAGTATAGTCCAGATAGCCATGGGAGTCAGTGGGTTTATAGTAGATGTCGGTAGGTAGTCTGTTACCTGCGATGGAGATAGTGAGGTCTAGAAACGGCAGGGGGATGTCGGAAATGATCCAGCTGCCGGATGGACGTTAGTGGTGAAATGGATGAAGTCAGTGAGTTGTGTATGGGTGCAGGAGGTAGCACCAATGCAGTCGTCGATGTAGCAGCGGTAGAGTTCGGGGATAGGGCCACGGTATGCCACAAACAAGAATTGTTCGACGTACCTTACAAAGGGCAGGCATAGCTGGGGCCGATAAGGAATCTGGATATTCCTTATCATTTATCTTTTTCAGTTTGTATTATTATTTAATTAATCCGGGATTTTTTAAAAATATCAAATTTTCAGGATGGGACATCACTGGCAAGGTTAGTATTTGTTATCCATTCCTAATTGACCATGAGATGATGGTGATGAGCCATCTTATTTGACTACTGCAGTCCTTTTGATGAAAGTGCTACCACCATGCTGTTCGGGAGTGAGTTTCAGGATCTAGATACAGTGACGATGAAGGATTAGCGATGTATTGCTATGTAAACAGTTTGCAACTCCAAGGGGAATTTACAGATGGGTGATAAGAGCCTGACGTACTGCTCAAGCCAGCACCAGCATTACATGGAGAACCTTTAATTAGCCATGATGTGTCTTGGAATGAATTTTACCACATACAATACAATACAATACAATTTATTTGTCATTTGGACCCCTTGAGGTCCAAACGAAATGACGTTTCTGCAGCCATACATTACAAAACAAAAGACCCGTGACACAACACAATTTACACAAACATCCATCACCTCGCTGTGATGGAAGGCAAAAATACTTATCTCTCCACTGCACTCCCCCCCCCCCCCCCCCCCGATGTCAGAGTCAAAGTCAAAGCCCCCGGCTGGCGATGGCGATTGTCCCGCGGCCATTAAAGCCACGCCGGGTGATGCAAGGTCGCGCACCGGGTCTTGTTGTTGGAGCCCCCGGCGGGCGCTTGCAAAGTCCCGCGGCCATTCCAAGCCGCGCGGGGCGATGGTAAGTGTCCCCGCTCCAGGTGCTCTTCAACCCCGCAACTCGGGCGGGAGAAGTCGCCGTTGCGGAAGCCCCGAAAAGCGGTCTCCCAGCAGGGACCCACGGGCTCCCGGTGTTGCCGTCCGCCAGACCCGCAGTTGCAGCCTCCGAATCTCCGGGGGTCGGGCCGCAGCAGCGCTCCACCAGCTCCGGACTCGGCCAGCTCCGCGACGGTGAGGTGAGTAGTCGGCAGCTCCGCAACTGGAGCCCCAGGTCGTTCATGTTGGAGGCCGCTCCACGTTGCAGCCCCAACGACAACGGAGACCCGACAAAGAAAAGGTCGGGTCTCCCGTGCAGAGGAAAGATTTTAAAGTTACCCCCTCCCCCCCACCCCACCCCCACCCCCCTCACACACATACCCCAACAAAAAAAATAACAAAAACTACATAAAAACGACACAAAAAAAAAAAAAAACACAGACGGACTACAGAGGCCGCTGCTGACAAGAGTCGCGCCGCCCACCAGAACAGGCCATTCAACCAAACTTGTCTCTTCTGGTGTTTATGGTGTTTTGAACTTTCCCCTACAACAGATCACCCTACCATCAGAACCTTCCATTTCCCATGTATTTATATATCTTTCTCATAGTTTCTATGTGAGTCTTGTTTGCAGGCTCCAAACATATCACTTGTATGTAGACGACACCTTAGGTTCCCACAGTTGAAGCCTTGTTGTAGATTAACCCTTATTAATCCATGCCATTTATAATCTCCACTACACATATATGCATGCCACCAATTACATGCTATTATGGTACTACACTAACAAGGACAGCCAGCTCTCACAAGCCACGCCGAGCTGGGAATGCATGGCTGGCAGTTTGAATGTTCTGTCTGACGTGGAATAAAGACTACTGTTTCACCATGTATGTTGTCGCGGATCATTTACAGACATTGTGTCAGAATCCTTGGGCCACATCTCCAACTCTTTTGCCTAAATTTATTTTAGTTAATTTTTTTACAACAGACAATCGCTCTGTTGTCATGGCTGGATCGTTTCGTAAACCTGATCCTCTGATATTCGACAGTGAACTTGCCGAACGTTGGCGCATCTTCGAGGTGGAATTCGGAAGTTTCATTGATGCTGCCCACCTGGGCGCTGCTCCCCACACCGTTACATCAATTCTCCTCAACGTAGCGGGTACAGAGGCTGCCCTGGAGGCACAGGATTTCTATTACGCCCCTTGAACATACCGATGCCCCAGGTATCAGAGACCCCACCTGCCTCCTCCGAAAGTTCCGCGACCTGTGCCAACTCCGCACTAAAGTTATCATGGAGCACCACAAATTATTTTCCCATAGCCAACACGAGGACGAGACGGTCGAATCCTACATCGGTGCCCTGAAGAGCATCGCTGCAAGATGCCACTTCCAGGACCGCGACATACTCATCCACGGTAGACTCGTATATGGCATCCTGAATGACAATGTGAGAAATGAACTACTCCGGGATGAGGAGCTCACACTGGCTAAGGCTGAACGTGCCTGCCTGGTTGCAGGGTCACTGACATCCATATCAAATCGCTGAGACTGGGACCCCACTCTGTTTACGATGTCCATGCCTTCTATAGGTCCCCGTGACAACCATTAACAACCCCTCGACAACCACCTACAACCCCAGGTAGGGTAACCGACCCACTGGTCCATAGCTGTGGTCATTGCGGCAGCTCATACCCGAAATTTCATGAGCAATGCCTCGCTTACAGCAAAACCTGCCACTACTGTAAAAAGAAAAAACATTGTATTCGGTATTGCCGCGCTCCTGGTAACAGAGCCCAGCCACAACAATCTCTCTATGCGCTCGAGCCCACACTTTCGCACGAGGCACTGACTGAAATAGCAGCACCAGCCGAGCCACAACCGCAACACCTGCAAGAAGACAGCCAAAACATACATTCATGTATACCCGATTCACCGTCTAAAAACAGTGATCCCATGACACTGCTCAGTATCAACAATACCAAAGTCACTGCAAAGATAGATACTGGGGCACAGTGCAACGTTCTATCCTTATCGGCCTTCCAAAGAATTCACAACAATGAAACTGTCATGAAAACAAACTCCAAGTTACATCCATTTGGTGGGGGGGAGTTGCTACCGGTTGGTAAAGTCACACGACAATGCCATCTAGCGTCTTGAGTTTACAAACTGGATTTTTTAATTATTAGAGGGAAGTGCCCCTCCTTCTGGGCATCGATGCATGCCATGATATGGGCCTAGTCACCTTCGGCAAAACTGTGTAATAACTATCTACCTCTCAAAGTCCGACCCAACAACCACTCGCACAATACAAAGACCTTTTTGACAACCAGCTGGGTAGGCTTCCCACAGAATACAGTATTGTAATCGACAAGGAGGTTACACCTGTCGTTCACTCTCCACACCGAATCCCGCACGCAATGAAGGACAGTGTCAAGACTGAACTAGACAGAATGGAAACACTGGGCGTGATAGCCCCTGTCAATGACCCCTCCTCCTGGGATCTTCGGCCGAATGATTCATGTTTCGGCGAACCTGCTCCACCCTGCCAATTGCCAAGCAACTACTAGAACCACAAGTTTGTGCACCGTCGGCGATCCAATCCCAGCTCCAACGCCGCCGCGACATACAAAGAAAATACTATGATAAAACCAGCTCTCCGCACCAACCGCTCAACAAAGGACAGGTTGTCCGCTTACGGTTGCTCAGATGCTATGACCGCCTTGGTGTCATTCTGGGGTCAACCACGGAGCCACGCTCATACCTGGTCAGTGTTGACAACGGCATCTACCGATGCACCCGCCAACATCTCCTCCCGGTTAATGAACGGCACCATCCCGTCCTTACGCTGACCATCCCGTCGGTTTTCCCTCACGCTCCACGAATGCCACTCCAGCGATTCCTCTACTGGTGCCAGCGCCATCCCTGCCTTACCCGGTGCCCCCATCTCCACCAGTGTCTTCTCCCTGTTCACCCGACAACTGACTTTCTTCCTCAGAGAAGGATGAGGCGCACGAGGGGTACTACCGTACACGTGCAGGTCGAGTCTGCAAGCCAAACCCGCTGATTGGAAAGTTTACCGGCTATACTTGAACTGTGCATGACCCATTTAGTTTTATGTGCTCATATATGTACAAGCATGTACAAGTAAAATAAGAAATGCACACACTTTATGTTTTACAATATATACTCCACTAACCACTCTATATATGCTTTGCTTCTTTAAGAGGAAGGATGTAGATCCTTATTAATCCATGCCATTTATAATCTCCACTACACATATATGCGTGCCACCCATTACATGGTATTACGGTACTACACTAACAAGGACAGCCAGCTCTCACAAGCCACGCCAAGATGGGCATGCATGGCTGGCAGTTTGAATGTTCTGTATGACTTATGAAATAAAGACTAATGTTTCACCATGTATGTTGTTGTGGATCATTCACGAACACTTGTGAAACGTAGAGTATATTCTATTATAGCATTGACTTGTTCATCCTTTCTATCTCCCTGATGATATTTCAAAATTATGTTATCCAGTTTGTCCTTGAGGAGATGTTTCAAAGTGGAACACCATTACTGGAGTCTGTGTGGCACAATGAGCCACCCGTGCAAGAATTACAGAATACAATAAAAAATGCGATGGAAAAAGCACTGATACCACTGAGAAGTTATGCCAAGGAATATGAGAAATTCTTACAACTCAATGAATTGGATGTTGGCAACTATATGAAGTCAGTATTCATTTATCACATTTTTTCTGATGAATACAAACTATTGATAATGTTTATACTACAAGGAATTGTTTGCATCCATTAGGTCAATAAGCAGGTGTCGTCCTGGATCTTACATAGCTGAAAAAGCTTTGATTTTTATGCTGAGGTGGAGTGAAACTGATTGAGTTTCGGTTTGACAATTTCTGGAGGACAAAAATGTCCAAGTAAGGACATGGAAAAAAATTATTATGTATCTTTTGAATCTAATTCACTGATTTCTGTTCTGCTATCAAAAAGAGAAACTACTCATGAGAAGTTTATTATTTAAGTGTGTTTATTATTGAAATATACATTTATTTAGTCATGATGATAAGATTGTGACCTTGGAAACTGGGCAGATGAAAGAAGTAAATACATCTCAATGAAGCAGATGCCTACCATCCAGTGTTAAACAACCTGTTTCCACCATCACTCACAATTTGATCCCACCTACCCATGATCTACAATTGGACAATCCACCTGTAATGTGCACTCAACTTCCAATCTCTTCAACCCTAACGCTAACCTGAGGATTTCCCTGATGAATATTCTTTTCAACCTATCCAACGATCTCTTCATGGTAATTGCTCATCCCATCAACGTTCCTTCCAACCCACAATCTCACAGAACCATTACCTATCTTGATCTTTGATCTCTTGTCCTCGTCTCAATATCTTTGTTGATCTTCCGTCCCACAATATATGAACAACCTATAATATTATCAGCCCTTTACAATTTCTCAGTTTTCTGTAACCAGTGATTTCCCCTGACATGTAATTTTTCAACCATATAATTTCTTCAAAAGAACATCCAACAACTTTCTCACTTCTCACTTCAAACAAGCCACTGCACCCAACTTCTAATCAATCTTTTAACTCACAGGATGCTGGATTTCCCAACATCTGCTTCCATCCTGCCTGGCTGTAAAAATGGAGTCCACTGAATACCCACATTAAGATGATTTACACTTGCGTACTCCGGCATCTGCAATGTGGACTATCCCATTCTATTGTTTGCCGCTTCAACTGTGTTGAAACTGCCGTTGTAAATGCAGCTGAAACTCCATCATCACAAGTTCTACATGTGGCCAGGAAGACAATCCTTAATTTGAGATGATCAGCATGTCATCTAAGTATCATCTAAGTTCCTGGGCGTGCATATTTCCGATAATCTCTCCTGGTCTCAGAACACTGATGCAATTATAAAGAAAGCACATCAGCGCTTCTACTTCCTGAGAAGATTAGGGAGAGTTGGTATGTCAAGGAGGACTCACTCGAACTTCTACAGGTGCACAGTAGAGAGCATGCTGACCGGTTGCAGGAACCTGAAATCTGTAACATGCAGATTCAGGAACAGCTTTTTCCCCACAGCCATCAGGCTATTAAACACAACTTCAAATAAACTATAAACTATAACAGCCTATTGCACTTTATCTGTTTACTGATGTATATATATATATACACACATACATATATATATATATATATATACTAGACCAAGTGCAGACCCGTTGGGTCTGTTCCCCCAACGTGCGGTTGTGGGGGGGGGAGGCGGCATGCAACGTCACACACTAACTACCCCCCCCCCCCCCCCCGCACTCACGCTAATTACCCCCCTTGATATTATATTAATATTATTAATTTGCTCCTTTTACCCCATAACCACCCTATCTAGAGGCGGGGGGGGGGGGGGGGGGGGTAGAGAGTGAGGGCAGAGAGAGAAGGGGCAGAGACACAGAGAGAGACAGAGACACAGAGAGGGGGGCAATAGGGATAGGGGGGTGGAGAGGAGGAGAAGAGGGAGGGTGCGTGAGGGGGGAAAGATGGGGGAGGAGAGAGAGAGGGTGAGAGTGAGGGGGAGAGAGAGGGGGGGGGAGGGGGAGGGAGGAGAGGGGGAGAGGGGGGGAGAGGAGAGGGGGGGGAGGAGAGGGGGGGGGAGAGGGAGGGGGAGGAGAGGGAGGGGGGGGGAGGGAAAGGGGGGAGAGGAGAGGGAGGAGGAGGAGGGGGGGGAGAGAGGAGAGGGGGGGGAGAGGAGAGGGGGGGGAGAGGAGAGGGGGGGAGAGGAGAGGGGGGGGAGAGGAGAGGGGGGGAGAGGAGAGGGAGGGAGAGGAGAGGGAGGGGGGAGAGGAGAGGGAGGGGGAGGAGAGGGGGGGAGAGGAGAGGGAGGGGGGAGGGGAGGGGGGAGAGGGGAGGGGGGGAGGGGGGGGGGACAGAGGAGAGGGGGGGAGGGGAGAGGGGGGACAGGAGAGGGGGGAGAGGAGAGGGGAGGGGGGAGAGGAGAGGGGAGGGGGGAGAGGAGAGGGGAGGGGGGAGAGGAGAGGGGAGGGGGAGAGGAGAGGGGAGGGGAGAGGAGAGGGGAGGGGGGGAGAGGAGAGAGGAGGGGGAGAGGAGAGGGAGGGGGAGGAGAGGGGAGGGGGGGAGTGGGGAGGGGGGGAGAGGAGATGGGAGGGGGGAGAGGAGAGGAAGGGGGGAGAGGAGAGGGGGGAGAGGAGAGGGGGGAGAGGAGAGAGGGGGAGAGGAGAGTGGGGAGAGGGGGGAGAGGAGAGGGGGGAGAGAGGAGAGGGGGGAGAGGAGAGGGGGGGGGGGAGAGAAAGAGAGAGGGATAGGGAGAGAGAGAGAGGTGGAGAGAGAGAGGAGGGGAGAGAGAGAGAGAGTGCCTTTTTACTTCAACCCAAACCCAAACAACCATTTGCAGGCAGTGCTTTTTTTACCTCTAACCATATTTTCATTTTCAAACTAAATTAAGGGTACTCACAGGGCTGTAGACATTTGTTCAGTGTCATTCAGAGCTCAGAGTGACAGAGACTAATTGACAGAGCTCCATCTTGCAGAGATTAATTGAGGCACACCACTTCCTGGTTTTATAGTCCCTCCCTCCCCCCTGCCGCCAGCGGGGGCAGCAGAGAGAATGGGGAATTTTGTAAAAACATTAATATCTCTGTCATTATCCATCGACAGGAAAAATCCTCAGCACACATGTGGCGGAGGGGGGCTCTGAGTGAGGTGGCCAAAAATGACGGCCGTAGGTGGCAGCGTTCTCTCCGAAATCGCAGCACAGAAGGCCAAAAGCGGTCAAGAACAGAGATTTAGTAATATAGATTATGGTACATCGATACACTGATCTGATCTGTATTTATGACTACAATATCCTGTTGTGCTGCAGCAATGTAAGAATTTCATTGTCCTATCTGGGACACATGACAATAAACTCTCTTGACTTGACTTCTCATCAGAATTCCTTTCAGCACAACTTCAATTTAATTTGTTTTTATTGTATGTTTTGTTTTTATTGGTTCTGTGTATGACTGCAGGCAACATAATTTTGTTCAGACCGAAAGGTCTGAATGACAATAAAGGAATCTAATTCTAAAAATCTAATAATTCAACTTCTGTTAGTCTTAACCTTTCCGACTGCTTCAATGCAGTTTCCTCCAGTGGCTTCAGCCAGGCGGTGGACTTGCTGTCTGTGAGGGTGCAGATGTTCATAAAAATAATCTGTACAGCTCTAATTCTTGGTGTTCTATGAGTCGTTCTGTCATAGTGATTCATATTTTCTTACAACATAGAAGGAGGCCATCCATCATGCACTTGATGCAGTCCATCAAGTCCATGCTGCCTTTCAAACCATTACCAGCAGTCCCATTTCTCCACTTATTTCAGTGTTTTATTCGCTCACATGCATCTATCAACTCTCCTCATTCTTACCTCTGCATGAGTAGCTTCGGTCTGGGCCTTAGTTGATAGACCTAGTGAATGTTTTCATCATGGCATCTTGAGAGCAGTGAATATTCATGGACCCATTGCCACTACACAAAGACAGTGTCCCATCAGTATCCTTATCTGTAGGAGGACAGTTGGTGAAGATCCGTAACACCAAAAAATGAATGCTTCACAACAATGATGGCAGCACTCTCAGTAGGCTGAACTAGGATGAACAGTGAAAGTTTTCCCCACAGAACTCAGATGTTGGAATACTTCTGTCTGTTGCAAATCAAGTCTTTGAATGTTGGAGCTGGCTATACTTCCATGATGAAAAGAATAGCTATATTCTTATGCAAGGTTGAAGCAAGGTCTTTATGCTTCTAGATATCGCAATCAGATTTTCTCATGTTTCTCGATAATACAAGTATATCAACATGGACACTGCAACCTAGTACTCGTCTGAATATTCTAGATAAAAGGTGGTGCACGTTATTCTACAGGAAACTGGGATTTCTCACTGGAGTGATTAGTCACTCTCTCTCGACCCAAGTCTCCTGCAGGAAATCAAAAGAATCCCCAGAGACAATGTTTTAGTCTCCTCTCACTAGGAGTGTCTGACATGAACTTGCGCTTTTCCAGTTCTGATGAAGGGGTTCAGAACCAAGAAAATAACTTTTTTTCCTTTCCACAGATCCTGTCTGGCCTCTTGAGTATTTCTGACATTTTCTGAATTTTCAGCATTTACAGTTTTTAATAAAATGTCTTAGACTTTTCAGATTTCACTCCTCGATAGGATTATTTTTTTAGATTCACTTTATCAGGATTGGGGTTGCTGGTAAGGATAGCATTTATTTCCTATTCATAATTAATCTTGATGAGGTGGTGGTGTGCTGCCTTCTTAAACCACTGCAGTCCTTCTGGTGAAGGTATTTCAGTGAGAAGGATATGGAAGCTTTGGAAAGGATGCAGAGGAGGTTTACCAGAATGATGCCTGAATTAGGGGGTATTAGTCACAGGGATAGGTTGGACAAACTTGAATTGTTTATTCTGGAAGGCCAGAGATGGAGGGGAGACTATGAGCGAGGCATAAATAGGGTAAACCGTCAGAACCTATTTCTCAGGATGGAAAAATCAAATATGAGAGGGCATAGGTGAGAAGGGTAATGTTTGAAGGAGATGTGCAGGGCAAGTTTCTTTACAGAAGATGGTGAGTGCCTGGAACACACTGCCTGGGGTAGTAGTGGAAGCAGGTACGATAGTGGCATTTAAGAGCCTTTTGAATATGCACATGGCTATGCTGGAAAGGAGGGATATGGATAATGTGCAGGCAGATAAGAGTTGGTCTGGGCATCATGTTCGACACAGAAATTGTGAGTCAAAGGGCATGTTCCTGTGCTGTACTATTGTATATTCTATATTTTAAACTGATGGATCATTACCTGGGACTTCTGGTTGAACATGATTACAAATGCTCCAGCCTTGTGGCTAGAGTGTGCAATTGCTGGACACCATCATCAATGGAAATGTACATGGAACCTGCTCCTTCCATTAACTACTTAATTGTCCATTATTACTCATGGCCAATTATGAATGCACTGCAGAGATTGATCTGATGTATTTACGGTAAGTTCACTGTGGTTTGTCTTTTGTTTGCTTTTTTGTTGTTTTGCAGCTATGTTGCTACCATATTTTAAAATGCTTACCCCCGTTGCAGCTTATCCCATAAAAATGGATATATACATAGTGGCAGATCCATTAAAAGTTATTTTATTCATTAAATTATTTCATATGGTAAGGCTTCAGATTTCAATATTTGTGCTTTTTATTTTTTGTGTTGCATACTTTAGCACATTTAGCATTCAGGAACCTACAGTTCAAGAAGTAAAACATGAAGTGGAACTGCATTTGAAGAAGAAAACTAACATTGAACGTACAATTCCTAGTAGTATTATTATCGGGCCCTTTGTGGTCAACGTGGAGGCATTACGAACCAACCTTGCCAAGAAATGCCATGGCTTGGCTCAAGCTGTGTTAAAAATGTTCGCCAAAAGACTTCACAAGCAAGTGGAGGAAGTAAAGCATTTTTAGAATACTCTACTGCTATACAACAAGTTATCAATTTCAAATTGATGATTGCTCTAATTTATTGAACCAACTGTTATAGTTCTCATTTATAAATGTTTTCCTGTATATATTCCTGGATGAGTGTTGTTCCTTTGGCATTGAATTAACAAATTTAAAAGCAAAAGTAAAAAAATCCACATATGTATAGACTGAATAATTGATTTCCAAGAATCAGTGGAATCCTATCAATGGATTGACTTAGGTAGCTTGCAACCCAATAGTATGAACATTGAATCCTCCTTTGTCAAACTATCTGCCTATCAAAAAGGTTGACCTTTGTCCAACCATCTGTGTTCACCTATTATCTGCCATGGTTTGGCAGAGGAGAAACATCAACTGTCCATGTTCTCCAGAGATACTCCAGCACTTTGTATCTTTACTTTACCTGCATGGATTACAGATAATTTACATGGGAAAATGGATATCTGAGAGACTATATAGTTAATCCTTTATAAATTTATCCTTATATTAAAGGATAATGGGTGCATGAATGGAATTTTCTATTCAGAATCCTATTTTGTATTGCTGATGGAATTATATTTTTTGGGTGGAAAGGCCCTCTGTCCCATCAGTTGGATATTAACATTTCCAGAAACACCCACCCCCCCCAAAAAAAATGTTTGGCTAACGTATTTTGTTTCTTTTTGTGAAATCCTGTTATATTAAAATATTCTGACATTACAAACTGTAGTTTACAAGTACTTTAATTTCCATAAAATTGTTTAAAATACCCCAAGGTGCTCTATAATGAGAAATTATTTATTTATTCCCATACCTCTCCCACAGTACGCCCTGAACTAAATGTAAAACATTTTTAATCTTGAAGAAGGATGCTTCACTTGTGGTGGAACCAAAACTAGAATGGAAATCAGCCTTCAGAATTTCTGTACCCTTATGCTTCTTCTAACGTACTGATGTAGAGCTATTGCAAGTTTAATTAAAAGAGACATTAACAAGTCAGGGAAAAACAATATATGGAATTAACATGGAAATAACTTGACAATTTTGATGTCTTTATATAATAATTTGATGTGATATGTATTATTTAGATCAATGATGATTTCAAAACGATCAACAGAAAATTGTTTGAGAAGGCCAACACCATTGAAGATTTGACAGAGCACCGAGAATGGATGAAAAAAGTTCCTGAAATGCTGAAAACAAATGAGGTACAACTATACTGTGGCAGAGAAACTATTCTGTGGCAGAGAATCTGTGGAATTCTCTGCCACAGAAGGTAGTTGAGGCCAGTTCATTGGCTATATTTAAGAGGGAGTTAGATGTGGCCCTTGGGGCTAAAGGGATCAGGGGGTATGGAGAGAAGGCAGGTACAGGATACTGTGTTGGATGATCAGCCATAATCATATTGAATGGTGGTGCAGGCTCGAAGGGCCGAATGGCCTACTCCTGCACCTATTTTCTATGTTTCTATACAACAGTATTAGAAAATACAATTGAGTCCATCAAGACATTTCTTGCATCTGCTCTCTATTTCACTTTGGATTCTGCTCGGCAAATGAGTGAAAGCACTGAATTAATATTTGTTTATCCAAAAAGTGATTTAATTAAACCCCAGATATTCACCATAATTACATCTCCTCTATTCAGTGAGATTGGTTATTCATTTCTATCCTTGCTAATTGTGGACCTGGCCTGCTTCCAATAATTAACCCAACAACCCAGGAACTATTGCGTTCCCCAAAGGGCCATAGCAATAATTAATGTGATATTTCCACCTCCCTCAAATTTAAATTGATGTCTTCTTAAAATTTTTAACCTAATCTTTCGAAAGGTGTACACTTATTTTATGTTTTTCTGTCCTTATGTATAGTTCATTATTTTGTACTTTCTCTCATTGGACCAATTAACAAAATAATGACTGAAGGTGATGAAACTCAAACAGCATATTATTAGAGAAAATGCTATTTATGTAGCCTTTTGAAGATTCTCTTAATTCATTAGTCCCAGTACGAATATGGGGATGGGGATGCATAAAAGTAAATTGTCCATTTCTCAGTGGTCAGTCTGCTCTTTGCCAACTATTTATATGGATTGACCAGTTATTTTTTGTTGTCCATGGGGAGCCCCAATTATGGTGATGGCAAAGGATTGTTAATTTGCCTCCCTCATGTTGGAAATAATCATTGCCTGGCAATTGCATGATACAAATATTATTTCCCACCTATTACCATCATGTGCATGTCTTCCCATTCTTGATGTAAACAGGCATTGGCTGTTTCATTATCATAATTACGTTATAGTTCATATTAGCAATTGTTAAAGGAATTATTGCTGGAGGGTAGTCATGGACAATGCAGTTGAAGAAGGCTGAACCTAAATCCCTCTTCAACATAGTAAAAAGGACTTTGATTCCACAACATCCACTGGCAATGTGTTCCAGATATCAATCATCGTGTAAAAAAACTTACCTCTCTGATTCCCTTTAACATTTTTCTTCTCACCTTAAACCAATTGCTTTTGACACTATCAAGGGGAAAAGATTTTGACTATCTGCTCTGTCTATGCCTCTCATAATCGTATATATTTCAGTCAGCTCATACTTCAGCCTTTATCGCTCCAAGAAAAACAAACCCAGCCTATCCAATCTCTCCTCATAACTAATGTCCTGTAATCCCGTGTCATGGTGAATCTCCTCTGCACCCTCTTCAGCATACGCTTCTTATAACGTGGCAACCAGAACAACATACCATATTCCAAGTATGGCCTAACCAAAATTGCAAGCTAACATCCCAAATCATATATTCTGTGCTCTGCCTAGGAAAGTAGGCATGTCGTACACCTTCTTCACCACCCTATTGACCTATGTTGTCTCAACCAGGGAGCTGTGGACATGGATCTCTCAATCTCTCTGTTCCTTCAATCAACACTCCTTAGGTCCCTATCATTTATTGTGTATCGCGGAGAAATGGCAAATGGTTTAATCCATGCAAGTGTGAGGTATTGCAGTTTGGGGGGTCAAATGTAAGGGGGAAATATAGAATTAACTAGAACAAGTGGGACCCGTGGGGTGGCAGAGGGGGGGGGGGGGGAGAGAGGGAAGCGGGGCAGAGAGGGAGGGGGCAGAGTGGGAGGGGAGGGCAGAGAGGGAGGGGGGCAGAGAGGGAGGGGGGCAGAAAGGGAGGAGGGGGGCAGAAAGGGAGGGAGGGCAGAGAGGGAGGGGTGGGCATAGAGCGAAGGGGCAGAGAGGGAGGGAGGGGAGAGAGGGAGGGAGGGCAGAGAGGGGGGGGTTGAGAGGGAGCAGGAGGTAGAGAGGCAGGGGGTAGAGAGGGAACCACTCCACCACCAATATTCCACCACACCACATAACCCCCAAGGGAGGCCTGGTCCCCCAACGCAACCCGTTCTCCTTCCTCCAACACAACCCGTTTCCCCAACGCATTATGCTAAGAATATAAAGCAGGACAATAAAAGCTTCTTTAGGTTTGTGAAGAGGAAAAAATTAGTTAAGACCAGGGTTGGACCGTTGAAGACTGAAAAAGGCGAATGGCATGTTGGCCTTTATAACGAGGAATCGAATATAGAGGCAAAGAGGTCCTTCTGCAGTTGTACAGAGCCCTAGTGAGACCACACCTGGAGTATTGTGTGCAGTTTTCTTCCCCTAATTTGAGGAAGGACATTCTTGCTATTGAGGGAGTGCAGCGTAGGTTTACATGGTTAATTCCCGGGAATTAATTCGCAGGACTGCCATATACTGAGAGAATGGAGCAGCTGGGCTTGTACACTCTGGAGTTTAGAAGGATGAGAAGGGATCTCATTGAAACATATAAGATTGTTAAGGGCTTGGACACACCAGAGGTAGGAAACATGTTCCCGATGTTGGGGGAGTCCAGAACCAGGGGACATAGTTTATGAATAAGGAGTAAGCCATTTAGAACGGAGACGAGGAAACACTTTTTCTCACAGAGAGTGGTGAGTCTGTGGAATTCTCTGCCTCAGAGGGCGGTGGAGGCAGGTTCTCTGGATGCTTTCAAGAGAGAGCTAGATAGGGCTCTTAAAATAGCGGAGTCAGGGGATATGGGGAGAAGGCAGGAACGGAATACTGATTGGGGATGATCAACCATGATCACATTGAATGGCGGTGCTGGCTAAAAGGGCCAAATGGCCTACTCCTGCACCTATTGTCTATTGTCTATTGTCAGATGTAATTATACACACACACACCCACATCCAAGATTAGATAGATAGATAGATAGATAGATAGATAGATAGATAGATAGATAGATAGATAGATAGATAGATAGATAGATAGATAGATAGATAGATAGATAGATAGACAGGCAGGCAGGCAGGCAGACAGACAGACAGACAGACAGACAGACAGACAGACAGACAGACAGACAGACAGACAGACAGACAGACAGATAGATAGATAGATAGATAGATAGATAGATATGATTTGATAGTATATCTCTAAATAGCATAGATGTGTAGAGAAATCTTGGGGTCCGTCAATAGCTCCTTGAAAGTGGCTACACAAGTACATAGAGTGGTAAAGAAGGCACATAGAAACATAGAAAATAGGTACAGGAGTAGGCTATTCGGCCCTTCGAGCCAGCACCGCCATTCAATATGACCATGGGTGATCATCCAAGATCAGTATAGGAGCCTCCTTTCTCCCCATATCCCTTGGTTCAGTTAGCCCTAAGAGCTATATCTATCTCACTCTTGAAAACACCCAGTGAATTGGCCTCCTCTGCCTTCTGTGCAGAGAATTTCACAGAATCACATTGTATGCTTACTTCCATAGGTCGGAACATTGAGTATAAGAGTCAGGAAGTCATGATACAAATTTATAGGACTTTGGTTAGACTGCATTTGGAGTATTGCATGTAATTTTGGTCGCCCCATTACACAAAGGATGTGGAGGGTTTGGAAAGGATGCAGTGGAGGTTTACCAGAATTATGCCTGAGTTAGAGAGTATTAGCTACAGGGAGAGATTGGACAGATTTGGATTGTTTTCTCTGGAACGACGAAGATTGTCGGGAGACCAGATAGGATTATATAAAATGAACGGTATAGATAGGGTAGACAGTCAGAATGCTTTTCCTAGATTCCAGAATCTAGAGGGCATAGCTTTAAGGTGAGAAAGGCAAAGACTAAAGGAGATGTGCGGGGCAACTTTTTTACACAGAGGGAGGTGAGTGCCTGGGATGCAGAAATTATTTTTGTTCTGTTTACGTTTCAGGAAGAAATAGCATTAGGATTATAATATCAATACATTGTTTTGTTGCAGGAAATAACAAACAAACTCATGGTTGAATACGATATTTTTGATGAATTCCTGTTCAATCTAACCGATGAAGATTTTCAAGATAAGTGAGTACTATTAGTTTTTAATGACAATTTGTTTAAAATTATATAACGCTCTATCTGGTACTTGCTGTAGTTGGTCCTTTAGTAACCAGTTGGTTTCTGCCTACTACTGCCCACATGGTAAGCTCCCATCAAAGAAAGCCAGAAAATAATCTACCTCAGTCACTTCTCCTTCCAATAGGCTCAATAGCTACAGAAGTAGAGGTGAGGTCATCTCCACACTCCCTGAAAGCATTGCAAAGAGTAACCTGAAGCTGAGAATAACAATAATGAAGCATGAAAGATAATTTGTTGTATTTTAAAGACAACTATGTTTTAAGTGTTGATTAATGTGTAATGATCTGACAGTTGCTCTATTAAGGAGAAATGAGCTTGCAACATATTGCTAGGTTATACAGGCTATGGACATGGACCAACGGATAAAGAACATCTATCTGCACAACAAAATATACATTGTTATTTTTCCATAGGCATTTTTCATGTGCTTCAATTAAGCTGGACATATTCTTGCATGTTTGCAGTAGAGTGATAATCACACCACAAAAATTAGTCTAGTCGATGTCAAGGTTCAAATGCAGAATGTAGGATCTAAGATTAGGATTTTAATTGTAGGATTTTGTGGTTGGGTTGGATTTGATTGTCCACTTTTTCTCATGCCACCTGCAGTGCCCTCCATAATGTTTGGGACAAAGACCCATCTTTATTTATTTGCCTTTGTACTCCAGAAAGATTTTCTAATAGAAAAAATCACATGCAAATTGTCAGATTTTAATAAAGGCCATTTTTATACATTTTGGTTTCACCATGTAGAAATTAGAGCTGTGTTTATACATAATCCTCCCATTTCAGGGCACCACAATGTTTGGGGCACATGGTTTCATAGGTGTTTGTAATTGCTCAGGTGTGTTAACTTGCCTCCTTAATGCAGGTATAAGAGAGCTCTCAGCACCTAGTCTTTCCATCACCTTTGGAAACTTTTATTGCTGTTTATCAACATGAGGACCCAAGTTGTGCCCCGGTCGAAACTCCGGCATCGGGACGGATTGCAACACAACAAGAAAAGTTTCCCCCTATTCCCCGCCCCCTCACCCACATAAAACATATGAAGAAACACTAAAACAAACCCTTAACACACACGCAAAACAACAAAAACAGAGAAGGGCCACGACAGTCTGCTTGCGAGACGGCCATTACGGACTCACCCCTCTCTGTCTGCTGGCCGGAATGGTTCCGGGACGTGCTGAGCAAAAGAAATCCGACGGCGGGCCGGATGCTTGCAGAAATAAAAATACGCTTGTAGGCCGGATAATTTCGAGTTACGGGACGCATTTGGCCCGTGAGCCGTAGGTTGCCGATCCCTACTCTAAACTCTTTCTATTGCTATAACTATTCAACTATTCTATGAAAGTTGTAATTGTATCCATGTCCATAGCTTCCTCAGAGAGCTTGTTCCCAAAATGAACTATTCTCTGAATGGAAAGAGTTGCTCCTGAGGTACCTATTAAATTTTTATCCTCACATTTCAAGCTTGTATCCTCTAGTTTTAGAATTCTTTACCCTGGAAAAAGACTGTGAGTGTTCACTTAATCCATGCTCCTCATGATCTTGTGTGCCTCAATAACATCACCCCTAAGTCTCCTATGTTTCAAAGAAAGATGTCCCAGCCTATCCACTACTCAAGCCCACGTCCCAGTAATACCCTGGTGAATCTCTTCTGCATCTATTCAGACTTAATGAGACCCTATCTATAGCTGGGTGACCAGAACTGCACACAGTACTCCAAATGTCTCCAATGACATGTACATGATGTCCCTACCTTTGCATTCAAAACCATTTTCAATGAAGGTACACGCACCAAACATTTTCTTCATCACCCTGTCCACCTGAACAGCCACTTTCAGGGAACTATGTACTTGTACTTCTAGATCTCTCTGTTCCACAACAATCTTTATTTGAATAGGAGAATATTTTTCTCATACATGGCATCTCCCTGGTCATACTGAAGGGAAGTCTGTTCCCAAGCATTATGGATTATCTCTGTTGGTGGAGAACATCTAGGTACTTATTTGCCTCAACCTTTAGCATCTGGAGAACCACAAGATACTCGTATGTGGTGTCTATGTGTCCATTGAGAGGAACAATACTCATAAATGCCACCACTCTGCTTGCTCTCTGGCAACAAATATGTATTCCACACAATCTCCTATGGAAATATGTAGATGGAAACTTCTATCATCCTTGTCATCCCCTACAATGGACCAGGCAGACTTGATAACATGCTAACCATCTTCTGCATGCAATACTCCAAATGCAGCCTAATCAAAGTCCTATAAAGCTGCATCATGACTTCCTGACTCTGATGAAGACAAGCATACCATATGCCTTCTTTACCACTCCATCTACTTGCGTTGTTGCTTACAGAGAGGTATGGACTCGGAGCCTAAGTCCCCTCTGTTAAAGGCCCTGTCATTAACTGTATATTGTCCCCTTACATTCGTCCTCCCAAAGTGCAACACCTCACATTTGCTCGGATTAAACTGAATCTGCCATTTCTACACCCTTCTACATCTCTGTATCTGATCTGTATCCTGCTATATGCTTTGTATGCATTCGTTACAGTCCACAACACCAGCAATATTGGTCTCATCTGCAAACGTACTAAGCACCACATCCATGTTTATGTCCGTGTCATTTATATATATCACAAACATCAGAGCTCCCAGCGCAGATCCCTGTGGAATTTCACCAGTCATAGGCCTCCACCCTGAATATCGTCCTTCCACCATCACCCTCTTGTCTTCTATCAGTAAGCCAGTCCTGAATCCATACAACTGAAGCGCATGTCCCACTTAGGCTATTTTTTAGACGACTAGGCTGTCGCTTCATGGTCGCCGGGGTGTCGCCTGTATGGTCATGAGTAGTCTCCTCAGTCGTCCAAAGAGTCGTAGCGTCTTTCTGGTCGCCTATGGATTTTCAACACGTTCAAAATTTTTCGCCGATAGTGGGTTGACGCCAAAGAGTGTAGCTTGAATTCTCCTGACGTAGGTGCTGTCGTAGGTTGTCGCCGGTGCTGACTTTGGTGAATTCCATTGGCGATTACCTAGGTCAACCTACATCAACCGGCGACAGGTACGGGCGACTGAATTGTCTTTAGTTGTCTTAAGTTGTCGCCGACAGGGTCGTAGCTTGTCGCGGGTGGACATAGGTTGACTTTGGTTGTCGTAGGTTGTCGCCTGTGTGGTCGTAGGTTGTCGTAGGTGTGGTCATAGGTGGATGTCCTAATGGGTCACCGGTTGTTGGTAGCTTGCTGTAGCTTGACGTTGATTAAGTGGTAGGTTGTTGTAGCTTGTCGTAGACATTGTCGTAGGGAGGGTCCAGTCGCCGGTTTTTCGGAGTCCTGCTATGACAATGACAGTCGCCGGCAGTCTCCTAAAAAATCGCCTAAGTGGGACAGGCCCTTAAGTCACTTTTGATCCTAATCTTTTGTCTACCTTCAACCTACCATAGGAGACTTTATCAAATGCCTCATTAAAATCCATGTAGATAACATCTACCGCCCTACCCTCATCAATCACCTTCATCATCTCATATGTAGAGAGGAAAACATAGTTAATGTTGGAATGATTGGTTAAGATTATTGATGCATTTAATTTATTTCTGAAAGATGTCTTGCATTCTAGACCATTCCATTCATTCTGAAATAACTAACTCTGTTTGCAGATGGGCTGCAATTGCTGCGCCTCACTTGATCACTTCACGAATGGAGACAATAAAAATTCAACATCTGGAGGAGGAAGAACATTTCCATAAAATCCAGATATCAGACCAAAGTGCTTTGCAGGAGAAGCTTGAAGGATTGCAGGTACTTACTTAATTTACTGGAAAAACCCAACCAAACCTGAATGTTGGAACATTCAGTCTAATCTTTCTCAAGTTAATTTTCAAGTTATTTTTGGCTGTTCTGATTAGACCCTTCCTCCACCCAAGAAAAAAACATTCTGGCAAATAGTTTCTTCAGATTGAATACCAATGAACTATGATTCTGAACTACGGAGTTAAATCAAACATATTTTAAGTTCTAGAGGAAGGGCATTGGTAGAGAGAACGACGGGACTGTCTGTGTTAGGGTGGTGACTAAGAGAGACTCAATGACTCTATAGGTACACAAAATTGGGAGAATTCAATGTTCATGCCCACAGGATGCAGACTTCCCAAGCGGAATATGAGGTGCTGTTCCTCCAATTTCCGGTGTTGCTCGCTCTGGCCATGGAGGAGACCCAGGACAGAGAGGTCGGACGGGGAATGGGAGGGGGAGTTGAAGTGCTGAGCCACCGGGAGGTCAGGTAGGTTCTTGCGGACCAAGCGGAGGTGTTCGGCGAATAAAGAGAGCTAAATGAGAAAGGTGAAAATCATAAAGTGGAATTATGAGATACAACAGACACTAGTTGGTGGGAATCTGAAATAAGAGAGAATGCAACTTAAAACATGTATGATTTCTAACCTTTCCTGGTTATGATGAAAGGCCCATGACATGTGTATTTGTGGGAATGTAATGTGATCTTCCTTTAACCACTTTGTGTAAAACCTGCCCACAAAGGACCAGGCTGTTTTTATTCTTCGGGTGGTAAAGATACCTGGAATTTTGAGGAGCACTGTATTTCAAAATTAACAGGATAGGCTTGTGCCCTAATGGAATCCGAGATGAACTTTTGACTGTACGCCTTCAACATGAAGGCTAATTAATTCTACTATGTAATGTCAACTGTCTCTAACCTGTTGCAAGGTGATCTGTGCTTTTGTTATCTCCTGCTTGACTGTTCAATGCTCTCCAGCTCCCAATATGAACCCTTCATTAAATTACGTTTATCCCAACTTCTGCTACATGTGTTTTAGCATATTCAGCCATCACATTTCACTTAGCAGCTTGAATTGGCTCTTGTCTGCTATTTTTTAAAATCATTTTGAACCTCGGGTATATAATCCTTGTCGCAGATTGGACTTGGATCTGAGCAGTAAGTCCATCAAATCTCATAGATATTCCCACCCACAAATATTAATGGCATCTGTACCACAGCATAGCAGATAACTAATTCCTCATATAACTTTTATATTCCAGATTATTGTAGCTGGATTTTCTGCTTATACTGACATGGGCCGTGCACATGAAACTTCCAATGAAGTCAGACGAATCCACAAACAGTTAGTGGAATCACAGAATCAAGCACAGCTCTATAACAGCAGAGAACGCCTCTTCGAGATGCCAGTCACCAACGTGAGTGTATTCATACAAATATTAAGGCAGGAATAGTGAGAGTAAATTCCCACAAGAATCTATTCTGTGTCTTCAACTATTCACTGAATATATTAATAATAGGGATACCACTGTAGAGATCCTTACCTATGACAGTTTTGTGACATATGTAATGTAGGGAGGCCAGAGACCTTGGGGTAGACCATCAGTGCCAGTGCCAACCCCTGATGGGATTTATCCATTCGGAAGTCCCAAATTGGGGCTGAGATGCTATCCTAATCCAGCAATAGCAACTACAGACACTTCTATGCTGTGCCTATTCTTGCTTTATAGTCTGATGACATTATGAGTCAGGACTCTTCTTCAGACTAGAGTAGGGGGGAGAAAGCTGGAAAAGAGAGGTGGATGGTGGGACAAAGCCTGGCAAATGATAGGTGGATACAGGCGGAGGTGGGGCTTTGATCGTCAGATGGTTGGAATATATGACAAAGATTAAACGAGGAAAGGGTGTCAGATAAGGAAAAGAGAGGAGGAGTAAAATGTAAAACTGGACAGAGAGATATGTGTGGCTGGGAACGGGAAAGAGGGGGTTTTTTAGGGGGTTAAATAGGAGATGAACATAGGAAGGAGGGGGAAGGATCATACAATACAATACAATATAATACAATACCTTTTATTTGTCATTTGAACCTCATATGAGGTTCAAACGAAATTTGGTTTCTGCAGCCATACAAGAAAAGAACCAAGGCACACACCAACACAATTTACACAAACATCCATCACAGTGAGTCTCCTCCTCACTGTGATGGAAGGCAAAGTCATGGTGACTATGGTGGCACGGGATGGCAGGAGAAATGTGTGCGCATTGGTGGTGGGGTGGGGGAGCACGGATAAAGGGGGGGTTGAGATAGATATGTAGTAGTCCAATGTTACCTTGACTACGCCTCCTCCTACCTGCCTCTTGCAAGGACGCGATCCCGTATTCTCAATTTCTCCTTCACTACTGCATTTGCTCTCAAGCTCTGGTTTTCCACTCTAGGTTATTGAAATGTCCTCTTTCCTCAGTAAAAGTGATTTCTCCTCTGCTGTTGTGAATGGAGCTCTCACCCATGTCTCCTCTGTGTAATACAGTTCTACTCTCACTCTCCCTCTCATCTGATGGAATGAGGATAGAGTTCCGCTGATCCTTGCCTTTCATCTCACCAGTCTTTGTGCCCCTGATCCACTCCTTTCACCCCAATGGCCTCTGACATTTTCACCAACAGGCATAACCCTTTCTGTTTTCCAAAGAGACCACTCCTGCGTCAACTCCTTGCTTCACTCAGTCCTTCCAGCATAGCCCGCCCTTCCCCAGGCACTCGCCCTTGCCACCGCAGGCGATGTAACGCCTCCTCTCTCACTTACTTCCAGGGACTTCAGCAGCCCTTCAAGATGAGCTAGAGTTTTGTGTGCACCACTTCCCACCTTGTCTACTCCATTTGGTGTTCCTGATGTGACAACCTTTACATCAGTGAGAACAAGCATTCACTCAGCAACTGTTTTGCCCTACACTTGCACTCTGTCTGCCCTGGCTTGCTGGAGCTTGCTGGAAATCCCCTTCCCATTCCCATACCAACCTTTCTGTCCTTGCACTTTTCCATTGCCAAAGTGAGACTATATGCTAACTGGAAGAACAGCACCTCGTACTCGGCTTGATAGCTTACAAGCCAATGGTATGAACATTAAATTCTCCAATTTCAAGTAATAATCCCCATATCCCCCTCTTATCTCATTTCTCTCATTCCAATCTGAAGAAAAGTCGTGACCAAAACGTTGTCTGTCCATTTCGTCCCACGGACGAAGCCTGACTTCTTGAGTTCCTCCAGTATTTTTTCTTTGCTCAAGATTCCAGTATCTGCAGTTCCTTTTTTCTTGCGTTATTGTCTCTGTGCCTTCTAGCTTCTTCAACAATAAGAAGCGATATATGTAGGCCTCCACGGATGGAGGGAGGTGGGGTACATGGTGACCAATCAGGAAAGAAACAATGATGCTTTCTCATGAGAAGAACAGATAGGATAAATGCACATGGTCTTTTACCCAGAGGAGAGGAATCAAAAATCGTAGGACATAGGTTTAAAGTGAGGGGGAAAGATTTAATAGGAACCTGGGCGGCAACTTGTTTACACAAAAGGTGGTAGGGTGCATGGAACAAGCTGCCAGAGGAGGTAGCTGAGGCAAGTATTATCACAACGTTTAAAAAACATTTGGACAGGTATATGGATAGGATAGGTTTAGAGCAATGGTACTTAACCTTTTTGGCACCAGTACGTGCATACGCGAACAAAATACTATACGTGGTATGTATCTTTGTTGGGTTCCTAAGCATGGCCTCAACAAATTGACATGTTATTTGTGTCCCTTTCATGACCCACGGCAAAATCCCAAATGACCCCCAGGTTAAGAACCACTGGATTAGAGGGATATGGGCTGAACGCAGGCCGGTGGGACTAATGCAGATGTGACATGATGGCCGGCGTAGACAGGTTGGCCCTCAGGGCCTGTTGCCATGCTGCACGACTCTATGTATTAGTATTAGATGCTAATTCAGTTAATAATTTTTGAAGCCAACGTTGATAGATTTTTGCGAGGCAGAGTTATTAAGTGATATGAAACCAGGCATTTAAATAAATGTGGAATATAGGAAGGCCATGATCTTACTGAATGGTGGAGCAAATTTGACAACTGAATGGTCTGTTCATGTACCCATAAGTCTCTGATGTCTACCTCCACAGACATATTACTGACCCAGATCTTCCCAGGCTATTCACCTCACTGGTCCATCAAACAACAACTTGCAGAAGAAAATGTTATTTGCGCTGGCAGTTCCTCCTCATGAACTATTATTTATGAATAAGCCTGGATAGTCAGTATGTTTTATTAAGTTTAGTCAACTCTCATGCTGACAGTGACTATCCAGGTTCATTCATAAGTAACTGCTTTGTACATGAATAAATATAAACATTTAGTGCATGATAATGGAAGTATATCTCATGTAGATAGGGTGGTAAAGAAAGCTTTTGGTGTGCTGGCCTTTATAAATCAGAGCATTGAGTATAGAAGTTGGGATGTAATGTTAAAATTGTACAAGGCATTGGTGAGGCCAATTCTGGAGTATGGTGTACAATTTTGGTCGCCTAATTATAGGAAGGATGTCAACAAAATAGAGAGAGTACAGAGGAGATTTACTAGAATGTTGCCTGGGTTTCAGCAACTAAGTTACAGAGAAAGGTTGAACAAGTTAGGGCTTTATTCTTTGGAGCGCAGAAGACTTGATAGAGGTTTTTAAAATGATGAGAGGGATAGACAGAGTTGACGTGGAAAAGCTTTTCCCACTGAGAGTAGGGAAGGTTCAAACAAGGGGACATGACTTGAGAATTAAGGGACTGAAGTTTAGAGGTAACATGAGGGGGAACCTTTACTCAGAGAGTGGTAGCTGTGTGGAATGAGCTTCCAGTGAAGGTGGTGGAGGCAGGTTCGTTTTTATCATTTAAAAATAAATTGGATAGTTATATGGATGGGAAAGGAATGGAGGGTTATGGTCTGAGCGCAGGTATATGGGACTAGAGGAGATTATGTGTTCGGCACGGACTAGAAGGGTCGAGATGGCCTGTTTCCGTGCTGTAATTGTTATATGGTTATATGGTTATATAACAGGAGCAATTGCTCCCATAGCCATGTGTAAATTATTGTGGCTATATCAGTATGACAGGCTTTACAAGATGGCCAAGGAATTCCAACCCTATCGAGATCTATGGACAACTACATCAGACTGGTTACGGTGGCATGAAAGTTGGATGAATGATCCATTGCATACCATTGACGCAGAACAAATAGAACGGAATGTAATTGACGCCTACAAGACTGTGCATCGGTGCACCAAGTATTTCAAGGACATTCCAGGTAAAAAGCTGGTTTGGTTTTCGTTACATAGTGCATATTATTTCTGATAATTTCAAAGATGTTATTTAATTAAAAATAGATAACCAAATAAGTGCATGAAACAAAAGTGAGGGCAAGATGCAATGAATGGTTGATGCAGGGTCGATGGAATTGGAAGAAGATAAATGCCTTCTCAGTAATGTTGAGAATTAATGTAAATTACTGAGTATGCTTCAGTATTACTGAATAAACATCTCATTATATAAACAAACGAGAATATTAGGTATTTTGATGGGTAACGTTGATATATATCCAAGAAGTTAAATGGAAACTCATTTTGCCTTTAGTTTAAGAGAAATAGTCCAACTGTCACTCAGTGATACATTAGACAAAGGTAGTTAATGATTTGCTCTTTCAGATTCAGACATTTGCCTATCATATCTTTTCATTTACCAAATACAGGTCTGAAGAAGGTTCTCGACACGAAACATCACACCATTCCTTTTCTCCCAAGATGCTGCCTGACCCACTGAGTTACTCCAGCTTTTTGTGTCTACCTATAGGTCTTTCAGATGTTGCAGTGAAAATCCGATTCATGATTGAGGAATTTAAGCCATATATCCCCCTCATCCAAGCACTGCGAAATCCTGGGATGCGAAACAGACACTGGGAAATGTTATCAGAGCAGATCCATATACCAATTAAGCCTAAGGCTAATCTGACATTCGCACGATGTTTAGACATGCATCTTCAAGAACATGTAGAGGCCATAGCCAAGGTAGCAGAAGTAGCTGGAAAGGAATATTCCATTGAACAGGTACATATTCAGAACTTTGTTTTAAAACTGCAGTAAAATTTGTTGTCTGATACAAATGACATCCCATAGGGACTGTTTATCCATTGCATTTAGTAATGACTGTACATAATTTTCCTTTATATCTCTTCTGCCTGAACATATCTAGATGGGATAAAACCATCCAAGAAGTGCCAAGCATCACAACAAAACTCTTTTTAAAATTGATAAAAACTAAGAAAACGCTCCAAACAATCTAACAAATTTGATAAAAATAACATATTGCATGAAACTGCAAAAAAAAAAACAGGATATAAAATAGCATGTATCAAATAGCCTCTGCTCCAAACAATCTTAGATCCTTTTAACTCCTGACTGTAGTAATAACTTTAACACATGTTTCTCTTTAATTCCAACTGTGGACACCAGTGACTTCCTTCTGCCTTTAGAGGTTGTCAGGAGCTATGGAATTGAATTACAAAATTATTCTATGCAAGTATTTGCCCTAGCTGGATACAATTTGAAGTTACATTGCTGTTGCATAATCCTGAAGTGATGTCATTAAATAGGTTTTTTTATTTACCAGCAAAATAAGTTGTATTATTTTTAGAATCACAAAAGCTTTATAGAACAGAAACCATATATCAGTCTAGCAAGTCTATATTGGCATTTATGCGTTATGTGAGCCTCCTCCCAATCTATTTTATTCCTTCAATCTTCTATAATTTCTATTTCATTCTGCTTCATGTCATCTGCGGTATTTTAATCACTTCACGCGGTAGGAAGATGCATTTTGCAATGTGAGCACAAAAAAATTAATTTTAATTCATTCTTGGACTAGTTTAGTGGAAACATCTTCATGATATCTACCCAAACAAACTTACACACAATTTTAGAGATAATGTTAAGGTTATCTCTTAGTTTGCTCTTCTCTTCAGAGGAAATATGACAATTCATCATGGATAGGACAGGTTTAGAGGATATGGGCCAAATGCAGGCAGATGGGACGTGTAGATGGGACATGTTGGGTGATGTGGTCAAGTTGGACCGAATAGCCTGTTTCTATGCTTTATGACTATGTTTCCAGCCCAACACAGAAACAAAATCTTGATCTCTAACACTAAGAAAGACAAGGTTGTCTGTCAATTAACATACGAACACTTACAAGATGAACTCCAAGGCACACCTGATTCTTCCTTTCCGATTTCTACTCCCATCTAGTTGTTCACTTGCCATAGGGTAGTTGCCCAATAACATCACAATTTGAGTTCCTGTAAGCTGGGAAAGCATCTTCTTGGCACCTTCACTGTTTAACATCGAGACATAGTCACAATTAAAAAGGAATCAGAAACCCCATAATTTAAATAGTCATTAATTATCATGCCTTCATTACTTTTCATCTCAATATCCTCCTCACCACAAATAGAAGTCAGAAGCAAATCGTCACGCTAAACATATTTATATATCCAATCAAAACCAAAACTGTTGACCAAAAATCAAAATCATTGTTTGATCAACCATGTGCATTCCATCAATATATGATTTTCCCATGCCTTTGCCTGCAATACATATGAATACACCCATCAAATCCTTACGTGAGGTAGACATTTGAAAATCTGTATGAATTATACCAGGGCAAGCCTGCATGAGTAGGAGTAGAGTTGCAAATTTATAGCGCCAGAGACCCGGGTTTGATCCTGACTATGGGTGCTTATGTGTACGGAGTTTGTACATTCTCCCCATGACCTGCGGGGTTTTCTCCGGGATCTCCGGTTTCCTCTCACACTCTGAGGACATACAGGATTTTAGGGGGATCACTGGTCAATGCGGACTCGGTGGACCAAAGGGCCTGTTCCGCTTTGTATCTCAAAACTAAACTAAACTAAACTAAACTAAAAAGAAGAGAAAAGGGTTGTTTGAATTTTTTTTAAAGCTTCAATTTGCTTTGAAAAAATTTGCTTTATCTAGTTTATCTAATTTATCATTGGTGATGATTATGAGTATTCACTGTTAAATTTTAGATGTGGCGGAGACGGAGGAATTGGGAGTAGGGGATAGTCTTTGCAGGAGATAGGGCGGGAATAAATGTAGTCTATATACTGTAGCTGTGGGAGTCAGTAGGTTAGTAATAGACAACAGTCGATAGTCTATCTCCTGTGATGGAGACGGTGAGATTAAGAAAGGGGAAGGAGGTGTCGGAAATGATCCAAGTGAATTTGAGTGCAGGATGGAAATTGGTAGTGAAGTGAATGAAGTCCATCAGTTCTGCAGGGGTGCAGGAGGTAGCCCCGATCCAGTCGTCAATATAACGGAGATAGAGTTTGGGGATAGGGCCAGTGTACAAGTAAACAAATAAACAAGCTTTTATTTTGTATATGCTAGCACTTCAATGCAAACATTTTATATTTCAAAATGCATTAGATCGATGCTGGTCTGATTTTAGACCCAAAGTAAGTCTTATGCTGCGAACTTGTAACTGTGTTTAGTCAAACAAAAAATCTCCAAACAATAATGTTTGAAACCTCATTTGTAGGCTCTGGATAAGATGGAAGCTGATTGGGAAAATATTAACTTTGATGTGATGCCATATAAAGAAACAGGAACATTTATCTTAAAAAGTCCAGATGAAGCTTCTCAATTACTGGATGATCATATTGTCATGACACAAAGCATGGCTTTCTCACCATTTAAAAAAGCATATGAAATAAGGATCAGCAGTTGGGAAAACAAACTGCGGATGACCCAGGTGAGATTTGTTTAGATTATGTAACTCAACAAGACTTTCTGAACCTGCATACAATCACCACAGATTTAAAGCTTGACTTACAAGCAAACAATAGGTTATAATCAAGTGGGTCTCAAGATCCACCATGGCAGAGAAAAATGCCCGGGAGAGCTTGGTGTGGGGCCTCGCATTGACCATTACCTTCTAAGAGGTAGGCCAAATCAGTCGAGTGAAGCCCAGTGGCAGGTTAACCACCATAGTCCAAAGGGTAGCAGCACCCCAGGCGAAGCTCAACCAAGTACTGTCCCACCAACGGACACGAGTCCAGGGCCCAACCAGCCACAGTCAGCGATAGAGTGGAAGATGGAAGGGAAAAAGCAGAATGGAGCAGTCACTGGCTGTGGCTGAAGAGAAAATATGCTGTCTGGGCTGCCACGTGACCTTCTAGAGGCTACCCACGAGGCACACACCCAGGGCTGATCACCCTGGGGTGGGCTTGCCTCGACTGAGGGTGTCTTGTGATAAAAGGCCGAAACACGCAGTGATGTTGAGGTACACAACTGAAGATGTGTCTGATTGGTAGCAAAATCACCTAGTGGTCACCCCCAAGAATACCGGGTGTCAGTTGTGGTGAAGAACCTTAGGGATTGTAACATCCAGTCCTACTAATCAATAGAAAAGAGAAAGAATGTTTTCTACACTTTATAAGAATGTAATTAGAAATGAAAACACATCCCGAAATTAATGAAAGATCTATGGTTAGAGAGGAATACTGTTAACAATTCAGGTTAATTACCTTTCTTGAAGAAATTATTAGAATTATAAGTGAGTATACTTGTAATCTTTGCAAATGCAATTATATTATATTTATATTTTGTGTTATTTCAGGATGTCCTGGAAGAATGGCTGCAGTGTCAGAGATCTTGGGTTTACCTGGAACCTATCTTCAGCTCTGATGATATTAATAGACAGCTGCCAGTGGAAAGTAAACGATATCATACCATGGAACGGCTATGGATAACTGTAATGAAAAGTGCAAATGAAAATAGAAAGGTACTGTGCTCTTATGTTTATCTTGCTAACAAAATGCTGTCTGTTTTAATACTCAATTCTTTCTTGGCCCAAACCACCAAGTATTATAATGATGTTGCCCACTCTAATGACTTTGCCATCTTGCTATCAAACCAGCTGCAAGAGACTGAATGGAGTGATATGGATGACATACCATTCCAAGATAATAGCCATATTTGTCTTGAATTTTGTGGTTCCATAAGGAAGTAGGTACTATTTTTCCTCTTGTTGATTGTCTCTTGTTATTGAATGATATTAAAGCAACATGTGATGGACCAAGATGACATACCTGAACATTATTATGGCTATTATAAGAGTGCATTAAAGGATGCACTGGATCTGAAGGTAACTTTCAAATGATCTCTGTCCTTGCCACTGTTTATCTACCCTGCAATTGATTGTACATCAATTGGCTCTTCTTTGCCATTATACCTCCAGCAATGAATACCTGAAATGTAGCTGCCTGCATATTTATCCATGCCTGTTTCTAAATTGGTACATCAGTTTGAATCAAAGCTGATTCCACTCTTCTACCTAAATTTTATTCCCATATTTTCTTCACTTGTTTCTTGACTACCAAGTTATATGTGCTTTAATCCTACTATTTAACTTGGCCTCTGCAATTTCACTTTACCTTTGGTACAGTCACACGGATCCTGGACATCCGGTGGCGCTGTTACTGGCGGCCTCCGCCCACAGTCTGGCTGTCTTTTTTATTTTTTGTTATGTTTAGAGTGTTTTTTTTGTTTTTTTCAGTATTTTACGTGGGGGGAAGCGGGTTGGGTAAGGGGGAAACCGTCCTTCAGTCGCTTCCTTGCGAGGATGTGGCTAACATCCGAGTTGTGTCCTCGCCCCCCTCCCCCCCCCCCTCGCGGCCTACCAACTGGATGGAGGCAGCCTTTCCTGCCGGGACCGGACCAGAGCTTCAGCAGCTGCGGCGCTGCGCTCGATACATCGTGGAGCGGGCGAGGCCTTACCTGGGATTGCCGCTTGGAGCTCTGGAGTGTTGGGCCGTTGCTCCAACATAGCGGAGCTGTGGGTGCGGAGCCGACGCTATTGGGGTGCTGAAGGCGGCCCGGGCGGCGTGCAGGGCAGTGATGCTCCCCACCACCATCACCACGATGATCCAGTAGGGCATGCTGGCTGAGGTGGACGCGCTGCGGGGCCACAGGTACGGAGCCCGCAGCCGGTCCCAAAGGGGCTCCAGCGCCAGCCGTGGGCAGCTCTGGAAGGGGAGCGAGTTAGGATTAGGGTTAGGCATTTTCCTATCAGTGGAAGATGCCTAAGCCTTCCCCCAGTCTGGCACTGCCCCAGTCCCACTATGACCATGACTCCCATTCTGCACACTGGCAGTCAGTGGGGTTAACTAAACGGGGGAACCCAGAGGAACTGCCCTCACCCATTAATTAGGCTGGTTCAGGAGCTGGACCTCTGTGGCAGTCTCATTCAAAATACACACTCACAATTATATTCATTATATTATTTTTGTATAATATAATTATACATAATTATATATGATTACAGTCATATTCATGTCATATATAGATATATATAGTATAATAATATATGGTTTAAATAGACTGCAACACGAAATAGGCTCCCATGGTGTAATATGGGCATTGGACACTAGATGGCGCTTACTTTTTTGATCTCATTTTCTAATTAGTTTAATTAACTAATGTGCAACCTTTGGTACTGACGAGTTATAACTTCCTTCTCAATTATATTTTATCTAAATCTGTGCAAAATTTCATGTAGTTCCGATACACGGGTCAGAAAAGTTGATTTCTAGACAAAGTTTTGATACTCGGCCCACAGCCTTAATGAGGAATTTGTAAGAAAGGTAGTGAGATATCTTTATTTTGTTTTGTTGATATTCATCGATATTGCAGGTACTTATGTACAAGGACATACAATCAGTGGGTAATTCAACAGTTAGAATGACATGAAATCACATCACTGTAATTGGTTAGGATATTATATATCTCAAAGCGGCTGAATGCTTTAATGGGAATAGCAGTAGTGTTGAAAATGTTATTGCTCAAATAAATGCTTAACTTTTATCTGACATTTTTGAAACATTTGTGCAATGACATTATTATTACTATTCTTCATACTTCTCTCAGGAAAAATCTGTGTAAAAAGTGTCTTATCATTGATATGAGGATTATGATTGCTTGTTTATTAACATTATAGCCCCTTTCCATAGATTATTGAATTATGTCCTGATGGAAGGCTGCTAGAGAATTTGCGTGAATGCAACAAACAACTTGACCTTGTGCAGAAAGGTCTCAGCGAATATCTGGAGACAAAGCGAGGCTCTTTCCCAAGGTATCTAAGTTTACAAAACTGTTAGAAAGATAATATTCATATTTCTGAAGTAGATTTAAAAAATATTGTAGGGTAGTTCTTCTGGATTGGAAAAAATGTGATTATTTGATTACATAAATTGGTAGAGGCCTTCTTAAAAAAATGATTCCTTAAAAAATAGCAGTATTTGATTCAGCCATGGACTAAAATGAGACAATTGTTCAGAAAAATCTAAACAATCTCTGCAAAGACAAGGTTAGGTTAGAAAACTAATCCTGGAAATAATTATCAGGTACTAATTAAACATTCCAATGACCTCTAAGAGCACAAATCTGCCATAGGATATGGCACAGAGGCAGCACTATTGCATCTGAACAAATAGTTGGGAGGTTGGGCCTGTTCCAGAGATAAGGGCATAGAACTCATTCTCAAAGTGCTGGATGAAATATGGTTATGTGGTTTAAAACAGAATTTACAATGAGTAGAGCAAAATTGTACTCAATCCTTGGCTGTTTTGGTCCCAGTGGAAAATTTGCCACTTGACATTACGTTCAATGCAAGAAATGTGTCCCAAAGACATCGGCAACAGTGCAATGTCTATTATGATTTCTTTAATCCTACTGGTGTGAAAAACAATATTCCTAGTTTATTCACAGAACAATTGTTTTTGTTCCTATAAGACTTTTCCTCTTCTATCGATTTCCTCTTCTATTTAAAAGACCTATTACTTTCCAGCTGAATTATTTGCCATAGCTCTCCACTGCCCTGTATTATCTAAATGTTCACACTTAATTCTGATTCTTCCTTGCACCATCAACTGGATTTGTGACTCAAATCTTACTTCCAATAGTATTTATCTACACCTCTTGGTGGACAACATGGAAATGGAACACAAGCATTGGAAGCACCATAGGTACCCAGGGAACAGATTGAGTGGAAGAATAGAGGGGCTAAAATATATTTTTTATCCAGGCATGTTGCATCATAGCTACATAAGATGGACTTCACCAATGAGATCTACCAGTTGATGTGACTTCAAAAATTGGCTCATGTACATGCCTGGACTCCATCGCTGTTGAAATGCAGATCACAGTCACTCTAGGGTTTCAGGCACTTCCACCAATCTGTGCCACATCTTACAGTTTGTTGTTTACTGCTGCATTTGGAAGCTCAATAAACTCTATACTCAAGGTAACAAGGCTTCATTTACTTTACTTCAGCCCAAAGCATGAGACTGACTAGGAACAGATTATGCAAGCAACTGATACACAAGTTTTACTCCGAGCAGAGATCTCCAGAGCAATTGCTTGGTATAGGCTGTCTGTGAACCCATTTCTCCTCATTATAGGTTCTCAAAGTCCCTTTCATACTTACTCGCCTCTCCTAGGTTTGTTGTAGCCATTCTACACACAGTATTATTTTGTGCAAGTCATGCAGGTGCCCCGTTATGGGCTGGATCACAAAATCATATGGTGCTGCTAATGCCATTAGCTGCACGTCATTTTTGCTGGATAGACTGTCAGTGTATGCAGAGGTAAACAAATAGCACTGTGCTCCAGATAAACTTGACAATGCATGAGAAAATAATGATGCACCTACAGAATAATAGGGCTAGCAATGCTATGCTCTTTTTGTGCTTTCAAATAGAAACAGAAGAATTTTTCGGCTAACAATAACATTTAGATTGACGGGAGTTGCTCTGTTGGATGTGATGTTGTTTGGAGTTGATGATTAACCAGATTCCATTGGGCCTTGGTGGATATAAAAAATATCTTTCCTTATGTCAATTTGTCCCTGTGTTGATGATTTCCATAAACAACCCATTGTAGGAGCAGATTCATTTTTTGTGCCATTTCCCAATATCTACAGCTATTTCTCTTATATTCTGTCTGAAGAAGGGTCTCGACCTGAAACGTCACCCATTCCTTCTCGCCAGAGATGCTGCCTGTCTCGCTGAGTTACTCCAGCTTTTTGTGTCTATCTTTTATATTCAAACTGTTTATTACATGCCTCTAGTCTCATTACATCACCACTGTGCACGTCAACAATGGCGAGTGGAGTGACACAAGGCTCGGTGTTGGGGCCGCAACTGTTTACCATATATTTTAATGATTTGGAAGAGGGAATTATGAGCAACACTAGCAAGTTTGCGGATGACACAAAGCTGGGTGGCAGTGTGAAGAGGATGTTAGGAGGTTGCAGGGTGACCTGGACAGGTTGAGTGAGTGGGCAGATGAGTGGCAGATGCAGTATAATATAGATAAATGTGAGGTTATCCACTTTGGCGGCAAAAACAAGGGGGCATAGAAACATAGAAACATAGAAAGTAGGTGCGAGAGTAGACCACCAGGTCCGTCGAGCCCGCACCGCCATTCGCTCATGGCTGAACACTAAACAGACACACTTACCCACAAACAGTAGACACAAGACACAGAACACAAGACACTACCCTCCCCTTTATACCGCTATCACCCCTCTCCACCCCAAGAACCGCGTGATCTCCTGGGGGAGGCAAAAAAACGGATAAAAACCCAGGTCCAATTCGGGAAAAAAATCCGGGAAATTCCTCTCCGACCCCAATCCAGGCGATCGACACTTGTCCAGGAGATCACTCAGGTCTTACTATACTAACCATACCTAGGTCCATATCCCTGCCCTCTCCCCGTAGCCCCTTATCCCCTTGGCAGCTAAAAAAACATCTTATGGGGTAATTAATGCAGAATTAATTGTGACAATATGGTTCAATATGGGGCAGATTATTATCTCAACAGGGTTAGGTTAGGTAAGGGGGAGGTACAGCGAGACCTGGGTGTCCTTGTACACCGGTCACTGAAAGTTGGCGTGCAGGTACAGCAGGCAGTGAAGAAAGCTAATTGAATGTTGGTCTTCATAACAAGAGGATTTCAGTATAGGGGTATAGAGGTTCTTCTGCAGTTGTATAGGGCTCTGGTGAGACCACATCTGGAGTATTGTGATTGAGGCAGTGCAGCGTCGGTTCACGAGATTGATCCCTGGGATGGCAGGACTGTCATATGAGGAAAGATTGAAAAGAGTAGGCTTGTATTCACTGGAGTTTAGAAGGATGAGGGTGGATCTTATAGAAACATATAAAATTATAAAAGGACTGGACAAGCTAGATGCAGGAAAAATGTTCCCAATGTTGGGCAAGTCCAGAACCAGGGGCCACAGTCTTAGAATAAAGGGGAGGTCATTTAAGACTGAGGTGAGAAAAAACTTTTTCACCCAGAGAGTTGTGAATTTATGGAATTCCCTGCCACAGAGGGCAGTGGAGGCCAAATCACTGGATGGATTTAAGAGAGAGTTAGCTAGAGCTCTAGGGGCTAGTGGAGTCAAGGGATATGGGGAGAAAGCATGCACGGGTTATTGATAGGGGACGATCAGCCATGATCACGATGAATGGCGTGCTGACTCGAGGGGCCAAATGGCCTCCTCCTGCACCTATTTTCTACGTTTCTATGTAACTGAACAGCATCTGAATTCACAATTTCTGAATATGGTCTATTAGTGCTTTTTATTTAAGACCTTTTTTTGGACAGTAATATCAATAGAATTCAACTTGCAGAATTAATTGTGACAATATGGTTTATATAGATCCATCTTAGAGACATAGTAAATAAAATGATTTGTTAGATTTAATTAGCACTGTTTAGTAGTAAAACTACCAAATTCATACAGTAGTCTGTTCAATGTTGAACATGAATCCATTTTTTACTACAGATTCTACTTTCTATCAGATGATGAACTGCTTGAAATCTTGTCTCAAACTAAGGATCCTACTGCTGTTCAACCTCACTTGCGCAAGTGTTTTGAGAATGTAGCTCATGTAAGTCAAAAACAAAGAAATATGAAAAGAACTGTTCTTAGGCTTGATAGATGCTTGATCAATGGGTTAAGGTATACCCCCTTCTTCTCTGGTTACTCGCACTAATTTGCCCTCCCACCACAGCAGCTAAGTATAAATGTCATGATCATTTGTAAAAGCTGCAGCTGACCTGAAAATCCTGAGGCCTGCATCAGTGTGGGGATGCCCTGCAGTACATGGCAACTGTTTGCGAAAACTTCAATGTTGTGTTCTACTTGGTGCCTGACAGCTAATTGAAGACAGCAGGTGGTGCTGCAGAAAGAACAGCAGGCAGTGCCAAATTTAATGACTTTATTTCTGTTTTCCATGCAGTTACATTTTCAAGAGGATCTACACATCACACACATGTACTCAGCAGAAGGAGAGGAGATTAAGCTCTTCAAAAACATCTATCCCACAGGAAATGTGGAAGACTGGCTGTTAGAGGTAGAAAAAATGATGAAGGCAAGTGTAAAAGATAACATCCGGAGATCCTTGAAAACCTATCCAGAGGTAAGAATAATGTGATGCATTTTTATCCCATATGCTTATGTTAAAAAAAGAAACTTTCTGCAATATTATAAATATATTTACTTTAACACAAATTCCATTTAACATTCATTGACTATCTCTTACAAAACCTACATAAAACACTTTAAAATGAAGAATGGAGTATGAGCATTATTAAGATGAATTAATCAGAGCAGAAAATGTCACATACTCAGAAGGTTGGCAGCTAGGGTTGCCAACTGTCCCGTATTAGTCATCCTGTATATTGGGCTAAATATTGGGTTTTCACACAGAGAGTGGTGAATCTCTGGAATTCTCTGCCACAGAAGGTAGTTGAGGCCAGTTCATTGGCTATATTTAAGAGGGAGTTAGATGTGGCCCTTGTGGCTAAAGGGATCAGGGGGTATGGAGAGAAGGCAGGTACAGGATACTGTTGGATAATCAGCCATGATCATATTGAATGGCGGTGCAGGCTCGAAGGGCCGAATGGCCTACTCCTGCACCTATTTTCTATGTTTCTATGGTTCTAAATTGGTTTGTCCCATACGGGACCGCCCTTGTCCCATATTTGACTGCTACTACTTGGGTCGAGGGGACTGTCGTGTTGGACCGCCGCGTCCGGCCCCGCCTCACCCGTCCCGATGTAGTGCAGCCCATGGGCCTCGTCCGTGGCCCCGTTGGTCGGCAGCCCGGCCAGCTGTCCGACCTTCGGAAGTTTGTTTACCGCCGACACCCCTCCTTCTCATGGCCGGTCATCGGTACAGGAGTTGGATGGGGTGCCGGACTTTGTGCGCACCATCACGCGCTCCCGGCGCCCGGGCCAAACTCCTCAGCTGGCCTGCCGGCTGGGCTTTATGTGCAGCCCAGCACCCGGGCCAACTCATCATTAACCCAGCCACGGCCGAGTCAGTCAACGAATTGCCGTTGGGAATTTGTCCCTTATTATGACCTTTTGTCCCTTATTTGATTGGAGAAAGGCTAACTTTGATGAGATGCGAGATGATTTAAAAGGAGTGGACTGGGACATTTTGTTTTATGGGAAAGATGTAGAAGAGAAATGGTGGACATTTAAAGGGGAAATTTTAAGAGTACAGAATCTTTATGTTCCTGTTCGGTTGAAAGGAAACAGTAAAAATTGGAAAGAGCCCTGGTTTTCAAGGGAAATTGGACATCTTGTTCGGAAAAAGAGGGAGATCTACAATAATTATAGGCAGCATGAAGTAAATGAGGTGCTTGTGGAGTATAAGGAATGTAAAAAGAATCTTAAGAAAGAAATTAGAAAAGCTAAAAGAAGATATGAGGTTGCTTTGGCAAGTAAGGTGAAAGTAAATCCAAAGGGTTTCTACAGCTATATTAATAGCAAAAGGAAAACGAGGGATAAAATTGGTCCATTGGAGAAACAGAGTGGGCAGCTATCTGCAGAGCCAAAAGAGATGGGGGAGATATTGAACAATTTCTTTTCTTCGGTATTCACCAAGGAGAAGGATATTGAATTATGTGAGGTAAGGGAAACGAGTAGAGTAGTTATGGATACTATGAGTTTCAAAGTAAAAGAAGTACTGACACTTTTGAAAAATATAAATGTGGATAAGTCTCCAGGTCCTGACAGGATATTCCCTAGGACATTGAGGGAAGTTAGTGTAGAAATAGCCGGGGCTATGACAGAAATATTTCAAATGTCATTAGAAACGGGAATAGTCCCCGAGGATTGGCGTACTGCGCATGTTGTTCCATTGTTTAAAAAGGGTTCTAAGAGTAAACCTAGCAATTATAGACCTGTTAGTTTGACTTCAGTGGTGGGCAAATTAATGGAAAAGATACTTAGAGATAATATATATAAGCATCTGGATAAACAGGGTCTGATTAGGAACAGTCAACATGGATTTGTGCCTGGAAGGTCATGTTTGACTAATCTTCTTGAATTTTTTGAAGAGGTTACTAGGGAAATTGACGAGGGTAAAGCAGTGGATGTTGTCTATATGGACTTTAGTAAGGCCTTTGACAAGGTTCCTCATGGAAGGTTGGTTAAGAAGGTTAAACTGTTGGGTATAAATGCAGGAATAGCAAGATGGATTCAGCAGTGGCTGAATGGGATAAGCCAGAGGGTAATGGTGGATGGCTGTTTGTCGGGTTGGAGGCAGGTGACTAGTGGGGTGCCTCAGGGATCTGTGTTGGGTCCTTTGTTGTTTGTCATGTACATCAATGATCTGGATGAAGGGGTGGTAAATTGGATTAGTAAGTATGCAGATGATACCAAGATAGGGGGTGTTGTGGATAATGAAGAGGATTTCCAAAGTCTACAGAGTGATTTGGGCCATTTGGAAAAATGGGCTGAAAGATGGCAGATGGAGTTTAATGCTGATAAATGTGAGGTGTTACACCTTGGCAGGACAAATCAAAATAGGACGTACATGATAAATGGTAGGGAATTGAAGAATACAGTTGAACAGAGGGATCTGGGAATAACCGTGCATAGTTCCTTGAAGGTGGAATCACATATAGATAGGGTGGTAAAGAAAGCTTTTGGTATGCTAGCCTTTATAAATCAGAGCATTGAGTATAGAAGCTGGGATGTAATGTTAAAATTGTACAAGGCATTGGTGAGACAAAATCTGGAGTATGGTGTACAATTTTGGTCGCCCAATTATAGGAAGGATGTCAACAAAATAGAGAGAGTACAGAGGAGATTTACTAGAATGTTGCCTGGGTTTCAACAACTAAGTTACAGAGATAGGTTGAGTAAGTTAGGTCTTTATTCTCTGGAGCGCAGAAGGTTAAGGGGGGACTTGATAGAGGTCTTTAAAATGATGAGAGGGATAGACAGAGTTGATGTGATCAAGCTTTTCCCTTTGAGAATAGGGAAGATTCAAACAAGAGGACATGACTTCAGAATTAAGGGACAGAAGTTTAGGGGTAACATGAGGGGGAACTTCTTTACTCAGAGAGTGGTAGCGGTGTGGAATGAGCCTCCAGTGGAAGTGGTGGCGGCAGGTTCGTTGGTATCATTTAAGAATAAATTGGATAGGCATATGGATGAGAAGGGAATGGAGGGTTATGGTATGACTGCAGGCAGGTGGGACTAAGGGAAAAAAAATTGTTCGGCGCGGACTTGTAGGGCCGAGATGGCCTGTTTCCGTGCTGTAATTGTTATATGGTTATATGGTTATATGGTTATTTGGGAGTGAGAAAGTTGGCAACCCTATTGGCAGCATCTATGGAGAAGGAAATAAAGTTAACATTTTGATAACTTTTCATAAGAACTGGGAAAGATAGAAATAAACATGTTTTTAAATTGCAGAGATGTGGGACGTTGCACAGACATTCCCTTTATTATTCCTATCCTCCCCCTTGCTGCTTAAGACATAACTGGTTTTGAGCTTTTCCTAGATTTGATAAAAGGTGTCAGCCTGAAACATTAACACTGGTTAGTTAGCACACTCTAAATATATCAACAATGACTGGCATAAAGCTGAGGGGGCAGATATTGCGTATTCAGCTCCGAGGCTTGGTAAGTTACTGAATACCCCTACACTCAATGTTGAATCCAGGGGCGGAGGGAGATCAGACATCTGGGTAAAAGACTTTCAGTGCATTCTGTATTTTGTGGTGCTAAAGACACATGACATGTTCAGTGTACCATTTTGATATTATGTGAAGAAATGCCAGCTAGTTGTCGGTTTGATACGCCCAGAGGAGAATCATCAAGCATTTTCCTAGAATTATTCCATAATTAAACGATGGAATGACTTTTAACCAAAAAAGTCAATGTAATTATTATAAGTTCCAGACAAAAAGGGTTTCTCAATCAACGTATTAAATTAATAGATAGCTGGGCCAGTCATAGTTCTTGAGAGAACTATAGAGAATTCCAAACTAATAAGTTTTTGTCTTTCTCATTTGGATAAAGTATATCTAAAATGGCAAGAGATGTAGTGGCCTCACTTCCCAATGTTACACTTTCACATCAATTCAGAAATGTAGTGTACTTTATTGCATAATTTAGCTATGATTCACACTATAAGGAGTGACTGAATAACATTTCAATGTTCAATCACATTTTATATACAATGCTTCCTTCTGAGCCTTCCGAACCTTCTGAATTTGTAGTCGGTGCTTTTGTACTAACGTGCTGTTAGTGCCTTCTTAAAACTGTCTAGTGAAGGTGATTTGACTATATTGGTGTCTAGTTTATTCCATTCCCTTAAGGTTCTTACAAAGAATGAGTTATTATGATTATCTGTCCTGGTGAATGGGGTTTCTATTTGCATTTCATTTCTCTTTCTTGTTCTCATTTCTGTTGAGTATGTTATGTATCTATCTGCAGTTATGCCCACAATCCCCTTTTGAATCTTGTACAACATGGCTAGTCTGTTCCTTGCCCTTCTTGTTTCCAGCGTTTCCCACTCCAGGTCGGACAGCATCTGGGTGACACTACTACCTCTATTGTAGTTCCCGATGCAAAAGCCTGCTGCTTTCCTCTTTACTATTGATATGACCAGTTTTGTCATATCTTATGTAAACGGCTTATCTTCTCAGCCATTTACAGAAATGCACGAGATTATGTGTGTGAGATTACAATTTCTTGTCAAATTACTGTAGAGCCTCAGTTTTGGTTAGTAAAGATAATCAAGTTAACGAGATTCAGTGTGTTGAACTCAAGAAAGTATCTGAAGTTACAAAATCTCTCCATCGCCTGCTTTATGGTAATTGCCATAATTTCCATCTTTTTACTGTCAATTCAATTCCACATGCAAAGTCATGAAGGTGTTAGATTATATAAATAGAATGGGCACAAAAGTTAATTATTTGCACCTTTGATTCTTATAGTTCTTTTTGGTTCTTTATGTTCTTTTATTATGAATCCATACCTGGTTAATTTCCCTTGACATTTTGGGTGTTGAAAGCAACCTATAGTTCAATGGACTGTAGAAACCTCGGGTAATGTCTCTCATGCCCTAAGTAGGATACTTGTAGAGAGATAAGGTGAAACATAACAGAAGACCCAAGGAACTGTGACGTTGGTTAACAAAAAAAGACACAATGTGCTGCAGTAACTCAGCAGATCAGGCAGCATCTACAGAGAACACTGGGGAGCGACGTTTCGGGTCAGGGCACTTCTTCAGACTGATTGTAGTGGTGGGGAGGGGGGCAGGGGGGCGGGGAGGGAGGGAGGAGAAAGATGTATGCCTATTTTGTAACAGTCTGAGTAAGATGGAAGATAGGTGGGGGTGGGACAAAGCCAAGCAAGTGATAGATGGAAAAAGGGCACAAAGTGCTGGAACAACCCAGCGGGTCAGGCAGCATCCTGGAGAAAATGGATAGGCAACATTTCGGGTCAGTACCCTTCCTCAGACTGTTACAAAATAGGCATACATATTGGGCATACCTAATGTTACCTATTACAATCATAACTGTTCATTTCTATGAATAAATAATTTATTTTTTAAGACAATGTCATATCTCATTGCTAGGATATTATATTCCTGAATATTATTTTCAAAATAAATCAAATTCACATAGATAACTACTATTAGCTTCTTTTGTTTCCCTATAAAACCCCTTCCATAGATTGTCTATTTACTTGTGAAAAAAATATTTGCAGAATTGTTAAAATCAAAGATCTGTTTAACTGTTAAATCAATTTTCCATTCTGTTAGTTGGGACCTTCGGATATTTAATTTCATAATGCATACTACATAAACGACATTATTCTGATTTTTGTAGACTCTTCGTACAGAATGGGTTTTGATCTGGCCTGGCCAGGTTGTTATTGCAGGCTGCCAAACCTTCTGGACCATGGAGGTAGCAGAAGCATTACAAATTGGAGATCTAAAGAGCAGACTCTTCCCAAAGCTTGCCAGTCAGGTTAGTATGGCAACATCAAGACCTCGCCCTCATCCCAATCTCCCTGCGGCTTGATATTGACTTGTTTTCTTTCCTTCCCAGTTCTGACGAAGGGACATCTAGAAATATTAACTCAATTTTTTCTCAACTCTGGTGTGCTGATCTGCTGAATGTTTCTACCTTTTTCTACTTTATTTTAAATTTCCAGCATCTATACTTTCTTGACTTTCCTTTCCAACTATTTATGTCCAGCCTTACAACTATTCTGAATGACAGTGTCTGGATTCATAGAGGGTGCTCCTCCACATCCATCATCCTACCAAGAATTACCCACAAAGATTCTACTTTCTCTATCCCAGGCATTTTATAGTATTCCATCAGAAAGCCCAAACAACGAGAAAGGGCTGATCCATAACTAGAGAAATCTAGGATGCCTGTTTGTGTGGGTGCAAAAGTCAACTCTATGTTAGTCATCTTAATTGTAATTCTGACATGATGATGTAATTTCTGGGATCAGCCAATGTCAGAGGGAACTAAATATGGCAGTGAGATTTTAATAGAGAAGCTCAGAGATGATAGCACGTGCTAAGTAAGTGACCCCTAGAAAGCGTGGGCTGTAATTAGTATGTTTGTGGACTAATTTTGGTGATGCGTTATAATTAACCTGATCAATGTGTTCAGTGCAGGTAGTGTGTAATATAGAAATAAGGAACTGCAGATGCTGCTCCACCAAAAAAGACACAAAGTGCTGGAGTAGCTCAGTGAGTCAAGTTGCATCTCTGGAGAACACTGATAGGTGATGTTTCGAGTTGGGTCTCTTCTTCAAACTAATTGTAGGGAGAGGGAGCAAGAAAGGAGGGACCTGGAAGGTAATAGGTGGATACTGGTGAGGAGGTTTTTGTTTGGGCCTAGGAGTACATAGGTTAGCCCTCTGCTGTAGACTGACCGTTCTGCATCAGAAAGAGGGAGGGAGGGACCATGTGGGCGGGTGGGGGGGGGGGGGGGGGAGGGATGTTGAAAATCTGACAGGGGCAAGGACGGGGAGGCAACCTGTCAGAGGGGGGCAGAAGGGTGGAAGGAGGCTCAGTGGAGGTACTGTGAGGGGATGCTGGGGGTTTGGAAGGGAGGGGGGTGTAAGGCGTGGTGTAGTGGTGGAGAGCTGGGTGCTACTTCTCCTAACCGTCCCACCACTCCTCACACCCACCTTCCCTCTGAGCCCCTACATTGAGCCTCTTACATTTGAAAGGTTGGGATCAAGGATTAAGAAGTGCTGTTCAAGAAGTTAGGATGGATAATTAGCAAGCACTTTGTAAATCATGCTCACTACGTCCATCGAGCATGGGTGATGAATGGAGTGACAATTTAAACTCTTGAATTAAGCACCATTAAAACAAGTTTATTTGATCTGTGTGGTGTGGGGCCGATGTGTTGTTGGACCATCTAACAATAAATAATGATGAATTATTTTCTTTTTAATCACTTTCTAATATCCTTTTATTTTGAATAAAAGCTGAGTGATTTGGTGACACTTGTGCGAGGGAAATTGACAAGAATGCAAAGAACAATACTATCAGCATTGATTGTGATTGAAGTCCATGCCAAGGATGTTGTGGCTAACCTGCTGGAGGAACATGTTCAAAGTGAGAATGACTTTGAGTGGATCAGCCAGCTCAGGTAACAGCCTGCTTTATCAGTGGAAAGGACTGGATGATATGCAAGAGAAAACAGTATTGTAACAATGTAAAGATTATCCATCTACTTTCCCAATTAAGAGTCATATAATGATAGAACCCTTTTGTAATGATGTTCCTGATGTCGGGGGAGTCCAGAACCGGGAACCACAGTTTAAGAATAAGGGGTAGCCATTTAGAACAGAGATGAGGAAAAACTTTTTACCCAGAGAGTTGTGAATCTGTGGAATTCTCTGCCTCAGAAGACAGTGGAGGCAAATTCTCTAGATGCTTTCAAGAGAGAGTTAGGTAGAGCTCTTAAAGTTAGCAGATTCAGGGGATATGGTGAGGCGGCAGGAACGGGGTACTGAATGTGGATGATCAGCCACGATCACAGTGAATGGCGGTGCTGGCTCGAACGTGTGCGGACGCGACGCCAACAGACAAGAAGCCGAAGCAAAGAAGCCAAAGAACCGGATAGAAACGAGCCCGAAACGCCAATGAACCGAAAGAGTCCGAAGACGATACGCCTACTAACCATATAACAATTACAGCACGGAAACAGGCCATCTCGGCCCTTCTAGTCCGTGCCGAACACTTATTCTCACTTAATCCCATCTACCTGCACTCAGACCATAACCCTCCATTCCTTTCCCGTCCATATACCTATCCAATTTATTTTTAAATGATAAAATCGAACCTGCCTCCACCACTTCCACTGGAAGCTCATTCCACACAGCTACCACTCTCTGAGTAAAGAAGTTCCCCCTCGTGTTACCCCTAAACCTTTGTCCCATCATTCTCAAATCATGTCCCCTTGTTTGAATCTTCCCTACTCTCAATGGAAAAAGCTTATCCACGTCAACTCTGTCTATCCCTCTCATAATTTGGTGACAATGGTGAGTAAGGTGGGCCAAAATTGTAGCACTATGGCACAGCGTTTTTGCGCAAATATAGGTACAAGCTACAAACCGGCAAACATAGAAACAAATACAAACAAGATGAGAGGTTTTGTAATAGATAGAAGAGACAGACGGACAGACAGACAGACAGACAGACAGACAGACAGACAGACAGACAGACAGACAGACAGACAGACAGACAGACAGACAGACAGATAGATAGATAGATAATCTTGTACCATCGTAACCATTGTGCAGAAGGGGTACACCAGTTACCTCTTAAACAATATTAAGAAGTAGCACATTGTCAAAGAGAACAATAATATTGTAGGTATTAATATTAAGTGCATTTCCATCTGCTTCTGCAGAAGAATTGATATGACCAAGATGCTATGAACTCTGTTGCTATTCTCCTCACTGTTTACCACATTTCTGAATTTTATTTCATTTTTAATCCTTGAAATTATGCCCATCATACCCAACTTAATAATAGCTCTGGAAGGAGCCACTGCCTCCCCTCGTCCGCTCAGCCCCGCACCTTCCAGTTGGCTGGCGGACGAGGGGAGGCAGTGGCGAGGAAATCCCAACTGCCTCCCCTTTGGCGGCGGCAATTGGCGGTGGACAGGGACGGCCAAGCCAAGGCAGCGGGGCGATTGTGCCGTTCCTGTCCGATGAGCGCTGACCTCTCTCTCTCTACCTCTCTCTCTCTCCCTCTCCCTCTCCCTCTCCCTCTCCCTCTCCCTCTCCCCCACCCCCTCCCCCTCCCCCTCCCCCTCCCCCTAACGGATTGCTATCAAATGTGTTTTAATTCCCAATATTATTATTTGTTTTAATCCATAAAGATGGATTAATTAAATCGTGAACTCGTGAAACATTAAAACCACAGTGTTAGATTGTCACTGCTACCGTTGATACGTTATTACAGAATTCATTTTAACGGCAAATCAATGCCCTTAATATGGAGTATCAGTACTGTAGTTATTTAATGAGCAACATTCACAACTATATGTTAGATTTATCCAGGTTTTACTTCTACAGTCAGTCATATACATCACAAATTTGGTCAGTAGATATTTCAGTTGAAATTCTAACGTTAATTCTGAAGTGGGAATGATGGAAACAGCATTTATCAATATTTTTTTTAAATCTGGTGCGTGCAAACTGGGTATCTTCATTGCTGTTCACAGCACATACATCTAATCTGAATGTCCGGTAATGTGGCGTTTTGACACTTTTAAACATATTACCAAAAGAACATTTACTGCAGTTATGTCCTTTGGCCATCTCTTGTCAGTTAGTGTAATGTTTAACCTGTCAGATGGGTATAGTCGGTTTTAACAGCTATTATAGTAAAATGCCTTTAGAAATTTCCTTGCAACCTGTATATTTTGTTGTGGATAAATTATGTGGGAAACGAGAGTGTTTCTGTACCAATAGCAATAATGACCCATGCTATGGCCATGTCATGATAATTTTCGGTCCTTCACAGAAAACATGCTTGCATCAATCTGTAGTGTGCATGGTTAAGCATATATGTTACCATGGTCCAGGATTTATTGAAACAGGTTGATTATACGCTGAATAATCTAACCACATTTTTGTTTGGAAGTGGAAAGAAATAATAGAAATTGCATTAATTGCAATGTGTAAAAAGAGTTGAGATACTGGATTATAATTGACCATAATTCCGACTGGTAACTACGCACTTCGTCCAAGCACATTAATGCACGCGTCATGCAAGCCGTCTTAAATGATCACCTAAACTGTCATTTGGCAACCTAAAAAGCTGCCTAGGTTGCCCGGCTGGCAACAGGGAAAGAAAGTTAAGTGAGAACCCTGAATGCTAGTTATTGATTACACGCTAATAGGCCAATATCACAAACATTTGTCTCTCAATCCTCTGGGCGCCTGTACCTCCTCTCTAATGCATCATGCTAATGCATCAATTCCACCAAATTAGTTCTAATAATCCTCTATAGTTTCAACTAATCTTCCTGCATTATATTCTGCAATTTCCAGAACTTGTTCCCAAAGGCAAAGGTGTGGAGATCTTCCCTTTGGTACCTATTTATGTGTGCTTAGTGTAACAAACAATGTTAAAACATTCCAAATCTGTGTATTTCTTGCAATGTGAGGCTCTCAGTTAAATGTTTCTCCACCTAACGCTAAATACGGACACCTGATTTTATTAGAATGACTTTGGATAATTCAGTAGAATACATTCTCCCATTGGGGATTGTGTGATTTTGTTTGTTGAGAAGCAGCAATTCACAGTCTATGTATGAAAGAAAAGTAGATGAATATCCATTCAGCCTTTTTCTCAATCTGAGCAATTAATGAAGCTGGTTTAATAAGTGAATGGATTCTGCAATGTGTGGCATTGTGACGGGTGTTAAAGCATGAAAAATTATCTTTCAGATACTATTGGGCAAGGGATGATCTTCGTGTATGTGCAGTGAATGCTGAGTTTCTCTATGGCTATGAATACTTAGGAAACACTGGTCGTCTGGTCATCACCCCACTCACAGACAGGTAAAATGGTGTAGTACAAAGGAACTGCAGATGCTGGTTCATACCAAAGATAGACACAAAATGCTGGAATAACTCTGCGGGTAAGGCAGCATCTCTGGATAAAATGGAAAGGCAACATTTTGCATTGGGACCTTTCCTCAGACAGATAAAATGGTAAAATTGCGTTCCTGTTAATTTTATAACATAGCATTCTGGTAAAAAAATCTATCATTACTGCTCAAACAAGTCACCATTGAAACAATAATTTTCATCATCAATTAACTTTGGTTGTTTTTCCAAATCAGAAATAATTCTGTCTCAGATTATTATCTCTAAGATTTTCCGCACTGCTAATATTAAACTGACTGGCTTGCCTGATACTTTCCTTACATTTGAAGAGTGATGTATGATTTGCACCTCTTCAACCTCTCCCATAATGAAGAAGCAATAGAAGACTGCAGCCTGAGCCACTTGTCAATTCTAAGTTCAGCAACCTATGATGCATTTGGATTAGATGACTTTGAAACACTATACATTTTTAAGATATCTCCTTTGTAACTTGAAAATATCCAGTATTGTGTATCCTGCTTATCCCTTATCTCAACCACCTCCTCATTTGCCGTATGCTCTCCATTTCATTAGAATGATAAAACATTCTCATCCTGTCATATCCATATATTTTGTTTTCACGTAATTGTATTAAAATAGCATTAAAATATCATTACTGCTCAATTTGGTTCCATAACATGTGAGATAATGACCAGTTATTACAATCAACTTTATAGTGTGTGTCATCAGTGATGAAGCAAATCATTCACTTTACCTCTGAAGAGATTGCTTGGAAAACATACAAACTCAAGTGTAGAAAGTTAAATTCACTGGATGAATTTAAAGGAGAGTTAGATAGAGCTCTATGGTGCTAGCGGAGTCAAGGGATACGGGGAGAACGCAGGCATGGGTTACTGATTGTGGATGATCAACCATGCTCACAATGAATGGCGGTGCTGGCTCGAAGGGCCAAATGACCGTTTCCTGTACCCGTTTTCTATGTTTTCTATGGCACAGGATGAATTATACTTGGTTGTCAACTCTTGCAGGGGCGGAAAACCCGGGTGGGGGGGGGGGGGGGGGGGCAGAGGGGACACGTCCCCCCCATGTTTTGAGAGGTGGGGGACATCCCCCTCAAGTTTTTGTGATCCCGATTTTAAAATCTCTGCTTTCCGCGAGGCAGTGGGGGTGGGACTGATGATCGAGGGCGCGATGATTGGAGGAGGGAGGAGTGGGGGGGGGGGGGGGTGGGACTGAGGATAGAGCGCGGCGATTGGAGGAGGGAGACGTGGCACAGACCTGCGCCTCATCCGCAGGCAGGATCGATCCCGGCCAGGTCTCCGGCGCTGTCCCGAGTGCCCCCCCTCCCCCACGGGTGGCCAGAGAGGTCGGGAGTCAGACGCGAGCTGTACCCCCAGGCCCACATCCAGCGCAGAGAAACAGCGCTAAACCCAGCTGAACTCTGCCTGTCCTGCCAGGTGAACCTGCCTGGACTTGCGGGAAATATGGCCAGCGTGGAGAAGCAGCGCTGGTATCCCGTCAGTCCAGACAGGGCTGTAGTTAACCCGGTGAGACAGGCAGAGTTGAGCTGCATTTAGCGCTGGATTGAGCCTCCGAAGCCTCGCGAGTGTGTGTGTGAGTGTGCGCATGCGCGCGCAGCCGCCAAAAAAATTGTGTCCCCCGGTCCCCTCCATGTTTTGATAGTGAGTTCCGCTCTTGAACTCTTGCAACAAGGAATCCTGAAGCCTTGTTCATCATTGTTGTTCACTTCAATCAATCTAATTGTAATCCCCACGTACCATCAGCACGTCTCCTAGCCATGAGGGATGTTAATACCCTTGATCACTGCTATACTACCTATTGTTCGATCCATTGCCCTCACCTTCGTCAGTCTGATCATCTGTCAGTGCTGCTATCAGGCTACAGAGTTGGAAATGCAAGGCACCAATGAAAAAAGTATACAGCAGTGGTCAGCAGAGGTAGAGGGTCTACTTCAGAACTGTCTTGAGTCAGAGGACTACAACAAGTTCAAGTTCACACCAGTCTGAATGAATGTACCTCAATTGTCACCAGTTTTATCAAGAAATATGTTGATAACTGTCTATTGACAATGCCAATTTGGGTTTATCTTAACGAGAAACCGAGTCTTTGAACTTGGCAAAGTTCCATCGTGTCATACAGGAAAATTAAATGTCTCCTATTTCCTTCTTTCATAAAGAAGAATTAATTTTTGAGTAATTCAATTATCACTTGACTATTGTTCTCTAAATTATTTTAAAATTCATTTTATTGAATATCAGCATTTTTAATTCTTTCTACATGTTTTCAGATGCTACCTCACATTAACCGGTGCTCTCCATCTGAAGTTTGGTGGAGCACCAGCTGGGCCTGCCGGCACAGGGAAAACAGAAACTACCAAAGATTTGGGTAAAGCTCTTGCGATTCAGACAGTGGTTTTCAACTGCTCTGACCAACTTGACTTCTTAGCAATGGGCAAATTCTTTAAAGGTTTGGCCAGGTAAGGAATAAGATGTGCTATGGTATTCCCAATACTCCACATAGTGAATAGCTAAATATATTTAAATATAATTTCCTTAGAATATAAAGCATGCATATGCTGCAAAGAAATTCATTAGCAAAGTTTGAGGAGGTAAGAGGTATGGATGTATTTATTGATCATTCATCGAAGTTTACAATCATGGACAGGGACGGGGTAGAATTTATCAAATATGTTCAAGTTTCTGACTAATAACTTCTCTCTGGGGTTTTTCAGCTCTGGAGCCTGGGCATGTTTTGATGAATTTAATCGAATTGATATTGAAGTTTTATCTGTGGTGGCACAACAGATCACAACCATTCAGAAAGCGCAGCAACAACGGGTGAGCTTGAATCTACTCCCTGACGCTTTTGTTATTTTCTGACAACATCTTCATTTTCGGACTGGTGTAAGTGAAGAATCAAGCTCAATTATACCCCTCAAGCAAATTAGAATTAGGATAGTTCATTGAATCATAGTGAGCAAATGCTACTAAAATCAACTTATAAATAGTATCTAGCCCACCCAGTGTTAATCCATAATTATGTTAAGTACAATTTGTGACAGAATAAGGATTATATATTGCTTTGTTCTATATATTAAGTTATTAAAACTAAATAGAGCCGATATTTATGAATATGAGAGAATATATATATAAATAAACTGAAACCTATTAGGTGTATACAAATGGAAAGAATCAGACTTGCAGAAATGAATTGTTATTCTAAGAAATACAACAAATTGGGAAGCAATCTTATTTTTTGAAACTCATCTGGATTTTGTGGACAGAAACAAAATATCAATTCCTACATCAGTTGTTGTCAGGCATTGGTCATAGAGGAAGTCGGATAACAAGCAACAATGAATAAAGGACCTGTCCCACTTGGCTGTCATTCGCGCGCCATTTACACGACCTGCTACCGTGTGTGTAGCGTGTGGGTAGTGCATGGGTAGCGCGGGACGGGCGCATGGAGTGGTGTGGAGGAGTGTGGAGTGGCGTGGAGGAGTGTGGACTTCGTCCTGAACTAAATCTTCTCGCGCCTCCGGCCTGTCGCGTAACTGACGGCCAAAGTGGGACAGGCCCAAGACCCTGGCGCGGCGCAACGTCTCACCTCAAACAGCAGCAGAAGCAGGCAAACGATCGCCGACCTCAGCCTGGGGCTCACGGCCATTGCGGATCCGGATCCGCCCCCACTCCTAACCTTGAAAATCAGAGAAAAAACTGACAAAGGTAAATTCAGAAAAGGTTGCAAAACAAATTTTCAAAAATTAATAAGGTTTGATCCTGACGTCGGGTACAATCTGTGTGGAGTTACAGGACATAAGTGTGAGAAAATTATAGGCCAGTTCGTCTAACTTCTATGGATGGTAAAATTTTAGATTTCATTATTAAGGATGAGGTTTCAGGGTACTTGGAAAAACATGATAAAATAGGCTAAAATCAGCATGGTTTTGTTAAGTGGATTTCTTGCCTGATAAATCTGTTGGAGTTTTTTTGAGGGGATAACTAACAGGAGAGTCAGTTGGCTACTTGGATTTTCAAAAGGTCTTTGATAAGGTTCCGCACGCGGGTCTGTTAAACAAGATAGCAGCACATGGCAAGATACTCAGAGGCAAGATACTAGCATGGATAGAGGATTGGCTAACTGACAGAAAGCAAAGGATTGGGAATAAGGGGGCCTTTTCTGATTGGCTGTCAGTGACTAGTGGTGTTCTGTAAAGGTTGTTGTTGGGTGCACTACTTTTCACGTTATATGTTAACAATCTGGATGATGGAATTGATGGTTTTGTGGCCATGTTTGCGGACGATACGAAGATAGGTGGAGAGTGTTGATGAAGCGATGAAGCTGCAGAAGGACATGGATGGGTTGGGAGAGTGCATAAAGAAGTGGCAAATGGAATACAGAATAGCAAATTGTACGTCATGCACTCTGGTAGAAGGAATAAAGGCATAGAAGGAATAAAGGCATCTTCTGAATGGTGAGAGGATTAAGAAATCGGAGGTACAAAGGGACTTTGGAGTGCTGGTACAGGATTCTCAAAGGTTAATTTGCAGGTTGAGGTAAGGAAGGAAAATGCAATGCCAGCATTCATTTCAAGTGGGCAAGAATATAAAACAGAGATATAATGCCGAGGCTATAAGGTGCTGGTAAGGCCAGATTTGGAATATTGTGAGCAGTTTTCGGCCCCATATTTGAGGAAAGATGTGCTGGCGGATCTACCGGATAATGATAATCTACGGATAATGTGGAAAGGATGTTTCCAGTAATGGAAGAATCTAAAAAAACAGGGCACAGCCTCAGAATAAAAGGACGTACTTTCAAGATGGAGATTAGGGGAATTTGTTTTAGCCAGAGTGTGGTGAATATGTGGAATTCATTGCCACAGATTGTTGTGGAGGCTAATACATTGGGAATTTTAAGACAGAGATTGAGAGGGTCTTGATTAGGAAGGGTGTCAAAGGTTACAGGGAAAAAGCAGGAGAATGGGGTTGAGAGAGAAATATAGGTCAGCATGATTGAATGGCGTAGTAGACTCAATCGGTTGAATGGCCTAAATTCTGCTCTTGTATCTTATGGTCTTATAGAGTTCTCCCTGTGACCGTGTGGGGTTTCTCATGGTGCCCCTGTTTACTCCTACATTCTAAAGACTTGCAGGTTTCTAGGTTAAATCTGTAAATTGCGCCTAGTGTGTAGGATGCGAAAGTGGGATAACGTAGAACTAGTGAACAGGTGATGGATGGTGGTAGTCAGGGTCTCATGGAAAAATGAAACAATGGCATAATTTGCAGAAGAATGGTCTTCAGATATATTTTCTGGAAGAATAATGTGGCCACATTGGCAGCTTACAATAAAACAGACCAGGACTCTGCCACGTTAAGGGCAGGCCTTAATCAAAGCTTGTGTCATCCATGAAAACACAATTATTACAGAAAATCACAAAAAAAATTTTAATTAGGTATTGTAAATACCCAGTTGCCTTATGTGTAGGCACGCCTGCTATAATTTACTGAAGTGTGCTAATTGTGCAGAGAACAGGTGAATGGATTTATCAATCCAATTTTAAGTAAGATTCTATTATTCAGCAGCACATTGATGCAGCAGTTAGAGTTGCTGCTTCACAAGCCCCAGAGACCGGAATTCCATCCTGATCTCCAGACCAGTCTGTGTGGAAAAGTCACACATGGGTTTCCTCCCATATCCCAAAGATGAGTAGGTTGGCAGGTTACTGACTACTTAAAATTCCGCTAAAATAGTTTGATGGCAGTAGAATAAAGTGGCGGATAGTTAATGAGGATATGAGAAAAAATATGGGAATGGTAGTGGATTTGTGTACAAGGGTGTTTAATTTTCATGAAGTGCAATGAAAGATTGCATAGTTTTGTTATCTTCGATATCTGCCTCACTGCCCTGATTTTCATCACAGGTTGAACGTTTCATGTTTGAAGGAATTGAAATTCCACTGATACCATCTTGTGCTGTCTTCATTACCATGAATCCTGGCTATGCTGGTCGCACAGAGTTACCTGACAATCTTAAGGTAGGCGATGCTTTAATGCCTGGGCATTCTTCAAATTTAATTTGTGCACCCATACTATTTGAAACAGAATGAAAAGCAGAAATTGTACAGCATGTTGGCAGGAAGAGGTGAATTAAAGTGAGAATACACGGTAAGCAAATTTGTGCCTAGCCCTGTCCCACTGTACGAGTTCATTCAAGAGCTCTCCCGAGTTTAAAAAAAAATCAAACTCGTGGTAAGCACGTAGAATGAACGTAGCGGGTACGTCGGAGCTCGGGGACGTCTCTTAGCGGCTCGTAACACTAACGGCAGGTACTCAGGAAATGCGGTAAGCTCGGGGAGATTCGTGAAGATTTTTCAACATGTTGAAAAATGTCCACGAGAGCCCCAAGTACCTATGAGCGGCCATTACCGTTAATCTCCGAGTTCGAATCAGGGCAAACTCGGGAGAACTCTTGAATGAACTCGTACAGTTATGAAGATTTCTTCAAAATTATGATGGGAATAGAAGCTATATAACTTCGCTGGTGTTATATATTTTTTTAATAATGTATTACTTTTTTTTCTTATTTTGTTGATTTCAGTGATGTCATTAGAGGCATCCGTGCACCTCTGCATTGAACCTTTCATAACATTCAATTTACTTGTTAGCACACATGCACTCATCAATGTGATAAATGTACACTTATATAACATTTTTAATGTAACAAAGTGGCAGCTTTAGTACAGAGGATGTAGGCCTGCATCTGGGTTAGAAGATTGTGGCATCAGCTCATTCAATAACATTCAGAGGATAGGTTAGTTTTGGTCACCCTACTTTAGGAAGGATATTTTTAACTGGAAAGAATGCAGAGAAGATTTACAGAGTTGTTGGCAGTTCTTAAGGGCCTGAAATACAGGGAGAGGTCGAGCAGGCTAGGATATTATTCCTTGAAGCACAGAAGGATGGGGAATGATCTTATAGGGGTGCATAAGATCATAAGGAGAATAGATAGGGTAAATGCACAGAGTCTTTTAACCAGAGTAGGGGAATCAATAACCAGGGGACATTCTGTAGGTTTAAGGTGAGAGGGAAAAGATATAATAGGATCTTGAGAGGCAACATTTTCACACACAGAGTGGTTGATTTATGGTACAAGCTGCCAGAGGAGGTGGTTGTGGCAGGTACGATAACACTTTTTAAAAGGCATTTGGACAGTGTACATAGATAGGAAAGGTTCATGGGATTATGGCCCAATCACGGGAAGGTGGGACTAGTGTAGTTGGGGCATCTTGGTCGGCATGAGCTGGTTGGGCCAAAGAGTCTGTTTCCGTGCTGTAAGACTCTAGGTATTTCAATACAGTTTTGAGGAAGTATTTTATAGTCGGAGGAGCCATCTCTTTGAAGAGACAGAAAAGTGAAGTCTGCCCACCATCCTGCATTATTCAAAGAAGATCAAGGGATTTTATCAAGTCTAGCCAATTTTATCTCTCAGTTAGCATCTGCATAAAACCCATATGATCTGGTCACTTATTGAGTTCTGTGGGATCTTGATGAATGTAAATAAGTTGCAACATACTGTACAATATAGAAAATATAATATTGACTTTTTCTGAACAAACTTTATTTCATCACTTTCCATACCGACTTTCAGCCTCTCTCTGTCTCAGTCCTACATTGGATCCCGTACCCTTGCCAATCTAGTTTGAACCCACTCGTGTAGCACTAGCACCTGCCTGCCTTCCAGTTTGAGGGAAGCCCAACCCTCTTGTACAGGTCACTTCTGACCCAAAATAAATTCTTATGGTCCAAAAATCAGAATCCCTGCCCCCTGCACCAACTCCTCAGCCACACATTTATTTGTCCTAATTTCCTATTCCTACCCTCCCTGGCACATGGTATCAGGAAGAACCTGGAGATTACTTTCCTGGAGATCGTGCTTTTTAATCTTTTGCCTAAATCCCTGTATTCATTTTGCAGGACCTTATCTAGCAATGTTACAAAATTTTGAGATTTAAAAAATCAAGTCTGTAATTTATCCCATCAGATAAAGCATAAAAAGAAGTTTAATTTGACACCTAATTCACTTTCATATCCCATGTATTTAAAAAGTTATGGCCATTTTCATACTCGGAAATTAGCATCTTGTTCCCTATTGATTTTCTATGGACGTAACAAAAAAGCTGTGATCGTGGACAGTCAAAAGCCCATAACTTTCTTAAAAATTAAGAGAACTGAATGAAATTTTCAGTTATCATAGATTGAACCATTCTGAAACAAATATAAAATAATCTTACTTGGATGACCTGAAATTAAAGCATATAATTAGTTAGTTACCCAAGTGTAGCTAATTTCAAACTTCAATTACTAGATCTAAACATCTATCCATTTCTTAATAAATGATTAACATTTTTAAATAGCCTAAGTGTGCAAATAATATTCATAAATAATTCACAATAAAACATGATTTTTAAATCTCATTTACATTAATTTATAGGCCAAATGGAAGGAATTTAGTGTTCAATTGCTGTAAACTAAAGTCCATTTTAAATCAGCTTTCTAGTGGGATCCTGTGAACGCGCTGGTTTAGAACGTTCACATTGCGGTAGATTTGTGCCTCAAATGCCCAGAAAAATACTGTGGGATATAATGGGCCCAAAATGAGCTATTCGCAATATTAAACTTTGTATAAAGGGATCTTAAGAAGCCCTTTTTAATGTAAAAATAAGCTACATACCTTCTGTGGTTTGCTCTATGAGACCCTGATGGCTGTCGGTGGTCGCAGGTTTAGAGATTGATTTTTAAACTACTATAACTATTATCCAAGGCCTTTAAAACTAATAATAGCTTTTGCGACGGGGTCTTTCAGCGATTTTTCGTTAATAATTAACAAGGCTGAACATCTTAGATTTGAACAGCCTAGAGAAAATCGCGTTTTAAACCCGCCCCCCTCTAAACGGCGCCAAAATCGCGCACACCCGCAGCGACAGATTTCAGCGACGCTTCAGGTAGGCTTTGCAACATACCTACCTTATCTCTTTTCCTACCTGTGTCATTTGTGCCAACATGAACATAGTTCTGATTCAGCTATCATTTTTTTTGCAAATGCAGGGGGATAATCCCTTTGTAACCTGCAACAACGGGGTTTCTCATATACTGACCTGATAACCAGTTAATTTGCTGGACTGGTAAGAGATGAATAATAAGTAATGGAAATGTTTTACCTTTATTATGGGCCCTCACTGCCCTACTGCATGCTACCAGTCCTGTCTTCCTGAAAAGGTTAGGAAGAATTATTAATTAAGCACAGTCATATTCCTATCTTAGACACAAGTGTTCATGCATTTAGATTGTCTGTTCATTGATTTGTTGTACATTAATATTTCCTGATGTTTTGTTCAGGCTTTGTTCAGGCCTGTAGCCATGATGGTTCCTGACTATGCCATGATAGCTGAGATTTCTCTGTACTCCTTTGGGTTCAGCAATGCCAAAGTTCTCGCAAAGAAAATCACCACAACTTTCAAACTATCCAGTGAACAACTTAGCTCACAGGTAAATCAACAACTTAAAAATTAAAAATACCATTATTGCAGTTTAACGACTCAGTACATCTTTAGTCTTTCTTTATTGAACCATATCAAATAGTATGTAGACAAAAATGCTGGAGAAACTCAGCGGGTGAGGGCAGCATCTATGGAGCGAAGGAATAGTTGACGTTTCGGGTCGAGACCCTTCTGCAGACTGATGAGTGGATGGGGGCGGGAAGAAGAAAGGAAGAGGTGGAGACAGTGGACTGTGGGAGAGCTGGGGAAGGGGAGTGGAAGGAGGGAGAAAGCAAGGACTGCCTGAAATTGGAGAAGTCACTATTCATACCGCTGCGGTGTAAACTACCCAAGCAGAATTTGAGGTGTTGCTCCTCCAATTTGCGGTGGGACTCACTCTGGCGATGGGGGAGGCCCAGGACAGAAAGGTCAGATTCAGAATGGGAGTTAAAGTGCTGAGCCACCGGGAGATCAGGTTGGTTAATGCGAACTGTGCAGAGGTGTTGGCCGAAGCGATCGCCAAGCCTGCGCTTGGTCTCACCAATGTAGAGCAGTTGACACCTAGAGCAGCAGATGCAATAGATGAGGTTGGAGGAGGTGCAGGTGAACCTCTGCCTCACCTGGAAAGACTGCTTCAGTCCTTGAATGGAGTCAAGGGGGGAGGTAAAGCGACAAGTGTAGCATTTCCTGCAGTTGCAAGGGGGTGGTTTGGGTGGGAAGGAACAAATTGGCCAGGGAGTTACGGAGGGAACGGTCTCTCCATATCAAATAGTATGTTGGGTTATCTGAAGAAATAGTCTTTCTTGTTTTCTGAACAAATATGACATGAAATTCTTGTAACCTTTCATTTACATTTGAGCCCATCATAATAAAGGTGGTTCTTGCTTCTTCCTCCTAATTAAACAATGTTTTGAACAATGTATTTTGCTACATATATTCATCCACTGCATTTAAAACAAAAATAACAATACTAGAGAAACCTGTACTCATCACTGTGTATTATTTTGGCTTGTGGCCATTGCAGATTTCCCTGGTCATAGCAATCTTTGTCCTGAAACCATGATAAATATTGATTTGTCTAATTTATTACACAAGGTCAGCAAAATGAGCGTGGTCATCTTTAATGCATTTTATTTGCTCATGTTTTCCTCTCATGACATTAAGCTCCTGAGACAGAAGAGGGAATTAATCTTTTTCCCTTTTGCATTCTCCCATTTATGAGTTTTCCTTCACAGTTTATTGATAAAATTCTAATATTTGAAATAAAAATTTAAAAAGGTGCTGGAAAGACTCATCATGTCAAGAAGCTGCTATTGTTAGAAATAGTTCATGTTTCAGGTCAGTAACATTTCAACAGAATAGGCTATGTTAATTTTGAGCTTCTTATTGAAGATGTCTGGCGGCTAAATATTTCCAGCGTTTTCAGCAACTATTGTTTTGTATTTTTGTACCTTTAATGTTTCAGAGATTGTAGGTAAAATGATTTAATGGAATGTCAAAATGACCTTGTATCTTCTCACTAGTTACATATTTCTTCCATCTTGACAACCTGAATACAAACCCATATGGTTTATAAAATATAATTTGATTATTAATTAATGTCTCTACTTCAGGATCACTATGACTTTGGAATGAGAGCTGTAAAAACGGTGATATCTGCAGCAGGGAACCTGAAGAGAGAAAATCCTTATATGGATGAGGTAAAGAGCTAATGGAATAGAGTTTTGATCCTAAAACGAGATAGTACTTCATCAGTCCCAATGCTGAAAATATATTATAGATTGAAATGCTGACTAAACTGAATTTCAAATGAAATAACAGATCCAGTCCTGCAATTAGATTGTTTGACAGCCAGTATGTTATTCATGGAATAATCCATAATGTTTTTATATTTATGAAGAAAAACAACCGTGTTGCATTTAGAATAACACATTGCCAATGTATTATACAGTACATAAAATAATTTACAATAATCAAGCATATTATACACATAAATTACAGATAGTGATTGCAAAAAGATTTCATAAAGATATACTAAAGATATTATGAAAAAAATGTATGGTAAACATTATACCTTACAATCGTGCATGACTTAATCGTCACAGTCTGTAAATAGTCATGTGTATATATATTTTTTAAAGCAATGTATTATTAACACATAGCCAGATTTCTTAATTCGAATTAAATGTTCAAGAAGTAAATTACACAAGAGTAAATGGTATCCAGAATCAATTTCATTTTGAGTAATAGATTATGAGAATATATTGAACTAGTTAGGAATATATTGAAGTTGGCTATTCTATCCAAATGCTGTCTTATATTTGATGCATGGCCCCTGCAGACCCTCAGATGATTAGATGTGAGCCCTAATCTTAGATGTATGAGGTAGGACTTGAAATTGGCTCTTGTCATTTTGAACAGAATTATTTGAAAAAAGAAGAAGGTGCTGAGAAAAAAAAATTCTACTTATTAATTATTGCTAAATTAGGGTTCCAGCTAATCCAGATCTTGTCGCAAGTTATTGCTTTAATTAATGTTGAGAAAATTATTGGGTTTCTCCATAATAAGTGTTTTCATTGGGAACATTGTCACTGTGGAGAAAGATGTTGAGCTAATATGTATGAAAACAATACTACACTAATTGGTTGTGGCTTCACAAGCTAATTCGCAGAATGGAGTGCTATTTTTCTTTCCTGCAGTATTATTGCTTTTTCCCTTTGGAATTTTATACATTGCTGTGTCTTATCAACTCGACAGACACACCTTGATATTTGCAGGCAAGCATGCAGGGAGAAAACAGGACACATTTAACAGCCAGGGACCCAAAGCAGGGGAAATCTGAATATATTATGAGAACCTCATTTTAATTATTTTCACTACTTCCCAATGAGTAGTTAGCCAGATTCAGAGGTTTTTGTGGCTGATGCATAGAAGGTTTTGAACAAGAGGCCCTCAGATGAAAACAGGAGAGGAGAGATTGCATTGTGATTGGATCATATTGTAGGTGGCAGAGATTTGATATTTCAATCATTGGGAGGCTTGGATCATGACAATGCTTGTTCTGACCCACAAACCCTGTTTGGAGTGCATTTAAAGGCAGTTCTTAATTCCCTTTGGTTACTCGGTTTCCTGAGCTCTGTGAAACCTAGTGCATGGCTGTCGGATACATCTATATAATTAAAAGTCTCATCTTGACCACTTCCTGTCTGCGCTGTATATTGATTTTGGAAAAAACGCTATCATATATTGCTATGATTTTTGGCCATTGTACTCACAGTCCTCCTCCACTGAGCAGGCCCCGAGGACTTTTCCCATTGATGAAAAATAAAAAGGTTATGAGTGTTTAAAACAACCTTGAGATCCTCTCGCCTGTCAATCACCGCGATGAAGATAATGTCCCTTCCGGGGCGGGGGGTGGGTGGGGCGTTACCTTCATCGCGGTGATTGACAGGCAAGAGGATCTCAAGGTTGTTTTAAAACGATAAAACCCCGGATGCATGAACATGACTCAGTCACTCTGCAAGATCGCGGGGATAGGCCACTACTCTCATTCTAGGCTGTGAATCAACTTAACTGTGAGTCTGCAATGTTCTTGTAATAAATGATTTGTTAGCCCTTAATGAAAATGAAATGAGTTGTTTGGCCTGCCCTGTGCTTGAAACTGCAATGGAAATGAAATGAAAATGTAATGAGCTGTTTGGCCTGCGCTGTGCTTTAAACTGCAATGGCAATGGAAATGAAGTGAAAATGCAATGAGCTGGTTGGCTAGGCCTGCCCTGTGCTTGAAACTGCAATGGCAATGGAAGTGAAGTGAAAATGTAATGAACTGTTTGGCTTGGCCTGCCCTGTGCTTGAAACTGCAATGGCAATGGAAATGAAGTGAAATTGCAATCAGCTGTTTGGCTTGGCCTGCCCTGTGCTTGAAACTGCAATGGCAATGAAAATGAAATGAAAATGCACTCAGCTGTTCGGCCTGCCCTTTGCTTGAAATTGCAATGGCAATGGAAGTGAAATGAAGATGCAATTAGCTGTTCGGCCTGCCCTGTGCTTGAAACTGCAATGGCAATGGAAGTGAAATGAAAATGCAATGAGCTGTTCGGCCTGCCCTGTGCATGAAACTGCAATGGCAATGGAAGTGAAATGAAAATGCAATTAGCTAGTCAGCCTGCCCTGTGCTTGAAACGGCAATGGCAATGAAAGTTAAATGAAAATGCAATGAGCTGTTCGGTCTGCCCCGTCCTTGAAACTGCAATGGCAATGGAAATTAAGTGAAATTGCAATCAGCTGTTTGGCTTGGTCTGCCCTGTGCTTGAAACTGCAATGACAATGGAAATGAAGTGAAAATGCAATTAGCTAGTCGGTCTGCCCCGCCTTGAAACTGCAATGGCAATGGAAGTGAAATGAAAATGCAATGAGCTGTTCAGCCTGCCCTGTGCTTGAAACTGCAATGGCAATGGAAGTGAAATGAAAATGCAATTAGCTAGTCGGCCTGCCCTGTGCTTGAAACGGCAATGGCAATGGAAGTTAAATGAAAATGCAATGAGCTGTTCGGTCTGCCCCGTCCTTGAAACTGCAATGGCAATGGAAATTAAGTGAAATTGCAATCAGCTGTTTGGCTTGGTCTGCCCTGTGCTTGAAACTGCAATGACAATGGAAATGAAGTGAAATTGCAACAGCTGTTTGGCTTGGTCTGCCCTGTGCTTCAAACTGCAATGGCAATGGAACTGAGATGAATATGCAATCAGCTGTTCAGCCTGCCCTGTGCTTGAAACTGCAATGGCAATGGAAGTGAAATGAAAATGCAATCGCTGTTTGGCTTGGCCTGCCCTGTGCTTGAAACTGCAATGGTAATGGAAGTGAAATGAAAATGCAATGAGGTGTTCGGCCTGCCCTGTGCTTCAAACTGCAATGGCAATGGAAGTGAGATGAAAATGCAATCAGCTGTTCAGCATGCCCTGTGCTTGAAACTGCAATGGCAATGGAAGTGAAATGAAAATGCAATCAGCTGTTTGGCTTGGCCTGCCCTGTGCTTGAAACTGCAATGGCAATGGAAATGAAATGAAAATGCATTCAGCTGTTCGGCCTGCCCTGTGCTTGAAACTGCAATGGCAATGGAAGTGAAATGAAAATGCAATGAGCTGTTCGGCCTGCCCTGTGCTTGAAACTGCAATGGCAATGGAAGTGAAATGAAAATGCAATGAGCTGTTCGGTCTGCTCCGTGCTTGAAACTGCAATGGAAATGAAGTGAAATTGCAATCAGCTGTTTGGCTTGGTCTGCCCTGTGCTTGAAACTGCAATGGCAATGGAAGTGAAGTGAAAATGCAATCAGCTGTTTGGCTTGGCCTGCCCTGTGCTTGAAACTGCAATGGAAATAGAAGTAAAGTGAAAATGCAATCAGCTGTTTGGCTTGGCCTGCCCTGTGCTTGAAACTGCAATGGCAATGGAAATGAAATGAAAATGCATTCAGCTGTTCGGCCTGCCCTGTGCTTGAAACTGCAATGGCAATGGAAGTGAAATGAAAATGCAATGAGCTGTTCGGCCTGCCCTGTGCTTGAAACTGCAATGGCAATGGAAGTGAAATGAAAATGCAATGAGCTGTTCGGTCTGCTCCGTGCTTGAAACTGCAATGGAAATGAAGTGAAATTGCAATCAGCTGTTTGGCTTGGTCTGCCCTGTGCTTGAAACTGCAATGGCAATGGAAGTGAAATGAAAATGCAATGAGCTGTTCGGTCTGCTCCGTGCTTGAAACTGCAATGGAAATGAAGTGAAATTGCAATCAGCTGTTTGGCTTGGTCTGCCCTGTGCTTGAAACTGCAATGGCAATGGAAGTGAAGTGAAAATGCAATCAGCTGTTTGGCTTGGCCTGCCCTGTGCTTGAAACTGCAATGGAAATAGAAGTAAAGTGAAAATGCAATCAGCTGTTTGGCTTGGCCTGCCCTGTGCTTGAAACTGCAATGGCAATGGAAATGAAATGAAAATGCATTCAGCTGTTCGGCCTGCCCTGTGCTTGAAACTGCAATGGCAATGGAAGTGAAATGAAAATGCAATGAGCTGTTCGGCCTGCCCTGTGCTTGAAACTGCAATGGCAATGGAAGTGAAATGAAAATGCAATGAGCTGTTCGGTCTGCTCCGTGCTTGAAACTGCAATGGAAATGAAGTGAAATTGCAATCAGCTGTTTGGCTTGGTCTGCCCTGTGCTTGAAACTGCAATGGCAATGGAAGTGAAGTGAAAATGCAATCAGCTGTTTGGCTTGGCCTGCCCTGTGCTTGAAACTGCAATGGAAATAGAAGTAAAGTGAAAATGCAATCAGCTGTTTGGCTTGGCCTGCCCTGTGCTTGAAACTGCAATGGCAATGGAAATGAAATGAAAATGCAATGAGCTGTTCGGCCTGCCCTGTGCTTGAAACTGCAATGGCAATGGAAGTGAAATGAAAATGCAATGAGCTATTCAGCCTGCCCTGTGCTTGAAACGGCAATGGCAAAGGAATTGAAATGAAAATGCAATGAGCTGGTTGGCTAGGCCTGCCCTGTGCTTGAAACTGCAATGGCAATGGAAGTGAAGTGAAAATGCAATCAGCTGTTTGGCTTGGCCTGCCCTGTGCTTGAAACGGCAATGGCAATGAAAGTTAAATGAAAATGCAATGAGCTGTTCGGTCTGCCCCGTCCTTGAAACTGCAATGGCAATGGAAATTAAGTGAAATTGCAATCAGCTGTTTGGCTTGGTCTGCCCTGTGCTTGAAACTGCAATGACAATGGAAATGAAGTGAAAATGCAATTAGCTAGTCGGTCTGCCCCGCCTTGAAACTGCAATGGCAATGGAAGTGAAATGAAAATGCAATGAGCTGTTCGGCCTGCCCTGTGCTTGAAACTGCAATGGCAATGGAAGTGAAATGAAAATGCAATTAGCTAGTCGGCCTGCCCTGTGCTTGAAACGGCAATGGCAATGGAAGTTAAATGAAAATGCAATGAGCTGTTCGGTCTGCCCCGTCCTTGAAACAGCAATGGCAATGGAAATTAAGTGAAATTGCAATCAGCTGTTTGGCTTGGTCTGCCCTGTGCTTGAAACTGCAATGACAATGGAAATGAAGTGAAATTGCAAACAGCTGTTTGGCTTGGTCTGCCCTGTGCTTCAAACTGCAATGGCAATGGAACTGAGATGAAAATGCAATCGCTGTTTGGCTTGGCCTGCCCTGTGCTTGAAACTGCAATGGTAATGGAAGTGAAATGAAAATGCAATGAGCTGTTCGGCCTGCCCTGTGCTTCAAACTGCAATGGCAATGGAAGTGAGATGAAAATGCAATCAGCTGTTTGGCTTGGCCTGCCCTGTGCTTGAAACTGCAATGGCAATGGAAATGAAATGAAAATGCATTCAGCTGTTCGGCCTGCCCTGTGCTTGAAACTGCAATGGCAATGGAAGTGAAATGAAAATGCAATGAGCTGTTCGGCCTGCCCTGTGCTTGAAACTGCAATGGCAATGGAAGTGAAATGAAAATGCAATGAGCTGTTCGGTCTGCTCCGTGCTTGAAACTGCAATGGAAATGAAGTGAAATTGCAATCAGCTGTTTGGCTTGGTCTGCCCTGTGCTTGAAACTGCAATGGCAATGGAAGTGAAGTGAAAATGCAATCAGCTGTTTGGCTTGGCCTGCCCTGTGCTTGAAACTGCAATGGAAATAGAAGTAAAGTGAAAATGCAATCAGCTGTTTGACTTGGCCTGCCCTGTGCTTGAAACTGCAATGGCAATGGAAGTGAAATGAAAATGCAATGAGCTGTTCGGCCTGCCCTGTGCTTGAAACTGCAATGGCAATGGAAGTGAAATGAAAATGCAATGAGCTATTCAGCCTGCCCTGTGCTTGAAACGGCAATGGCAAAGGAATTGAAATGAAAATGCAATGAGCTGGTTGGCTAGGCCTGCCCTGTGCTTGAAACTGCAATGGCAATGGAAGTGAAGTGAAAATGCAATCAGCTGTTTGGCTTGGCCTGCCCTGTGCTTGAAACTGCAATGGAAATAGAAGTAAAGTGAAAATGCAATCAGCTGTTTGGCTTGGCCTGCCCTGTGCTTGAAACTGCAATGGCAATGGAAGTGAAATGAAAATGCAATGAGCTGTTCGGCCTGCCCTGTGCTTGAAACTGCAATGGCAATGGAAGTGAAATGAAAATGCAATGAGCTATTCAGCCTGCCCTGTGCTTGAAACGGCAATGGCAAAGGAATTGAAATGAAAATGCAATGAGCTGTTTGGCCTACACTGTGCTTGAATCTGCAATGGCAATGGAAATTAAATGAAAATGCAATTAACTATTCATCCTGCCCTGTGCTTGAAACTGCAATGGAAATGGAAATGAAATGAAAATGCAATGAGCTGTTTGGTCTGCCCTGTGCTTGAAATTAAATGGAAATGAAATGAAATGAGTTGTTTGGCCTGCCTGAAACCACACATTTCGGCCCACAAGACCCTTATTAGCCGAGAAACCAGTCCTTTTTGCCCTATATTAACCCAGGAGGAGCATTTTGGCCCAAAAGGCCCAAGCCAGGCCAGGAAAGTCCAGAAAAAGTGCCTTTCACTGAGATTTCACTCATATTTTTTTTAAGAGCCCCTTCAGCCCATCAAGCCTGTACTAGCCCAGGAGAAGGCCTTTCGGCCCACCAGTAAGTATTCCCCCTGCAAGTATTAAACCTCGCCCCAGTATTTTTCTCCCTCCCTTCATTGTCTCCCAGTGAGATCCAGGCCAGGATAGACTTTCCTCTTTCATTACTGTGATCTGCAGAAAAAGATGAAAAATGGCTAAAATTGATTCTCAACCCTCTCCCCCTTCTCTCTCTCACAGTGTGTCTCACCTGCTTTGGGTAGAATTTCTGCCAGTTTCTGAGCTGCCAGCCCACCAGGCCTGAGTGACTGAGCTGCCAGCCCACCAGGCCTAAGTGACTGAGCTGCCAGCCCAACCATATATATAATAACCATATAACAATTACAGCACGGAAACAGGCCATCTCGACCCTTTTAGTCCGTGCCGAACACATAATCTCCCCTAGTCCCATATACCTGCGCTCAGACCATAACCCTCCATTCCTTTCCCATCCATATAACTATCCAATTTATTTTTAAATGATAAAAACGAACCTGCCTCCACCACCTTCACTGGAAGCTCATTCCACACAGCTACCACTCTCTGAGTAAAGAAGTTCCCCCTCATGTTACCCCTAAACTTCAGTCCCTTAATTCTCAAGTCATGTCCCCTTGTTTGAATCTTCCCTACTCTCAGTGGGAAAAGCTTTTCCACGTCAACTCTGTCTATCCCTCTCATCATTTTAAAAACCTCTATCAAGTCCCCCCTTAACCTTCTGCGCTCCAAAGAATAAAGCCCTAACTTGTTCAATAAAGCCCAAAATCCATTTGGCCCACAATGTCCATACAAGCCCTCTGGAAACGAGTCCCTTTGGCCCACAACACCCATACTAGCGCTCCAGAAAGCCCCCCCCCCCACTGGCCACCAATATTGGAATTGGTGGAGAGGTGAAATATTGCGTTGGGGGACCAGCCCTCCCATGTGAACTTCTAGTGATTGCTAAATCGAAGGCATATGGACTCATTGACATAATAAAATGTCCCCAATGTCTGATCTCTATCCCACATCAATGCTCCTCTTTTGCTGCTTAATATGAGATGTTAGAGGGACAGGCCAAGTCTTACTTACTGTTCCTTATAAATGTCCATCCTTTGAGGTTTTAGAATTTTCATTCAACATCACAGTGTTTAGCAATTTAGGACTGAATGGGACTTACTTAAACTTACCTGTATTAATATCAATTCAAGATGTGAGTGCACAAAGAAGTGTAGGCCCCCATTAGCTTTGACATACACAATTTACTAACCCCAACATGGAGCAAGAATGAAAAGAAGACATGGAGTCAAATAGAAATAAACTGCAGTTAGATCTAATAGAAATACTAAAGAAATTCTCATATCATTTAAGCTAACAGCTATGCTATGTTTTAGGAGCTGATATGTCTGAGAGCAATCCGTGATGTGAATGTGCCCAAGTTCTTGCAAGATGATCTCAAGCTCTTCAATGGGATTGTGTCAGATCTCTTCCCCAAGATTAAGGAAGAAGCCATTGACTATGGCATTCTGGAACAATCCATTCGCAGAACATGCGGCAAGAAAAGTCTGAAAGATGTTAATGGTTAGTTACTTTTCAAGGAAGAAATATCCTTAAAGTGATTGCACATAGAGCATGAGTATCGGTAATCATGCAACATACAATTGAAATCTGACCTATAAAATTGATTCATGTATATATGTATTTTACAATAATCTTTCAGGAAATCACGTCTGAACAACGAAATAAGCCCAATGACTTTGATTTAAAAAGGCCATCAGTTACTTCTAGGTTTGTTGACTAGACAGTTGGAACAGAACCTGTCGTGTACAGTCATTCAGAATCTTGGAGGTGCAACAATTCTGGGGATATCAAGATGTTTTAGAGATGAAGCCTTAAGTAGTCATGCCCCCTGTCCTCCAGCATTATCAGGATCCCATCTGAAGGAGGAGGGGAAGAAATATTATTTCCCCATTTATAAGATAGTCTAAAGCTTTATTCCTATGACCAAAATGCATCTCCAAACTTTGCTAAAAATGTATTCCATCTGCCACTTTGTTGTCCATTCTCCCAACCTGTCCATGTTCTTCTGCAGAGTCCCTGCTTTCTCTACACAACCTGCCCCTACAACTATCTTTGTATCATCTACAAACATGGCCACAAACTCTTCAATTCCCTCATTCAAGTCATTGATATTAAACGTGAAGAGTAGCGGTCCCAGCTCTGACCCTGTGGAACACACCTGGTCACAGGTAGCCAACCAGAAAAAGCCCCCTTTATTCCCACACTTTGCCTTCTGCCATTCAGCCAGCCTCTATCCATGCTAGACTCTTCCCTCTAATACCATGGGCTCTCATCTTCTTTAGCAGGCTCATATGCGGCACCTTATCAAAAACCTTCTGAAAACCCAAGTAAACAAAATACACTAACATTCCTTTGTCTATATTACCTCCTCAAAGAATTCCAGCAGATTTCTCAGGCAAGATTTACCCTTCAAAAAACCATGCTGACTTTGGCCTATTTTGTCATGTGTTTCTACGTACTTGGAAAACTCATCCTGAGGTGTAATCCATCTGGTTCAGCTGGCTTATCCACCTTTAGACCATTCCGCTTCCCAAGCACCTTCTCCTTAGTAATACCCAATCCACTACTGTCTGTCCCCTGACTCTCTTAAATTCAGGTATGTTTCTGGTGTCTTCTGCTGTGACATCTGATGCAAAAAAATATTCAATTCCCCATGTTAGAATATGCTAATCTAAGCAAATGGATTATTTCAGGTGTAACAAGCAGGTTGGGTAAAGAGGAACTGATGGATGTAATGTATTTAGATTAGAAAATGGCATTTGTTAAAGCACCACTTAACAGCTTGCTGCATGATGTAAGGTCATGTCATTGTGGATAGTACACTAGAATGGAGAGAGTTGGCTAATCCACAGAAAGCAGAAGCTCAGGCCACATAACCAATTTTTAAGTTGCTAACCTGTAACTAGCAGAGGTTTCAGAATGTTGGGTACTGATTTGTTTATAGATTAAACTAATACCTTTGAGTGTATTGTAGCCACATTTGCTCACTTTACAAAGATAATTTGGAAAGCAAGGTAAGTGAAGGACACAGAGTCTGTGCAAAGGGATATAGATAGATATATATGTGGGGAAAAATTGGAAGATGGAGAAATCAGATATTATCCATGTCGGTAGAAGGAATAGAGAAGCAAATATTGTTTAAATAGAGATGTACCACAGATTACTTTGCATTAAGGAATCTGGTTTTGCCTGACCATGAAAATTAAACTGCATGTGCATCAAGTAATTAGCAAACAAAATGGAATATTGTTCTTTATTGGAATGGTTCAATGCCTTGGTTCAGTGAAATAGACAATGTAAAGGAGTGATAGCTGACAGACAATGAGTGATAGACAATGGACAATAGACAATAGGTGCAGGAGTAGGCCATTGGTCCTTCAATGTGATTATGGCTGATCATCCCCAATCAGTACCCCATTCCTGCCTTTTCCCCATATCCCCTGACTCCACTATCTTTAAGAGCCCTATCCAGCTCTCTCTTGAAAGCACCCAGAGAACCTGCCTCCACCGCCCTCTGCGGCAGAGAATTCCACACACTCACAACTCTCTGTGAGAAAAAGTGTTTCCTCGTCTCCGTTCTAAATGGCTTACCCCTTATTCTTAAAACGTTCCCCTGGTCCTGGACTCCCCCAACATCAGTAACATGTTTCCTGCCTCCAGCGTGTCCAAACCCTTAACAATCTTATATGTTTCAATAAGATATCCTCTCATCCTTCTAAACTCCAGAGTGTACAAGCCCAGCTGCATCATTCTCTCAGCATATGACAGTCCCACCATCCTGGGAATTAACCTTGTAAACCTACGCTGCACTCCCTCAATAGCAAGAATGTCCTTCCTCAAATTAGGGGACCAAAACTGCACACAATACTCCAGGTGTGGTCTCACTAGGGCTCTGAACAACTGCAGAAGGACCTCTTTGCTCCTATGTTTGACAACATGCTATTCGCTTTCTTCACTGCCTGCTGTACCTGCATGCTTACTTTCATAGACTGATGAACAAGGACCCCCAGATCCCACTGTACTTCCCCTTTTCCCAACTTGACGCCATTTAGATAGTAATCTGCCTTCCTGTTTTTGCTACCAAAGTGGATAACCTCACATTTCTCCACATTAAACGTCATCTGCCATGCATCCGCCCACTCCCCCAACCTGTCCAAGTCACTCTGCATTCTCATAGCATCCTCCTCACAGTTCACACTGCCACCCAGCTTTGTGTCATCTGCAAATTTGCTAATGTTACTTTGAATCCCTTCATCCAAATCATTGATGTATATTGTAAATAGCTGCGGTCCCAGCACCGAGCCTTGCGGTACCCCACTAGTCACTGCCTGCCATTCTGAAAGGGACCCGTTAATCCCCACTCTCTGTTTCCTGTCTGCCAACCAATTTTCTATCCATGTCAGCACTCCCGATATGCATGATATGCTTAATCACTGTGTTATAAAATAATTGCAACGGTGGATAACTCACATGTTCCCAAAATTGGCGTGTGCATCATGGTGCCTGATCCTCTTCATTCCACATCAAATTAATTATCCTGGATTGGGGAAATAAGGTCAATCTCGACATTGAGCTATCTCCTGAGATCTCTGAGATCAATTAAAATATCCTGGGATCTTTAATATTTATTTGTTTTCCCCTGAATATTTAAAATACCTCTGAATTCAAATAGCTGGCTGTGGATTCCGTTTCCGTTGATTACAGATCAATTTCCCTCATCCATAAATTGTGGCGAAGAGATTCTGTTGAGCATGTTTCATCTATGTAAACTTTGTTAAGTTTTGCTCCAGAAAAAAATGCTTCAGAGTATTAAACTGGCAAAGGGAAGCAAAAGTAGTGGTAGTCTCAACTACTTTATTACTAAGTTTCCAATTAATATTAAATCCTGGTCATGTGAGAATGTTCCCGTGGGAAATGCTACCAATAAGAAATAAGTAAAACGCAGAAGACAGAGCAACCAGATCACTTGCATTTTGTTAAATAACTGGTAGAGTGTCTACCAACTGGTAGAGAGCTAATCTATCATATAACAAAGAGTATATTACTATTTTCTTTTTTCACTCATTTCAGTGTGTATATATGTTTAAAATAAATGCAAAGGAATTTTAGGAACAATGTCCCTTTGGCGTTGCAATATTTTTATAACACAGTGAATAAGCATATCATGCATATCTGCCATCCTGACTTGAGATTCTTTTAAAATATGTAGGTACAATCCATCTGGACCAGGGATTTTATTCTCAAAGATTGATTAGTTTATTTAATGTATTCCCTTTGTTCCCATTTTAAATGCACACATTTCATCATTATATGATGCAACATCCTGCACCTGCCCTATCTCACTGGTAAGTACCAAGTTGGAATCTTCATTCCTATTGTTATGTTGAATTGTCCACCCTATCTCTTCACATCTTTATTCCCTAAAGCCTTTCTGAGGACTACAGATTTTAACATTGCAGATCTGGATGTAAAGTCCTCATTACGACTTCTAAACACAATTGAATTTTGTTCTCCAGACTCTTTCTGTAAGACCTGCACAAAAGTGTAGACCACATTCCAATACCTCAATCTGATGCTGTCCTTCAGGTGAGGATTTTGAAAGGTTTTTCAAGTAAGAAAGAAATCAGAGCTGAGTTTACCCAGGACTCACCTGATCTCCATTCATGCTGGCTTTTTCATCCCACCATCGTGGAAGCTGTGGGCAATTACAAACCAACTAATTTGGGCATATTTTTCATGGCTGAAGTAAAAAATCTTGCTTATCTTGTCGGTAATGCATTGCACCCAACACAATATTTAAATACTACTAGACCAAGTGCAGACCCGTTGGGTCTGTTCCCCCAACGTGCGGTTGTGGGGGGGGAGGCGGCATGCAGCATCACACACACTAACTATCCCCCCCTCCCCCCCGCAATCACGCTAATTACCCCCCTTGATATTATATTAATATTATTCATTTGCTCCTTTTACCCCATAACCACCCTATCTACTGACGCATAGCCCCCAACTTGCAGTCACATCTAGAGGGGGGGGAGGGGTGGGGGGGGGGTAGAGAGTGAGGGCAGAGAGAGAAGGGGCAGAGGCACAGAGAGAGGGGCAAGAGGGAGAGGGGGTGGCGAGGAGGAGAAGAGGGAGGGTGGGTGAGAGGGGAAAGGTGGGGGTGGAGGGGAGGAGAGAGAGAGGGTGAGAGTGAGGGGGAGAGAGGGGGGGAGAGGGGAGGGAGAGAGGGGAGGGGAAGAGGTGGGGAGCAGGGAGGGTGGAGGGAAGGGGGTAGGGGTGTGTGGAGGGGAGGGGGGTTTAGGGGAGGGACGGTGGGGGAGGGGATGGAGGGGAGTAGTGGGAGAAAAAGGGGAGAAAGAGAGAGGGGGAGAGGAGAGGGGGGGAGAGGAGAGGGGGGAGAGGAGAGGGGGGAGAGGACAGGAGGACAGGAGGGCTCCCCCTCCTGTCCTCTCCCCCCTCTCCTCTCCCCCCTCTCCTCTCCCCCCCTCTCCTCTCCCCCTCTCTCTTTCTCCCCTTTTTCTCCTTTTTCTCCCACTACTCCCCTCCATCCCCTCCCCCACCGCCCCTCCCCTAAACCCCCCTCCCCTCCACACACCCCTACCCCCTTCCCTCCACCCTCCCTGCTCCCCACCTCTCCCCCTCCCCTCTCTCCCTCCCCTCTCCCCCCCTCTCTCCCACTCACTCTCACCCTCTCTCTCTCCTCCCCTCCACCCCCACCTTTCCCCTCTCACCCAACGGGGGAAGAGGAGAGGGGGAGAGGAGAGGGGGGGAGGGGGGAGTAAGGGGGTGTGCTGAGAGGGGGGGAGGGGAAGAGATGGGGAGCAGGGAGGGGGAGGGGGGTTGGAGGGAAGGGGGTAGGGGTGTGTGGAGGGGAGGGGGGTTTAGGGGAGGGACGGTGGGAGAGGGGAGGAGGGGGAGAAAAAGAGGGGAGAGAGAGAGGGGGAGTGGAGAGGAGAGGAGGGGGGAGAGGAGAGGGGGGGAGAGGAGAGGAGAGGGGGGGGAGAGGAGAGGGGAGGGGCGCGGGGGAGGGGGGGGGAGGAGAGAGGGGAGGGGGGGGGGGGGGAGAGAGAGGGGGGGCGGGGAGAGGAGAGGAGGGGAGAGGAGAGGAGAGGAGAGGGGGGGAGAGAGAGTGCCTTTTTATTTCAACCCAAACCCCCCAAACAACCATTTGCTGGCAGTGCTTTGTTACTTTAACCATATTTTCATTTTCAAACCACATTAAGGGTACTTACTCACAGTTGTGTGGACATGTGTTCAGTGTTATTCACAGCTCAGAGAAACGTGACCCTCTGCCTTCCTCCAGCTTGCAGATTAATTGAGGCACACCACTTCCTGGTTTTATAGTCCATCCCCCCTGCCTCCAGCGGGGGCAGCGGAGAGAATGGGGAATTTTGTAAAATCATTAATATCTCTGTCATTTTTCATCGACTGGAAAAATCCTCGGCACACATGCGGCGGAGGGGGGTTCTGAGCGAGGTGGCCAAAAATGACGGCCGTAGGTGGCGGCATTCTCTCGGAAATCGCAGCACAGATCGCCAAAACCGGTCAAGAACAGACTTTTAGAGATAGATAGATAGATAGATAGATGGATAGATGGATAGATGGATAGATGGATAGATGGATAGATGGATAGATGGATAGATGGATAGATGGATAGATGGATAGATGGATAGATGGATAGATAGATAGATAGATAGATAGATAGATAGATAGATAGATAGATGTTGTCAATGTAGATTAAAACTAGATTCCTTCACTTTCAATTCAATAAATCCAATGGCACTTCTATGAAAGCAAATGATATCAACAGAAAGGAATTAATAAAGCAGACTGAATGCTTTGTATATTATAAAGTCAATTATGATATTACTTTTAGTGATCTTGGCAAGTAAAATGTTTATTACAGATCTTTATTTTCTATTCAATTAAACCACAAAATAAGTTAAAATATGTTTAGAATAATGAACTGAATTCTATAAACAAGTGAAACATTGGTTGCTTATATTTTTTTTTAAACAGTAATTTATTAGTTATAATGTATCAGATCACTGAGATAATAAAAATGAATTGTGGGAACTTGCTCAGGAAAATTAAATTTATTTTCACGCGTTGTGCTTTCAGTTGGAGTCCTTAACACTGCATGAAACATATAACTTTACAACAAATCATCTCAAGTGGATGCAAAATTCTGCATAGTGAAATTTAAACTTGTCACCCAAAGCTCTCAGCTAGTAGCAGAAATCCACAGTTGACTTACAGTTTTAAAATTCCTTTATTCAGTCTACAAATCATTCTCTCTTTCTTATACAGGCTTTGTGACCAAGTGCATTCAGTTATTTGAAACCACAGTTGTCCGTCATGGACTGATGTTGGTCGGTCCATCGGGATCTGGAAAGACAAAGGTAGGGCACATTGTTGAAATGCTACATATAATTGTGTCATAATCTGTCAGATTAGGAAAAGGGGAGGTGCAACGAGACCTGGGTGTGCTTGGTCATCAGTCACTGAAAGTAAGCATGCAGGTACAGCAGGCAATGAAGAAAGCTAATGGCATGTTGGCCTTCATTGAGAGAGGATTGGAGTTTAGGAGCAAGGAGGTCCTACTGCAGTTGTACAGGGCCCTGGTGAGACCGCACCTGGAGTATTGTGTGAAATTTTGGTCTCCTAATTTGAAGAAGGGCATTATTGCTATTGAGGGAGTGCAGCATAAGTTCACCTGGTTAATTCCCGGGATGGCGGGACTGACATATGATGAAAGAAAGTGTCGACTGGGCTTGTATTCGTGGAATTTAGAGGGGACCTTATAGAAACATATAACATTTTTAAGGGATTGGACGGGCTAGATGCGGGAAAAATGTTGGGGGAGTCCAGAACGAGGGATCACAGTATAAGAATAAGGGGTAGGCCATTTTGGACTGAGATGAGAAAAACTTTTTCACCCAGAGAGTTGTGAATGTGAAATTCTCTGCCCCAGAAGGCAGTGGAGGCCAATTCACTGGTTGTTTTCAAGAGAGTTACATTTAGCTCTTAGGGCTAAAGGAATAAAGGGATATGGGGGAAAAACAGGAACGGGGTTTTCGATCATATTGAATGGCAGTGCTGGCTCGAAGGGCCGAATGGCCTCCTCCTGCACCTATTTTTCTATGTTTCTAACTTTAGCCATCAAACCATCAATGGAAGTTTTGGAGACACCTTTGTGTCTTTATCTTAATGTTCAAAGTGGGTTGTATTTTGTGCTATTCATCTTACCCGCTTATGATAGCATTTCAGTGTGTCTTTAAGAAAGTGTAACCAAATATCATTTTATCTTGCTAATATCTCTTCATGAACCTCAATCTAGAAATGTAGATTAAAAAAACAGACATGAAGAAAGCATTCCACACAGTATGTTAAAAGATTTGCTGTGTGCAATTATGGTCGCCCAGCTGCAGGAAGGATGTCTTTAAGTTGGAAATGGTGCAGATGAGATTCGCCAGAATGTTGCCTGGGCTTAAGGTCGTGAATTGTCGAGAAATAGTTGGATTGGTGGTGATTTTTTATGTTTAGAGTGTAGGAGGCTAAGGGGTGACCTTATTGAGGTGTACAAGATCATGAGGAGTACCGATAAAGTGAAAGCTCATTGTCATTTTCCCAGGGTTGATGATTTTAAAACCACAGGGCATAGATTTAAGGTGAAAATGAAGGTATTTGAGAGGGACCTAGGGAACAACCTTTTCACTCAGGGTGGTCTACATCTGGAATGATCTGCCAGAGGAAGCTATAGAAGTGAATACAGTTACAACTTTAAAAATACATTTGCACAGATATATTGATATAGGAAGGATTTAGAGATATGGACCAAAAGCAGAATAATGGGACGGCCCCAGAATGCCAATTTGGTCGGCATGGCCAAGGTGGGCTGAAGAGCCTGATTCCATGCTGTATAGCTCTGTGATTATCGGACTAAGTCATGTTGCATCTGTATAAAGTTTTTGTTAGGCCACATTTGGAGTATTGTGTTCAGTTCTGGTTGCCGCATTACAAGAAGGGGGCAGACGTATATTGACTGGATTGGAGAATATCAGATATATGGAACAGTTGGACAAATTTAAGATTGTCTTGCCGGAATGGAGTATATATAATTATGAGAGACATGGATGGTGTAGGTGGTGATAATATTAAATTCTAGAGAACATAGGCTTAAGGTGAGAGAGAAAAGTTTAAAGGAGATTTGTGAGGTAATTTGTTTATTCAGAAGGATACTAGATGTCTGGGTTGAACATCCTGGGGAAGTGGTAGAGACAGAATTAATAACATCATTTTAGGAGCATTTAGACACACGAACAAGCAAGAAACAATGGGATATGGACTTTGTTTAGAGAGATGGGATCATTTTAGATTGGCATCATGGTTGGCTCAGACATGGAAGGCCAAAAGGCCTGTTCTACACTGACTGTTCTATGTCCTAAGAATTACATTAAGCAAATCATATGTGCAGTCAAGTTATGAAATTTTAGATGGTTCTACTCTCTATTTGCAGAGCTATTGTTTAAAATGGGTACAGTTAAAAAATGGTTAAAAAATACGGATTTTAATGTATCAATATTTTCCTATTTTGGATTATAGTATTATTGTAGAGCTATATAATTTAAAAAGGTTAATGTGGAGAAACTGTTTTCTCTTACAGTTGTACAAAGGTTGTTTTAAAAAAAATTGGGCTTGAAGCCACATAGGTTGATTGCGGAGATATTTGCTCTCCCTCCCCCCAGATGAGTTCCCCTGGTCCTCACCTTTCACCCCACCAGCCTCTGCATCAACATCAGCATAAATTGACATCTATTTTACTTTAGTAAAAGTAGAAATCCTATAGAACATTGAGGTGATACATCTAATTTGTTCTCTCTTTGCCTAGTGTTATGAAGTCTTAGCAGAAGCACTGACAGCTTTAAAGGGGAAAAAATCAGTCAGCGGCGAAAAGTATGAAAAAGTCTCTGTGTTTGTTCTCAACCCCAAGTCTATCACCATGGGTCAGTTGTATGGGGAATTTGATGTTTTAACTCATGAATGGTAAGTACAATTGGTTCCTTTAAGTCCTTCTCACAGTGTAAAATATATACGGATATAGAAACCTTATTAATCTTGCAGCCGCTGATGATCTCCCGGCATATTTGTTCCTCTAATTCCTGTGGGGGCGTACAGTACAATCCCACCATTGGGATTATAAAAATAATAGAAATGACATTAATAATTAATATAACTAACTGCCATCCCTAATGCATTAAGACCAAGGAAGAGATACAAAAACAGACCTTTCCTTTTCCTGCCAACACCGTCCACTCAGCCTCCTCACCAAAGTTTCATGAGTCATAGCCGCTATGCTTTCCCTCAGATAGAACCTTCACCCAACATGGCCGCTCCCAATACATAGCCGCTCCCAAAAGGCCACTCCACTAGTGCTTGCCTTCCTGTTGTACACCACCAGGAGCCGCCACTCAAGCATACTAATGGATGCTTTGAATCTCCTGCAGTTCTCCTCATCTCAGCTAGTTATCCACTACTGAAACTAACAATTGCACTGGTTCATGAAAAGAGTTTTCATGAATTTAAAAAAATAAACCTTTATGTATAGTAAACTACAGAATAATTGCAATGCTTTCCATTACATATCTGTCATGTTATCCAGGTACTACACACACTGTTCTTTGTCTTTTTTCAGGACGGATGGCATTTTATCATCACTAATTCGTGTTGGAGCAGCAGCCACTGACCAAATGAAAAAATGGTACATGTTTGATGGACCAGTAGATGCTGTATGGATTGAAAACATGAACACCGTCTTGGATGATAACAAGAAGCTATGCCTCAGCTCTGGAGAAATAATCAAACTCAGTGAGGTAGATAAATATGAAGAATATGCAAATTGTAGAGAAACCCAAAAGTCAGAATCAAATAATTATGGGGAACAGTAACAAAGACACCAAGACCTTAAGTGTAAGAAGGAACTGCAGATGCTGGTTTAAACCGAAGATAGACACAAAAAGCTGGAGTAACTCAGTGAGTCAGGCAGCATCTCTGGAGAGAAGGAATGGGTGACGTTTTGGGTCGAGACCCTTCTTCAGACTGGCCAGCTTTTTGTACCTATCTTCACCAAGACCTTAATATTGACTTTGTGGGTGAAGAGGGGGAGGGGTGAGTATCTCAGAAGACTTGGAATTAAACCCATTGCATCTGCCTGTTGTTAATTCTCATATTGCATTTGAATATTTTGCCAATCACAATAATTCTGATTACCAACCTTCTGCCAGTGTAAATAGCTATTATTTAACAACTATATCAGAACCTTGTGTGAAGTCATTCAAATCTGCTCTTTGGGGAACAACTCCAGATCTTCTGGTCTTTACATGTATGTAACTGAAGTCATTATATTAAGCCAATATATCCTTTACTATTTAGTTTAGAGACACAGCGTGGAAAAAGGCCCTTTGACCCACCGAGTCCACACCGACCACCGATACCCGTACACTAGTCCTATGTTATCCCACTTTTGCATACCACACAGTAGGGGCAATTTACAGAAGCCAATTAACCTACAAACCTGCATGTCTTTGAAATGTGGGAGGAAACCTGAGCATGGGAGAAAACCTACATGGTGACAGGGAAAGCATACAAACCTCACACGGACAACGTCTAGAGTCAGGATCGATCCTGGGTCTCTGGTGCTGTGAGGGAGCAGCTCTACCGCTCTGCCACTGTGCCGCCCTATTCCTAAAGTGATGTGTCGAAAATAGGTAAACATGCTACTCCTGGTGCCTAATATTAACATTTATAACTCCTCTGGGATCATCTTTGCTTCTTATCGTCCCATTACCATTCTGTTTTTGCTTGCAGTATGATTCCTTAGCTACTTAATTATCCAAGCCACCCCCCCCCCCCCACCCACCCAACTCAATGAACCCCTTCCCTCCCTGAGATTCTCTTTCCTATCCTACCCTTCTTGACTTCTGATTTGCCTAGTATCTGTTAAAACCTTTTCAAGTTCCAATAAAAGCACTGAGCAACCTGAAACTTAACCTCTACTGTTTCTGCTTATTATATCTGTAATGTTTAGCAATTCTGATGAAAGGTCTTTAAACTGAAAAGTTAAACTCTATTTCTCTCTTCACAGATGCTATCTGATTTGCTGAGTTGCCTAAATTTACCATTTTACAGAACCTGATTTTGTATTCTCTGTTTCTCTATGCCAAGGATCTTACTGGTCTTTTACCAGCCTTCTCAGCTTGTTTTGGCATTGTAGAAGTCTTTCTGTTCTTGCACTGCATTGTAAACTATGCAATTTAGAAGATAAATCTGATCTCTCTTAGTGATTAGAATGTACTTTCAATTTGCTGTCAAAGCATTTCAATTAAAAAAATCTATGACCTATCTTCAACTTAGTTTAATTTAATTTAACTTCAATTTAGGATTTATACACTTGGATTGGGAGAGACTTCGGAATGGTACTGTTACCAGGGAGCCCACAATATAGGCAGCAAGATCTACCTACATTTTTCTCTAAACATACTCCAGGGCAATTAGCAATTTCTCAGTTGTGCTCAGTATTCTCAGCTTCTCCATCCTACTGACATTCTGTTATAATCATTCAGATCATATGATTCAAGCTAAATGTTAATTTCTTTAATTTTCTCACCTTTATTTAATCTACAATTTAGTTCTCTCTTGCATCCATCTCAGCAGTTTATAGATCATTCTATTTTTCTTCATGTTGATGTGGTGAAAATTGTCTCTGTTGACTATTTCCTTCAAACTTTTAATCAGAAAGATCTTCATACAATCTTATTTTAAGATTAAAGTTTGATACCAGTGAGATGACATTATTATTTTTTCTTTTTAAGGTAATGACAATGATGTTTGAGGTGCAGGACCTGGCAGTGGCCTCTCCTGCCACTGTGTCCCGCTGCGGGATGGTCTACCTGGAGCCGAGCATTTTAGGGCTTGAACCATTTATTGAATGCTGGCTGAATAAAGTTCCCCCATCCATAGAACCCTACAAAACAAAATTGAAGTTTCTCTTTAATACTTTCCTGGAGGTCAGTAACTCGCATTATAGAACACGATGTTATAAAACAATTGTGTCAATGAGTTAATGGTTGGGGGCGAGAGAGTTTCAAACTCACGTTAAGAAAGCTTTTTTCTCGCAGGATTTTCAAAATTGAAGGTCCTTTTAATAGTTTGTGTTATTTTTGTTACTGCAAGTGCAAGTCCAAACTAAAAAGAGTAAAGGCTTTCTGCTACATTGTTCAATAGTGTATCATCCACCCAGCTTTTTTTTTAATGCTTTTATGCTTGTTAATTTCCAAAGTAATTTTTAAACGCTTCTATAGTTCCCGATTGGAATTGCCTTATAACCAATTCAACCCATGTAATTGCCAAATTCCCAAATTCATCAATCACTGCATATCTGTTGAACGGCATGGAAACATATTATAGCAGAACTACCTGTCCATGGATGGGTTGAAAGTGGAGAACAAGTAGAACCTGGCAATGATATAAAGACAGTGGCAGGTTCTCATGCTATTCTGGTCCAAGTTTAATTAAGGTCCAAGTGTAACGTTTTCTTCATCGTTTATCTAAACTTTCAGAATTGTCCAAATAATTTCTTGTCAATTCATCCCAAAATGCTTATGTAATGTATCTACTTCATTGTTTGTAACATGTAAAGTAACACAAATGCATTATCTAAGGTTCTAAGGTTCTTTATTTGTCACATACACCAATTGGTGTAGTGAAATGCAGATTGCCATTGCAGCACATTAAAATACAACATAACAATAATAAAGGAATTTAAACATAAAAACATCCCCCCACAATGGTTCCCATTATGAGGGAAGGCAGAAAGTCCAGGTCCAATCCCCATGTCCACCCATAGTCGGGCCTATTGAGGCCTCCGCAGTCGCCTTTACGGAGGCCCGATGTTCCAGGCCGTTCTCGCCGGGTGATGGTGCTCCGGCATCGGGAGAATCCTCTCAATATCACTATCTGACCTTGTGTGGTTACATAGAGTGAATTAAAAGGAATAAACTCCAATAGTCCGGAAAATCTGCTTGCCCTTCATTACCAAAGTCGAGCATACTGGATTAATGGAGTTTTACTGCAGCTTGGAAATTATGCTGTTGAATTAGACATGAGTCAGAGCGAATATGTCAGAGCTGGATTTCAACAAGATAAATTATTGTTTTTTTTTTCTATTTTGGAACACCCTGAATGTCTCTTAAGATAAATCAATTTTGCGTTGCAAAAATTCCAATTGGGCGAAAACTTCATCTCATGGGTGAAGCTTCTATATACTAATCCGACCGCCAGAATACTAACAAATCAAATACTTTCATCTGAATTTTACCTATTCAGGGGCAATAGACAAGGATGCATTCTCTCTCCCGATACTATTTGCATTAGCCATAGAATCTCTTGCCGAGACTATTAGGTCCCACCCAGGCATATATGGATACAATACTAAACACACTATGAACTAATTTTCCCTGTATGCAGACAATGTACTTTTATACATTACTAACGCCCGAACCAGAATCCCAAATTTACAATCCACTATAGATCAATTCGGCTCCTTCTCTGTCTACGGAATTAATTGGAATAAAAGCGAAATTATGCCAATAATCGAGGAAGACGTCACCCAGCTCCAACAGTTCTCCTTTAGAATTGTTACTGAAAAATTCAGATACCTCGGAGTTTACGTTACCAAGAAATATTCCCTTCTGTTTAAAACAAATTTCCCTCCATTAATCACAAAACTTCATACATATTCAATTTTGGAAAACATTGTCTATTTCCCTCCTCGATAGACTAAATGCCGTAAGGATGATCTTTCTCTCGCAGCTTTTATATCTATTCCAGACAATAACGATAGATCTTCCCAAATCTTTCTTCAAAAAAATTGATTCCATTGTTACTAATTTCATTTGGGACTACAAAAGCCATCGAATACATAAATGACACCTGTGCAAATCCAAAGAGAATGAAGAACTAGCCTCACCTAATTTCCTCTTTTACTATTGGGCAACAAATATTAAAACCATAATTTTCTGGCTGGATGATTCGCACCAACAGGCAAACTGGCTAAAAATGGAAAGAGAAGATTGCTTGCCCTTCTCCATAGGCTCGATTGTCCCGTCTCCAATATTCCTGAATAAGGCAATGTATGAGCATAACCCTATGGTACTATTCGTATCTGGAAACAGTTGAAGCTCAGTCTCAAATTGAGAGACATGTCTCACTTTCTTCCTATTGCAAACTATCCGTCTTTTAAACCCTCTATTTTAGATGGTGTTTTCGCCCAACAGAAGAACAGGGGAATCAACACTGTGGGAGACCTTTATCAGAAGGGGACTCTTTCCTCCTTCCAAGAGTTGCAGGAGAAATATGATCTAAATACTACTCATTTTTTTCAGATACCTCCAGGTTAGGGACTATGTGAGAACATACAGGCAAGACTACTCCTCTGCAGGTCCAGACAAACTCGATGAGTGTTTGAATAATCATGCAGATACAGAGAAGTTGATATCCTACATTTAAATGTCCTTCAAAACATCAATACCCCATCAACTGAGGTTTATTGGCGTGCATGGGAGGGTGAGATGGGTCAACAAATTTCCAACGATATATGGGACGAAAGGTTACAATACATCTACTATTTCTCCTTAAATGCCAGAAACTGCCTGATACAGTTCAAAGTTCTGCACAGGTTATACTACTCAAAAACCAAACTGAGCAAGATTTTCCCCAATGTTTCCCCTCTTTGCGATAAATGTCAGTCTCAAGAAGCCACTTTAACCCACAGTTTTGTACTGTGTACAAAAATAGAACGTCTTTGGACGGAAGTATTCAGCGTCATCTCCAAAACACTGAAAGTCCCATTAGAGCCTGACCCAAAATTAATAATACTGGAAATATCAAAGGCATGTAGCAATCTAACAGTCTTTCAACAACGCTTTCTCGATTACGGTCTAATATCAGCAAAAAAACATACTTAAATTTTGGAAAAAGACTGCAGTCCCTTCAGTGAAGATGTGGATTACAGAAATGACGGATACACTGCATCTAGAGAGAATTAGGGTTGTCTTCAATGATAAACCGGAACAATTTTTAAAAATAGATTGAACACAAATTCGAAACTGATCATAGGGCTGGGTGAGCGGACGCATGGGTAGGTTGACGGATATATCTCCACTTTTTTCTTCTTTCTTTCTTTTCTCTCTCTCTTCTTCTCTTTTTAATTTAATGTTCTGTTTGGAAAATGGTAAAATCGAAGCTGTTCACAAAGTTGTAACATTGTCAAGTTGTTTGTACAATTGCTTCCAATAAAATAAATATTTAAAAAAAAAGATAAATCAATTTCATAATTAAAACTTATCTCCTTTTTTTCTTGTCACAGGATTCAATTTCTCTTGTGCGGAAATCTGTGAAAGAAGTGATTACCTCAATGGACAGTAACCTAACCTTCAGTCTCCTGAAACTGATGGATTGTTTCTTCCAACCCTTGGTGCTAAAAGAGGTTTGATTATAATATATGTGAATCTATATTTACAAACTACATTCAAATATATAATAAAAATGAAAAGTGTAAGATTACAAATTACAAATTAGATGAGTATCCTCCAGTCATCATCACTTTATCCATCTCACTTACCAGAGGCACAACCTGCAAGCAGAGACAAAAATATAAAGAAACAAAAAAATCACTTAGGAAAGAAACTATTAGAAATACTTTTTCAACTTTTGCAGATCAACAACATTGAAGAAATCTTGGTTGTTGGGAGACTACCTATTTAAACATGGTTACAGAAAGTATTCAGCAAGTATTCAGACCCCTTCACTTTTTCCACATTTTGTAACGTTACAGCCTTATTTTAAAATGGACTAAAATCATTTTTTTTATCATCAATTTACACACAATACACCAGAATGAAGAAGCAAAAACAGGTGTTTAGAAATTTTGGAAAGTAATTAAAAATAAATAACAAATATTTCACATTTACATAAGTATTCAGACCATTTGCCATGACACTCAAATTTGAGCTTAGGTTCACCCTGTTTGCATTGATTATCCTTGAGATGTTTCTGGTGAGAACCTCATCTATAGTAGAAGAGGGGAACCCCCGTTCCCTGAAGAATGAGGACATCTCCGATGCCCTGGTGTGGAACACCTCATCCTGGGTGCAGATGCGGTGTGGACTTGGGAGTAGGGGATGGAGTCCTTACAGGAAGCAGGGTAGGAAGAAGTGTAGTCCAGATAGCCATGGGAGTCAGTGGGTTTATAGTCGATGCCGGTCGGTAGTCTATCACCTGCGATGGAGATAGTGAGGTCTAGAAATGGTAAGGAAATGTCAGAAATGGTCCAGGTGTATTTGCGTGCAGGATGGAAGTTAGTGGAGAAATGGATGAAGTCAGTGAGTTGTGTGCGGGTGCAGGAAGTAGCACCAATGCAGTCGTCGATGTAGCGGAGGTAGAGTTCTGGGATAGAGTGAAGATAATAATATGTGGGAGTATCAATAGAATAAGATCCAACAAATCTGTTTGTCTGGCATCATTAACGTTCCCAGTGTTCTGGATTAATGGGGTTGTACTCTACAGCATGGGTCGGCAACCTACGGCCCCCGGGCCGAATGCGGCCCGTGACCCGAAATCATCTGGCCCGCAGGCGTATTTTTTTCCCGTAATTATCCGGCCCGCAGACTTCAGTCACCTCCTGTACTGCCGCGCGTCGCCGACCACGGCCGAGCGCCGAGCTCTGGCTGTACCGCATCCTGCGCAAAGCCGCCGGCACGGCCGCGCACCTTCTGTGTCTGGGCTTCACTGTCGGGATCGGGGTTGTCAATAGACCGGGGACGAGTGAGTGTGAGTATTTGAACCACCGCCTTCAGGACAGAGCCAAGCCAATGGCCCTAAGGTACGCCATGTTCGTGAACACCCATAATTGCGGGCCAGTGCTCCGGGTGGCGTCCTCGAAGGGGCAGGATCTATGTGAACACGTGATTGGATGCCTGCCATCCAGGGCGGAATCCAAGTACACATGATAGAAGTGGCCCGCCATCTACTCGCAGACATGCGTCCTGGCCCCTGTGCAGAACAAGGTTGCCGACCCTTGCTCTACAGTATCTGGTATGAATGTGTTGGTTTTTAAATATACATTTATCCAACAGTAAACATTATGTTTCATTTGTGTCCTAGTAACATGTTACACTATTTAGCTCTTTTAGTTTAGAACATTTATATTACAGTGAATTACAATTACAGTGCATTTTTAAAAATAGATTCACATTATTTAATTTTGACCATAGCCCTATTTTTTTTAAAATTTCAACCAATAAGCTAAGGGATAAAATATGTTCCTGTCTCTGTCTTCTGATAAATATCTCTTAAGATTTACCTCTTTAATCTGTCTTAACTGTTGTGTGTGTGATTCAGTAATACAGTGAATGGTAGGGGTCTGGGTAGTGTTGTAGAGCAAAGGGATCTAGGATTGCAGGTGCATGGTTCCTTGAAGGTGGAGTCGCAAGTCCTTGGAGCGCAGGAGGATGATGGAAGATCTTATAGAAGTGTAGAAGATCATGAGAGGAATAGATTGGGTAGTTGCACAGAGTCTCTTACCCAGAATAGGTGAATCGAGAACCAGAGGACATAGGTTTAAGGTGAAGGGGAAAGGATTTAATAGGAATCTGAGGGGTAACTTTTTCATACAAAGAGTGGTGGAAGTATGGAACAAGCTGCCAGAGGAGGTAGTTGAGGCAGGGACTATCCCAATATTTAGGAAACCTAACAGGTACATGGATAGGACAGGTTTGGAGGAACATGGATCAAATGTGGGCAGGTGGGACTAGCGTAGATGGAACATGTTGGCTGGTGTGGGGAAGTTGGGCCGACGGATCTGTTTCCATACTGTATCACTCTATGACTCCATAATTCTCTGGTGAACATTTAACAATGTTAAAAGCACCATTAAAATACAAGCTGTTGTCCACATACACTTAATTTAGTCTTTCAACTGTGCGTCTCATTGTTACCAGACTCTCAAAACTCTAGAATGTCTCACTATCAATACTTTGCCTACACATGGTTCGTAAAGACAATGTATCCCTGGCCATTAGTCATTGATGCGGCACAAGTGTTTCCAATATTTTCATATCTGGTTGTTCCATACAGAATGCATCCTGTTCTTTTGTCTAGATTTCTCTATAATTATTATTATTATTTTCATTTGAACAGGGTGCCAGATTTCCTATTGAAAAACTGAGGTTATTGGATGACTTAATTGAACCCTGGTTTATTTTCTCCCTGGTTTGGAGTGTTGGCTGTACTGGTGACGCTGCAAGTTATACTATTTTCAACGATTGGTTGAGACAGAAAATGGTGGAGGAGAAGGTATGATTTAAGTGATGTGGCTAATTCAAGTAAAATCTTTCATATTAGAAGTTAAGTTACTTGCAATAATACAGTGCTGATGCAAGGTTTCGACTCGAAACATCGGCTGTCCCGTCAACTCCATAGATGCTGCTTGACTTGCTGAGTTCATCCAGCAGTTTGTTTTATACGCAGTGATTTTTTGTCATTCCAACAGGATTAACCATTTTTTATGCCAGACTATGTTAAGTCTCCAGCACTTATCTTGCCAATACATGTAAAAAAATTTTTTTTATTTAAATTTAAAAAAATGAAAAATGTCCCCCCTTCATTGGTAACTTCAAGTTCATAAGGTTGATGTTTACAATAAATAAGGACTCATACAAGACATGATGGTCACTTATTTTCAGTACTTACAGCTAACCAATTCATTCTTACAGTGCACACCAACATGTGCTTTGAACTTCATCTTCATGCGAAAGCCCTAGGCTTTAAATTCATTCACTAACCCCATGGTAGTCTGTTATCTCCCACCAAGCTAGAGTAGAGAAAGTTTCATGGTTTGGGAGGTTGATTGTGGGGAGGGGGCGGGTTTGCGGGAGAGAAAGGCAGAGGAGGTGGGAGAATATCAGTTGGTCTCGAGAATTGGAGAAACAGGAGAAGATAATATGAGGGTTATAGGTTGGAAGGAGAGGGTTCTATCAGGAGATAGGGAGATGACAATGAGAGAGTAGGAGAGGGAAAAGGCAGTTGGAAGCTTGAGGGGGAGATAATTGGGTGAAAAAATGGAATGGAGGATGAATAATTGGGAAGGAAATAATCAGGAAAAAAGATTGCAAAGATAGTTGACAAAATCAGATGTGGGAATGAATTTATGGACATCACTGTAATTACCAAAAGATCCCTGTGCATATGCACATCATATGCATGAACATAAACATAATTTCACAAGATGAATCCAATTTATATATGCAGAAGGCTGAAAATATAAGAATGTTTCCCTTTAAATGCAAGGTAGGTGCTCCAGAGAAGTGAGATTAGTTTTATATAATTTATATACATAAAGTCAGCCACAATCTTTTGGAGCGACGTGGTCACAGAGCCAGTTTGATAGGGGAAATACTCAATTATATCCATTCTGGCTGGTTATACTGTAGTAGTGCCGCTAAATACTACATGAAGTAAGATGCAGAAATTAATAAACTATAAGCCATCCTTACCATTATAGATGACTCTACATTTCCCTGATGTTGGATTGGTGTATGATTATCAGCTGGATGATGCTGGATTTAGCAGTACGAGTCATGAGGAGGAAGAAATTGATAGAAAGGTATGTTAATTCCTGGCTCAATGTTTGCAAGTGTTTCAGTATATCAAGTGAGTTACTATCATAAACACAATATTTTTGAACTATAATGCTAAGGGATCACCAATTAGTATGTACTTGAATAAAATGTAATGTGAACAGACATAAGTAAATTACCAGACTAGTTTTCTGGAGACCTGGACTAACCGTGTGCGGACAGGACGTCGAAGGACGACAAGCCGAAGCCAAGATGCCATAGCCAAGATGCCGAAACTACATCACCCCCAAAAACCAAGGTAACGAACGGACACAACGCCGAAAGGACAAGACGCAGAACGGACATGATGTTGAAAAGTCGCCGAACGGACATGACGTCTCCGGGGACGGGATTTGTCCGAGACCTCATCAGCGATTGGTCCAGACCTCCGTGTCCATCACATCACTGACCGGGGGGAGACGGGAGGGTGGGGGGGAGCTTGAGCTTTGCGTTTGTAAAATAGTGGCAGTGATTCCAAGCTGCTGCGATTGCCACAGATTCAGTGATGTGCCTGGGCTTGATCCTGACAACAGTTGTTGTATGGAGTTTGTATGTTCTCACCATGACAATGTGAGTTTTCTCAGGGTGCTTCGGTTTGCTCCTACACTCCAAAAATGAACAGGTTTGCAGGTTAAGTGGCTTCGGTAAAATTGTAGGATAGTGCTAGTGTGGTGCGTAGGATAGTAATAGTGTACTGGGTATTCGCTGGTCAGCATGGGCCAAACGGCCCGTTTCTGCGCTGCGCTGTATTTCTGAATAAAAGACTAACTAAAGATGCCTTCGGACACATTTCTGGTTAAGTGTAACACACTAGTATCTTAAGGGCTTGTCCCTCTTTCACGACCTAATTCACGACCTGTTTTACTCATGGACATTTTTCATTATGTTGAAAAAACACCCCGATCTACCTGATGCCACAAGTACCTACGACTAGCATCACAACCTACCCACGACCTCCTATGACCTCATGACAACCATATTGCGAGTATGAGTCAAGGGCAAACTCGGCAGTGGTCGTGAATTAGGTTGTGAAAGTGGGACAGGCCTTAAGCAATAATGTTGAAAATTGATCTGGTACTGTATGTTTCAACCTCAAAAAATGAAATAGATCCAATACCGCTAATTTCCTTCCAATCATGTAGAAACAAGGAACTGCAGATGCTAGTTTACAAGGGGCTGAGGTAACTGGAGAACATGGGAAAATAAGACAGTTTGTGCCTTTTCCTTCCAATCAATCTACCTTCTATCTTCAGCAAAGTGCAACCACATGCCCATGCCATTAATGGCATTACTGCTTGAGTCTCCCATCATTGACATCCTGAGGGTCACAATGGACCAGCATGCAACTGCATCAGCTATGTACGTAGCATGACAATAAGAATAGGTCAGCAAATAGGAATTCTAATCAAAATGCTTTCTTCTCGATTCCTCAAAGCATTTCCCACCATTTAAAGGGCTATCAGAAGCATAATGGAATATCTCCACTTACCTGAATGAGTACAGCTCCAAGAGCATTGAAGGAGCTTGACACCATCCAGAACTTTACAGCCCACTTGATTGGCATCTATTATCCATCCTCCACAACTGGCGGACTATTTCTGCAGTGTATACCATTCAAAGAATGCACTCATTTAGGCTATTTCGACAGCATCTTCTAAACATATGAAGAAGCAATGAATTGCAGATATTGGAAACCTGAGCAAAACACAAAGTGCTGGAGTAACTCAGCAGGTCAGACAACATTTGTGGAGGGAATGGATATGTGATGTTTCGGGTTGGGATACTTATTCAGACTCATTATAGTGGCGGGGAAAAGCTAGAAAAGAGAGTGGGGGGTACAAAGGCTGGCATGTGATAGGTGGTGGTGAGGGGTGGCAGATGGGTGGAGTAACTGAGCAAGTGGTGAAAAAGAGGCAAAAGGGGGTCAGATAAGTGGAGGAGTGAAATGTAAAGCCAGAGAGAGGAGTAAAGCCAGAGTCTTAATAGGAGAGTGCGAGAAATTAGTGTGCAATGGAGTGTGGGAATGGGGAATGCAGGAAAGAGAAAATAGATGGGGAGGTTATTACATAAAAATGGAGAATTCAATTTTCGTACTGTTGGATTATAAGCTATTCAAGTGGAATAGAAGTTGACGTTCCTCCTGTTTGGACTTGGTCTCACTCTAGTAATGGAGGAGGCCCAAGACAGAAGTTAGTATGGGAATGGGAAGGGGAGTTAAAATGGTTAGCAACCGGGAGATCCAGCAGGTCTTTGCAGACTAAATGCAAGTGTTCAAGGTTGTCTAGTTTGGTTGAAATGGTCACCTAGGTCTCACTGATGTAAAGGAGGCCTCATCGGAAGTGGTAGATGAGGATTGAAGAGGTGCATGTGAACCTCTTTCTCACCTGGAAAAGATCCCTGAATGGAGGTGAAGGAGGAGGTATAGGGACAGATCAGTTCAATTTAGTTTATTGTCAACTGTACCGAGGTATAGTGAAAAGCTTTTGTTGCGTGCTATCCAGTCAGCAGAAAGAAACAACATGATTACAATCGAGCCATTTACGGTGTATGCTACATCTCCTGCAAGAGAAAGTACCTTGAGAGCGGGTAATTTAGGTGGGAAGGAATGAATGAACCAAGGACATCCTTTATTGAAGTGGAAATCATGCTTGACTAATCTTCTGGAATTTTTTGAGGATGTATCAAGGAAAATGGACAAGAGAGAGCCAGTGGGTGTAGTGTACCTGGATTTTCAGAGAGCCTTATCAAAGATCCCACATAGGAGATTAGTGGGCAAAATTAGAGATGGAATTGGGGGTAGGGTACTGACATGGATAGAAAATTGGTTAGCAGACAGGAAACAAAGAGTAGGGATTAACGGGTCCCTTTCAGAATGGCAGGCAGACTAATGGGGTACCGCATGGCTCAGTGCTGGGACCTCAGCTATTTACAATATACATTAATGATTTAGATGAAGGGATTACTTAAGGAAGTAGCCTTAGAAATAGTGGATGCATTAGTGATAATTTTTCAAAACTCTTTAGATTCTGGAGTAGTTCCTGAGGATTGGAGGGTAGCTAATGTAACCCCACTTTTTAAAAATGGGAGGGAGAGAGAAAACGGGAAATTACAGACCAGTTAGTCGAACATCAGTAGTGGGGAAGCTGCTAGAATCAGTTATTAAAGATGGGATAGCAGCACATTTGGAAAGTGGTGAAATCATTGGACAAAGTCAGCATGGATTTATGAAAGGTTAATCATGTCTGACAAATCTTATAGAATTTTTCGAGGATGTAACTAGTAGAGTGGATAAGGGAGAACCAGTGGATGTGTTATATCTGGACTTTCAGAAGGCTTTCGACAAGGTCCCACATAAGAGATTAGTATGCAAACTTAAAGCACACGGTATTGTGGGTTCAGTATTGATTCAGTATAGAGAACTGGCTGGCAGACAGGAAGCAAAGAGTAGGAGTAAACGGGTCCTTTTCACAGTGGCAGGCAGTGACTAGTGGGGTACCGCAAGGCTCAGTGCTGGGACCCCAGCTATTTACAATATATATTAATTATTTGGACGAGGGAATTGAATGTAACATCTCCAAGTTTGTGGATGACACAAAGCTGGGGGGCAGTGTTAGCTGTGAGGAGGATGCTAGGAGGCTGCAAGGTGACTTGGATAGGTTGGGTGAGTGGGAAAATGCATGGCAGATGCAGTATAATGTGGATAAATGTGAGGTTATCGACTTTGGTGGCAAAAACAGGAAAGTAGACTATTATCTGAATGGTGGCCGATTAGGAAAAGGGGAGATGCAACGAGACCTGGGTGTCATGGTACACCAGTCATTGAAAGTAGGCAGTGAAGAAAGCGAATGGTACGTTAGCATTCATAGCAAAAGGATTTGAGTATAGGAGCAGGGAGGTTCTACTGCAGTTGTACAGGGCCTTGGTGAGACCACACCTGGAGTATTGTGTACAGTTTTTGTCTCCTAATCTGAGGAAAGACATTCTTGCCATAGAGGGAGTACAGAGAAGGTTCACCAGACTGATTCCTGGGATGGCAGGACTTTCATATGAAGAAAGACTGGATAGACTCGGCTTGTACTCGCTAGAGTTTAGAAGATTGAGGGGGGATCTTATGGAAACTTACAAAATTCTTAAGGGGTTGGACAGGCTAGATGCTAGATTGTTCCCGATGTTGGGGAAGTCCAGAACAAGGGGTCACAGTTTAAGGATAAGGGGGAAGTCTTTTAGGACCGAGATGAGAAAAACATTTTTCACACAGAGAGTGGTGAATCTGGGTGAATTCTCTGTTGATATTGGCCTTCATAACAAGAGGAGTTGAGTAAAGGAGCAATGAGGTCCTTCTGCATTTGTTCAGGGCCCTGGTGAGACCACACCTGGATTATTGTGTGCAGTTTTGTGTGAACTGGAATTTAGAAGGATGAGAAGATTTCTTATAGAAACATAAGATTATTAAGGGATTGGACACATTAGAGGCAGGAAACATGTTCCCGGTGTTGGGGGAGTGCAGAACCAGGGGCCACAGTTTAAGAATAAGGGGTAGGCCATTTATAACAGAGATGTGGAAAATCTTTTTCACCCAGAGAGTTGTGAATCTGTGGAATTATCTGCCTCAGAAGGCATTAGAGGCTGATTCTCTGGATTCTTTCAAGAGAGAATTAGATAGAGCACTTAAAGATAGCAGTCAGGGGAAATGGAGAGAAGGCAGGATCGCGGTACTGATTGTAGATGATCAGCCATGAACACAGCTGGCTCGTAGAACTATTGTCTATTGAACATCCTCTATTACAAAAGACAATGGCAACAGACACAAATGAGCATCACCACAAGTAGAGATTCGCCTCCAAGCCATATAACATCATAATTTGGACATATATCAATTTGTCTTCAGTGTTGCTGGGTCCAAATTTCAAAACCTTCCACCCAACAGCATTGTGAGAATGGCTTCATGACAAATACTGCAGCATTTAAAAAAGCTGAGTAACCACCAACATTTCAAGAGCAATGAGAGATCAGCAATTAATGCCAGTGTAATAAAAATTGCATTGTGATCAATCGAACAAAAGCTGTTACCACATCAGGATTTTGTGCCAGTGACAGAATGCATTTCTACCCTAAAGCCTTCATGAATCATTTTTACAAATCTTGCAGAAACCAGTTTTTTTCCCTCTCTAGAATTGTTGAGTATTTATGTGATATGTATGAAGTGCATCATCAACCACTTGGAATGAATATCTGAAGACTGCAATATTAATATTGCCCAATTTAGTCTGTGGGGCGAGAAGCTTTTTCGTTCAGGTTCGTGACCCAACTCACGGAACTACCTAAATTTATATAAATCATACCTGAAACTCGTCAAGACCAAAACCTGCACATTTTTAAGAAATATGAGAAAAAACATTTTTTGAGTAATAATTGCCCAATCAATCCATGTTTGACATTGAGGTTGGACGCAAATTGACCAATCCCGCGCTTTGTTTTATGGTCGTTAGGCAGCGAGGACCCTGGGGTCATGGCTGCCTCCTCATTAACACAAACAAGGGGGCAGATTATTATCTCAATGGGGTTAGGTTAGGTAAGGGGGAGGTGCAGCGAGACCTGGGCGTCCTTGTACACCGGTCACTGAAAGTTGGCTTACAGGCACAGCAGGCAGTGAAGAAAGTTAATGGAATGTTTGGCCTTCATAACAAGAGGATTTCAGTATAGGAGTAAAGAGGTTCTTCTGCAGTTGTATAGGGCTCTGGTGAGACCACACCTGGAGTATTGTGTACAGTTTTGGTCTCCTAATTTGAGGAAGGACGTCCTTGTGATTGAGGCAGTGCAGCGTACGTTCATGAGATTGATCCCTGGGATGGCGGGACTGTCATATGAGGAAAGATTGAAAAGACTAGGCTTATATTCACTGGTGTTTAGAAGGATGAGGGGGATCTTATAGAAACATATAAAATTATAAAAGGACTGGACAAGCTAGATGCAGGAAAAATGTTCCCAATGTGGAGCGAGTCCAGAACCAGGGGCCACAGTCTTAGAATAAATGGGAGGTCATTTAAGACTGAGGTGAGAAAAAAAAATTTCACCCAGAGAGTTGTGAATTTATGGAATTCCCTGCCACAGAGGGCAGTGGAGGCCAAGTCACTGGAGAAATTTAAGAGAGAGTTAGATAGAGTTCTAGGGGCTAGTGGAGTCAAGGGATATGGGGAGAAGGCAGGCACGGGTTATTGATAGGGGACGATCAGCCATGATCACATTGAATGGCGGTGCTGGCTCGAAGAGCCGAATGGCCTCCTCCTGCACCTATTTTCTATGTTTCTATTACATCAAAAACAATAACAAGGTTTCTAAGGAATAAAGGTAACGCTCACCTTGCTGTTCATTTTGATTATCAATTGATTTATCTTTATAAAGTTATAATGTGAACTGTTAATTAAAAATGATAAATAACAAATGTACAGCTAGGGTTAGTGTTAGTCAGTCAGTCAGTCGGTCGGTCAATCAATCAGTCAGGCTTGTCGGTAGGCCGATGGATGCTGTGTCGGTAGGCCGATGGATGCTGTGTCGGTAGGCCGATGGATGCTGTGGAGGATTGGTCGGGCCGTTGGGCCGCCGGTGGGTGGTGAGAGTTGAGCCGGGCCTGTCGGCCTACCGACAAGCCCGGCTGATGCCAGTTCTTTACAGATAACTTATTTTTTTAATAAATGTCTCTTATTAGAATATATATATTTAAGCTTTTTGTAATCATGTGTCACCTCGTCGCTCTGGTTTGTGTAACAGGTACATTGGGTCGACTGGATGGTATCTGCACCAGAAATAGAAATTACACCAGAGACCAATTACTCTGACATTATTGTTCCAACCCAGGACACCATACGCATGTCACAAATGCTGTCGATGCTTCTAACCAACAAGAAACCAGTAAGTTATTTCATTGGTTTATTTAAGGAATGGAGTAGTCCAGATGAATTGCATCCATGTATTTTGAAATATATCTAGGGAAGTACAAGTGGCACATACTTAATAACATTTAACAAAATGGGTACTGTACATGTTTCCCAGGACACTATAAATCAGCCATACATCGGTGATACAAACATTAATTGAACTCTGCTGAAGAAATAAAGAGGAACAATTCTTGGTTGAACTCATTCAGTTCTCATAAAACATGACCAAAGCCGAAGAGTTGTCAGGGTACTTTTGTGGAATGAGTACATCTAGATTTCCAAATAAATAAAATAAAAGTGCATGGAGGCATTAGAAATGTAGCAGAATGGACAGTAACTTATTTCAAGATAGGAAGTGCAGAAATTCACAGCAGATATAAAGTGGACAGTAGGAATCGACAAGTATCAGTGAGAGGAATAATGATGTTCACAATTTATGTTAACAATTTAATCTGCCTTAAATAAAAAGGAGCTTCTTAAAGTGATCCTATTTTCTCTACCATCTTTCATTATAAGAAATAAACCTAGAAAGTACACAAAATATGTTTATGTAGGGAGCTAAACATAGAAACATAGAAAATAGGTGCAGGAGGAGGCCATTTGGCCCTTCGAGCCAGCACCACCATTCATTGTGTTCATGGCTGATCATCCACAATCAGTAACCCGTGCCTGTCTTCTCCCTATATCCCTTGATTCTGCTAGCCCCTAGAGCTCTATCTACCTCTTTTAAATTCATCCAGTGCATTGGCCTCCAATGCCTTATGTGACAGAGAATTCCACAACTCTCTAGGTGAAAAAGTTTTTTCTCATCTCAGTTTTAAATGGCCTCCCCTTTATTCTTAGACTGTGGCCCCTAGTTCTGGACTCCCCCACATTGGGAATTTTTTTCCTGCATCAAGCTTGTCCAGCCCTTTTATAATTTTATACGTTTCTATAAGATATCCTCTCATCCTTCTAAATTCCAGTGAATACAAGCCCAGTCTTTCCAATCTTTCCTCAGATGACAGTCCCGCCATCCCGGGGGTTAACCTCGTGAATTTACGCTGCACTGCCTCAATAGCAAGGATGTCCTTCCTCAGATTAGGAGAGCAAAACTGCACACATTACTCCAGATGTGGTCTCACCAGGGCCCTGTACAACCGCAGAAGGACCTCTTTACTCCTATACTCAAATCCTCTTGTTATGAAGGCCAACATGCCATTAGCTTTCCTCACTGCCTGCTGTACCTGCAGTATCCTTACAGTATCTTCTACTAATACTGCAAAGGGTAACTTTAATATGTTGTTATTAATATTCCTACGCCTGTCATGAAGATTGTTTTTGTTTTCCATCCCCTTAAGGTGCTATGCATTGGACCGACAGGAACTGGAAAGACCATTGTCATCTCTGACAAGCTTCTTAAAAAGATGCATCCCGATTGCATCTCACATTTTTTGATATTTTCAGCTCATACATCCGCTAATCAAACACAGGATTTTATTGACAGTAAACTTGATAAGAGGTAAGTTTGTGGATAAGATACTGTAGAGCAGGAAGAGTTCAACAACTCTTGACAGCCTTGTAAGCTTCCAAGCACATTATAGCTACCAAAATCATAGAAATGCCAGTTTGATCTTTTATGAGTTCCTATTCATCAGGAACTCCATGAGTATAAGAAGTACATTTATGAAAGCAATCAGGACAAAGAAATGGAGTTGGCAGACAAAGTAAAGGAAAGTTTGAAAAGTCTCTACAAGTATATTAAGAGTAAAAGGGTGGTGAAGGAAATAATAGGTCCCCTTAAATATAATCGTGGCTATCTTTTGTATAGAACTGCAAGAGAGGGGGAGATTTAAATGGATACATCTCATTCATTTTTAATGAGGAGAAGGTCATGGAAGCTAAAGAATTGAGACATAGGCATTGTGGTGTGTTAGGTCATATACGAATGACCATAGAGGAAGTATTGGTGGTTTTAAAGTTCATTAAAGTGTTGAGGTTCACTTTCCCTTAAACAGACAAAAACGCAAATAAAATCAGTAATCAAGCAGTGAAATCTTTATTTCGCCAGGCGGGTGTGGTAAAGACTCTTACAGTTCAGTGTGGTAAAGACTCTTACAGCCTGAAGTGGTACTGCATGTCGGCACAAACAATGTCGGAAAGAAAGGGATGAATATTCTGCAGCGTGACTTTAGAGAGCTCAGAAAAATGCTGAAAAGCAGGACCTCTAGAATGGTTATCTCCAGTTTGCTTCCAGTTCCTTGTGCTGGCAAGAGCAGGAACAGGGAGATACAGGACCTGAATGTGTGGCTGAGGAACTGGTGCAGGGGGCAGGGATTTTTAGACCACTTGGATCTGTTTTGGAGTAAGGGGGAACTGTGCAAAAGAGACGGATTGCACCTTAACAGGTGGGGGATCAGCATTCTGGCAGGCAAGTTTGCCAATGCTACACGGGTGGTTTTAAACTAAATAAGGGGGGAGGGGGGGGGGGGAGGTGTCAAATGGGATAGTCAAGGACGGAGTTAAGGGAAAGAGAGTAAAGGGATAGTTAATGACCCCCAGATTTAACAGGAAAACAGAAAACAGGAAAGAAAGCTCACAAAGCTGTTCCAGCTGCTACGGTCAGGCAAACGCCTCCGTTGCCATGCGGTGAGAACGGAGAGGTTGAGAAGGAGTTTCTTCCCAGAGGCCATTCGGACTGTAAACGCCTATCTCACCAGGGACTAACTATACTGAACGTTTTTCCTTCCATTATTTATTATGTAAAAGAATATGTGTGTTATGATTGTGTTTATAGTTTGTTTGATTGTTTGGTTGTTTGTCTTTTGCACAAAAGTCCGCGAGCATTGCCACTTTCATTTCACTTCACATCTCGTATGTGTATGTGACAAATATACTTGACTTGACTTGACTTGACAAAGGGATAGGAGAGTATAGCCAAGTTTAATAGGGATCGATGTGAAAGGTGAGATGCGTAAGGAATTAAAAATATTGTTTATGAACGCGCGAAAGTATAAGAAGTAAAGTAGATGAGCTTGAGGCGCAGTTAGAGGTTGGTAGATATGACATTGTGGGGATTACTGAGACGTGGCTGCAGGAGGATCGGGCCTGGGAACTTAATATTCAGGGTTATACATCCTATAGAAAGGACAGGCAGGTGGGCAGAGGAGAGGGGGTAGCTCTGCTGGTGAGGGATGGAATTCAGTCCCTTGCGAGGGTAGACATAGGGACTGATGAGGTAGAATCACTGTGGATTGAGTTGAGGAATTGTAAAGGCAAGAAGACACTAATTGGTGTTATCTACAGACCCTCAAATAGTAGCCCGGATGTAGGGTGTAAGTTGCAGCAGGAGTTAAAACTGGCATGTAACAAAGGTAATGCCACTGTGGTGATGAGGGATTTCAATATGCCGGTAGACTGGGAAAATCAGGTTGGTTCAGGACCCCAAGAAAGAGAATTTGTAGAGTGCCTCCGAGATGTATTCTTAGAGCAGCTTGTAATGGAGCCGACCAGAGAAAAGGCAATTCTGGATTTAGTGTTGTCCAATGAACCAGATTTGATAAGAGAATTTGTGGTAAAGGAACCGCTTGGAGGTAGTGATCATAATATGATTAGTATTAATATGCAATTTGAGGAGGAGAAGGTTAAATCGGAAGTGTCAGTGATGCAGTTGAACAAAGGGGACTATGAAGGCATGAAAGAGGAGCTGGCCAAGGTAGACTGGAAAGGGATCCTAGCAGGAATGACGGTGGAACAGCAATGGCAGGAATTTCTGGGCATAATCCAGAAGACGCAGGATCATTTCAATCCAAAAAGGAATAAAGATTCTAAGGGGAGTAGGAGGCAACCGTGGCTGACAAGAGAAGGGATAGAAGAGACAAGAGACAAGACAAGAGACATTTAGTGTCACATGTACCAATTGGCACAGTGAAATTTGTGGTCACCATACAGCCATTTGACTAAAAAAAGAGCCCAGAACACGATAGTCTTTAACATAGACATCCCCACACAGCGGAATCAAAGTTTCCCACTGTGAGGGAAGGCACCAAAGTTCAGTCATCCTCCTCCGTTGTTCACCCGTGGTCGGGGGGCTCCCGAACCCCTCGCTGTCGCCGCTACGGGCGGCCAGATGTTCAGGCCCGCTCGCCGGATGATGGAACTTCGACGTTGGAACGGGAGAACATTATAATATAACGAAAAGAAAAGATGTATATCACAGCAAAGAGTAGCCAGAAGCCAGAGGATTGGGAAACTTTCATAGGACAACAGAAGGAAACAAAATGGGCAATACGGGCTGAAAAGATGAAGTACGAGGGGAAGCTGGCCAGGAATATAAAGAAGGACAGTAAAAGCTTCTTTAGATATGTTAAGGGAAAAAGAGTAGCAAAGTCAAATGTGGGCCCCTTGAAGGCAGACACGGGTGAAATTATTATGGGTAATAAGGAGATGGCAGAAGAATTAAACAGGTACTTTGAATCTGTCTTCACTAAGGAAGACACAAAAAATCTCCCAGATGTACTGGAGGACAGAGGATCTAAGGGGGTAGAGGAACTGAAATAAATTTTCATTAGGCGAGAAATAGTATTGGGTAGTAATGGGACTGAAGGATGATAAATCCCCAGGGCCTGATGGTCTGCATCCTAGGGTCCTCAGGGAGGTGGCTCTAGAAATAGTGGACGCATTGGTGATCATTTTCCAATGTTCAATCGATTCAGGATCAGTTCCTGTGGATTGGGAGATAGCTAATGTTATCCCACTTTTCAAGAAAGGAGTGAGAGAGAAAACGGGGAACTACAGACCAGTTATCCTGACTTTGGTGGTGGGAAAGATGCTGGAGTCAATTATTAAAGAGGTAATAATGGGGCATTTGGATAGCAGTAAAAGGATTAGTCCAAGTAAACATGGATTTATGAAAGGGAAATCATGCTTGACTAATCTTCTGGACGTTTTTGAGGATGTGACAAGTAAAATGGATGAAGGGAAGCCAGTGGATGTAGTGTGTCTAGACTTTCAGAAAGCCATTGATAAGGTCTCGCACGGGAGACTGGTGACTAAAATTAGAGCACATGGTATTGGGAGTAGGGTGTTGACCTGGATAGAAAATTGGTTGGCAGACGCTAAGCAAAGAGTAGGAGTGAACGGGTCCTTTTCAGAATGGCAGGTAGTGGCGAGTGGAGTGCTGCAAGGCTTGGTGTTGGGGCCGCAACTGTTTACCATATATATTAATGATTTGGAAGAGGGAAATAGGAGCAACACTAGCAAGTTTGCAGATGACGCAAAGCTGGGTGGCAGTGTGAACTGTGAAGAGGATGTTAGGAGGTTGCAGGGTGACCTGGACAGGTTGAGTGAGTGGGCAGATGCGTGGCAGATTCAGTATAATATAGATAAATGTGAGGTTATCCACTTTGGCGGCAAAAACAATGGGGCAGATTATTATCTCATTGGGGTTAAGTTATGTAAGGGGAAGGTACAGCGAGACCTGGGTGTCCTTGTACACCGGTCACTGAAAGTTGGCGTGCAAGTACAGCAGACAGTGAAGAAAGTTCATAGAATTTTGGCCTTCATAACAAGAGGATTTCAGTATAGGAGTAAAGAGGTTCTTCTGCAGTTGTATAGGGCTCTGGTAAGACCACATCTGGAGTATTGTGTACAGTTTTGGTCTCCTAATTTGAGGAAGGACATCCTTGTGATTGAGGCAGTGCAGCGTAGGTTCACGAGATGGCGGGACTGTCATATGAGAAAAGATTGAAAAGACTAGGTTTGTATTTACTGGAATTTAGAAGGATGAGGGGATATCTTATAGAAACATATAAAATTATAAAAGGACTGGACAAGCTAGATGCAGGAAAAATGTTCCCAATGTTGGGCCAGTCCAGAACCAGAGGCCACAGTCTTAGAATAAAGGCCATTTAAGATTGAGGTGAGAAAAACTTTTTCACCCATAGAGTTGTGAATTTGTGGAATTCCCTGCCACAGAGGACAGTGGAGGCCAAATAACTGGATGGATTTAAGAGAGAGTTAGATAGAGCTCTAGGGGCTAGTGGAATCAAAGTATATGGGGAGAAGGCAGACACGGGTTATTGATTAGGGACGATCAGCCATGATCACAATGAATGGCGGTGCTGGTTCGAAGGGCTGAATGGCCTCCTCCTGCACCTATTTTCTATGTTTCTAGTATGTAGATACAGTCTATACAGAGTATCCCCACACATAGGGGCAGTGATTAAGAACATGTATTTATACTCCAATAATCAGCAATTCAGCAATATCTTATCTACAGAGCACAGTACAGCCTCTTGCTTCTTAAGATTGACAGCATCTTAAGATTGACAGCTTCTTCTGAGAGAGGAAGAGTTAGCCATATATGGTTATATGAGAAGGCTGTTTTTCTGCAGAACAAGCATTTTGGGGTTTTTTGCTAAAAGACGCACATTATAATCTTATAGAGCAAGGGTAAGAGCCGAGAGTCTGAACATCCTCTAAATTTTTATATTATAGAGGAGACATTCATGAAGTTGTGCTTGTTATCTCGCTTGTGTTATTGGAAAAAGCACATAAACATCTTGTTAGCCTTGTTAGTTTAATAGGAGCAAGGGTAACAGCTCTCTGCTGGCTTTGCAATTAATAGGAGAAAGGTCTTTGGTTTCAGCTGAATCCATTTATGTAAAGTTTAAATCTTTTAAACTTCCTCAAAAGTGGATAAATTCCCACCAAGGTGGATAAATCCCAGGACCCAGAGTGCCTGCTTGCATGCCAATACCGTGTGCATTATGGTAAAAATAGTGCGCTTGTGCTGAGTTTCCAGGTTAATCTTGCTCTAAATGGAACAGTTATTGGGAAATATTGTTTGTGGTCTACAAACACGCCAAAATGTGTGATAGATAACGTTTCATGCCTCTGATTGGTTAAAATTCAAAAGAAAAAATAGCATATAAACATTTGCGTTCTTGCCATTATACTTACTGCTACATTTAAAATATTATTACCCACCATGATGTTTCTTTATGTCCTTATTTTCCTGATCATTTTTTCCCCGCAGGCGCAAAGGTGTGTATGGGCCGCCTCTTGGAAAGTATTTTGTATTTTTCATTGATGACCTGAATATGCCAGCTCTTGAGACATATGGAGCCCAGCCTCCCATTGAAATCTTGCGGCAATGGATGGATCATAAAGGCTGGTATGACAGGAAACTGATAGGTATGTTTTGATCTTTGTTTTTGTTCTACTATGTATTGTCTACTGCAAGGCTAATAATTACAACAAAACTACCAAACACAGCTAAGTCATTAATCATGTCATCCTTGCACATCTGGCCTATGTGACTCTGACCTACCCTCTGATATCTTTCAGCCAGTTGAAGGGCCCTTTCAGTTGGATAATAAATGCTCGACAAGATAGTGTTTTCCACATTGCATGACAAAAAAATAAATTCTCACTGACTTTCATCTCCTCACCCTAGAACTTGCAATTTCCTAGAAATTAAATTAAATGTACATGAATTGGCGAGCAGTGCAGGAAAAATTGGCAGTAAATATCATCCGAGTAACATTCAAATGCTGATGCTAAATAATTAAGTTGGTGTATCATTATTATTTCAAACACGTGATTGGGTTTCTTAGATTTTGGGGTCTTTGAGGTTTCACCCTCTTGGTACACATTTTCAGAGATCTCTGAACAAATTGTTGGTGCATCTTGAAACCGAGATTCTGCCAAATCAGAAATGGAGAGAAATCAGGTAATTAGGCCACAAAGTAGGCCACTTTTTATTAAGTCTTTCAAATAGACATATGTGTTGCATTAGGGACCTGATGGGTGAACGAGTCTGAAATAGGTGTTCAATCTGCCAACTACACCCAAGGGGTCTGGGCATTTGGCAGGGCATCTGGGCAATGGAAATGTGGCTATAGAACAGAACATAGATAAATAGGTTCACTAAAGATTAAATACTATATAAATGTTCAGAATCATTAGAAGGATTAGTTAAAGTGCAATACAATACAATACAATACAATAATACTTTATTGGCCAAGTATGTTTTCAAACATACGAGGAATTTAATTTGCCAAGTCAGTCATACAATAAGTATGATAATAAGTAGATGATGTGAAAAACAAATTTGGGACATTTAGATAAGTAATAATGTGGAGGTATAATAATAATAATAATAATGGATGGGATTTATATAGCGCCTTTCTAATACTCAAGGCGCTTTACATCGCATTATTCATTCACTCCTCAGTCACACTCGGTGGTGGTAAGCTACTTCTGTAGCCACAGCTGCCCTGGGGCAGACTGACGGAAGCGTGGCTGCCAATCTGCGCCTACGGCCCCTCCGACCACCACCAATCACTCACACACATTCACGCACAGGCAAAGGTGGGTGAAGTGTCTTGCCCAAGGACACAACGACAGTATGCACTCCAAGCGGGATTCGAACCGGCTACCTTCCGGTTGCCAGCCGAACACTTAGCCCATTGTGCCATCTGTCGTACATATAGAAGCAGGTGGTGAAAAAAATAGATGAAATGAACTGGGACGAGGTTTATATGAAACAAAAACCAGGCATACTTCTTGAGTGAAAGGTCTATGTGGTTTTGCCGTTTGTTTTCAGACCTCATCTACAAGATGACAGAAACGGAGGTGACCTTCTAGCACATTAGCTTTGGGGCAGAAGAGAAATAACTTTGACTTCTGGCTTGGGCAAGTGCTCAATTTCTTTGAAATGTCCAGGGAAAATTATTTAATAGGTTTTATTGAAACATGCAGCACCTGAGGGTACTCCAATTAGCTAGTAATTAAAATGCTGTTGTTGTTCTATGACATTGGGGTCTCATTTACACGTTAATAACCCAGGCAAGTGCCTTAGCCACCAAAAACAGGCCTTGTTAAGGCGGGTGGAAAATAGTGTGGATGAGATCCTCGGTTTTGGAAGATGATTTTAATGGTGTCACCATTCTTGCCAGCTCAGGTAAGTTAAATTTGTTTCAGAGTTATTTATAAAATAATTTTTTTAATACTGCAAATAAACGTGATTTCCCAAGAAACGTGTGGAAAAATTAACATCTGATCAGATATTCACTTTCAAAACTTCAAACTAGCAGGAATATAATATTGAGTCAGATGCTTTTGCTCTGACATACAGTATGCCCTCATTTTGCAGGAAGATTTAAACAACTAATGGATATCAACTTTGTCTGTGCCATGGGACCACCGGGTGGAGGAAGAAACCAAATTACTGCACGATTTTCCCGCCATTTCAATTATCTATCTTTTATTGAAATGAATGACAACAGCAAACTGAAAATATTTTCCACAATCTTGGACAGCTGGTTGGGTGAGTGCCTCAAATAGAGATTATACCCCTTTTAAGATCCAGTGAAAATATTCAGACATTAAATTAATTGTAGAGGTGAAAAATGGAAGATGAAAAGCCCTGTGAGGGAACCTATCAATGTTTAAAAAAGTGGCATTGCCGAATCTTACAACACACAAGGATGCAACTCACTGTGCCTGTCCCAGCGCTTTGAAGGAGCTAGCAACTGATTCTGATCTTAGGTCCAGTTCTGTTTTGTAAGTCATTGTTGAACATGCTTCCACAATTCATTCAATTCATTCTGCATCATAGTATCCTATTGTGTAATATAGTATAAATACATTTATTTCATGAACATAATCAGAAAATTAAGCACATTAGGTTTTAATTTAGGATTTTACTTCGGAGTCACGTGAGTGACTACGTGAAGAACCCCGTACAGCCGCACATGCATCAATACGTCAGACAAAGCTCCTCCAGCGGGTAAGTTTAAACTTCAGGTAAGTTTGTATTTCTTACCTGTTTTGTTTCCTTGCAGGAACCTCTTGTTCCAGAGGCTTCCTGCCGGATGATTCGCGAGGACCGACGAGGGAACCAGCTATGGGCTGCGGGGTAACCCCGGTTCTCGCCGCGGAAGCTGATAGCTGGGGAATGTCGGCTTTCGCGAGGTCAGTCGCTGACGGGGTGGTCAGTGATTTTCAGGCGCTCCGGGTGCCGGGAGGGTTTCCCTCCGATAGGCATAAGAAGCTGGGGTTCCCGGGGAGGGGACCTCCAGTAGACCGGGTGCCGGGAGGGTTTCCCTCCGATATAAATATAGATGCTGGGGTTCCCGGGGAGGGGACCTCCAGTAGACCGGGTGTCGGGAGGGTTTCTCTCCGATATAAATATAGATGCTGGGGTTCCCGGGGAGGGGACAACCAGCAGACCGGGTGTCAGGAGGATTTTCCCCGATATACATATAGATCCTGGGGTTCCCGGGTAGGGAAAATCCAGTAGTAATGTGGCTCTCAGACCGCAGGGGTCCCCAGGATAGGGGTTAAACGGACCGGAACGGTCAGCCCTGGTGCCGGTAGGGTTTTTCCCTCCGGCAATATATATGGGCGCTGGGATTCCCGGAGAGGGGAAATCCAGCAGCAATGCGGTGCCCAGACCGCAGAGGTCCCCAAGATATGGGGTAAACTGACCAAAGTGGTCAGCCCTGGTGCCGGGAGGGTTCCCTTCCGGTAGGGAGAAAAAATTTGGAGGCTGGCCAGGATGGAGCCCTAATGGAGAGGAGGCTCATTCTAGATACACTCTAACAGCAGGAGTTGTGTCAGTGCGGGACTATGCGAGAGTCCGCGCCAGCAGCAGGGCTGTTTAAAGGGGATGCTGAGTCTATGGCAGTGTTGGGCAGATGGGAGAGCCCGTGCCAGCAGCGCCTTGTAACAGGGCTGCTTAATGGGGATGCCGAGTCTATGGCAGTGCCGGCCTATTGCTCTAGGCCGTGCCAGCAGCGCTTTGTAATAGGGCTGCTTAATATATGGCAGCAGCACCTGTAGAAGGGCTGCATAATGTCTCCCTCATGGAGGAGGTGAGCTTACCGGGGCAGTTTTGTTCTGACCCTGAAGTTGGAGGTATTGCAGAACAGCATACCCCAAGCCATGGAAGCCGCCGGGTCAGTATTAGGCTGACGCCAAGCCCATGCCAGCGTCGGCCTGTTGGAGAGGCCGCGCTAGCAGCGCCTTGTAGCAGGGCTGCTTAATGTCTCCCTCATGGAGGAGGAGAGCATGCCGGGTCAGTATAAATCTGACGCCGAGGCTGAGGGTATAGCCGTGGAGCATACCTCAAGGGATGAAGGGCACGTGTCAGAGGTACCATTCCTGGCAGCAAGGTTGCCATCCCAACACAATGCAGTGAACACTGCTATCAGGGGACGTTAGAGCCACTCGTCAAATCTTCTATTCAGGTAAGACCTATCCCACAGGCAAAACCTGGAGGATGAAGCATAAGCTGTTGGACCAATTAGGCCACCGACGAGGAAGGCTTCATAGTTCGGTGACAACGCACCCCACGACTTCATCGGCAGTAAGCGGTTCACTGAAGCTGGTAGCAGCATGAAATCTGACCAGAGTTACTCTACAACTATGTGACCACGAACAAGTTGGGAAGATTTAAAATTGGTTGTACAATACACAAATGATTAAGACATTGTCATCTACTCAGAGGCATTAAACCAGTTAAAACTGGACATTACTAGTATTCCAAGCAGGTTGGAATTGGGCCAGAATTGTGTTGAGCCAGGTTCAGTATTTTAGCCAGGTTTGCCTTCGAGACAGGCTCGGAGATATGGGCAGAATTGTCTTTCAAGGCAAGGTCAGAATTATGGCAAGAGTTGTCTTGGGACATGTGAGAATTATCGGAACCGGGCCAGAGTTGCCGTTCAGGGCAGACACGAAATGATGGCAGGCGTGGCCTGGTCATTATGAAAGAAGGGTGATTAAACTGATTTCATAGGGTTTTCCATTGTGGAAAACAGTGATCATCAGAGATATTTGGAGGCATTGCTATGATGAGGCGATTTAACGGTATGATGACAATAAATCATTCAAAGGACTACTCAGAGTTCAAAAACACTTGTTATGTATTGTCTGAATTATATTTTGACGCTGTATTTGGCTAAAATCCACCGTTTCAGTCTCAAACTACTTGAGAAATTGTTCTCCTCTATCCAGTTAAATTAAGTTGGGCAACAGATTGGAGTCAATAGAAACCTGGAACAGCCTTGTTGTTATAAAGCAGTTTTCTATTCATTAGACAAATTGGCAATGTAATAGATGTGATGCAGCTGTGCAAGTGGGAGAATTGACAGCATGCTTAATGGCAAACTATAAAGGTCCAGGAAGGTCGTTGATAACACACCTTTGCTATTACCAGCTGAAGCTACTAAAGTCACTATGATGGACAAACAGTATTCAGCATTGCTCCAGTAGTTGATCAATAAATATGTCATTATATTGCAAAATTATGCTAATGGCCTAAGGTGGGAAAATGTGAATGTCATCGCTAGTTGGAGGTGGAGGAGATCTGCATGAGTTATTAATTCTTCAGTTATTGGTATAAACTATCTATAGACCCTACGTGCATTTTATGGGTTAAAGAGTGATTGAGCGAATATGCATAGCTGCATGCTCAACTTCATGTTGATACACTATGATGGTGGCATATGATAATCACGGGGGTGCAATCAAGTAAAAGAATCCTGTAATAGGTACATAATCTAATTTGCCACTGGAGTATCATCAAGTACAGATCAATGACAACACAGCATGGGTGTTGGACCACACCGTATTTATGAAATTCTGATTCAATGCAACACCAAATATAGATATGTTGTTTTCATGCTAATTCACAGGTTGCAAAAATGTGTGGCATAACAGTGGTGAAAGATACATTCTCGCTACAAGCAGGAGGAATGGTCTTTTATGTCTTCCTCCATTTGCTTTATGAGTCGGAAATAAAGTCATCAAGAGCCCGCTTTAGGTTCCAGCTGTGGGATTAGCCTATGCAGTTTGATTCCCGATTTGTCGGGAATAATAATAATAATGCAACCTTGTATGGTTATTTTAAACGTAACTTACTGGTTCAACCTGTGGCTCGGGAAATCAGCCGTTGCATGATAAAATCAATTTATGTTCTACAGATTCTCAATAGACTGCCTACGGCTTGGGTTGTCACACCTATTCTTGTATATATTCATAGTGCTGGAATAGTACCAAAAAGCAGTACTTTGCTTCTTCAGGAGATGGGAAGCATTTGTTTGATGTCACATTTAAAATGGTACAGATTCTGAGCTATTGGAGTTCATTTTAAATGGCCTTTGACAATATTGAGTTATAGGGTCATTAACTGTGCCAAGGTGCTTTCCATCAGGTTTACTGCAGCAAACGAGATCTACTTTGTTGGGTTCACCCCGGATATCGAGTTAGTAAAGGATATCTTTAACACAAGCACAATGCAGTATGGGAGGTTGACATTGTGTTAACACTATTTCACCAGGGGGTTCCAACTACACTCTTAGCTTTGGCCGGATCTCATTAGGTAGTTATCCTCCTGGCACTGGTTTAGCACAACAGGTCACTCGCTACATAATTGTGACAGGAGAGGATGATTACATCTGCAAATATATGTATAGTATTTTATGTTATAATTTATTTAAGCAGAGCAGTAGGGGTGTCAGGTCTCAAAATAGGTCAAGGCATACCTGGGGACCTTTCGTTATGTGAGGGCACACATATACAACAATATGTCAAGGTCACCAAGAGCCTTTGAGACTCTGAGCTAGCTAGCTATGATTGTTAGTTACAAAAAATGTTATAAGAACGTATCTGTTCAGATTTTGCCAGGTGTTAAAACGGAGTTGAGTTATGCAGGAGTAGATACTGATCCGGATCTCACTCCACCAGGGCTGCTATAACAGCAGCAGCAAGGGTTAATTACGTTCCGCTGGACCACATCCTAACGGCTGTAGCGTGGTCAAATGAACAAATTTTCAAACATTTTATAATAACCCGTTACCAGACCAGGGTTATTTCTCAATTTATTTTACGTTCTGTTATAGGTTCCATCCGGATGAGAGATGTGACTATTGTTATTACTTTATTTAACAGCATCAGCATGTTTAAATCTATGTCATGACTGTATGCATTATGAATGTTTTCTCTCATTTGTCAATGGGGCAGTTGTGGTTGTGTTGACTTGTTTCTCACGGCATGAAATCACAGAGCTTTGAAATCTTCACGTAGTCACTCACGTGACTCCGAAGTAAAATAGTAAGATTAAATGAGAACTTACCAGTTTGAAGTTTGATCTTTATTTTATGAGGAGTTACGATGAGGGACTACGTGCCCTCTGCTCCCAGCCCTCATAAAGATCATCTGGTAGTTCTAGTCTTCTTTCATCTTACTATTATACTTCAGTCACTATTATCTGTGATTTCACATCGCTGCTTTGAAGATTGACGCACGTGCGGCTGTACGGGGTTCTTCATGTAGTCCCTCATCGTAACTCCTCATAAAATAAAGATCAAACTTCAAACTGGTAAGTTCTCGTTTAATCTTACTATTTTGTAAATTATAAAAATATGTGTCAATTACACCAATAGGGTACACCTAAACAGGAAAAATCTGCTGCAATTCAAGATTATATCAGAAAACCTGCAAACTGAACAGTTAAGAAGCAAACACACTTTAATTTAGAAAAAAGGTAAAGCAATCCACATTGGTAGAAGAAATTAGAAAAAAATTACCTACTCCTTAAAAACAAGGAATGGGGTAAAAGAATACAGGAACCTAAATATGCAAAGAAATAAACCATTAAAAAGCAGGATCAATTGTCAGCAAAGAAATTAAATATCTTTGCAAACTAAATTCAAATGTAATAAAGCTGCATTATACTCGGAATACTGTACACATGTGAAGGATTAAATAGATTGGGGCTTTTCCTTTTAAAATTAAATAACTTGGAGCAAGCCTGACAGAAATCTTTAAAAGGATAGAGACAAAATTAATGCTCTGAAAATAGGGACCATAAATGCTCAGTAATTTCTAACAAATCCAGTAAAAAATGCAGAAATAGAGGAATGGTTGAAGTAAATATACTGGACAATATTTTTGTTAAGGATTGGCTTTCTCTTATTCAAATCAAAACCATAAAATAATAGTCAAGTAAAAATATGTGTTGTACGTTATATTATGAATATATTAAATATTATATAACATTATTAATATGATCCTACTTTATTGGGATATAGGCCCCCAAGTAGTCAATGTGAATTAGAGGAACAAATATGCCGGGACCTTGCAGGCAACAGCAAGAATAATAGAGTTGTCATAGTAGGGGATTTTAAACTTTCCTAATACAGACTGGGACGACTATTGTGCAAAGGACTCAGATGGGGTGGAATTTGTCAAATGTGTTTCCTCAGGTAATATGTAGAGCATCCTACAAGGGATGGAAGTAGCTTGACTTGCTCTTATGGACAGACTGGACGTGACTGAAGTGTCAGCGGGCGAGCCTTTTGGGACCTTTGACCACAGTTATATTAGCTTTAAAATAGTGAAAGTAGAAGCTACAGATGCTGCTTTACAAAAACTACCATAAAAGGCTGGAGTAAAAACTTGTGAAATCCATATCACTGCATTCCTTGCATATACTGTACATTTGCCTATCTAAAGGCCTCTTAAATGTCACTTTTGTATCACCATCACCTCTCCCAGCACGTTCCAGGCACCCATCACTCTCTGTAATATCTGCCATTTCTCTGCCCATTTTCTGTGGATGATCTATATCCCTCTGAAATTTGGTGATTACAGGTCCAAACTGCTTAACTTCTCCATGAAGGCAAGTCCCTTCATCTCAGGAGTCAACCTAGTGAACTTTCTCTGCCATTCCTGCGATGCAACCATATCCCATTTTAAATGAGGAACAAACTCAGCACTCAGATCTCCGGAGGTGCTTTTACCAATTCCCTGTGAAGCAAAATAAAGCTCATCATACCATCTGCCTTTCTAATTACTTAATGTAGCTGCATGTTAAATGTATGTGTTCCACATACAAGGCACCCAGTTCCCTCTGTACAATTCCACTCTATAATCTCTCTTTAATTATACAATATTCTACTTTTCTATCCATCCCACCAATGTGGACAATCTCAAATATCCCATATTTCATTTACCAAATGTTTGCCACTTACCTACATCCTTCTCATGATTTACCTTCCCACCTACCTCTGCAGCATCAACAAATTTGGCTAGATTATGCTCAGTACCTTCATCCAATTTCTTAATATAGGTTGTAGCTGGTTGAGGCCCCAGCTCTGATCCCTGTAGCTTCTTATTAGTTACAGTTTGCTAACCTGAAAACGTCCTATTTATCTTGAATTTTGGAGAAGAGGATTGATTGTTCGAAATCCCGTCTCACACAATAATTAAACCTCCTCTGTGAAGTGACTTTTGCAATTGAAAAATATTTATCTAAAAACGTACTCTATACTTACTCAGAACCACTAGATCACTGTTCAACACATGGAAATTTTTCTTGAGAGTCCTACCCCAATCCTTAATGGCAATGTTTATATTTGCTTGAAGATGAACAGTGATACCCAGCCAATTTATTGTGTAGATAGACACAAAGTGCTGGAGTAACTCAGCGGGTCAGGCAGCATCTCTGGAGAAAAAGGATGGGTGATGTTTCGGGTCGGAACCCTTTTTCATACATTTATTGTGTCGTTAATTCCCAACATTAAAATGTGGCAACAAAGCTGTGTTGAAGTCTGCCTGTTTCTTTGTTTTACAGCGAATGCTGATGAGGTAAAAAATCTGAACAAGCCACTTGTTATTGCAACAATTGAAGTTTATTCCACTATAATATCGCAGCTTCTCCCAACCCCTGCCAAGTCGCATTACACTTTCAATCTACGCGATTTGTCCAAGGTCTTCCAAGGCATCCGCATGGCTGAATCAGCTAGTACACAGGTATGTTTGACTGTACCTACAGGCTGCCAAGGTGCAACATTCTCTTGTCCTCGTCACTTGCCCAAACCAGTTGCTTCATATTTAAATGAAAATCAAATGATGTTATTCAAAGCCATACATTTAAATATTTTGGGGAAAGCTTTAGTGTAGTAGGCAATGTTGAAAAAAGCATAAGTTACAAATAAATACTATCATATTACCGGTAAGTGAAATGATAGAAGTATATAAAATTTAGGGACATAGATAGGGTAGACAGTCAGAACCTTTTTCCTTACGCTCCTCCATTTTGACATGGTTCCTCACTCCCCTCCATTGACATTCCGCACACTCCTTCCCCCAGTGATCTCCTCCCACTACTCACACGACTGCTACTGTATATATATATACATTCTACCTCTGATTATACTGTATATATCCATCCGCAACGTACTTAATGCTTACTGCACTAATACTTCTGTCTATACTGCATATATCCCCACCCACTGTATCCATACTACAATGTCCCACTGTACATATATTTCCCTACCTATAGCATACCCTTATCTATAGACTACTGTATATATCCTACTCTTACTGCCTATGCTGCTCTACTGCACTTTCTTAGATATTATTCCACCACATGCACTGTTTTTGCACTTCTGGTTAGATGCTAACTGCATTTCGTTGTCTCTGTACTTGTACTCTGCACAATGACAATAACGTTGAATCTAAACTAATCTAATCTAAAAATGTCCATCTCCAAATGTGTCCCTGGAAACAGTCAATAAATCAGATAGTATTCTGTAATTGACCCTTTGGGCTGAACCGCGACAAGGACCATTCCATAATTCTCCAGACTCTCTTCACAAACCCACATGATCCTGGCGATCTGGTTTGTGGGGGCTGAGGCGTGCAACAAGAATTGGCTGGTGCGAACAGACAAGGTCAAGCAAAAATTGAGTTTGTGGAAGCAGCATAAGGTCATGATAACCGGTAAAAATTTGGTCATCAGGTGTGAGGTGCCTTCAGGACTAAAGTACCTTGGCAATCACCTGGGCCATCTTCCATTTAATTCAAAGATGAAGTGGGTCCAACGGGTCACGATGCAAAAATCCGCAGAGAACGGGGCCAAAAGTGTGCCCAACGTCGCCTTCATCCTGATGGCCAAGTTCATGTGTGGCTGCATCGGGCTGCGCATCGAGCCAATGCACGTGGGTTCTAAAGTGTCACTACTTGCTGAGATCATTACTATCTGACCCCGCTGATGTAAAAGGTGGGCCTGGCTCGGATGCTGTGCAATGGACAATCAGTCAGCTGGATATTGCCGTACCTCCTGTCTTTGTGGAATGGTTCTTCGGGACCAAAACCTTAGACCCTGTCCATCTGGCAGTGGTCAGCATGGAACATCCTGCGGGCACAGATGGCACAGATTTGGGGATCCTCATCTCTACAAGATCATGTGATACTTTTTTAAATATTTAAATAACATGATCTTGTGACCAGAAATAGTCCAGTGAGACTGTCTCCTAATAAAGAAGCTGTATTTATCTAAAGTATTTGTACGTATATAGTAAGCCTGCTATTTGTTGATCCCATGGGGTCCATGAATTCTCTGTGTGAAAATTTGTATTTTAAAACTCAAGGTAGTATCATGTGAATTATCTCACTTACTTTTGCTTGTTTCAGAGTAAAGTTCTGTTACTGAGACTGTGGTATCACGAAAGTTGCCGTGTGTTCAAAGACCGTCTGGTGAATGACCATGACCGCAAATGGTTTGAAACTCTGATGCACAGCAAGCTTGTAGAATTGGGCACAAGCTTTGAACATGTTGCTCCAGAGTTGCCTGTGCTCTATGGGGACTTCCTGGCTATTGGAACAGATAACAAGATCTATGAATTTATCGCTGACCATGAAAAGGTGATTTTTTTTTTCACTCTGTATTTGTCCCCCAATTATTGGAATCTGCTTTGTAATGTCCACATTCTCCAGGAGCAGAAAGTGCATTGTTGACTTTTCCTCTTAGATAAGTCAAAGACTGAGAAATGTGTCTGTGCAACATTTGAAAAAGCAGTGGTGCATTGGGAAAAATTGCATAAATGCAGTATTGGTTAACTGTGTGTATATGTCTGGGAGAGGTAGCATCAATTACTAACAGCAGTCCTGATCCAAAACATCACCTATCCATGTACTCCAGAGAAGCTACCTGACATGGTAAATTACTCCAGCATTTTGTGTTCCTCACAATGTTCCTGTATCCAGTTTGCTGAGTGTCTACTAATATCATATGGTCTTTTAAGTGCAAGATGTTTACCTACCCTAGCAATCTTTCTCCAACATGCAGTCCAGCCAAATGACATCAACCATATTTGTTTGAATCACAACTGGGTCTGTTAATTCTGAGAGGAACTGCATTTTAATATTGAGGAAAGCTTAAACTGACCACCACTTAAAAGGTCAGGAACATCACTCTTGCAAACACAAGCATAGTGCTTCAAAACCAATCCCAAAACAAACCTGAGGTAGTATGTCCCCAACTGGGACCCCTGTCACCACACCCCAGAAAGCATCAAAGTTCCCATCAAAATGCCAGAAATGCTGCTCCTAGAGAGTTTGTGTTCATGGGATCAAAAATAAGTAAAATACGAAAGAGAGAGATATCTGGGTAAAACCAAAAATCTACTCCACCTTTCTTCTCAGATCTAACATCAAGAAGTAACCCTTAAAGGGTTGCAGCAAATAAAACCAGCACTATTTCAGTCACTGGGGAATGTGGAACAAGGAATGAACGTACGCTACATTGATGGGATTGGGATTGGCAGATAACTCCAAGTAGATAGATAATCATGCATAGGTTCTTGTAGATTCCTGTGCATGCAAGAAACAGGATAATTCTAAGTGTACATTTAAGAATAGTAAAGGCATTTGTGAGTTTCTTCTTGCCGTCTTTCTGTGGCCTTTTGCAATTGCGAGTAAAATCCCACGCAAATACTTATTTTGGGGAGTCAAATTCATGGTCAAGTTTATTCTCAAGTCTTTGCAAACTATCTGCACTGATATACCATGTATGGCCACTTTATAGGTCATTGGTAGATTGCAAAAGTCTTCTTCTTCTTATCGAGTCCACACACAAGATTAGAAGTTGTTCAGCCAGAGCTGAACACACTTCTCGGCATCTGCACAATGGTGTCTGTCTTGCGCTTCTTGTGCTTCTTGTGCGTGGTGTTGGAAAGATTGGTTGAAACAGGGCCGCGACGTGAACGCTCTTTCCTTGGCCCCATTGCAAAAGTGAAACAACTAGATAAGTGGGAAATCTTTCATTCTTGATCAACATGTATTCACATCTGAAAGGGCAGTTAGTTGGCTGCTGTCCGAATCTCTCCAAAAAGTACTGATATTCATGTAGGGTCCTTTTGCCTTTACAGGTATCTTCCTGACAACTCGAACACAACAGAATAGAAACCTTCATTCTACCATATCTATGCCAAGCATAATCTCAAATTAAATAGATCCTATCTAACTACACATTGTCCACATCCATCTATTCCTTGCCTGTCCATGTGGCTGCCTCGATACCTCGTAAATGTTGCCTGGTGAAGCTCTGTGCAAGAAACAAATCAAATCTTGCATCGACAATCTACTTCGAATGTCCCCCTGCTGCCTGGGGAACTTACACTGACTATTTATCCTTTCTATGACTCATAATTGTATATACTTCTATCAGCTCGCCCCTTAGCTTTAAATGCTCCAGACAAAACAATTCAGGTGTATTCAATCTCTCTTTAAACTCTCTAATTTACCACCATAAGTGTATTCTGTCCAAGGAGTTTCCTTTCGTTCTTCAGAAGCATGTGCACATTGACCGGTTCCCTCCATGTAGTGGCAAATTTTTCCATCATTGCAGCATTCCTGACCTTCAGTGCTGTCTTTGTGGAATGTGCACATTATCTCTGTGACCGTTGGGGTTTTCCATGGCTGCATGGTTTTCCCACCCCTTGTCAAAGAGGTGAAGATTAGTAAGTTAATTAACTATTGACAATTGCCCCCAGTATAGGTAGGTAGCTAGACAATTGGGATTGCTGAGGTAGGTGTTTAGCATGTTCGTGGTTGGCCGAAGGGCATGCTTTCATGTTGTATGGCTTTCTGACACTATGTTGCACTACCTTGTACACTGATAGCGATGAATTAAAAGATGTCTTTAAAGCTTTTAAAACCTGCATTAAGGAGATGAGTAATCACGTAGACATGGCTCCAGGGTGACCAAGGCTGGGAGCTGAACATCCAGGGATATTCAATATTCAGGAAGGATAGAGAGAAAGGAAAAGGAGGTGGGGTAGCGTTGCTGATTAGAGAGGAGATTAACACAATGGAAAGGAAGGACATTAGTTTGGAGGATGTGGAATCGGTATGGGTAGAGCTGCGAAACACTAAGGGGCAGAAAACGCTGGTGGGTGTTGTGTACAGGCCACCTAACAGTAGTAGTGAAGTTGGAGATGGTATCAAACAGGAAATTAGAAATGCGTGCGACAAAGGCAAAACCGTTATAATGGGTGACTTCAATCTACATATAGATTGGGTGAATCAAATTGGCAGGGGTGCTGAGGAAGAGGATTTCTTGGAATGTATGCGGGATAGTTATCTAAATCAACATGTAGAGGAACCAACGAGAGAGCAGGCTATTTTAGACTGGGTATTGAGTAATGAGGAAGGGTTAGTTAGCAGTCTTGTTGTACGTGCCCTCTTGGGCAAGAGTGACCATAATATGGTTGAGTTCTTCATTAGGATGGAGAGTGACATTGTTAAATCAGAAACAATGGTTCTGAACTTAAAGAAAGGTAACTTTGAGGGTATGAGACGTGAATTGGCCAAGATTGACTGGCAATTAATTCTAAAAGGGTTGACGGTGGATATGCAATGGAAGACATTTAAAGACTGCATGGATGAACTACAAAAATTGTTCATCCCAGTTTGGCAAAAGAATAAATCAGGGAAGGTAGTACATCCGTGGATAACAAGGGAAATCAGGGATAGTATCAAAGCGAAGGATGATGCGTACAAATTAGCCAGAAAAAGCAGCATACCGGAGGACTGGGAGAAATTCAGAGACCAGCAGAGGAGGACAAAGGGCTTAATTAGGAAAGGAAAAATAGATTATGAAAGAAAACTGGCAGGGAACAAAAAAACTGACTGCAAAAGTTTTTATAGATATGTGAAAAGAAAGAGATTAGTTAAAACAAATGTAGGTCCCTTGCAGTCAGAAACAGGTGAGTTGATCATGGGGAACAAGGATATGGCGGACCAATTGAATAACTACTTTGGTTCCGTCTTCACTAAGGAAGACATAAATAATCTGCCGGAAATAGCAGGGGACCGCGGGTCAAAGGAGTTGGAGGAATTGAGTGAAATCCAGGTTAGCCGGGAAGTGGTGTTGGGTAAATTGAATGGATTAAAGGCCGATAAATCCCCAGGGCCAGATAGGCTGCATCCCAGAGTACTTAAGGAAGTAGCTCCACAAATAGTGGATGCATTAGTAATAATCTTTCAAAACTCTTTAGATTCTGGAGTAGTTCCTGAGGATTGGCGGGTAGCAAACGTAACCCCACTTTTTAAGAAGGGAGGGAGAGAGAAAACAGGGAATTACAGACCAGTTAGTCTAACATCGGTAGTGGGGAAACTGCTAGAGTCAGTTATTAAAGATGGGATAGCAGCACATTTGGAAAGTGGTGAAATCATTGGACAAAGTCAGCATGGATTTACAAAAGGTAAATCATGTCTGACGAATCTTATAGAATTTTTCGAGGATGTAACTAGTAGCGTGGATAGGGGAGAACCAGTGGATGTGGTGTATCTGGACTTCCAGAAGGCTTTTGACAAGGTCCCACATAAGAGATTAGTATACAAACTTAAAGCACACGGCATTGGGGGTTCAGTATTGATGTGGATAGAGAACTGGCTAGCAAACAGGAAGCAAAGAGTAGGAGTAAATGGGTCCTTTTCACAATGGCAGGCAGTGACTAGTGGGGTACCGCAAGGCTCAGTGCTGGGACCCCAGCTATTTACAATATAATGATCTGGATGAGGGAATTGAAGGCAATATCTCCAAGTTTGCGGATGACACTAAGCTGGGGGGCAGTGTTAGCTGTGAGGAGGATGCTAGGAGACTGCAAGGTGACTTGGATAGGCTGGGTGAGTGGGCAAATGTTTGGCAGATGCAGTATAATGTGGATAAATGTGAGGTTATCCATTTTGGTGGCAAAAACAGGAAAGCAGACTATTATCTAAATGGTGGCCGACTAGGAAAAGGGGCGATGCAGCGAGACCTGGGTGTCATGGTACACCAGTCATTGAAAGTAGGCATGCAGGTGCAGCAGGCAGTGAAGAAAGCGAATGGTATGTTAGCTTTCATAGCAAAAGGATTTGAGTATAGGAGCAGGGAGGTTCTACTGCAGTTGTACAGGGTCTTGGTGAGACCACACCTGGAGTATTGCGTACAGTTTTGGTCTCCAAATCTGAGGAAGGACATTATTGCCATAGAGGGAGTGCAGAGAAGGTTCACCAGACTGATTACTGGGATGTCAGGACTGTCTTATGAAGAAAGACTGGATAGACTTGGTTTATACTCTCTAGAATTTAGGAGATTTAAGAGGGAGTTAGATGTGGCCCTTATGGCTAAGGGGATCAGAGGGTATGGAGAGAAGGCAGGTACGGGATACTGAGTTGGATGATCAGCCATGATCATATTGAATGGCGGTGCAGGCTCGAAGGGCCGAATGGCCTACTCCTGCACCTAATTTCTATGTTTCTATGTAATGCTATTTTAAAGCCAAAAAGACATGAAAATAAATGTCAAGGCCAAAGTGATGTAGATAGATAACAACTAGGCCATCTACATGAATTATGGAAATTGCCCACTGTTGTCAGTAATCTTTACAGCACTTTCCTATCAATATAACCTTTTGTTTAAGAAAGAACTGCAGATGCTGGAAAAATCGAAGGTAGACAAAAATGCTGGAGAAACTCAGCGGGTGAGGCAGCGTCAATGGAGCAAAGGAATAGGTGACGTTTTTGGTCGAGACCCTACTTCAGACTGACGTGGGGGTGCGGGAGGAGGGGGCGGGAAGAAGAAAGGAAGATGCGGAGTAGGCTGTGGGAGAGCAGGGGAGGGGAAGGAAGGAGAAAGCAAGGACTACCTGAAATTGGAGAAGTCAATGTTCATACCGCTGGGGTGTAAACTACCCAAGTGAAATATGAGGTGCTGCTCCTCCAATTTGCGGTGGGACGCACTCTGGCCATCGAGGAGGCCCAGTACAGAAAGGTCGGATTCGGAATGGGAGGGGGAGTTGAAGTGCTGGGAAGATGTGGCGAAAATGTCGGAGGATTATCTGTTGTATGTGACGGCTGGTAGGGTGGAAGGTGAGGACAAGGGGGGATTCTGTCCTTGTTATGATTGGGAGGATGGGGAATGAGAGCGATGCTACGGGATATAGAGGAGGCCCTGGTGAGAGCCTCATCTACAGTCGAAGAGGGGAACCCCTGTTCCCTAAAGAATGAGGACATCTCCGATGCCCTGCTTTGGAACACCTCATCCTGGGTGCAGACAGAGGAATTGGGAGTAGGGGATAGAGTCCTTAAAGGAAGCAGGGTGGGAAGAAGAGTAGTCCAGATAGCCATGGGAGTCAGTGGGTTTGTAGTAGATGTAACCTTTTAGATTTTTTGAATTGATTGGCCCATTCTGTCAGTTTCCCAATAATCTAACAGATTAATCGTAATTTCTATTGAGGATTACGGTAACCGCCAACTAATAAGCATGGTTCCAGGGTCCAATCCCAATTTGTACAAAATCAAGATGGGGCAATAAAAGTCCTACATTATTAGACGATGAAAGAGAAACATCATCCATTTTGTTCTGATTGCTTTCTAATCAGTAAAGGCCCTGTCCCACTTTCCCGAGTTACTCACAAACTCTCCCGAGTTTTCCCCTTGATTCGAACTCTGAGAATTACGATAATAGCCGTTCGTAGGTACTCGGGGCTATTTTTTAAACTCGTGGACATTTTTCAACATGTTGAAAAAACATCCCGACTTACCTGATACCCCGAGTTCCTACGGCTGGCATTACGAGCCGCTACGAAACATCTACGGACTCCTACGGGCTCCTACGAGCTCGCTACCGACATTACCCGACATTCCCCGAGTTCGAATCAAGGGGAAAACTCGGGAGAGTTCGTGAGTAACTCGGGAAAGTGGGACAGGGCCTTCATTTTACTGTATTAAAGCTGTCAGTGGACAACATGAATGAAGTTAGGACTTAACTTTTTACAAATAAATTGTCTTGTCATCTCTCACAGGCCAGACTTAAATGCAATTTAACTGCCTGAGGATCTGATCTAAAGAGAGCAAAATAATCAACTCTTTATATAATACTTATACTTAATCTAGTATGCGAGTGTTGATTGCTAAGCATGCAACTGTCAATACCAAATACCAGCACATGCATTTCCAAGTAGAAATTAGTAACCATAAAAATTGATAGATTTAGCCAAAAAGAATTGCGAGGTTCAATTAGTACATACCAGGAACAGTCTCTCTCGAATGAATGGAACACTTGTAGCACAGAACATCTATCCTGAAGATAGATACAAAATGCTGGAGTAACTCAGCAGGACAGGCAGCATCTCTGGATAGAAGGAATGGGTGACGTTTCCGGTCGAGACCCTTCTTCAGACCTGAAGAATCTTGATACTTCTCTCAAACCTGTTCTGGGGTATTACTGAAATGTTGCACTTCCAAACTACATGCCACCTGACCTGAGTCACCTGGATTTGTGGGATTGGATTATTGCTGTGATCCCAAGCTTTGCTGCATTCTACTGCAATGTAGTTTATAGCTATTGGTTGCAGCCTTTCTTGTTTGTTGTCCAAACCAATATCCAAAAGATCTCTGGTCCTTGCAATCCATCCAGTCCCTTTGAAGTAAAATCATCAACTATATTTTAGAGACTAGGTGGTATCGTTGCCTCCCCCTTTAGTTGACGGGTGGTCAGATATAATAGTCTTGCTTAGCTTTTACGGGTAATCTTTCAACCGGGTCCTCAAATGAAATTCCCAGAAGAATATGAGTTGTTAGACTCATCAGTTCAATGCCACGACATTGTGTGGACCAACTGTAGACACAGTCATTGAGTGCTTCTTCCTAGCTTGCAAAATAAAGGAGGAATACAGCATGGATCGTTAGTATTTGAGTACTTCTATGCATTTCAAGGGAATACTATTGTAGCCATACCTACCACTGATGTTTGCAAAGCCATTCTGCTGGAATCAGCACTTCTCTGTTATTTCTGAAATGATTGAACACAGAATCTTAACTGTTAGGTTTACATAGTACATTACACTGTGATATCACTGTATCAATCAGAACAATATCAGTGGCAGTTCCGAAGCTGACTATAAAGTTACATTTTAGACAAATGAGTGCACCCGCAATGTGTCTCTTATGTTAAAAAAAAAGGAATAATCCTAGTCAATACCATATAACCATATAACAATTACAGCACGGAAACAGGCCATCTCGGCCCTTCTAGTCCGTGCCGAACACTTACTCTCACCTAGTCCCATCTACCTGCACTCAGACCATAACCCTCCATTCCTTTCCCGTCCATATACCTATCCAATTTATTTTTAAATGATAAAATCGAACCTGCCTCTACCACTTCCACTGGAAGCTCATTCCACACAGCATAATTCCTCTTTATTCTTTGCAGATGGTGAGCGTGATTGAAGAATACATGGATGATTTCAATCAGACTAGCACAAACAAGTTGAAGCTTATTCTTTTCATGGATGCCATCCAACACATCTGTAGAATCAGCAGGATTTTACGGCAGCCAATGGGCAATGCCCTCTTATTGGGAGTTGGAGGCAGTGGACGACAGTCTCTTACCAAATTGGCTGCCCATATGTAAGTGGGAGCATGTTACATCTGTCAGATTTGTCTCTTCCCTGAACAAATGTGCAATGAAGATAAAATGTAATTGAGTGCTTGAGACCTGTTTGGATTGTTTATCTTAATTTGGCTTAATTAAGAAAGTAAGGTCAGGGCCAACTGTGAGCGGTGCAAGAGGGGAGGTGAATACTGAGGTCAAAGTGTTGTGTATGAATGCACGAAGTATAAGAAATAAAGTGAACGAGCTTGAGGCTCAGTTAGAAATTGGCAAGTATGATGTTGTGGGAATTACAGAGACATGACTGCAAGAGGCCCAGGGCTGGGAACTGAATATTCAAGGATATACCTCTCATCGAAAAGACAGACAGGTGGGGTAGCTCTGTGGTGAGGAAAGAAATTCAGTCCCTTGCATGGGGTGACATTGAAACAGGAGATGTGGAGTCAGTATGGATAGAACTAAGGAATTGTAAGGGTAAAAAGACCCAAATAGGACTTATCTACAGGCTCCCAAAAAGTTGCCTGATTATAGGGTGCAAGTTGAATCAGGAGTTAAAATTGGCATGTAGTAAAGGTAATGCTACGGTTGTTATGGGAGATTTCAACATGCAGGCAGGCTGGGAAAATCAGGTTGGTACTGGACCCAAGGAAAGGGAGTTTGTGGAGTGCCTCTGTGATGGATTCTTAGAGCAGCTTGCATTGGAGCCTACCAGGGAGAAGACAATTCTGGATTTATGTTATGTAATGAACCGGATTTGATAAACTTGAAGTTAAGAAGCCATTAGGAAGTGACCATAATATGGTCAGGTTTAATCTACAATTGGGGAGGGAGAAGGGAAAATCGGAGGTGTCAGTGTTACAGTTGAATAAAGGGGACTATGGAGCCATAAGGGAGGAGCTGCCAAAGGAGCTGGCAGGAATATCTGGGCATAATCCGGGAGACGCAGGATCATTTCATAAATGGCTCGAAGGGCCGAATGGCCTCCTCCTGCACCTATTTTTTATGTTTCTAAGTGGACTGGAAAGATACCCTAGCAGGGATGACAGTGGAACAAAAATGGCAGGTATTTCTGGGAATAATACAGAAGGTGCAGGATCAGTTCATTCCAAAGAGGAAGAAAGATTATAAGGGGAGTAAGGGGCGACTGTGGCTGACAAGGGACGTCAGGGACAGTATAAAAATAAAAGAGAAGTACAACATAGCAAAGATGAGCGGGAAGCAAAAGGATTGGATAATATTTGAAGAGCAACAGAAGATAACTAAAAAGGCAGTACGGGAAGAAAAGATGCTGTACGAAGGTAAGCTAGCCAAGAATATAAAGGAGGATAGTAAAAGCTTCTTTAGGCATGTGAAAAGGATAAAAATAGTTAAGACCAAAGTTGGGCCCTTGAAGACTGAAAAAGGTGAATTTATTATGGGGAACAAGGAAATGACAGATGAGTTGACTGGAGCACCGGAAGTTGGTCGCGGCCGAAGTCCGCCGACAGGAGGAATCGAGTAGGTGTGCCAAGGCTGTGTCGCAAGCTAAACAAGGCCAGTGGATGAGATGGGAGGGTGTGGAAAAGAGGAAGTCCAGCTGGAAGGACATGTGGGAGATGGAGGCGAGCAGGGTAAGTTTCCTCATTCGGGCAACCTATGATGTCCTTCCTAGCCCAGAAAATCTCAACCAATGGCTGGGCGAAGATCCATCATGCCCCCTGTGTTCAACACCAGCCACACTTAGGCCCATCCTCACTGGGTGTAAAGTAAGCATCTCCTAAGGACGGTACACCTGGAGACATAATCAAGTGCTCAAATGCCTGGCAGCGACTCTGGAAAGCAGGAGAACAACCAACAATGCTCTGCAGCCCAGATAAGCCAATTGCCTTTGTTCGGGAGGGGGAACAAAGGCAATGGAAAATTCCACCAAGGACCAGGTTTGGACAGCTGGAGCGCAGCCCGGGATTGGCAGTTGCTGGTGGATGTGGACCAACGGCTTACAGTTCCATCAGAGATAGCCATCACCAACCTGAGGCCTGATCTTGTCCTCTGATCGAACTCTCAGCGCATGGTGTATTTTGTGGAGCTCACGGTCCCTTGGGAGGATGCTGTGCAGGAAGCCTTCTAAAGAAAGAAACTGTGATATACAGAGCTTGCAGCAGGAGGCAGAACAGAAGGGCTTGAGAGCTAAGATCTGCCCGGTAGAAGTTGGATGTCGAGGATTCGTGGCAACATCAACCGTAAGACTGATGAAGGACCTGGGGATCAGCGGACAAGCCCTACGCCAGGCCATCAAAGAAACATCACGGGTGGCAGAGCGGAGTAGCCAGTGGCTCTGGCTGAAGAGGAAAGACCCCATTTGGTCTCCCAAATAACCGACTAGACAGATGCAGAGGGGGGTGGTTCTGGGATGCCAGAATGCACCACTGAGCCTACTGGAGAGGTCGTGGGTTCACTCAGCCAAACGTCGATGAAAGTAGGTGCCCACTTGATAACCCCAATGACGTGTCTGCCTAGCCTATCTCGACATCGGAGGAGCATAAGTGAGTGCATAAGGCTCCCATCACAATCAGGAGCAAGTTGACATTTGGCACTTTGGATTTTTAACATCTTGTCCTATTTGGAAACATATGTGTATTTGGAACATATGCCTCTATAGGATTACCCCTCAACCTCCTGTGCTTCAAGGAATAATTTTTTTGCCTGCCCAACCTTTCCTCAAGGTCCTCAAGTCCTGGAAACATTTTCGTAAATCTTCTCTGCACTCTTGGACACCTCTGTCATGAGAAAAATGTTCTTACTATCTGCTTCATCTGTGCCTCTCATAATTTTGTAAATTTCTGTCATTTCTCCTCTTAACATTCTCTGCTGTAAGGAAAGCAACCCCAGCCTTTCCTGTCTTCCCTCACAACCAAAACGTTCTATTCCAAGAAATATCCAGGTGAATCTCTGATGCTTGTTTAACTAAGCAGTTGATGCTGCATGTATCCTTTATTCAAATCAATATAAAAGGTTTTATTAAAATTACAGAAGTATCGGTACTCCAACATGAGAAGCTAAAGAATAATTTTTTGTCATTTGTTCATTTTAAATTACCTGATATTTCACCAGGGCTGAATATGATTGTTTTCAAATTGAACTTTCCAAAAATTATGGGCGATCAGAATGGAGAGAAGATATCAAACGAATCTTGATGAAAGCAGGAATACAATACCAACATATTGCCTTCCTTTTTGTAGACACACAGGTATGTTTCTTCTGAACTAAAAATGTTTAATAAATACATTATTAACTAATAGTCCCAGATAAACATCAAAAAGGAAGGGGAAAGGTCTGACAATTTGATAGACTGAACCTGGGTAAATGTCAAGGATACATTAGGAGAGCAATGATTATGACTTAATGCGATTTGGCACACATGGTAAATCAGTGGTTAAAGATCTCAGATCAGGTACATCCCGATATAATATGGCAAATACAGATCAGAAACATCCCGATATAATATGGCAAATGCAGATCAGAAATGACAAGAGTCAGATCAATGAGAAACCTCTGTTTTACTAGAAGGTTTATTTTTCCTTTCATTTGAAAAGAGCAGTGTTTTTTTTGTGATGGTACTGTACTGGCACCTCTAAAAAGTTTAAAAAGCTCGATTTTTAGTATTACAATATTAATTAAATTAGGTGGTTGTCCTTAAGCAGCTTAAGCAACTAATAGGGTGACATACGCCATTGACACCAACAGCAAGAAACAATATGGGTACCGACACTTCTATTCACAATAAAAGCACCGGTGAGGAGTATTTCCCTGTGGGCCTTTACATATCTATAACTAGTATTTGTGGAACATGGAAAACATGAAGGGGAAAAATATCATATTTTTAAATGACTTTTTTATGCCTTTTGCTCTTTTACTTTCTGCTCTTTTTCTGATTGATAATGAAAATCAAAATTTAAAAATTAGGTTCTGCATTTGTTCATTGAGAGATATATAGCTTAAAAATATAATGGAATGGAATTATCTCTATGTATTAAGTTGCGACCTGCATATTATCTACCAATATGAAAGTAATTTTCTAAATATTTCTTGTATTTTTCCTATTTAAATGCAGCTGTTATTCCAATGCAAACATTGCAGCTGTAGTTATAGGTTTGTATTCATAACCACTTTCATCTACAGTTTCATACCTTGGTGGTCTAGACGTTAACATTAGCTAGAAATGTGGATAATATTTAACTAGTTATGGTGTTTGTGTAAACGTTTCAAGAGGAAACTTGTTCAAGATTTTTAAAAAAACAAAAATTAATATTGACACATCAAAAGATTATGTTATTTTATTGATTTATTATTATTTACTGCCTTTGTGATAGCTTGGAATGGACCACAATATAAACAAATTATTACAAATGATTGACTGGCACCTTAATCCAAACTTTTATAATACTTATTTTCATAGATCAAGGAAGAATCGTTTTTAGAGGATGTCAACAATATCTTGAACTCAGGAGATGTTCCAAATATATACAACTTTGATGAGCAGGAGGTAATCTTCACTGCAATGAAGCCAGTTGTTCAGGATCTCGGACAACAACCAACTAAAGCCAACATGATGGCTATATACACAAAGCGAGTACGCAATAATATTCATACTGTGCTGTGTATGAGGTAAGTTTTCCTGGTTATACCTCCAAAGCAGGATTATTTCCATATGCATGTTGAGAAATGTACATGTCCAGTGGTGACAGCATCATTTATCTTGATTCCATCACTTGCAAGCTTCTACTCTCTTTTGGATGCAAGTGGAAGAGAACAGAAGCTCTCTCTCAGGGAAATTGAGTAGGTTTTATTCAACACCCAGCAATTACAGTAAACCCTCGTGATAATGGACCATAATAGGAGTATGGTGTCCATTATTGCCGATTGTCCGCTATAACTGAGTGTGATATATGGCATTACATGTGTAGAGGCACAACAATAACATTGAGGCTGAGCAAGAACCGCACTGACAGGAGTGCCTTTTTTCAGCTGAAACATTTAACTAAAGCCTTACCTGCCCTGAGCTACAAAGCTCCACGGTCTCAATACTGTAATACAGGTGGCAGCGGCAGGCACTGCCTGGAAGCGGCTGTGTGGGACAGTAGTGGTGTCGGCAGCCTGTCCTTGAAGTGTGGTTGAGGAGGCAGCCAGCCGCCCGGCCTGGTGGTGATGGTCGATAGCCTGGCCTGGAAGGGGCTGAGGAAGCGGTGTGGGCCGGGGAATACATTGGCAACTGGCTTGGAAGCAGCTGGGGAGGCGGTGTGGCTGTTAGGGGTGTCCCATTAAAAGGAGGCTCTGACTCATGTTTGTCAGTACCAGAATTAGAATGATTATTGAAATATGTTACCTGGGGAACCCCTGAATTCGGATCACTTCTCACACATTTTCAAAAACCTGGTCATTTCAGTAATTCTGGTATCAATCCTCTTGTGAAAAGAACTTTGCTGAAAACTACCATAGACACAAAATGCTGGAGTAACTTGATGGGTCAGGCAGCATCTCTGGAGAAAATGGATATAACATTTTGGGTCAGGGCCCTTATTCAGATATTCCAGGGAACCTGGTTTCTTTCTCTCTACCCTTAGCTGAGATTTCATTTTTTGCCCCTTTATTTTTTCCCACTTGTCTCAATTATCTAGTAGGAAAATTGTGACTTTAGGTGGCGATGATGTCAGGCAGAATGTACATTCACCTCCAATTAAGTCCTTTGCTAAGTGTACAAATGCAAGCATGTGAGACACCAGAAGCCCAGACAAGGCATGGGTAGCAAGGGTTTTCCAGTGCCTGGAATTTTTTATGAATATTCTTGAAGCCCAGAGATTATTCTGTCACATACTACAATCGTTGAAGGGGTGATGCTTATAAAGCAGTGAAAATCAACATAACTGCGGATATTGGAAATCTGAATTAAAACAGAAAATGCAGGTGATAGACAGCATCTGCTATGGGATAAACACCTGATTTAAGGCAGAGAATATTACTTTCACTAATTAGTAAATATAGCACAATTGCAAGTAAACTAAATTATTCCAGAGAGTTGCCTCAAGATATATGTCAGGGATCATAGCCTCCAATTTGTACATACACAACTCCATTGGCTTGATGCATATTCATATCCATCCTGTTGTTGATGCATATGCAAACCATAACATCATGTGAACTCATGCAGTTCCCTGACCCGAGGTGCACATGCGCCAAGTGAACCTTACAGCCGGAAAAGTTTTAAGTTTGATGCATTTATGCAAGGCTGAGATTAGATGAATGGGCACCGTGACAAAATTCATGGAGACCTTGAGATTTTGAAAAAACACTGGAGGCACCAGATCACACCCACAGAGTTCTTAGATACACAGATCATGTTTCTTAAGAAAGAGCTGCCACGCTGCTCAAGAAGACTGACTGCATGGTTTCAGCATTACTGGTGTACTATTACCTTTTTTCACCCATTAAAGAATGTCCGCAGATTAGAAATTACTTTCCGCCTAGTGAATTTTACATAAATGAACCACTGTAAAAAAGACTGGACACCTGGCATTTGAGGCTATCAGTTTTGGACACTTAAATTGAAATATTTCCAATTTAAATCAACCTGTTGTTGAGTTTTAACACTCCAATTTATGACAGTCTTGGTTTGTGAGCTAACCTTTAACACCAGCATGGTAAATAACTTGTCAACATGACTTGTGAACTGAATGGGCAATCAGTGCTTTGTAAAACTTAGGAATATATATTCTGCATGGTCTTTTAAGCTATCTTTTGTGTTAGTAATTTTAATAAACATTTGCTGTGTTTCTTTCCTCCAGTCCAATTGGGGAAGTGTTCAGAGCCCGATTGCGCCAGTTCCCCTCTCTTGTAACATGCAGTACCATTGATTGGTTTAGTGAATGGCCAACTGAAGCTCTCCAGTCTGTTGCTAATGCCTTACTAGAGGAAATTCCAGAACTTGAGGCAGGTCCAGCCATCATGAGGGCACTGGTGAGGAGTCAAATGTTACAATCTTCATATCCACTGTATAACCTCCAGTCTTTCCATATGGAAAATCGATTTTTCTTTATTGCTTCTCCCTAGGTTGAGATGTGTGTCTCAATTCACCAAACAGTCGCAATAAAGTCCTTGCAGTATAGGCGTGAGCTTTCCAGATACAACTACATCACACCTAAGAGCTACCTGGATTTGCTCAACCTCTTCTCTGTACTAATCGCTATAAAGATACAAACACTGACAACAGATAAAATCAGGATGAAGCAGGGCCTAGATAAGGTAAAGTACTCAATGCTGTGTATGTTGTTGTGTCAAACTAAAGATCCGATATTAAGATTTTTAGGTCCCGTAGAATTTTCTTCATGAAGAGCAGGTAGATTCTAGGTTTTATTATTGACATGTGCTGAGCTAGAATATAGCCAGATGATTACTGGGAGTGCTTACATGGCAGGGACTCCAAGAAAAATGTGGCACAGTGATTGCTGAAAACCTGTTGTTGACGGACAGATCCATGGCTAAAGAACTAAAGGTACATGTTTCCTCTCTTCTTCCACCACATAGTTTGCCCGTCTTCTGAGTTATTGCCTTGCGATCGAGACATTTTATACAATAGTATGCAAGGTCTCAGACACAGCTGTGGCGTCGAGAAACTTCTCTTTTGTGTTCCCAGATTATGTAAAGTTTCAATTTCCATCCTGCTTGAGGCATGTTCTATTCACATATTGAGGCGAGCCCATATGTAATACATGTGTTGCCAAGCTTGGAAGTTTGAAGAAGAGAGCTACAGTGATTAGGATTATATCATTACACATTACACATAAGAACTTTGTGGGTGGCACAGTGGCGCAGCGGTAGAGTTGCTGCCTTACAGCACCAGAGACCCAGGTTCGATCCTGAGCATGGGAGCTGGCTGAACAGAGTTTGTATGTTCTTCCTGTGACCATGTGGGTTTTCTTCAGGTGCTCCAGTTTCCTCCCACACTCAAAATATGTACAGATTTGCAGGTTATTTGGCTTTGGTGAAATTGTAAAAAATTGTCCCTCATGTGTAGGATAGTATTAGTGTATGGAGTAATCGCTGGATGGCGCGGATTCGGTGGACTGAAGGACCTGTTTCCATGCTGTATCTTTAAAGTAAAGTCTAAAGTCTAAAACTATGTTTCAGTCCAACAAGACTGCTAGGAGATTATAACATTTTAGTCACGTGATTCTATGAGATAGATATAGCATTTGACTTATTTGTGAGTATTCTTTGAGGATATAACCACCTGCTTGATAATATTTAATTTATGGATACAGTATATTTGGATTTACAAAAAGCATAAAGTGTTATGCATACATGTTGAAGGTTTATGGCATTGAATGTAACATCTTAGCATGGATCGAGGATTGCCGAACTGACAGAAAACAAAATTATTTCAGGGGCTTCAGCTGTTTACAGTTCATGTTAATAACTTAGATGAAACTAATTAAGAAAATCGATGAAAGCATGGCTTATTAGGACTTCAGAAAGGCTCTTGACAAGGTCCCCCATAGCAAGCTGGTCCAGAAGGTTGAGGCACAAGGAATATGAGATGTTGGCAACATGCATCTAAAACTGGCTTTGTGATTGGAGCAAAGGAAGTGGTAGATAGATAGTTCAGCTGACTGAGGTTTGGAACAAGTGATGTTCTACAGGGAACGACCTGGGGACCTTTGTTGTTTACAATATTATATATTATATATATATATTATATATATATCTATCTATATCTATCTATATCTATCTATATCTATCTATATCTATCTATATCTATATCTATATCTATATCTATATCTATATCTATATCTATATATATATATATATATATATATCTATCTTGGATAACAATATAGGTAGCCCAATTAATACTTTCATAGATGGTACAACATGGTGGGGTCATAGATAGCGAAGAACATGTCTGAGGACACAATGGGGCATAGAACAGCTGGAAAATTGAACGGATTAAGTCAGAATTTAATCCAGACAAGTATGAGGTATGCACTTTGAGAAACTCCCTTATCATATATAGGGTAAATGGCAGGAGTGTTGATGTACAAAGGAGACTTTGGGTACAAGTCCACGCTCGCTGAGAGTGATGGCACAGGCAAATAAGGCAGTGAAGAATATATTTAGTATGCTTGCCTCTGTGGGCGGGGTTATAGAGTATAAGAGTTTACAAACATTGGTTATAATGCATGGAGTACAGTGTATAGTTCTGGTCACCTTGTTATAGGAAGGATGTGGTAGAAACAGAGAGTGCAGAAGAAATTCATCAGCATGTTGCCTGGAATCGAGAGATGTGGTTTATAAGGAGAGACCAAGAGGTCACCTTAAAGATTTATAAAATAGTGAGGGGCATAGACAGAATAGATGTCCAGAGTATTTTTCCGAGAGCAGGGGAATTTCGAATTAGAAGGCACAGGATTAAGGTAAGAAGGGAGAAATTCAAAGGAGATCTGAAGGGTGAGCATTTTACATGGGGTGCTGGTTATCTGGAACAAGAATGTGGTAGAGGCCAATCTTTAAAAGGCATTTGGACAGGTACTTGCATAAGAAAGGTGTAAGGAGATACGTGCCTAATGCAGGCAAATGGGATTAGATGGACATCATAGACGAGGTTTGCTGAAAAGGGTAATTTCTTTGCTGCAATATTCTGTGATACTATGAAGGGATCTGATGTAAATGTCAACGATACAAAGGGAGGTGGGAAAGTAAATTGTGAGGAGACACAGAATCTGGAACAAGGGATATAGAAGGTTAAGTGAGTGGGTAAAAATGTGGCAGTTTAGTATGTTGTAAGTGTAGGTTCACCACTTTAGTAGTAAGAATAGAAAAACAGATTTTCATTTAAATGAGACAAAAATATCAATACCAGAAAGATCTGGATGCGCTTATACAAGAAACACAAAATCAGCATACAAATACAACAGGTAATTATGACATATGAAATAATTGTCTTTACTGCAATGGGATGGGACACAAGTGAGATGACACCGGGAACATTGCATGTGGTTTTGGTCTCTTTATTTAAGAATGTTTGCCTTAGAGCCACCTAACTAGATTGATCCTGCGATAACGTGGTATTTTAGAGTAAAGATTGAGCAAAATATGTCTATAACCTCTCCGGAGTTCAGAGGAATGAGGGATAATCTCATTTGGGCATAAGATTCAGGTAGCATGCAATGCTTTTTTTGTACAAAATACTGCATATATAGTATTGAGTATGCTTGTATCTTGACAATGTCAAAAAGAAAACATCCATGTCTCCTTTGTGCTCAGGAGACATAAATATAAGGCTCAAACCACCAGATTTTCTATGGGCTTGACTGGGAAGCTGTGGAAGGATTTTATATCCTGGTGCTGGAACCTGGAATAAGGAGAGAGAGTCTCAATATAACAATTGATCACAACTGTAATGAGGGACAATTTCATTTCAAGGAGGGTTGTGATCGGAGGTCTCACCTTCTGTAGTTGGAACATCAGAGGTGCGAATGAGCCAATTAAGAGGGGTGAAATTCTGGCACAATTAAAATCATTAAATATGGATATTGCTTTCCTACAAGAGACATCTGAAACAACAAACTCAGATCAGATTAAGGGCAAATTGGATAGGTCAAACCTATTACTCCTCATTCACCTCCAAAGCAAGAGGCACGGCTATTATAATTCGGAAGGGTATACCTTTTAAATTAAAGAAATCTATATCTGATAAAGAGGGAAGATATGTTATAGTCACGGGAGAAATTTACAATACACCATTAACTATGATAAATATTTACGCGCCTAATTTTGATAACCCACAATTTTTTAGGAAAATAATAGATTTAATCGCAGAGCATAATTATCAAAATATAATAATGGGGGGAGATTTTAACTGTGTTATAGATCCATACTTAGATAAATCAATAAAGCTAGGGAAGCGTCTTGTTAAAACTAAGACCTGTGAATTTTTAAATACATATAAAAAATAATAACATAGCTGATATTTGGAGAATAGCAAATCCAAGCGGTAGGGAATACTCATTTTATTCATCAGTTCACAAAACTTATTCGCGAATTGACTATTTTTTATTGCACACAAAATTAATCCCGTATACGAATAAACCATCATATCATAATAGTATTATTTCTGATCATTCACCATTGACTTTTATACTTAAAATTGAGGGAATGCCGAGTATAAAACCTTTTTGGAGATTCAATGTACATATATTAAATAACCCGTAGGGTTATGAGTATATAAAAGAACAAATAAAACTTTTTTTCAAAGTAAATGACACGCCGGGTATTTCTGCACCGCTATTATGGGAAACCTTCAAGGCATATATTTGCGGCATCATAATTTCTTACCAAAGTTTTCAAAATAAGGAAAATAAAAGAGAACTTCAGCGGATAGAACAGAAAATAAAACCACTAGAACTGGACAATGCAACTGACCCAACCATAAATAAACATAATAAGATAACTTTATTGAAATATAAAGTTAATAGAATACTATCGGCTAGAGTAATAAGATTATTCCAAATTTCAAAACAAGCACACTTTGAATTTGGGGATAAGCCACATAAACTACTTGCGAGGCAACTGAAGCAACGAGAAAAGGAAAAAACTATTACTAAAATTAAATCGGATAAGGGTGAGTTTTTAACACTGCCTAAGGATATTAATAAGAGGTTTGCCCAATTTTATCACAATTTATATACATCTAAAATAAATACAGATGTAAGTAAAATTACAAATTTTTTAGATAATTGCAAGCTCCCAAAATTGGATAGTTTAGAACAAGAGCAATTAGGAGCACGGATTACTAGTGAAGAAATAAAACAAATAATAAACTCACTGAAAAATGGGAAGACCCCAGGACCAGACAGTTTTAGTAATGAATTTTATAAAAGATTTCAGGAGTCAATTATACCAAGATTATTCAATTTATAGACGCAGGCTTATACCGAAAATAAACTACCAGAAACCCTAGCAGAAGCAACAATAACACTTATACCAAAAAAAGATAAAGATTTAGATGAACCGGGTTCTTATAGAGCTATTTCACTACTAAATACGGATCAGAAAATTTTAGCAAAGATTCTAGCTAGAAGGCTAAATAATTATATTAACAATTTAATAAATACGGATCAAACGGGATTTATACCCAAAAGACAATCATTTAATAATTTGAGAAGGCTTTTCAATATAATGTACTTTCATAATGAGGACAATGAAGATATTTCAGTTGTCACGCTGGATGCAGAGAAGGCATATGATCAAGTAGAATGGCAGTATTTATACAAGGTACTCCAAAAATTCAATATGGGAGAGAATTTTATTAGATGGGTTAAACTACTTTACGATAGACCTACGGCAAGAATATTAACTAACAATACGCTATCTCCAAAATTTTACTTATCAAGGGGTAATAGGCAAGGGTGTGCCTTATCACCATTGCTATTTGCCCTTATGATAGAACCGTTGGCCGAAAGGATTAGAAATCACCCGAATATTCACGGATATAACACTAAGGATTCAAAGAATAAAATTTCACTATATGCTGATGATATTCTTTTATATATTACTAATACACAAACGAGTATACCCACCTTATTAACACTAATTGAGGAATTCGGCTCTTTTTCAGGATATAGAATAAATTGGAATAAAAGCGAAATTATGTCTTTAAAACCACAGGATTCGAGACATTTACTAAAATTCCCCTTCAAAATTGCAACAGAAAAATTCAAGTATCTGGGTATTCAAATTACGAGAAGACACAAATCATTATTTAGTGCCAATTTTATACCACTATTAAATAAACTGAATGATATGATTAAATTTTGGAAAACACTTCCGCTCTCATTAATAGGTAGAATTAACGCTATAAAAATGACTTTCTTACCACAATTAATATATTTGTTTCAAGCGATCCCAATATATATTCTAAAATATTTTTTCAAAAAACTAGATTACACTATCACTAATTTTATATGGGATTACAGAACACATAGAATTCAACGAAAGCATTTGTGCAAATCTAAAGAAGTTGGGGGTTTATCATTACCTAACTATGTATTACTACTGGGCAGTGCATATTAAGAACATAATGTACTGGCTGGATAGTTCCACTCAGCAGTTGGAGTGGATAAGAATGGAGAAAGAGGAGTGCTATCCGCACGATATAGGAACGATCCTGATCTCACCGATAAAATTGAATAGTATAATATATAAGAAGAACCCAATTATTCACAATATAATAAGAATTTGGAAACAAATAAAAGTATCCTTGAAATTAAATAATTTATCAGTACTAACCCCACTATTGAACAACCCCGCATTCAAACCTTCTCTCATCGACAACACATATCAACAATGGGATAGACTGGGGATTAGGAAAGTTGGGGATATGTATGAATTGGGTAAACTGTTATCATTTCAACAATTTAAATTTAAATTTAAATTGAAGGATAATCAATATTTTAAATATATACAGGTATGTGACTTTATGAAGAAATATACACTTAGATTTCAAACTATATTTTTAGACCCTTTAGAAGAAGCAATGAATATTAAGGCTGATTCACAAAAATTAATATCATACTTTTATAATAATATATTATATAGAGAATCACCCTCAACAGAAGCACTAAGGGAAGATTGGGAACATGAGCTAATGATAAAGATCTCGAAGGATAGATGGGAAAAGTATTTGATGAATACACATAACTGTTCTATTAATACAAGACATAATTTAATTCAATTCAAATTATTACATAGACTATATTATTCAAAAACGAGGTTGAATAAATTTTATCCAAACGTCTCTCCCAGATGCGATAAATGTTTGTTTCAAAACGCTAATATAACACATTCATTTGTAGGATGTACAAAGTTGAATAAATTTTGGAGTGATATATTTGATATATTTACAAAGCTCTTCAAGTCAAGAATAGAACCCAAAATGGAATGGATTATATTTGGAATAATAGGAGAAGATACCAATTTAAATAAAGACCAAAATGTTTTTTTTAATTATGGGTTAATAATTGGAAAGAAATTGATACTTAAATTTTGGAAAAATACAGCCATACCAACTGTTAAAATCTGGATTTGGAATATGATGGACATAGCACGCCTTGAAGAAATGAGACTCCGACTAATAGATAAATATGACCAATTCTTAAGGAGTTGGTCTCCTTCATCGACTTTTTGGAATCATGTGATGCAGCGGTACCATAAGGATTGCTGATTTCAGTTCATGACGTGGATAGATCTACATCTCCGAATATAGATTTGAAAAATTCTCTTTTAAGGGGCCTTCTCTTCTATTTCTACTTTCCACCTTTTCTTTTTTATTTTATTTTTTTATTTTTATTTTTTATATACACACTTCACATTTTTCTACTTTCTACCATCTATTTTTCCACTCTTTCCCCTTTCTATTGTTTTCTTTTTCTTGTCTTGCTTACTTCCTTCTCCTTCTAGAGGTTGTACATAGAATGGATTACGGTATGACATAGTTGGCACCTAAAATTAGGTGCCACTGTATTGTTTTGTATTGTATTAACTTCTAATAAAATAAACAAATTTAAAAAAAAAAATTAAAAAAATTAAAAGGAGGGTTGTGATTCTTTAGAATTGTCTACCCCATAATGCTTAAACCATTGTGTATATAGAAGAAAGAGTGAGGTAGATAGGAGAATTAAGGGTTATGGGATCAATTGAAGCCAAAGATTAGACCAATCATAAATGGCAAATTTATGGCAGACCAATTATTAAATGGCAGATCAGGCTGAAGGGGCCATAATGTCCAATACTCTATTTTCTAAACAACTAAACAGTGATAGTCTGTCAGTGTATGCAATGTAGAATGCCTTGAGTGAAATTTCTCCTGCATTTTATTTTCTGATGTAGTTATTACGCACTGCAGAAGATGTGTTGAAAATGCAGGAAGAGTTGGAATCAATGAGACCCCTTCTGGAGGAGGCAGCACATGATACTGTAACAACCATGGAAAAAATAAAGGTACAGGAAATGTAATGGACAGCTTGACAAAACCTAAAATGAGAGCAGAAAATATTGAAGTACGAAACACTGCAAGTTAGAATACTGCTGGTCTCATCATTCCCAAAAATATTAATAGAGTCATAGTCATACAGCATAGAAACAGGCCCTTTGCCCCAACTCACCCATGCCGACCATAATGCCCCATCCAAATTAGTACAATTTTCCCACATTTGGCCTATATGCCTCAAAACCTTGCCTATTTATATACCTGTCCAAATATCATTTAAAATGTATTAACCCTGCATGTACTTCATCTAGCAGCTTGTCTCATATACCCATCAGCATCTGTGAAAACGTGGCCCCTCTCACCTTAAATCAATGCTCACGTTCTTGATTGCCCTACCCAAGGAAAGAGTATTTCTGCATTTACCCAATCTATTCCCCTCATGATTTCATACACCTCTATAAGATCACCACTCAGGCTCCTGCACTCCAAGGAATAAAGTCCGAACCTTCACAACCTCTCCATATACATCCATATCATAGAAACATAGAAACATAGAAATTAGGTGCAGGAGTAGGCCATTCGGCCCTTCGAGCCTGCACCGCCATTCAATATGATCATGGCTGATCATCCAACTCAGTATCCCGTACCTGCCTTCTCTCCATACCCTCTGATCCCCTTAGCCACAAGGGCCACATCTAACTCCCTCTTAAATATAGCCAATGAACTGGCCTCGACTACCCTCTGTGGCAGGGAGTTCCAGAGATTCACCACTCTCTGTGTGAAAAAAGTTCTTCTCATCTCGGTTTTAAAGGATTTCCCCCTTATCCTTAAGCTGTGACCCCTTGTCCTGGACTTCCCCAACATCGGGAGCAATCTTCCTGCATCTAGCCTGTCCAACCCCTTAAGAATTTTGTAAGTTTCTATAAGATCCCCTCTCAATCTCCTAAATTCTAGAGAGTATAAACCAAGTCTATCCAGTCTTTCTTCATAAGACAGTCCTGACATCCCAGGAATCAGTCTGGTGAACCTTCTCTGCACTCCCTTGAACCTTCTCTGCACTCCCTTAGGGCAATACTCATTTAGGGCAATAGAGGTAGATTGAGTTTGTGATTAGAGAGACCCCCAATAGCAAACGGGAAATAGAGGAACAGATATGTACAGAGATAACAGAAAGATGATAAAGAAAGACAGAAAGAGTTGTCTTAGGTGACTTCAACTTCCCCAATATTGACTGGGACTTGCTTAGTGCCAAAGGCCTAGATAGGGATCTATCCCAGGCTATTGAGAGAGGCAAGAGAGGAGATTGCAGCAGCCTCGATGAAGTTCTTTGCTTCCTCCCGAGACACAAGCGACGTTCCAGAGGACTGGAGAGTAGCTAATGTTGTAACTTTTATGTTGATTAATTTATTTTTCACATTACATAATATGGTACAGAACAGAAGTATAATTAGATTTATTACATACATTTCACAGTTCCATTTTCACAAATGTTATGATTTCTTGAGAGATAAGTCCTTGACTTGCTAATGTTAAGGACTTGCAGAAGTTTATTTACATGTTGTTCCTAATAGGTTATCTATATTTCAGGCCGATACTACCATTGCAGAGGAGACCCGCAAGGCTGTCAGTGAAGAGGAAGCAAAGGCCTCAGAAAAGGCAAATGTAGCCCTGGCAATTGCTGAAGATGCTCAAAAAGATTTAGATGAGGCATTGCCTGCTCTGGATGCAGCTTTAGCCAGCCTGAAATCCTTGAACAAAAATGATGTAACTGAGGTAAATCCTTGACTTATCTTTCATTTATTTCTAATTATTTGCATAGTTTGCAAGGATCACAAATCTGGTCACATGAACAAAGTTGATTTTCAATAATGTAGACACTAGGAACTGATGATCCTGGTTTTTTTTTAAAAAGACACAGAGTGCTGGCGTAACTCAATGGGTCAGGCAGCATCTCTGGAGAACATGGATAGGCGACATCTCCAGAAGTTGCAAGGAAAAGTACCTCAGGAGGGGGTGGTTTGTGTGGAAATGAATGAGTTGCACAAGGAACGGTTTATGCTGAAAGCAGAAAGGGCTGAGAATGAGACAATGTGACTGGTGATGGGATCACGTTGAAGGTGCCAGAAATGTTGGTGGATGATGTATTGGAATTCCAGAGGAATTCTATGCTTGTTCTGTCTGGGGGGGGGGGGGGGGGGGGGAATCCGAGGTGTCCACTTTCTTTAATAAACATGGATTCCCCCCTCTATCGTAGAGCAATTGTAAAACCTTATATATATTCAGATACATTTATGTTAGGGGAAAACACATATAATTTTGATTTGTAATGCTGTTGAGCATCCAGAAAATAGAATTAGATGGAGCATAGTTCTCTATAAAGTTTATTCTCTGTGACATGATTAGGCTTACTTATTTGCCCCACCTGGACTTGCATCTATTTCTCCCCTTACCCTTCCTCTTCCCTTTCCATCTACATTCATTCCTCTAGTTTCACAATTCGCAACTCTTCAATCCTGTTGTCTCACACTTTCGGTCCTTATATCTCTGGCCTTTGACCAACCATCTGCCTATCAAATAACCCACCACACCTGTTTTGCCTATTACCTGCGAGGCTTTGTCCTGTACCACCTCTCTTCCGGCTTTCTTTTCACCTCCTTTACAACCAGTCTGAAGTAGGGTCCCAACCCGACACATCACCTATCCATGTTCTGAGATGCTGCCTGATCCGCTGAGCTACTCCAGCACTGTGTCTTCTCCAGTGAAAATAATGTTATTTGTATTCTGCATGTAGGTACGAGGCATGCAACGACCTCCCCTCGGCGTGAAGTTGGTGATGGAAACAGTGTGTATTATGAAGGGAATTAAACCAAAGAAAATAGCAGGAGAAAGGCCTGGAAGTAAAATTGATGATTATTGGGAACCAGGAAAAGGACTATTACAGGATCCAACAAAATTCCTAGACAGCTTATTCAAATATGACAAGGTATTTTGTTTTGCCTAATACTTGATAGTTAATTTTATTTGCCTTTCCTACGTTTGGCTTACCATCAATTAGAAAACAGTTGAACTAGAAATGTTCCTTAAAATTCATGCATAGAAATGGCAAGTAAGTAAGTAAGTTTATTGGCCAAGTATTCACATACAAGGAATTTGCCTTGGTGCTCCGCCCGCAAGTAACAACATGACATATAGTGACAGTTACGAATGACTCAGAAAACACTAAACATTAATAATAATAAAACATTAATGATAATACACCATTGATCAAGCATGTGAACCAACAAAATACCAGATCAAAGGGAGGCTACAGATTTTTGGCTGTTGAGTAGAGCAACTACTTGTGGATAAAACTTTTTATGTCTGGCTGTGGCAGCTTTGACATCCAAGCACATCTCTCTCATTGTCACAGGCACCTAATTTGCTACTGAAAAAATGCATACATATTTTAAATGTTTTCTGATTACTCTGTTATCAAACCAATGCTTTATTGCTGTATAATTAATCTCTTTGACAATGGAGACCAACTCTTTGCTCCAGGCACCTATATATTGCCTGGTACTGAGACATGCACTTCATGTGATTAGACTTCCGGTAGCAGCAAGCTCCAGGTAGGACAGAGACTGGTAATCTAGTATGCCTATTCGCTGTTGGCATAGAAAAGTAGGAGGTGGACAGCAATAGAGCTGCCAACATAAAAAGAGTGATTAAAATATATTGTGGATATGTGAAACACATTGTCTGGCCTGACGGGGAGCTTATAAGATATTTCAAGAAGTATAGGCCAGTCGTTCTGCAACTTTTCATAGGACTTTCAGTGAAGCCTGGAATCTATTCTTGCAAATTGGGAAATTAAGAGCAAATCCAACCCACCAGAAACACCAATGGTGAAACGATTGATGGGTACAGATTTCAACTTCTGTAGCAGTACAGGGTAGAGGCCACAAGAATCTATACTTGGAAGCACAGTTTGCTCCCAACTATTTGCAGACAGCCAAGCACTGATTCCTGCTGACTGGTTGAAGACAGTTGCTAGCTGATGAACAGTTGGAACCATGGATCTGCAATCAAAATTGATGTGGTCTGGCCTTCATCAGATTGGGTAACACACAAATGGCTCAGTGAAGTCCGCTCTTTATTTAATAACTAGACTAAGTGGGACCCGTTGGGTCCCATGTTCACACGGGAGGGCTAGTCCCCCAGCGCAATATTCCACCTCTCCACCAATTCCAATATTGGTGGCCAGTGGTGGGGGGGGGGCTTTCTGGAGCGCTAGTATGGGTGTTGTGGACCAAAGGGACTGGTTTGCAGAGGACTAGTATAGACATTGTGGGCCGAATGGATTCATGGGCTGGCAGCTCAGTCACTCAGGCCTGGTGGGCTGGCAGCTCAGTCACTCAGGCCTGGTGGGCTGGCAGCTCAGTCACTCAGGGCTGGTGGGCTAGCAGATCAGTCACTCAGGGCTGGTGGGCTGGCAGTTCACACGGCTATTCCTTGAAATTGCGTTTCAGGCAGAGTGCAGGCCACCAAACTCAATTTCACAGCATTTCAGGCAGAATGCAGGTCATCAAACTCAATTTCATGGCATTTCAGGCAGAGTGCAGGCCTCCAAACACATTTCACAACATTTCAGGCAGAGTGCAGGCCACCAAACTCAATTTCACATCATTTCAGGCAGCGTGCAGGCCACCAAACTCAATTTCACATCATTTCAGGCATCGTGCAGGCCACCAAACTCAATTTCACAGCATTTCAGGCAGAGTGCAGGCCACCAAACTCAATTTCACAGCATTTCAGGCAGAGTGCAGGCCACCAAACTCAATTTCACAGCATTTCAGGCAGAGTGCAGGCCACCAAACTCCATTTCATAGCATTTCAGGCAGAGTGCAGGCCACCAAACTCAATTTCACAGCATTTCAGGCAGAGTGCAGGCCACCAAACTCAATTTCATAGCATTTCTGGCAGTGTGCAGGCCACCAAACTCAATTTCACAGCATTTCAGGCAAAGTGCAGGCCACCAAACTCAATTTCACAGCATTTCAAGCACAGTGCAGGCCGAATTGCTAAACAACTCATTGCATTGTCATTAAGGGCTAACAAATCATTTATTGCAAATACACTGCAGACTCACGGTTCAGTTGATTCACAGCTTAGAATCACAGTTGTGGACTCTCCCTCGCGATCTTCCAGAGTGACTGACTCACGTCCAGTCATGCGGGGTGTTATAGTCCTTCACACCTCCCTACCTCCGGAAGGGGAGTTTTACCTTCATCGTGGTGATTGACGGGCAAGAGAACCAATCAGCTGATCTCAAGATTTTTTAAACACTCATAACTTTTTTAGCTTTCATTAATCCGAAAAATCCTCGGGGCTGCCTCAGCGGAGGAGGACTGTGAGTAAGATGGCCAATATGCGATATATGGTAGCATTTTTTCTGAAATCAATGTACAGCGCAGACAGGAAGAGATCAAGATAAAACTTTTAGTTATATAGATATTTACATTGGTAGTTCCCTCTTGTTTGCTTCACTGCCAGTTAGTCCAAGTGGTAGCCAAGGCAGTCCAATCCTTAGTGGGCTATCAAGGTCCAGAGTTGCACACATTCAGCCCTCATGGCCATCTGTCACTGCATCCAATATCAACAAAAGCATGGTTGATATTCTGAATCAAACACCACCTTCCTATTCATCCTCTTGATTTAGTTAATGTCCAGAAATCTATCAATGCCTGTTTTGAATGAAATCAATTACAGTCTCACAACCTATCAGGCGAGAGGATTATAAAGAATCATGCTTTCTATGTGAAGATTTTTTTTTTACCTAATTTCAAGTTGAAATGGCCTACCCCTTATTCTGAAAATGTGACCACTTGCTGTAGATTCCTCAACCAGGGAAAGTAACCATCCTATTGTGTCCTGGAAGAAACTTGTGCGTTTCAATTAGGTCATCTCATTTGGTTCATCATAGGTTAACCTATGATGTGCGTTTGTCGGCACTGGGCCTGTACTCGCTGGAGTTTAGAAGAATGGGGAGGGAACCTTATTGAAACATACAGAATAGTGAAAAGCTTGGATAGAGTGGATGTGGAGAGGATGTTTCCACTAGTGGGAGAGTCTAAGACTAGAGGTCATAGCCCCAGAATTAAAGGACATTCCTTTAGGAAGGAGATGAGGAGAAATTTATTTAGTCAGAGGGTGGTGAATTATGGAATTCTTTGGAATTTTGTGGAAGCCAAGACAGTGAATATTTTTAAGGCTGAGATAGATTCTTGATTAGTACAGGTGTCAGAGGTTATGGGGAGAAGGCAGGAGAATGGGGCTAGGAGGGAGAGATACATCAGACATAATTGAATGGCAGAGTAGACTTGATGGGCCGAATGGCCTAATTCTACTCCTATTCCTTATTACCTTATCTCGTATCCTTTTAAACTTTGCAAAACAGTAGTGCTGACACAATCACATATGTTCTCCCAGCCATCAAAGACCATTGTAATGAATCTTGTTGCACACCCACAATAGCAAGCATATCCTTTTTTTAGGTAAGAAGAGACGGAAATTGTTTCACCAAGACCTTGTATGTTCTCTGACCCACAATGTCATTCTCTGCTTTATTTATCTGATACTTGTTTTTTCTTCACTACCCTCAATGACTTTCTGCTACTGGTTCATCCACTTTTACCTATGGTCTATGACTCTAGGTGACTATTTTCCTTCAGGCTTTTACCTTTCCATGCCAGTTCTAATCACAAAAGGCAACTGAGAACAAGAGGAGAGAAACATTAAAGAGGAAACTGCATAAGTACAAGAGGGAAAAAGAAAGGTTAAGGTTATGCTGCCATTTTATTTTGATATAAAGTGGAAGGAGACTTGTGTGGAAATGATTTAGACCTTGGGTCACCTGTATATTCATTGTCATTATTTAATTTTCAGTTTCTGTAGCATTGCCACTAAATTCTGCCACTAAATAATAATACATGTCTCCAGCAAATTCCAACCCCCTAAGCTTTTATACTTTTTTCTAATTTTCCAGGACAACATTCCCGATTCAATTATCAAAGCAATCCAACCATACATTGACAGTGAGGACTTCATGCCTGCTTCTATTGCCAAGGTTTCAAAAGCTTGTACTTCGATTTGTCAGTGGGTTCGTGCCATGTACAAATACCACTTCATTGCCAAAGCTGTGGAACCTAAAAGGGTAAGCACCATCTCTTATTACCATTCAACTTTCTTTCAAAAATATTTCAAACAGATTTGATTATAAACTGATCGTGCATTATGGTTTATTTTGTTATTTTTTGTCTTCTCCTTATCACTCCTTTCTTTCCTCTTGTCCCAAAGGCACTATCCACTTCATCAGATTCAGGTTTTGTTGGGATGTGCTGCCTAATGGTGCAATGAGATAGTCAGGGTTTAGTTCATATGATGCAGTTTTTAGTTAAATCCAGTTCTTTCACATTCATTGCTTCTGAATAGTCATCAAATCATTGCCTGATTTTGTTTCGCTTCTAAATATGGTATGATTGAATATAGTTGCAGCATTCCAAAGTTAGGTCTAGCCAAACCAGGTAACAGTAAATGTAAAAAAATCCAGTAATTCAGTGATCTATATCATGCAGTAAACACATTGAACAGTACATTTATTAACTGAGCATTAGACCACTATGAATAGTGCAGCGTTCACATTCTTTCCTCAGTGCATTGCTGATCAATGAGAGCATTATGGCAGTGCTGAATGAGGCTATCCAAGAGGGTTTGGTCAGTGAGGCCAGGGGCGGAAATGCCGGGGGGGGGGGGGGAGGGGGGGCAGAGGGACAGGCCCCCCCCCCCCCCCGTTTTGAGAGGTGGGGGACGACCCCCCCCCCCCCCATTTTTTGTAATCCGAATTTTAAAACTTGGTGAAATCTCCGCTCTCCGCGAGACAGTGGGGGTGGGACTGCTGATCGAGGGAGGGTGCCAATTGGATGAGAGCAGGCAGTGGGGCATGATGATTCAGCGCGATGATTGGAAGAGGGAGGTGTCGGTCAGAAACGGAAATAGGGGGGTGGGACTGAGGATAGAGCACAGTGATTGGAGGAGGGAGACGTCCTGGTGGAGCAATGATCATCGAGCGGAGCTTGAATTGCAAGACCAGGTCATAGCATCACAAGCAAAAAACACTCTCGGCAACCCTTGACACAGACCTGTGCCTCATCCGCAGCCAGGATCGATCCCGGGTCTCCGGCGCTGCAATCGCTGCCGAACCGTCACTGGACCATTCCCGTCCCCACCTGAGTGCCACACCCCCCCACGCCCGGGGGTGACCAGAGACGTCGGGAGCGGTGCCCACAGGCCCACACCAGCGCAGAGAAGCAGCGTTATATCTAGCTCAACTCTGCCTGACCCACCAGGTTAACCTACAGCCCTGCCTGGACTTATGAGAACGACGGCCCAGACTTACGGCCAGCGCGGAGAAGCAGCACTAGCTTCACGGCTCCAGACTGATGTCCCAGTCAGTCCAGGCAGGGCTGTAGGTTAACCCGGCGAGACAGGCGGAGTTGAGCTTGATTTAGCGTTAGATTGAGTTGAAATTACCCTCCACAGGGCCCACGGCTGAAGTCTCCGAAACCTTGCGTGTGTGTGAGAAATTGTGTCCCCCTAATGTTTTGATAGCGATTTCCGTGCCTGAATGTGGCTATATATAAGGAAGAAGAAAGGGGGAAACACTGATGGCATTATAGCTTAGGACACACAATAGTCAGTAGGAAATAGAAGAGCAGATATGAAGGTAGATTGCAGAAAGGTATAAAAGTAGTAGGGCTATAACAGTATAAGATTTTAACCTTTTCAATATTGATTGGGATTCCCTGAGTGCAAGTTTCTCAGATGGAATAGAATTTGAGCTAAACCTGTTTTTTAATAAATTTGATGGTGAGGTCTCTGCCCATCCTCCCCCCTCAATTCCCCTGGTCCACTTCCTCTGCCCTTTCTTTGTCGCACCTGACCATCAAGACTGAGCAAGTGAGGAAAGAGGTGAACAAACTATGCCCAGGCAAAGTCGCGGGTCCCGATGGTGTCAGCCCTAGAGTACTCAAGGTATGTGCCAGCCAGTTGTGCGGAGTACTCCAGCATATCTTCAACCTGAGCCTGGAGATGGTTCCTGTGATGTGGAAGACATCCTACCTGGTTCCTGTACCAAAGAGGACGCGTCCCAGCTCCTCCAATGACTACAGACCTGTGGCGCTGACATCACACGTCATGAAGTCCCTGGAGAGGCTGGTGCTCACGCACCTGCAACCACTTGTTAAACCCTACCTGGACCCCCTGCAGTTTGCTTACCAAACAAAGATGGGGGTTGAGGACGCCATCATCCACCTTCTCCATCATTTCTGTGCTCATCTGGATAAGCCAGGAAGGACTGTGAGAGTCATGTTTTTTTTTTACTTCTTCAGTACTGCACTGCTAGGGAGCAAACTGACGATGATGAGGGTGGACACTCCATTGGTGTCCTGGATCACCAACTACCTGACTGGACGACCACAATATGTCAGGCTACAGAACTGTGTCTCGGACATGGTAGTGGACATGAGCAACACAGGGGCCCCACAGGGGACAGTCCTCCCTCCCTTCCTGTTCACCATCTACACCTCGGACTTCAGATATAACTCGGACTCCTGCCACCTGCAGAAATTTTCAGATTACTCTGCAATTGTGGGCTGCATCGGTGAGGGAAGGAAGCTGAATACAAAGGTGTAGTCAACGACTGTTGAGTGGTGTGGGCTGAATCACGTGCAGTTCAACACCAACAAGACTGGGGAGTTAGTGGTGGACTTTAGGAGGACCGGAACATCTCTGTCCCCTGTCTCCATCAATGGTGTGGATGTGCAGTTTACCAGGGTGTACAAATACCTTGGAGTGTACCTGGATAATAAACTGGAATGGTCCAGGAACACTGAGGCCCTATACAAGAAGGGACAGAGCCGGCTGTACTTTTGGAGAAGGCTCCGCTCCTTCAATGTCTGCCGTAAGATGCTGCAGATGTTCTACCAATCGGTGGTAGCCAGTGCTAACTTCGTCGCTGTCATGTGCTGGGGCAGCAGGGCGAAGGCCCGGAAGGCAATAGGATTAACAAACTAATCAAGAAGGCTGGCTCCGTCCTGGGGGCGGAGTTGGATTCATGGGAGGTAGTCGTAGAGGGGAGGATGCTCCTCAAACTGCAAAACATCTTGGACAATACAGTTCACCCCCTCCTTGACATACTGGTCAACCTGAGGAGTACCTTCAGCAACAGACAAGTTCTAAGATGAAATACAGAACGCCACAGGCATTTTCCCTGTGGCTATCAAACTGTACAACTCCTCCCCCTTCTGTCGTGAGGGAGACTGATTCCCGTCCCCATCAACCCCCCCCCCCCTCCCCCCTCCCACCACCACCCCAATGGGTACCGTTGTTGCACTAATTAAAAAAAACACAAACTGGAAGTGGACAAGATGAGAGTTTTAGTAAGTATAGATTTTGCTCAAACAGTCTGTGAGCCATAGCGCTGCAGCCGACAGCTCTTTGTTTAAATTCCCACGCACTAAGCTGACAGCGCTCTGTTTAAACCTTTCTGCATCAAACCTGCAGGGCTGTATGTATCGATTAACACGCCAAGTCTGTAGTGCTGTGTGTATTGATTTGTGCGGCAAGTCTGTAGCGCTGTGTATTGCTTTACGGCCAGTCTGCGGCTGATAGCATTTTGTTTCCGGGGTGGGGGGGGGGGGGGGGGGGGGGAGTTATAGTTTGCCGTTGGTTATAGTTTGAATTTGGGAGCAGCGCTATTGGCCAGGACCTACCGGGCGGTTATTTCAACAGCTGATTTCTTACCTGTATAAAGGCAGGCACCAGTAAGCCAGAGGTTAGTTTATGTACGAGAGGGGTTTATTGATGGGCTGAGACGCCGATGGAGGCAGAGAGAGAGAGAGAGAGAGAGAGAGAGAGAGAGAGAGAGAGATGTGCTGCTGTAAACCGGACTCCGTGCATACCAAGACAAGTATTGTTTTTGTTCTCTCTTGCCAATAAAACTGATTTGTAACTAAACAGACGAGTGAGCCTCTTTCTGTTCCACTAGTCAGATCCTTGAACATGTTACTTTGTGACATTTGGCGAAGTCCCTCAGGAACTGACAAATAAAATAGAAAATGTTTGGTAAAAAGAAATAACAAACGATATGGCGCTGGTGCAGGCCAAGCACCCCCGCAACAAGATGCTGTCCTCGGTGCAGGGGAGCCCGCAGCAGGCCGTGCTGCAGGTGGGACCAAGAACCTCGCGTCTTCAAGCCTCTCTGATGCTTTTTATGGTTCACGAGGGAGAAGTTTGTTGTAAATTTCACTCGAATGGATCAACACTGGCATCTGCAGGATTTGATCGACTCGTATCGTTTTGGAATATATATGGCAACTGCGATAATTATGCTATATTGGAAGGTCACAATGGAGCAGTGATGGAATTGCATTATAACACAGATGGCAGCATGCTTTTTCCAGCATAAACAGACAAGTGAACCTTTTTCTGTTCTACTAAGATCTGTTCCCTTGTAACAGTGGTCTGATTACTAAGTTTACAAATTACACAAAAATTGGAGTTGCAATAGCAGAGTAGGTAGTGGGAAAGTACGGTGGAATGGTGCCAGATGAAATTTAATTCAGACAAGCGTGATGTAATGCACTATGTGAATTGAAATTCTGGCAGGACGTATAAGAATAAATGGTAGGAGCATTGATGCACAATGGGACCTTTGGCTGCAAGTTCACAGATCATTGAAAGTTGGGGCACAGATGAATAGGATAGTGAAGAAAGCAATGATCTTTATTGGCCAAGGCACTGTGTATAAGATTTGGAATATCATGTTGCAACTGTACAAAACATTGGTTGGACTGCACCCTGAGAACTGTGTCCATTTTTGGTTGCATCATTATAAGAATAATGTTGGAGCAATAGTTCAAGTTCAAGTTCAAGTTTATTGTCATGTGTCCCTGATAGGACAATGGCGCTGGTCTTGCTTTGCTTCAGCACACAGAACATAATAGGCATTGACTACAAAACACATGAATAAATAAACTGATAAAGTGCAAATAACAAATAATGGGTTATAATGTTCAGAGTTTTGTCAGAGCCAGGTTTAATAGCCTGATGGCTGTGGGGAAGTAGCTATTCCTCAACCTGGTCGTTGCAGTCTTCAGGCTCCTGTACCTTCTACCTGAAGGTAGCACGGAGATGAGTGTGTGGCCAGGATGGTGTGGGTCTTTGATGATACTGCCAGCCTTTTTGAGGCAGCGACTTCGATAAATCCCCTCGATGGAAGGAAGGTCAGAGCCGATGATGGACTGGGCAGTGTTTACTACTTTTTGAAGTCTCTTCCTCTCCAGGACGCTCAAGTTGCCGAACCAAGCCACGATGCAACCGGTCAGCATGCTCTCTACTGTGCACCTGTAGAAGTTAGAGAGAGTCCTCCTTGACAAACCGACTCTCCGTAATCTTCTCAGGAAGTAGAGGCGCTGATGTGCTTTCTTGATAATTGCATCAGTGTTCTCGAACCAGGAAAGATCTTCAGAGATGTGCACGCCCTGGAATTTGAAGCTCTTGACCCTTTCAACCATTGACCCGTTGATATAAACGGGACTGTGGGTCCCCATCCTACTCCTTCCAAAGTCCACAATCAGTTCCTTGGTTTTGCTGGTGTTGAGGGCCAGGTTATTGTGCTGGCACCATATGGACAGTTGCTCACTCTCTTCTATACTCGGACTCATCCCATCAGTGATACGTCCCACGACAGTGGTGTCGTCAGCGAACTTGATGATGGAGTTCGCACTATGACCGGCTACGCAGTCATGAGTATAGAGTGAGTACAGCAGGGGGCTGAGCATGCAGTCTTGAGGTGCTCCCGTGCTGATTGCTATCGAGTCTGACACATTTCCACCAAGACGAACAGACTGTGGTCTGTGGATGAGGAAGTCGAGGATCCAATTGCAGAGGGATGCGCAGAAACCCAGTTCTGCGAGTTTGGTAACCAGCTTGGAGGGTTATAGAAGAATGCAATTGTAATTCACGAGGCTATTGCCTGAAGTGGAAGGCTGTAGTTACAAGGAGAGATTGGAAAGGCTGGGTTTATTCTCAATGTAAAGTAGAGGACTGAGGGTTGACTTTATTTTGAAAATTATGAGGGGCATAGATAAGATAGAGAGTCAATCTTTTTTGCCACCAAGAATGTGATGTCAAGAACTAGTAGACACAAATTGAAGGTGAAAGGGGAGAAATTTAAAGATTTGAGGTGTACGTTTTTCCACACAGAGGGAGGTAGTTACCTGGAATGAGTGTCAGAGGTGATGGTAGAGACAGATACAATTACAATGTTTAAAAGGAATTTGGATTTATATCGGAAAGGCATAAAGGGATACCAGCCTAATGCAGGCAAATGGATTAATATAGATAGACATCACAGTCGGCAAGGACTAGATGAGTCATATAAGTATCTATTTTTGTACTTTCTGATTTTCTGATTCAATGAAGAGCCTTAATGATAAAAGCTTAAATTTCTGACTTAAATGATCCTTAAACCAAAAAGTTGTGAAAGTCATTTTTGTGGGAATAAAGATGAAATTATGTTGTTATTCTCTATATAATATATGGGATTATGCACATTATATACTATACTAAATATGTAATTCTGAAGCATATTGTTTCAGTAACAGCTTTAGAATAAATGTATTTGCTTTTTCGTAATACAGCATGCCCTCCGTGAAGCTCAGGAAGATCTGGCTGTGACTCAAAAGATCTTAGAAAAAGCAAAGAACCAACTGGATGAAGTGGAACTTGGGATAGCTGCTCTTGAATCTAAGTACAGGGATTGTGTAGCAAAGAAGGTTGAACTTGAAAATAAATGTGACCAGTGTGAGCAGAGGCTAATCAGAGCTGACAAGGTAAATGCGTTATTTTCCATTTTACACCCACTATTTGTGTGAGCTGCTGACTCTAAACCAGTTTTCAACTGCTTGAAATGTAAAATAATTATCTGTACACTGTGTAAACATTGCAATACATCGCATGCAATATCCAAATTTTGATTCCCACTCCACACAATTACCGTAATAATTTCAAATAACCTTCTTTGGTCACCTTATTTGCATTTTCCTTAGCGACAGTTTATCGTAAGATATAACGAAGATTGCTTGTGTAAGCTGACAAATGAAAATCTATCTTATTCTCAATCTTTCCCTCTTTCTCTTATTCTCTCACCACTGATTGCTTGCCAAACATCAAATTCTGAATAATATTACACTGTAAAACTAAGTCAGATTCTCTACTTGTTCTGATTCGATTCCTCTCACAGGACAGTTGAACCAATCTACCCAGAATCTCAAAATCCTGAACTCAATTGCTTACCCCACATCCTCTTCTTCACACTTATTTCCTTCTCCAATACTGGCTTCCGCTGCTTCAATTTCAGTACTGCTTCACAGGCGAAACTTCCATCCATCAAAGGACAAAATAAATTCCAGCCATGTTTTATCGTGTCGAAGTTTAATATCATAGACTTTATGAGCAAAACATCATTACTTGTCTCTTGATAAAGAAATTCGTGTTAGATTCATTGAATCATTTCTGCAAAATTCTTAATAATAAATAATAAAATTCTGTTATCCCATAATTATTTAAATTCCAATGTTTTATTTGTTCCCAATACTAACATATATATTGTAAAATATTTATTTTCATTAAATGACAGAAAGTATCACGGAAAGTATATTTTTCTAAGAATGGAAATGTCAAAGACTAGAGGACATATCTTTACCGTGAGAGGGGTAGACTTTAAAGGAGATGTGTGGGGCTAGTTTTTTACAGTGGCGAGTGCCTGGAGCATGCTGCCTTGGATAGTAGTGGAGGCAGATGCAATAGTAGCATTTAAGAAGCTTTTAAAGAGGCGCATGGATATGCAGGGAATTGAGGGTTATGGAACACATGCAGCCAGAGATTAGTTTAACTTGGCATCATGTTTGGCACTGACATTGTTGGCAAAAGAGCCTGTTTCTGTGCTGTACCGTTTTATGTTCTAACTCTCTTCAGATCTTTTGTAAGCCTCTAGTATACACCATTCTTTGCAATACTGAAAAATAATTTTTTTTTAAATTCTAATATCTACACAATTTACAAAGACAAATAGAAGAAATTATGGCTTTTAAATTTAAGGTTTAACTATATTTTTTGTTTATTCATAGCTAATAAATGGATTGTCTGATGAGAAAATTCGCTGGCAAGAAACTGTCCAGAATCTGGACAACATGATCATTAATGTAGCTGGGGATGTGCTCATTTCAGGAGGGTTTGTAGCTTATCTGGGTCCTTTCACGGTGAGTGTTACAGAGCCTTTCAGTTCACTTCAGACAAAATCTGCCTTTTACTCCAGTGCGTAGGAAAGATTCCTTTACGTCATTTCAACTCAACACATTGCATCAGACTCGCCTTTTCAACTTGTAACTTCTACAGTCTCAAAATTTGAATATTTGTCCCTTTTTGTATGTGTGGGTCATGCATAAAAATGTTTACATACCTTAACACCGTTCATGTGGAATATTCGTCTATCATGAAATAGGACAGGGCCAATCCAAGTGCTATTCACCACATCACACCAAACATTTTCCTGATCATTCATGCACCTAATTATACCATTAAATAACTGTCAATATTTCTCCTAATATTTACTTAACTTTCAGAGGCAGCGAGAGAATATTAAGTATCTTACATTTATAGGGATCACTCTTTTTTGTTTATTCATAGCTAATAAACAATGAAGCAATCACAGTTGCTTCATTATATTGCCTCAGGGGGTTAAGACTTCCCATGTTTGATGAACTTGCAGTTAAAGTAGAAGCAAATCACCCTACTTGTGAATTAAAAGGATATTCGTTGACATTCCGATACCTGACGGGGGCAACATTAGAACTCAATGCAGGCTGATTAAACACTTTTTGACGTCCACAGAGTGTCACAATTGACAGTAGGTGGTTTTGCTGCTGGTGAGCAGAAATGAGCAGCTAGATCATGAAATGTATTGCTGCATTGTTCAATGTTTCTGTGAGTTTTGTGGGTAGTGTGTTAGCCTCCTCCTACCACACCATTCTAATCTTAGGGTCTTAAAGGTTTTCACCACCTTAATTCACTACAGCCTCTTACTTCACTGCTGCTATCATTATCTATTGTTGCTGTGCGATTCTAATGGGGAGCATGCCTTTAAGGGCTAATGCCCATCTAGAATTGGTGATCAGAAAATTGTTTACAGATATACTAAATGGAGAAAGATCCCTTCAGAAACCATACGGGCCGTGGCTTAATGGATGTTTTGGGGGCAAACTACCCTAATAATTTTTGTAAGATGTCTTTGTGAATTTTCTGTTTGTAGGGACCCTGATTGGGCATTAACATTAAGCACAGTGCTCATTTAACACATCAAATCATGTTAAAATTTAATTTCTCGGCATAGATTTTGTATCACCTTACGATCATACAGAATAATAGAAGAATGCATATTAGGATTGAAAGAAGTATATAATTTTTATCACATTGTAGGATTTTAATCTTAGAAATGCACACACACACTTGTTTAAATTGAGGTTGTAATACATTACAGTATGGTAGCTTCCAGTGTAAGTTAGTCTTATCAGCTCATTTGAGTTGACCTTGCCATGACCACATTGCAATTGATTCTGTAGGGAGAATATCGTGCAGCAATGAATGATGAATGGCTACATAAGCTTCTTACACTTGGTGTTCCACACACAAAAGAATGCAGTCTGACTTCAACATTAGGAGAACCTGTGAACATAAGGTCCTGGCAGGTGGGTTCTATTCACTATTTTAATTTGACCATAGTTTTAGTCAGAGAGCTTGCTTGTTATATTTGACATTTTGCTAACAGGTTGATGCACCTCAACAGCAAGCATATAAAATGTGGCAAATATATTTAGGAAAATGTTCCAAACCACACACTTTACCCAGACTGTTAACAGCAAGCGTATATTGCGCTCCCCGAATATGAGAAGTTAAAGGGTGAGATCACTCTAGTCTGTGATCGACTGGGTGGAGGGGTAGGGATCTGCTTATCTATGAATGAACTACAAAGGACAAACCCTACCTGCTCCCGCATCCTACATATCATTCTTCTTCATTTCTGGTCAAGGAATGAGCGTTCACGTCGCGGCCCTGTTTTCACCAATCTTTCCACCACCACGCACAAGAAGCACAAGAAGCGCAAGACCGACACCATTGTATGCAGATGCCGAGAAGTGTGTTTCTAATCTTGTGTGTGGACTCGATAAGAAGATCATTTCTGCCCGCTACAACATGAACCCATCACCAGTCACATCTTCCCATATCCATGCCTTTCTGCTTTCTGCGATGCCATCTTCTTCGTTCACCCAACCCTCTCAGACCATCCCTCCCCATCTCTAAGCACTTACCACTGCAACAATAGGAAGTCCAACACCTGCTCCTACACCTAGTCCCTCAGCTCGATCCAAACAACCCTTCCTGGTGAGGTAGATATTTAAGGACCTGTCCCACTGCGGCGACCTAATTTGCGAGTTTAGAAGAGTTTGTTCTCGACTCAAACTTGCAGCATGGATGACACGTGGTCCTAGGAGGCCACTGGAACTCTCCTTCATGCTCCAGGGAAGTTCCTGCATACTCGTGGCCTCAGTTTGGTCGAGGAAAAATTTTCATCATGCCGAAAATTTTTCCGCGAATAGAAATTGGTCGGCATGATTCTTTTGAACTCGTAATGCAGTGGAGTGGGGTCGCTATGTAGTTATAGGCAGTCGAGGGTAGCCGTAGGCAATCTCCTTTGCTGATCGGGCATTTTAATTGGCTCATTGGAGTTTTCAGGACCAAGGAAAACCGACCGGTAATGTTAAATGCCCGCTAAACTTTATTAAAAGTTGTCTGGCTTCCTAAAAGTGTCTCCACTCCTTCTCCCCTCCCCCCTCTCACCCCTCCGCGCTCTCTAAAGGACTTGCCGTACATTGTGGCAGCCGTCTTTTACCTTCCTGTTCATCGCGGGTGTGAATTTCAGACAGCACTCCCCTGCTTTCCCTGGCCCCCGCATTTGCGATGTGTTTGTGTGTGTGTGTGTGTGTGTGTTGATGGTCAATCCAGTTCGCGTGTTTCATCGCTGACGGTCGATCCAGCTCGAGGTTTTTCAGGCGAGTGCCCTCGAGCTGGATCGAAGACAGTCGCTGAAAAGTCGCGTTAGTGGGACAGGCCCTTTACCTTCATCATCTTCAACCTCGACTATTGCGTTCAGTGCTCACGTGATTGCCTCCCCTACGTCAGCAGGACCATACACAGACTAGGTGATCTCTTTGCCTATCACCCGCACTCTATTGATTATGACAATCATGAGCTCACAAGCCATTTAAATTCCCATCCACAAGTGTCCTTCATTGCCAGGCTGAGGCCAAATGCAACATAATGTCCCTGGGAAATGAACGTCCAATGTTGTGAACATTCAACTTTGCAATTTCAGCCGAACTGCACCTCCTCTGTTCCTTTCTCTCTAGCAAATCTGCATGGGTCCACTCACACACATACTTCTTTCCTTCACCACCAAACCCTTATTATCCAGTTTACTTCCCCACTCCCAGAAGGTTCCAACTGCTTATCCATCACCATTCAATCAATTGGGTTCCCTATTCATACCCCTGCTGTAGCCATCTGCCATTTTTCCGTTCTCTGGTTCCACATATCACCATCCTTCCTTATTAGATTCCACAATCAACAACCCCTTATTCCCACCATTTATAACCTGCTAGCCTCTGGCACTATCTCCCCCACCCCCTCCCCCACTCCCCAACTTTTTGGCTCAATCGGTCCATCAACCCTTCCTCACCTGGATCCACGCATCACTTGCTAATTCCTGCCTCACCCCACCCCATCACCTCTTTACAGCAGTTATATCTCCTCTACAGTCTCAGTCCTGATGCAGTCTAAACCCAAAATGCTGACAGTGCTTTGCTTCCATGGACACTGCCTCATGGCTGAGTTCCTCCAGCAGCTCTTTTTTTTTTTATCCGAACAGTAATCAATGCTTGGTAGTGGTTAAGGGATGAATGTTGGTAAATGACTAGTTTGTAATCAGATTTCTCCACGAATAAGGTAGTAATTTTATAGAATAACTAGACCAAGTGCAGACCCGTTGGGTCTGATCCCCCAACGCAGCCGTTCCCTACCCGTAGCCCCCACGGGAGACGTGGTACTCCAACTCAAGCGGCTCAGGAATCAGCAGTGCGGCTGTTTTTAAATGGCGTCTTTGAGGCGAGATGCGGGCGCCAGCAGCCGTTATGGTTGCTGGCCAGCAGGAGGCGACAAAATGAGTGAGTGGGGGGAGAAAGATTTTATTTAAAATGTGTACATAAGCACGACGAAATTTAATGAGGAGTGGATACTTGGAATGAAAAGTGAAATCTCTACCGAAATGGGAATAAACTCGGCGTTTCTGGGTCTGACGTTGGCGTAGCAACGAATCAAAGGCTGGCAGCCACAAGTTAGAAACACACACAGCCAGCCAGCCAGACACACACAGAGTTTTAATATTATATAGATAGATAGAACAAAATGTGTGTAGGAGGCCAGCCTCCAGAGCTGGAATTAAAGTTTTAAGTTATGAAGAAAAGTTCCTTCACTTGCCATTCAGGGCAATGTTTTTAATATTTTGAACTGTATGTTGCAAAGCCTACCTGAAGCGTCGCTGAAAATCTGTCGCTGCGGGTGTGCGCGATTTTGGCGCCGTTTAGAGGGGGGCGGGTTTAAAACGCGATTTACTCTAGGCTGTTCCAATCTAAGATGTTCAGCCTAGTTAATTATTAACGAAAAATCGCTGGAAGACCCTGTCGCAAAAGCTATTATTAGTTTTAAAGGCCTCGTATAATAGTTGTAGTAGTTTAAAAATCAATCTCTAAATCCGCGACCACCGGCAGCTGTCAGGGTCGCATAGAGCAAATAATAGAAGTTAGGCTGCTTATTTTTACATTAAAAAGGGCTTCTTAAGATCCCTTTATACAAAGTTTAATATTGCGAGTAGCTCATTTTGGGCCCATTATATCCCGCAGTATTTTTCTGGGCATTTGAGGGCACAAATCTACCGCAATGTGAACGTTCTAAACCAGCGCGTTCACAGGATCCCACTAGAAAGCTGATTTAAATGGACTTTAATTTACAGCAATTGAACACTAAATTCCTTCCATTTGGCCTATAAATTAATGTAAATGAGATTTAAAAATCATGTTTTATTGTGAATTATTTATGAATATTATTTGGACACTTAGGCTATTTAAAAATGTTAATCATTTATTAAGAAATGGATAGATGTTTAGATCTAGTAATTGAAGTTTGAAATTAGCTACACTTGGGTAATTAACTAATTATATGCTTTAATTTCAGGTCATCCAAGTAAGATTATTTTATATTTGTTTCAGAATGGTTCAATCTACGATAACTGAAAATTTCATTCAGTTCTCTTAATTTTTAAGAAGGTTATGGGCTTTTGACTGCACACGATCACAGCTTTTTTGTTATGTCCATAGAAAATCAATAGGGAACAAGATGCTAATTTCCGAGTATGAAAATGGCCATAACTTTTTAAATACTTGAGATATGAAAGTGAATTAGGTGTCAAATTAAACTTCTTTTTATGCTTTATCTGATGGGATAAATTACAGACTTGATTTTTTAAATCTCAAAATTTTGTAACATTGCTACTGTATGCTCTCCATCTGTTTTATCTTCCATGACCTTCTGTATGAAAGATAATTCTCTTGATGTAACTCCCGAATAGCATCGTTCTAATTTTTTTTTAATGTTATATCCTCATTTCAAATTAACCAATATTTGTTAACAGACATTCTGTTTCATAGATTTCAGGTCTTCCCAAAGATGCATTATCTGTTGAGAATGGAATAATTGCGCAATATACTCAACGATGGCCGCTGTTCATTGATCCACAAGGTCAAGCAAATAAATGGATTAAAAATTTGGTACGGGTAATCTGTATCACATTGGACACTCGTGTTTGAAAAACTTGACAACTCGCAATTGTAAAGACTAAACAGCTTTGTATGGTATGAGGAATATAAAATATGAAACATATCACTGTACAAATGATTAAGAAGGAACTGCAGATGCTGGAACAAACAAAGGTAGACAAAAATGCTGGAGAAACTCAGCAGGTGAGGCAGCATCTATGGAGCGATGGAATGGGTGACGTTTCGGGTCGAGACCCTTCTTCAGACTGATGAGGGGATGGGGGGGGCGGGAAGAAGCAAGGAAGAGGCGGAGACAGTGATCTGTGGGAGAGCTGGGAAGGGGAGGGGAAAGAGGGAGAAAGCAAGGACTACCTGAAATTGGAGAAGTCAATGTTCATACTGCTGGGGTGTAAACTACCCAAGCGAAATATGAGGTGCTGCTCCTCCAATTTACGGTGGGACTCACTCTGGTCATGGAGGGGGCCCAGGACAGAAAGGTCGGATTTGGAATGGGAGGGGGAGTTGAAGTGCTGAGCCATTGGGAGATCAAGTTGGTTATTGCGAACGGAGGTGTTGGGCGAAGCGATCGCCAAGCCTACGCTTAGTCTCACCGATGTAGAGCAGCTGACACCTAGAACAGCGGATGCAATAGATGAGGTTGGAGGAGGTGCAGGTGAACCTCTGCCACACCTGGAAAAACTGCTTGGGTCCTTGAATGGAGTCAAAGGGGGAGGTAAAGCGACAAGTGTGGCATTTCCTGCGGTTGCAAGGGAAAGTAACGGGAGGGGGTGGTTTGGGTGGGAAGGGAAGAATTGACCAGGGAGTTACGGAGGGAGCGGTCTCTGCGGAAAGCCGACAGGGGAGGAGATGGGAAGATGTGGCCAGTGGTGGGATCCCATTGGAGGTGGCGAATATGTTGGAGGATTTTCTGTTGTATGTGACGGCTGGCAGGGTGGAAGGTGAGGGCAAGCAGAACTCTGCCCTTGTCATGAGTGGGGGGGGGAAGGGGAGTGAGAGCAGCATTACGGGGTATAGAAGAGACCCTGGTGAGTGCCTCATCTATAGTCGAAGAGGGGAACCCCCGTCCCCTGAAGAATTAGGACATCTCCGATGCCCTGGTTTGGAACACCTCACCCTGGGTGCAGATGCGGCGTGGACTTGGGAGTAGGGGATGGAGTCCTTACAGGAGGCATGGTGGGTAGAAGTGTAGTCCAGATAGCCATGGGAGTCAGTGGGTTTATAGTAGATGTTGGTCAGAAGTATGTTGCCTGCGATGGAGATAGTGAGGTCTAGAAATGGTAGGGAGATGTCGGAAATGGTCCAGGTGAATTTAAGTGCCAGATGGAAGTTCGTGGTGAAATGGATGAAGTCAGTGAGTACTGCACGGGTGCACCAATGCAGTTAATGTAGTGGAGGTAGAGTTTGGGGATAGGGCCACTGTATGCCTTGAACAAGGATTGTTCGACCTACCCTACAAAGAGGCAGGCATAGCTGGGGCCCATGCGCGTACCCATAGCTCCGCCTTGGATTTTGAAATGAACTCACTGATGTTGATACCGTTACCTGCCAACCAAATTTCGTTTGAACCTCATGTGAGGTTCAAATGACAAATAAATGGTATTGTATTGTAATACTTTGAGAATTTTACACTGCAGTATTCTATTATCCAGTGACATTGGATAATGCTCAATGCCAATTATTTGAGCTTGAAATACCTTTTCTTAAAAGTGTTACGGATGTGATTTTAATTTAATTTATAGATACACAATCTAGACCATAGAATCAATGCTAATCTGAAGATGACACTAAGCCAATAGACATGGTCCCTATCTTAGCTGATCCCAGATGGTTTACGAGAAGTGAGCTTACTTTCCAGACAGTTGGAAAAGTCCATCTCTTCTCCTTCTCATGTTTGGTGACAGCATTTCACTGCTGAAAATCATTGAAGTCATCCATTATTAACACCCACTGTCTGGATTTATAAATGAACAATACCACATTTAATGATGGATCAGAAGGAAACTCACACTCTTGTACAGAAATAAAATATGGCTGAGACTCGAATTCGGAAATAAAGACAGAAAATGATGGAATAACTTAATAAGTCAAGCAGCATGCATCGAGAGAAACAATATTATTCTTTCAGAATATCCTTGCACAAAGATCAGGGGTTTACAGATATCTGCAGAGCATGGTGAATTATGGGCAATGTCTCCAGGAGAATAGATAAGATTGAGAGTATAATATTGCAGGTGTGCATTCAGTCACACAACCGCACAAATAAAACTGGCAGTGTGTGTCGGAAGGAATTCTGAAGAAGGGTTCAGACCCAAAATGTCACATATTCCTTTTCTCCAGAGATGCTGCCAGACCCACTGAGTTACTCCTGCATTTTGTGTATAAAACTGAGTGCTTTTATTATGGTACACTATGAGCAATCTTAAATTAAGATCTCAAATCACACCATGGGAAGTTATGAAATTGAATTTGATTCATCCAACTCTCTCTCAAAGAGTGGAATCTTCCACCCAGAAAGTGAAGAACTAATCTAATCAGTTTGATTGATCTTCTTGTCCTCTTCAGGAACGAGACCAAGGACTAGATATTTTCAAGATGTCTGATCGTGACTTCTTGCGGAGTCTTGAGAATGCCATTCGTTTTGGAAAGCCTTGTCTTTTGGAGAATGTGAGGGAAGAACTGGATCCAGCCCTGGAACCCATACTATTGAAAATGGTAAAGTAGTAGACACATATTGGCTGTAATATTTTTATTATATTACTAAAAGTCTGATCTTGACCACTTCCTGTTGTTCTGTATATTGATTTTAGAGAAAAAGTGCCACTTATGGCTGTGATTTTTGGCCATCTTACTCAGAGTCTCCCTGCGCTGCGCAGGACAAGAGGATTTTTCCCATCGATGAAAAATAAAAGAGTTATTAGTGTTTTAAAAAATGTTGAGATTCTCTCTCCTGAAGGCCACGCCCCTTCCGGAGGGCTATAAAACCCGGACGTGTTGAGTGCATCAGTCAGTCTCTGCAAGATGGGGGAGCGAGAGGGACACGTCCCTCAGTCTGAGCTGTGAATAACACTGAACATGTGTCTACTAAACTGTGAGTGGTTTTACTGACCTGTCAGTGCCCTTAATGTGGTTTGAAAATATAGTTTGCAAATGCTAAAGCTGTGTTGCCTTTGGTTTGGAAATGCTAAAGCTGTGTTGCCTTTGGTTTGGAAATGCTAAAGCTGTGTTGCCTTTGGTTTGGAAATGCGAAAGCTCTGTTGCCTTTGGTTTGGAAATGCTAAAGCTGTGTTGCCTTTGGTTAGGAAATGCTTAAGCTGTGTTGCCTTTGGTTTGGAAATGCTAAAGCTGCGTTGCCTTTGGTTTGGAAATGCTAAAGCTGCGTTGCCTTTGGTTTGGAAATCCTAAAGCTGTGTTGCCTAATTAAAGTTGCCTTGCCTAATTAAAGTTGCCTTGCCTTCTATATAATTAAAAGTCTAATCTTAGTCTCTCAGTCTCTGGCTCAGTCTCTGCAAGATGGAGGAGGGACCGGTCACGACTCGCGGTCTATAGTGGTCTTGCACCCTGCTTGAAATGGTATGAAACTGCACTTGAATTTGGTGGCCTTGCACCCTGCTTGAAGTGGTAAGAAACTGCACTTGAATTTGGTGATGCTGGGACCCAATGGGTCCCACTTAGTCTAGTAATTTGACTATATGTCTCTAGCACATATAGTCCCTAGCACACAGACCCACATTCACCAGATGCACATACTCAGGAAGTCGTCCACTGCAACTATTAGTTTCTCATTCACAATTAATAGAAAATTATGATCTGCACCCTGATGATGCAATGTTGAGGTGGTTAAGTCAGCAGATCAGAAGTCCAGTGGCTTGGGCCAACAGTTTGGAGACGTGTTTAAATCCCATTATAGCGCTTGTACAATTTAGACATGTCATCAATGTGTAAGTTTATGAAAAATCTCCGGTCAAAACTACCAAATTGTCTTTAAAAACCCATCAGGTTCACTAATGGCTTTCAATGAAGGAAATCAGGTCTCCTTACCTATCTAGTCTTTGTGCCATTTTAGAATGAGAATATGATTCATTTTTTTAATGACAAGCTGTTTGGATGTATCAAATTGTTTTACTTAAGCAGGAAAAGGATAAAATCTGATGGAACAAACAGCCTTAATTCAGGTACTGAATTTAGACATGCCAAAATTGACCATAACCCAGTTGATTTTGCAAAGACTTTCTTTCAATATTCTGAGACTTGTTGAAATATCTGACAGATTATTCAAGCAACAACCTGACATTATTGTACTTGCATAATCGTACCTTACAGGCAATGAGCCTGATTCCTCCATCACAATCCCTGGGTTCATCCTGTCCCATCAGCAGGAGAGATGTAACAGAGCTAGGAATGGTTTGGTACACAGAAAGGAAAGAGTTATCCTGGGTCCTGAAAATTGACCAGAACTTATGAACTCTCCTGGAATCAGGCCAAAAATGGGCAAGGAATTTCCTCCTAATTACCATCTTCCTTCTGCACTAATTTGATAAATCAGTCTTCCTCCATGTTGAACAGCACTGTTAAAAAGCGGTGAGAGTATCAAGGTCTATGATTGGGGTACTTCAATACTCATCACCAGGAGTAACTCAATAAACACTTTCATTGCCTGAGCTGCTTGAATCATGATTGACGTCCCATCAATTAATTCCTGCACCAGGATGTGAGTGAGTCAACATGAAGTGTAAATCCACTTGTCCTCATCCTGACCAGTCGTACAAGTGCATCTGTCCATTACAACATTGATACTTATGACACCATACAGAATTCAGGGAGACTGATTCCTATTTTTTTCACCTTGGTTTTTCACACAGAATGATGGGTGCCTGGAACACGCTGCGAGGGGAGGCTGAGACAGATGCGATAGAAGCATTTAAGAGACTTTTAGATAGGCACATGGATATGTAGGCAATGGAGTGATATTGATTACGTGCGGGAAGAAAATATTAGTTTAACCAGGAATCATTTTTGGAACAGACATTATGGGCCGAAGGGCCTGTTCCTGTACTGTACTGTACTGTTCCTTGTCTGATCTTCCACATGTGGTGTTGCATAACAGTTGTGTTAAGTAGGATAGACTCAAAACAGATCTGGCAGTGCAAAATTAAATATCCATGACCTTTATGGACCATAAGCAACTGCCGAAACCTACAAAATCTTAATCTAAAATCCATATGATATCATGCCAATAAATGTCAAAAGCAAACATATGACAAATGTTTATGTATAAGTTATGTGGATGTAACCATACCAAATAATATATTTCTGTTTTCCAGACCTTTAAGCAACAAGGGAGCACAGTTATAAAACTGGGAGATGCAATTATCCCTTTTCATGATGATTTTAAAATGTACATTACTACCAAGCTGCCCAATCCTCACTACACTCCTGAGATATCAACAAAGGTCACTCTGATTAATTTCACACTATCTCCAAGGTAAATGTGTACAAAAGCAAAATATAGTTCATTCTGGAAGTCCAAAACTAAAAACTGAAAATCTAGATTAAACAGAAATAGGGAAGAGAGGAGAAAGAAAGAAAAGGCCTGAAGGATGAAAAACAGGAATGATTATATGACAAAATGGATGACAATGCAAATGAAAAAGAGTAGTACATGGGACAAAAGGTCAGACTGAAGGAAATGTTACCGGGGAGAGGCAGAATTATTTGAAATTACATGGTAGAAAACACTGCGATTGCTTGAAAGCAAGTGTGATTCTCTAAAATTGTTGCACTGTATTCAGAAATCTGCAGTGTGCTCAGTTGCAAAACTAGGTACCATTTCTTAAGTTTGCGTTGAACTGGAGTGAGTCATTTTAAGAAGCTGAATACAGAGGAATTTGTGTACTTAAATTAAAATGAATTAAAATGACAAATAATTGGGTCTGTTATAGAGGTGTTCCACATGCACTCAGGACTTGTTCCCCAATGTAGAATAGACTACTTTTTGTGAGCAGTAAATGCAGCATTCTAAATTAAAAGACATACAGGTTAATTGATGTTTCATCTGGGAAAAAAAGTATTTGGGGTTCAAGATGGTAGGAAGGGAGGATGTTTAAAAAAAATTCATGCATTGCACTAGAGGATACTATAGAAAACGGAGTGGATGTTGGTGGAGAAGCAAAAATAAACTAGACCTTAAAGGAGATCTTCCATTAGAAGTGCTGAAAGAGAATGTGAGTGGAGGAAGTGTTTGGTGTGGCAATACACTGGAGGTGACAAAAATTTCAGAGAATGATCGATTGAATAAAATAAATTGGATGGCAGGGCACATTTTACCCTGGATCTGGATCTGAAATGCAGAATATAGATTATAATCAAATCAACTATGATCCTATGAAATGACTAGATTTGAGGTGATATTCCCTCCCTAAGGGATCAATATAAGATAGTGATTTGATTGGTTTGCTGTGTTTGCTAGAAATGACCCATGTCAATTGGTATTTTCTTTCAGTTTGTATATGCTTGTAAGTTTAAATTCTTTGGTCTCCCTATTCAAACAGAAAATACAGAATGTTTCTACCTTTAAGAAACTGACTAATCTAAACTCATTCAGAGGAATCTTAATTTTCTACATCATGTAAACTGTGTTACCATCTTGCAGTGGTCTGGAAGACCAGCTCTTGGGACGTGTTGTGGCACAGGAGCGTCCAGATCTGGAGGATGCAAAAAATCAGCTGATCATCAGCAATGCTAAAATGAGAAGCGAGCTAAAAGAAATAGAGGATCAGATACTTTTACGTCTGAGCACCTCTGAGGGCAATCCTGTCGATGATGTGGAGTTAATCAAAGTCCTTGAGGCTTCTAAAATTAAAGCAGGAGAAATCAAGGTTGGTATCAGTAGTGTTCGCTGATCGTAAGTGGAGTTACATCTCAAATAGTGAGAAATATACTGTATACAGAGAGACGCTGATAACATATTTGACACACTCAAGCACACATATATAACATGCACACAACACCAACCTCCTGAATTTAATGTAATGAATTTACCACAAATTGCAACATTTTGCAACACCCTTTCCATCATCTCCCTTTTTAAGCCACCTTATTGCCAGATCAATGGAATGGAATTCAATTGCAAATTTAGTTTCAACGAATGTGGAAAGGAAATATGGCACGGAAGCTGGACAAATGTTAGAATAGAAGTCGAATAGTATTTTTATGGTAGCGATTGTATATCAATTGTGGAAAAGTATGCTGTTAGAAGTATAGCGAAAGAACTAAGTCAGGGAAAAGCAAATTTTACCAAGCTAGACTGATTAGGCAAAAGTGAACTGGTTCCTTGGTGTTCTATCAGTGTCAGAGTAGTGGGATTAAAGAAGGAAATTCAGGAGTTTTGGAGCAAACCAGAACTGCAAAAACTAGAGCAAACGGGATGACAATATGCATAGACGATAGGATAAGTTAAAGGGAAGCAAGCTTATTTCAGACACCTGGTGCTCAATGCTGCAGGAAACCAAAGAAAGATATAAAAATTGGTGTGAGAATGGTGAGGGGTTAGTGAGGAATGGGGTTGTAAGTTAAAAGTAAAATTAGGAAACTAATTGAAATGCAAAGAAATGGACAAGAGAATCAAAGAAAGTTCAAAGATATGTCTTTGCATACATAAAGACCGCAAGGATAACGAAGAAATGAACTATCATTTTAGGGACCACAAAGGTAACCTCTGAAGATTAAGTTTATTGGTAGGATTTTTGCTGAAAATTCACAAATAGGAGGTAATGGTGGGGTGCGGTTAAGAAAGAAAATGTGAAATATTGGATGGGATGAACATAGCAAGAGAGGAAGTATTATACGGTTTAACATGTTTGAAAGTAAATAAATCACCAGACCGGTACTGAGCATAAGGGAGGAAACTGAGCGGCTCTGATTTTGATTTTCTAATCCTTCCTAGCGAAGCAGGTTAGAGGCCAGGTGGCCTGCTGACATTATACTGTTTAAAAGTGAAGGAAGAGTTAAACAGGGTAATTGTATGACATTTAGTTTATTGTATGCCATTTAGCAGCAGTTTTGAGAGGCTGGTGAAAGTAGTAAATATCCAGGGGACCAAAGGGAAAATTATCTTTCTCTTAGCATACATTTTCTGGGATTCTTCAATACTGAAAATGTAATTTGTTTCTCCACAGATGAAAGTGACAATAGCAGAACAGACAGAGAAGGACATTGATATCACTCGGCTCCAGTATGTCCCTGTTGCTGAAAGGACCCAGATTCTGTTTTTCTGCGTATCCGATTTATCCAATGTGGACCCAATGTATCAGTATTCTTTGGAATGGTTTCTCACCATCTTCATGGCAGGCATTGCAAATTCTGAGCGAGCAGGTATGCCAACCAAGTCAACTCTGCCATTCTGAGTCGTGTTTACTTCAAGCTAATGTAATACTCTTTTCCATTGTTTAATTTCTGTTTGCTGTAATTTAGCTGCTTAACGCGTGACAGACAGTGCTACACATCATGGGTTCCAAGGCAGAGTAGCCAACAATTATTCCTCAATCAGTGCAGTATTATGCTGAAGGCTAAGGTTCCACAGAGTGAAGAACCTAATTTCATGTCTGTTGTTCAAGAACCAAATCGTGGGAGTAATCCTGTCCATATAAATTGAATGTGACTAAGATCTTTGAAAATGAAAGTAGGTGAATTAAATTTGGATTAAACATCAAATAAACTATCTACCCTATTAACACCTCTCATAAACTAATATACTTCCATCAGTTCATTCCTCAGCATCCTCACTCCAAGGAAAACTATCCAAGGTAGTCTATCAAATCTCTCCCTATAACTGAAGTGCTCAAATCTTGGCAACATCCTGGTGAATATTCTCTGCTCTCTCTCCCGTGTACTCGCAGACTTCCTATATTATAGGGTCGATAACAAACAAGGTCAGGCAGCATCTTGATAAGAGAAAGTTAGTGCTTGGTCTGGGACTTCTGATCATTTTTTAAACTTTCATTTGCTGGTAAAAATTTCAGTCAGCCTGTTAATATGAATGAGATAAAACTAGATTTATTGGAAAAAATGAATAGTTTAAGTTTTCTAGCTGCATGTCCTGTAAAACACAAAATTTAAAACCTGGTGGCTCCAGAGTAATTAGGCAACATTCACTACTCCCACACCTGTGTTGCACATGGTGGGTGAAGGTAGAGTCTATCTCAATAACATAGTATTCATTCGTATCCAAGTCCCAAAGAATGGAATCTTTAAAAGAACCAGCTGCATCAAAAAAAAGGAAGAGGGAAAGCAGATCAGAAAAAGCAATCTTTAAATGGTCTTCTAGATAAGGAATATTTGAACGAGTGATGGGAGATTACACGTGCAAGACCATGACTTAACTGTCAATATTTTTCATTCTGACTGCTGCTAATTAGCAATTAGTCACTTTACTGGAAAGATTTAATAGGACCATGAGGGACAATCTTTTCACTCAAAGGGTGGTAGGTATGTGGAAAGAGCTGCCAGTGTTCAGGCAGGTATAATAACAACATTTACAAGACTCTTGGACAGGTACACGGATAGGAAAGGTTTAGAGGGACATGGGCCAATTTAAGGTAATTGGGATTAGCTTAAGAGGGCACCTTGGTTGGACAGAAGGGCCCATTTCCATGCTATATGACTCTGATTCTGAGTTGTGGTCAAGCAAACTTCATTTGGTATTCAGTTTTGGAGTAAGTTTTACAATCCAACATAATGCAGTTCAATCAATCACGAGAAAGGTGTTATGAGTTCAATCTGTATTCTCTACTTACAGTGTAACACCCTATATGCTCCACCAATAAAATTGTTGTCCATGTTGATCCTTCTAACCAAATTCATGTTCCTGTTAATCTCTACTAGGAGTTTATGACAATCTCTACTAGGAATTCTAAGCCATAAAATGTATTACTTAATTTAAACAGAACTAGCTCACAGAGATGGCAAGACTGTTTTTTTTTGTCTCCTAGATACTGTGGAGAAGAGGATAAAACTTATCAATAATTACTTCACCTACAGCCTGTACCTCAATGTCTGCAGAAGCTTATTTGAGAAGCACAAGCTTATGTTTGCTTTCCTGGTGTGCGTGAGAATCATGATGAATGATGACAGGGTTGATATGGTCAGTAATACATCCATAAATCTCCATTGGCCTAGTGAGTTGTTACATTACATATCAGTACTCTTTGTCGAGATGATGGACAATTGTTCCCCTGTGTGCTTGCATCATTGTGAGCTTCCTTGTAGAACTTTCATCTCTAATATCAAGCATGTATTCTTACAATAGAGAAAAAAACATTCTACACAAGAGTTATTAAGTATCACCCGAATATTGCAGGATTGCAGGACTGGCCTCCATGTTGCTGATGTACAGTATTTTCATAATACACTAACTCAAATTCTGGTGTGTCGCACATCTCAATAGATCACAAAGATTGGAAGGACTAGTCTGGGGAATTTTTTGACTATTGTGGCGTCGGCGTTGACACAGGGTTCAGCAGTGATCACATCGACTGACAGTAGGGTGAACTCTTGTGATATATTTTATTTACGATGATAAAGTCCAGGACCTCATGGGGGAGCTGTCCTTCATCGTCAGAGCGCATATGCGGTGATGCTTGCGATCTCGGGCTTGTCCCAGCAGATGAGTCCTGGTCTCGAAGGAGGATGCGTATAAGGAGTAGGCTGGTGAGGTTCAGGTGGGCCGATCCCATGTCAGCTAATTGGACCAAGCTGTTACAATGATGCTGGGGGTTGGCCTCTCGTGGCCTGTCTGTGATGGGAATCGAGGGGGCATTGTCAGACTATCAAGATGCTTGGTATGGTTGTATCCTATCTGCACCTTCAGGAATTTAAAGTCTTTGCGATTGTGGAACATATTGGCATTTAAATGTAGCACTTCAAAACAAAGTGAATGCAGAAAATAATTATTTGCACCTGCAATCAGGAGAATCCATGCACTCACAATTGCACTTTTCCAAGAGGGAAGAGGATATACTCCATTCTCTTAGAATGCAGAGCTTCAGTTATTGCACCAGAGTGCTGCTGTGGACATGGTCCAGAGCCTGCTCAATGGCTGTACAGTTTGTATCATTCTGGCCTCCTCTTCAAAGAAGCAGAGTATCCCAATAAAGGGGTGGAATCAAATCAGCATTAACAGCTGATGCACATCACATTCTTCCTAATCTGCAAATGTATAATATGCGCAGGTATTACATTATCTGATGGCTTCCAAATATTGCATATGTGTGAATAACGTAAGGGAAATTTAATTCAGCAAATTACAAGTAAATTGGCCCCTATAACAGCAAAAGAGCAAACACTAGTTTCTAGTTGCTTCTTCAAATGTAAAGTACTTCAAAAAATATTTACTTAAAATGATACTGTGTGTTTGTCTTCTTTGTGAACAATACTATCATAACCATTTCTAATGTGATTGTAATTTAATAGGATGAATGGCGTTACCTCCTCTCTGGAGCAGCTAGCCACACTGTGATCACCAACCCAGCCTCTGACTGGCTCTCAGACAGAGCATGGAAAGACATCCAGAGCCTTACTACCCTGCCGAGCTTTTCCAACTTTTTAGAAGATTTTGTACAAAATCTGAATGGTTTTCAAATAATCTTTGACAGTCCAGATCCTCACAGGTGAACTTTAAGAATTATTTTATTGACATGTTTATTCATACATAATTTCCCTGCACTAATGTCCCAAGCTGCCAGTGCACTGAGCTTGGCAGAGAATGCACGGTCATTGGGAATGTGTGCATCGGAGGCACCGTACTACTCCACAGACCAGTGGTCATTGTGGGCAGTCCACTGGAGTCATCTGCTGGATGTACTTTTTAAACCCCTCTTCTTTTCTTCACTCCACTTCATCTCCTCCTCACCCTCCATGCCATTGGTATTGATGTAGACTAATACAGCATGGAAACAGACCCTTCAGCCCAACTCATCCATGCCAAACTGGATGTCTTGTCTAAGTTAGTCCCATTTGGCTGCATTTGGCCCATATCCCTCTGAACCTTTCCTGTCTATGTAGCTGTCCAAGTGTCTTATAAATGTTGTTATTGTACCAGCCTCAACTGCCTCCTCTGGCAGCTCATTTCATATACCCATCACCCTCTTGAGTGAAAATGTTTCCTCTCGGGTTCCTATTACATCTTTCCCCTCTCTCCTTAAACCTATATCCTCTGGTTCTTGATTCCCCTATCTTGGGCAAAAGACTGTGCATTCAACCTGTCAATTCCACTCATGATTATATACAGCTCTATAAAATCACCCCTCAGCTCAGCTCCAAGGAATAAAGTCTTAGCTTGCCCAATCTCTCAAGCCCTCGAGTTGTGGAAACAGCCTCAAAAATCTTCTCTACACTCTTTCTGCTCTCCAAATGATTTAAAAGAGAAATACTTCAAATTCTAGTGATCCTTGGTATGTCATAAAACATTTCAAATATAGTTGTTGAATGGTCTCAATAGGTCATGGGCACAGATTTCAAATTCTTACTTTCAACCAAGGAATTTCAAAAGAACAATACAACACAGGAAGAAACACTTTAGACCAAGATGTCAGTCCTAGCCATGATGCCAATCCCTTCAATCTCAAACAAATCCCATCTGGCTACCCAAGTTCCATATTCCTCTTTCCCAGCCTGTTCATATGTCTGTCAAAATGCTTCTTAAATCTCCATTTCTACCATTTCCCCTGGCAGTACCTTCCACATACCCACCACTTTTGAGTAGAAATCTTGCTTTGTAAATCTCCTTTAAATGTTCCCCTCTCGCCTTAAAGCTAGTTCCTCTGGTTATTGACATTCCCATCCTGGGGAAATTGTCTGCATTTAACATAAAGTAGGTCTCTCATCTTTACTTACCACAAAGAAGGACATGGAAGCTGGGAAGTTCAGGGAAGAGAACAGTGATTGTGACATTATGAAAGAGGAGGTGTTGCCTTGCCTAGGATATTGTGGGAAGCAATGGAAGAAATTGCTGGGGACCTGACAGGGATTTTTGCATCTACTTTAGCCATGGGTGAGGTATATTAAAGACGTAGCTACCCTCTAATGTTGTGCCTTTATTTAAGAAGGGGTTCAAGAACAAGCTAGGGAATGACAGGCTAGATACTGGAGGGGATTCTGAGAGATTTGATCTATCTGCATTTGGAAAGGTTTGGACTAATTAGAGATAGTATAGGTTTGTGCATCTGAAATCATATCTCACCCATTTGACTGTTTTTTGAAGAGGTGACCAAGAGGATTGATAAGGGCAGGGAGGTAGACGTTATCTACATGGACTTCAGCAAAACTTATGAAAAGGTCCCGCGTGGTAGATTGGATCCAGAAGGTGAGATCACATGGAATCCAGGGTGAGCTGGCGAATTGGATGCAGAATTGGCTTGGTGAAAGTGGAGTGATATTTTTCAGATTGGAGGCCTGTGACCAGTATTGTGCTGCAGGGATTGGTGCTGTTGTTTGTCATATATATTAACAATTTGGATGAGAATATAGGTGACGGGATTATTAAGTTTGCAATTGACACCAAAATTGGTGGTTTGTTTGGAGTTAACTTTAGAGATGCAGCGCAGAAACAGGCCCTTCAGCCCACCAAACCTGTCCAGCCCAGCCCAGCGATCCCCACACAATAGCCTCCACAATAGGGACAATTTATAATTTTACTTAAGCCAATTAACCTACAAACCTATACATCTTTGGAGTGTGGGAGGAAACTGGGGCATCCGGAGAAAACACAGGCGGTCACAGGGAGAAACCATACAAACTCCATACAGACAGCACCCATGCTCAATATCGAACCCTGCCGCTGTAAGGCAGCTGTGATGGATACTGAAGAATGTTGTCTAAGTTTATGAAATGATCTTGATCAACTAGAGAATACAATTATGTAAGCAGTTTGTGATCGAGAAGGAGGTGGTGCTGAGTCTCTTGAAGAGCATTACGGTGGATACGTCCCCTGGGCCAGATGGGATCTATCCCAGGTTATTGAGGAAAACAAGAGATGAGATTGTGGGGACCTTGACGAGGATCTCTGTTTCTTTTCCAGCCACAGGCGATGTTTCCAAGGACTGGAGAGTGGCCAGTATTATTCCTTTGTTTAAGAAAGGAAGTAGGAAGAATCCAGGGAACAAAAAAGCCAATGCAACACATATCAATGAGAAACTGTTGGAGAGTATTCTTCGAGAGAATTTATTCCTATTTGGAAGGGAATGGGCTAATTAGGGATAGCAAGCATAGCTTTTTATGTGGCAGGTTATGTCTAACTAACTTGATTGGGTTTTTCGAGGAGGTGACAAAGGAGATTGATGAGATAGGCCAGTGGATGTTGTATACATGGATTTCAGTAAGGCTTTTGATCAAGTCACTAATAGTCGGCTGATCCATGTTCATAAGCAATAGGAGCAGAATAAGGCCATTCGGCCCATTGAGTCTACTCCACCATTCAATCATAGGTGATCTATCTTTCCCTCTTATTCCCATTCTTCTTTCTCCCCGTAACCTTTGATATACTTACTAATCAAGTAGCTGTCAATCTCCACTTTAAAAATACACAAAGACTTGACCTTCATAGCCGTCTGTGGCAATTAATTCCACAGAGGAATTCCATGAGAGGAATAGATCAGGTAGTCTCCTGCCCAGATTATGGGAATTGAGGACCAGAGAACATAGGTTTAAGGTGAAGGGGGAAAGATTTAATAGGAATCTGAGAGGTTACATTTTCACCTGGTGCGTGTATGGAGGAGGTAGTTGAAACAAGGACTATTGCAATGTTTAAGAAACAATTAGACAGGTACATGGATAGGACAAGTTTAGAGGGATCTAGGCCAAACGCAGGCAGGTGTGACTAGTATAGCTGGGACATGTTGGCTAGTGTGGGCAGGTTAGGTCGAAGGGTCTGTTTCCACACTGTATGACTCTTTGACAGATTCACCACTATCTGGCTTAAGAAATTCCGCCTCATCTCCTTTCTAAAGATATGTCCTTTTATTCTGAGGCTGTACCCTCTGGTCCTAATCTCTCCTATTAGTGGAAACCCTCTCCACAACCACTTTATCCAGGCCTTTCATGATATGGTACGTTTCAATATAGTCGCTCCTCATACAAAGCTCTCAGCCAAAGTCCCAATCTTCTCCTGCCTTGTCTCCTTCAGTATCCTGAAGTAGGTCTCATAAAGCCCTAAGGACTTATCCACTTTAATGTTCTTCAAGAGACACAGCACCATCTCCTTTTTAATATCATATGCTCTGGCATATCAACTTACCCTTCCAGAATTGCACTATCATCTACGTCCTTTTTGGTTAGTACCTATCCAAAGTCATCATTTAGTACCTTGGCCACTTCCTCTGGCTCCAGGTATAAATTCCCACCTTTGTCATTGAGTGGACCTACCCTTTCTTTAGCTACTATCATGTTTTATAATATTGTATTTACTAATTTTTCATTTACAATTAAGTTGACGATCTGTCTTATCCTGGCAAATGTAATTGGCTGTCCATCAAGTTGAAATGCGTATTATTTTTTGTGTTCCCAAGAAAATGTTGATCTCAGAGGTTGACCTGAAGCTTCAGAGGTTAAGGAACCATGAATTTACAGGTACCATTGTACCCATATGTACTGGTAATTACCCTTCATTTTTTATAGAAATCCTTTCCCAGGCACTTTGGAATCTCAACTAAATTCATTTCAGAAATTACTTGTAATGCGTTGTCTTCGAGTGGACAAAGTCACCAATGCCATGCAAGACTTCGTGTCACTGAACCTTGGGCAAAAATTCATTGAGCCACAGGTCAGACTTTCTGTATTTTTCCTGAGTTCGATTGCTGCAATTATTACATTTTTTTGTGTACTATTCTCATTGTATGTATTCTTTTCTTTGACCAATTCTGGCTAAGCATGGATGGTGAGTGGTGAGAGACATTGTTTTCAAGTTCTGTTCTGGATTCTTTATTAGAAGAAGTAGCGAGAATAAGGCTCATTACTTGATGGACCCAGTAAGTCCCATAGAGTGATAACCTAGTAGCAGTGGGTCACAGTCATATTCAAAGTGCTAGAAACAAACCCCAAATTAGATATATGAAATGCAGTTGTAAATTTAATAATGTTACATGTAAGGTCCTGGTCAGTGAAGACACCATCTTACCTCTCAATAATTGCATCACTAGCCACACATGCTACGCACCATACAGCTCCATCAATCAGAACTCCTGCCTTTCCTCAAGATAGCCCTAGGCATCCCTGCACATTTACCACAATTTCAAGTCTCACATCCATGTGTCCCACAACTTTTCCACAAGGCTACTTATTCAATTATAGCATACCCAGAAACACTGCCTACTGCAGTGCGTAAATTAGAGGCTTGATTACTGAATATTGAGTCGCAGGCACGAGACCCTGTCACATAGGCAGGAGGAAAGGGTAGCCCATATTCCAAATACTCCAGGGCATAGTTGCACACAAATTCTGCCTCAGAAAGCTCAGGTCAACATTTTAATGGGGCAACATTGAAAGGCTTGCTTGGTGCATTGGCAGGACTGCATGGCACAGTCAAGAACATGGGGAAATCAGATTCTAAACTTAAGAACTTCAAGTTCATTCTTTCCAGCATGCAAGAGACACTCAGTTCCATTTTAACACGTTTAACTAATGACTGATGTGTCAGCTTCAAATTCAGTATAGATAGAAGCAAACAAATATCCAAGTAATGCATTGGAAGCACAGACCTCCCCCTGGAGCCCTTACACTTAATGTTTTAATATCATTGATTAAGCATCATAAATGCAAATCTATCATTCGTTTATACAGATTCTGCTGGTCATATCAGTTACAATATTTCTTGAAATGTTTTTAAAATTTATATTATTTGTTTCAGACCTCAGACCTGTCCGCAGTTTTTAAAGATTCAGCTCCCAGCATTCCACTGATATTTGTGCTGTCCCCGGGCACAGATCCTGCAGCTGACCTGTACAAGTTTGCAGAAGAGATGAAATTTTCCAAAAAAATGAGTGCTATCTCATTAGGACAGGGGCAGGTAAGGAATAAAGCTCCCAAACAATTTCGCACTATGCATCCTCGGTTTCTTTAATATGTTTCTCATTGTGCCAACATTGGATATACAGCTATAATAAGAATATGTTGATTGAGACAAGAAATAAAGTACACTGGAAGTACTTAGTACGTAAATAAAGTACACTGGAAATACTTAGTATGTAAATTGAACTTGCACAAAGATTGGAATATGTCAGAAATAATAACTACATACTGCCAAGCAGAGCCAGGTGTTAATGACTCCAGTGTCTAAAAATATTTTAAGCATACTTAAATTGCTCATTACATTGTTCACTATGGCATGACATGTTGCTCATGGAAGCTGGCAGTATGCAGTGTTGTCTTCTTGGCAGTCCTTGAGATTGAGGAGACTCACTTCCACTGAGGAATGGAAGGTCCCTGTCCATGTATTTCTTTAGACATAGAATAATTGCTGTGCATCATCATCATAGGTGATTTTTTATTTTTTTTGCAGGGGCCAAGAGCAGAAGCCATGATGCATAATTCTATGGAACGTGGAAAGTGGGTGTTTTTTCAAAACTGTCATCTGGCTCCTAGCTGGATGCCTTCTCTGGAGAGACTTGTTGAAACAGTAGATCCTGACAAAGTAATTTTTCAATTTTATTTTTATCTAGAGTAAGGTAAATACTTAATGCCAATACTTTATTGGTTATCCCTTTAATAATAACTGGTTGCAACATGACAACGGATTGTGAGGTAAGTGTTAAAAATGAAAAATGGAAAAAGATGGAACCTAATGCCCTCTTCAGAAATTCCACTGAAATATTACAAACACCAGATTAATGTTCCAGGTATTGGTGCCCAATACAATTCTGCTTCTAGAAAATCTCAAGTGGAAACTTTGCACATCTCTTCCTCAGAAGCTAAAATGAGTTTGATTTGCTTTTTAAGGGGGTCAGTAGCATTATTATATACATTATATTTCCCCAGTAAACAATTAAGTCCCCAGTTTTTGATAAATACTTTTTTTAAGTTAAACAGGTAAACCTTTTCATCATTGTTTTATGATTTGCTGCAAACCAACATGGGCCACCTCATGATCTTCTTTGTGATAAGAAGAAAGATGTACCTCTAAATTTCTCTGCAGTTTCGCAACAAAGGGAACTTAAATTGTTTTCTCATAAGTAGGTGATCAGCATTTGAGGAAAGCTTGCAACTGCGTGGAATGTTTGACTTATTTCTAGTGATTTGTTTGAAACATTTTGAATAAAGATTATAGACGGCAAATTAATCCTCTCAGTCAACAATAACAATAGATAAATCAACTGGCAGATATTAGTCCCAATGAAGTAACCATTGGTTCATCTCGGTTTATAGAAATAGATATCAATATCCAATTATTAAGCTATGAGGGCTGTGGATAATTTCTTTCTTTGAAGGGCATTAATGAAATAGATGGGTTTTACAATAATCCAATAATTTCACAATCATTTACAGAGATTACTACATTTTTCAAGAAATTAGGCTATTGTAGAGATTGGGATAATTATGACCAAGTTTCCAGGTGCTCTAAGTGAGCTGCTTAGAATATATCCCTGGAATCTGAGTTGTTTTGCTTTAGTTGAAATTTTAAAAAAAAAACATTGTATCAATATCGTCCAATCTCTGAATGTTCCAAAGTGCTTCATATTTGAAATGTAGTCACTATTATAATAACTATACTTGTATGAGATTGAAATATAATTCATATTCTACCAGCAAGGCACTAATTTAAGATGCTTTATGGAAATTATTCTTTTAATTGCTTCAAATATAATAGATTTTTTTTTTAATGTCTAGGTTCATCGTGATTTCAGAGTTTGGTTGACTAGTTTGCCAAGCAACACATTTCCAGTTTCGATTCTTCAAAATGGTTCCAAGATGACTATTGAACCACCACGAGGAATAAAAGCTAATCTGATGAAAACCTACACAAACTTTAGTGATGACTTCCTAAACTCTTGTACCAGGGTAATTTTATGTCTTAAAATTTTGATTTGAAGTATGTGATTTGCAAATGTAGGGTATTTACTGCAGTGAGCTTCCTACATTTCTCAGTGACCAGGCACAGCTAACTATAACAATGTAAGGCATGGAAGGAGAATATTCAATCCATTGTGACTTGCCAGCTCTCTGCTAGCGCAATCCAAAATATGTTACACCTTTGCATTTCCAATTCATAACTCTTACTCTTCCTTTACGATACAATAGGATAAAACTTTATTTATTTTAGGAGTGAAATTGATCTGCCAACTGTCATGAAACACAAGGTGCATGAATTAATGTGACGAGTGGGAAGATTTGGGGATGTGCGATAATTGGGGAATCCGTCTACCCCACGGCAGAAGGGGGAGGAGTTGTACAGTTTGATAGCCACAAGGAAAAATGATCTCTGTGGCATTCTGTACTGCATTTTGGTGGAACCAGTCTGTGGCTGAAGGTGCTCCTCAGGTTGATCAGGGTGTCATGGAGGGGGTGAGCTGTATAGTCGAAGATGCTCCTCAGTCTGCGGAGCATCCTCTCCTCCCAGACCACCTCCACTCCCAGGACAGAGCCAGCATTTCTGATGAGCTTGGTAATCCTGTTGGCGTCTACAGCCTTTGCCCTGCTGACCCAGTAACAAGACGGGGCCCAACGGTTCCCACTTGGTCTATATATCTCTCTAAATCTCTCCTTGCCTCCCTATGGGTGAGTGGTGTAATATTGTGTGTGGGGGACCAGGCCTCCCATGTGGCAGGGACCCAACATGTCCCGGTTGGTCTAATATACATTAAATTTATATGCAGCCTCCATATGTCCTCTTCCAATTTACTTTCTTCTCCTCTATCTTTATGTCATGAGCAAACTTATAATCATACCTTCAGTGCCATTATCCAAGTTATTTACATACATTTTAAAAAGCTGAGGTCCTGGCACTAATCTGTGTGGCACATGTCGTTACACCTTGCTAACCGGTAAACAAGTCATTAATTTGAAATAACTTTTTGATGTAGCATCTTATTAAATGGTTTAAGTGGCTTAATGGTTGAAATTGAAGACCATTCCATCCACTGGGGTTCCATTTATTCAGAGCATCTTTTATTTCAAATCATCAAAGTATTAAATTTTTGTCATATATTTTTGAGCTTAAACTTTTTCCCCTCAATTTTAGCTTTCAGATTTTAAATCCCTCCTGTTTTCCTTGTGCCTGTTCCATGGAAGCATCATTGAACGTAGGAAGTTTGGACCACTTGGATTCAATATTCCATATGAATTTACGGATGGAGACCTACGTATCTGTATCAGCCAACTGAAGATGTTCCTGGATGAGTATACAGAATTACCCTACAAGGTATGTGCTGGAATTTTCTAATTCCCACTACAAAGGATATTTTTCCTCATTAATGTTGCAGGGACTCAAAATTGATGTCATTAATTATCATCAATTGTCATCAATTGGTGTATACATCAGTATATTCTTTTCAGGTTCAGAACTGATTTGCTGAACAAAAAATTGCTGAGGTATTTTGAGTATCTAAGATCGTTACTAATCTGTCGTCCTCCCTTTATGCTCGCCAGAGCATTTAGTTTTGAGTTACTCCAGCACCAACAGGTATTTGTCATTCCTCAGAGGCCTTGACTTCAGAAAACAGATCGGCAAAAGAGGAAGATTTAATTTATTTATGTTTTTTCGGCACTTCTACCCTGAGACTCCAAACAAGTCGCAATATTTTTTACAGGGATGAAAAAACGTCACGAGTTACCATATGTCTCGGGTACCTATCGTTAGCTTTACAAGCCGCTACGAGACATCCACGAACTCCTACGGATCCGCTACGGACATTCTCCGAGTTCGAATCAAGGGAAAACTCGGGAGAACTCGTGAATTACCTCGGACAGTGTGAAGCCTGCCAGCAAGCTGAAGATCTGATATTCAACTAATGAGGCCACAGAACTTGTTTTTTATCAAAATATTCCACTTAAAATATTTGTTTTGATTTCACAGGTGCTGAAGTATACAGCCGGTGAGATTAATTACGGGGGTCGTGTAACAGATGACTGGGACAGACGATGTATAATGAACATTTTGGAGGATTTTTATAGTGAAGATGTTCTACAAGAAGGTCATCTGTACTCAGAATCTGGGATCTATGTGCAGATTAGTACTGAAACTGAACTTGACGCAAGTGCTGTTTTTTTTAAATCGATTACTTGTATTCATTTTATTAATCATAGAGCTGTACAGCACAGAAACAGATTCTTCAGCTACACTGTTCATCTCAACCTTTTTTTACCCATCTAAAATACCGTAATCCCATGTACCTACATTAGGGCCATATCCTTCTCTGCTTTGCATGACCCTACCAACGAGTTCCAGCAATTTGTTCCAGTTATCAACATCTCCCTTTGTAAAAAACCTTCTTCCCAAATTCCCATGAAAACACTGTTCTCTCACCTTAAAAAGATTCTGACTATCTATAGACTGCAGAAGCAGTTTTAATGTGGATAAATGTGAGGTTATCCACTTAGGTGGCAAGAACAACAAGGCAGATTATTATCTGAATGGTGTCAAGTTAAGAAAAGGGGAAGTACAACGTGATCTGGGTGTCCTTGGTCATCAGTCACTGAACGTAAGCATGCAGGTACAGCAGGCAGTGAAGAAAGCTAACGACAGAAGCATGGTGCCCTTCATAACAAGAGGAGTTGAGTATAGGAGCAAAGAGGTCCTTCTACAGTTGTACAGGGCCCTAGTGAGACCACACCTGTGCCGTTTTGGTCTCCAAATTTGAAGAAGGACATTCTTGCTATTGAGAGATTGCAGTCTAGATTCACGAGATTAATTCCCGGGATTCTATGTTGAAAGAATGGAGCGACTGGGCTTGTATTTACTGGAATTTAGAAGGATGAGAGGGAATCTTATTGTAACAATTAAGGTTATTAAGGGATTGGACACGCTATAGGCAGGAAACATGTTCCCAATGTTGGGGGAGTCCAGAACCAGGGGCCACAGTTTAAGAATAACGGAGATAAGGAAAAACATTTTCACCCAGAGAGTTGTGAATCTGTGGAATTCTCTGCCTCAGAAGGCAATGGAGGCCAATTTTCTGGATGCTTTCAAGAGAGTGTTGGATCAAGCTCTTAAAGATAGCGGAGTAAGGGATATGAGGAGAAGGCAGGAACGGCGTACTGATTGTGGATGATCACTGTGAATGACGGTGCTGGCTCGAAGGGCCGGATGGCCTATTCCTGCACCTATTGTCTATCCCATCTATATTTTAAAAATAATTTTAAGAGACATTTAGACAGGTATTTAAAAAGGCAAGGCAGAGAAGGATATGGACTGTAGGGGATGCAAGGGTTACTTGAAGTTAGATAAATCGGTAATCTGCACAAGCGAAATATGAGGTGCTGTCCTTCCAATTTGCATTTGACCCAATTTTCTACCTAGTTCTAAGGTGATTCCGACTTGCTTAAAATCTGTCTTACATATGGTTTATGGAATGTATCCCTTACGTAAATCAGGGAATGTCTGAGTAAACCTAAGCTTATTATGAAAATCAAATTTCTAGATACCTTTATACCTCAATTTAACATCAATCACCCATTGACAAAACAAACTCACGATGAATTTACTTATGTTTTAAATTTTAAAAGTGTAGTCTCAGGTACAAAGAGCTGGTGCTGTATGTAAAAGTGTGTATTTACACAGACTTACACTACATATACAAGAAACGTACATATGCAACATCTTAACCTCCTTCTGATTTAATTCCACAGGGCTACCTGGACTACATTAAACGCCTGCCAATTAATGACACACCAGAAATATTTGGACTACATGACAACGCAAATATCACATTTGCCCAGAATGAAACTTTTGCCTTATTAAATTGCCTCGTCCTACTTCAGCCTAAAACATCAGCAGCTGGGGGAAAAGGAGTTGAAGAGGTTTGTTTCAATGAAATGCTTGTTACTCAACCTATTATGTTGGATTGGACTCTACTTATTAATGCAGGTCTGATTTCTAAAAACTGACCCTCTTGGTACCAAGGTGGATTTTGGAGAAAAAAAAGTTTTATAGCTAGCAAATATTTTGCCTGTTACCCTTCCAAGATAATATTGCATGACAAATTTATAATTTACGAATGACCTTGACAGTGCTGGATTAAAATGGCCCTTATGTCACTATTTCCTTGTCCATAGTTCATGGCAGTTGTAGATTCATCAACATATCTCAAATGTCACAGTCTCTACACCAGCCTTTCTCTTATCACGTTTTGCCGTGTTGTTCTATTCGGTGTACTCCGTGGGACCTCAACAATATCATTACCCCCCCCCCCCCCAGTAATACTTTTAACATCCAAATGTGATGTGGATTGTTGCGGTCATTATGCAAACAGGATTCAAGAATTTTGATCGATGATATATATCCTACAAGTCCAAAGTCTGATGTTACATCTCGAAGCACATTCAGGCACCACCCACAACATGATAGTAATATTCAGACAAGCAAGCACACTCTCATGGGGTCTGCAATGAGTTTTGGTGCATGATGTGCAATAATGGTTATTAGTTGAAGGTAGATACAAAATGCTGGAGTAACTCAGGCAGCATCTCTGGAGAGAAGGAATGGGTGACGTTTTGGGTTGAGACCCTTCTTCTGAATGATTATTAGTTGATCATTTTGAGGAATCCAGGCAGTGTTTTGGATGAATATTCTTCTGTCCTCTCCTCACTCCAGATCCTGTCCTCTTTCCCCCCCCCCCCCCCCCCCTCCCCCCGTTGTAGCACTTTGTTGTCGAGGTCCCGTTTCTCCTCTCGGGGGGGGGATATAAAAGATCCAAAGCGAATATTTCAAACAGTAGGGGGTTAATTCCCAGTACCCTGGCCTGAATAATATCAATTAAAGGAGAGAATCTAGTCACTTTCACATATTCTGCTTGCTCTGTGTAAATTTCTGTAACAATGTTACATTCTTGTTACAACAATTGTTACACTCTAACAATGACTACACAACATAAAGTACTTCATTCGTTTTGGGGCATTAGGTTTCCTTGAAAGATGCCAACACACGGAACTGAAGATGCTGGTTGTGTCAAAAAAATACACAGAATGCTGGAGTAACTTAGCAGGTCATGCAGCATCTCGAGAGAACATAGATAGGTGACATTTCGGGTCGGGAGTCTTCATCAAGTGAAAGTTGCTGTTTAGATTTTTCCCTCCAGTATCATTAGATTAGTTTAAATTGGCATCATGTTCAACATGGACATTGTGGACCATAGTTCCGGTTCCTATGCTGTACTATTATATTCTACTGTTCCTCATGCCCCCTCTTCCCCATTCCTATCCACTGATCTCTGCCCTTTTCCCTTCATTTCCTCCACCATTCTGAATCCTTGTCATTTCTCCCTTCACTATGTCCTCTTTCAGTTCTTCTCCCGCACACTCTGATCCACTATATGCTCACATATTTATTCCTCTGACCTCAATTTCTCGTCCTTGCTCTCCTTTTGCAGTCACCAGTTCAAAGTTCTTCCTGTCTGCAGTGACAACATGCTTTGGCCCAAAAGCTTCAGCTAGGCCATTGTACTGGTTCAACATTGGTGCACCTCCATGCCTTTAGGAAAGGTGAGCCTTTCTGCTTCGGTGACTCAGGGAGTACTTCAATATTCCAAAGGGCCCCAGTATCTCCCATAAATTACCTGAGTTAGTGAAATCTAGAAGGTTGTTTTGATTGTCATTCTGCCCAGTTACCATCTGCAAGGGGTTGCTGGCCGATATTTGTTTGAGGTTTTGTCTTTGATTTGTGTATCCAATTAGACAATTCTCAACACGGTCAACTTTTTCAAATATTCTTATTTTTGTCTTTAATCTGCTCTCAGCCGTATTCAGCAGGTTAATTGCTGCAGATTCTGGGATTATCCTGGGGAGCTTACAGTCCCACTGAAAACTTACACGTGATTAGCTAGCATTTGCTCAGCTGGTGGTCAGCTGAAACTAGAGCTCCTCAGAGGTTGAGAAAATTGTGAAGTATTGAAATCGTACAGCAGTGTGATTTAAAATTGCAACTGATGTTTATTTCATTTTTTTAGATAGTAGGGGAAATGTGTGGAAGTATCCTGGAAGATATTCCTGATCTGATCGACATTAAGGCAGTGCTGGAGAAATTTCCAGTGCAGTACGAGGAATCCATGAACACAGTCTTGGTTCAAGAAGTGATTAGGTACGTTCACCCTGCCATCTCCTGGTTAGAAACATAACAGCACCATCAAACATGCCTCAAGTTATCATTTTCCCAATGCTTCACAGTCTGGATTTGGGAATATTGGTCTGGAATTCACCAAATTACAGTGGTGCACATATGATCAGGAAAATTACATATTCCAGGAGACACTTTAAAATGAGGCCTTGGTCCATATCTTGGTCCTGTTCAGGAACCCATGGACGCACAAGTCAGAATTAAAGTGGCAAGCAAGCAGAACTCTGAATCACTACTGCATCTGAACACAGGAGTTCTACAAAGTTATGACCCAATCTGTATTTGGTTTCTGCAATATAGATACCAAATTGTGAATGAATGCAGTACATTAAATTGGAAGAAGTGCAAGTGAATCACTGTTTTACCTGGATGTTTACAAATACGCAGGACTAGATATTAAAAGTCCAAAGTGCCAAATATCAATTTACTCCCGATGGTGATGGGAGCCTTCTGCACTCACCTATTCTCCTCCCATGTTGAGAAAGGCTAGGCAGACACGTCATTGGGGTTATCAAGTGGGCACCTACTTTCATCGACGTTTTGCTGAGTGAACCCACAACGTCTCCAGTAGGCTCAGCGGTGCATCCTGGCATCCCAGAACCACCCCCCTTTGCATCTGTCTAGTCGGTTATTTGGGAGACCAAATGGGGTCTTCCCTCTTCAGCCAGAGCCACTGGCTACTCCGCTCTGCCACCCGTGATGTTTCTTTGATGGCCTGGCGTAGGGCTTGTCCGCTGATCCCCAGGTCCTTCATCAGTCTTAAGGTAGATGTTGCCACGAATCCTCGACATCCAACTACTACCGGGCAGATTTTAGCTCTCCAGCCCCGCTGTTCTGCCTCCGCTGCAAGCTCTGTATATCGTAGTTTCTTTCTTTCGAAGGCTTCCTGCACAGCATCCTCCCAAGGGACTGTGAGCGCCACAAAATACACCATGCGCTGAGAGTTCGACCAGAGGACAAGATCAGGCCTCAGGTTGGTGATGGCTCTGTGAGACTAGAGAGAGGCAGCTGGAGTACCCCCTGACTGTACAGGCTTACGCTGCTCAGGCACCGAGGAACACCTAACCACTTTCTCACGAAAGAGCTGATTGTTCTTTCTATCTTCTCGACTCTTGTGAGGGTGATGTCATACATGGTTAGTGGCCACATAAGGCGAGGTAGAAACCCAAACTGCAGGCACCAGATTTTCAGCTTTCCAGGCAGCATGGATCGGTCGATGTTCGCCAGACCTTTGATGACTTCTTGCCTAAACTCGTTAGCCTGATCAGTGTCCTTCAGTTTAGAGTTATACCATCATCCCAGACTTTTGATTGGCTTCTCTGACACAGTTGGAATAGGTTCTTGATCAATGAAGAACCTTTGATCTGTCAGTTTGCCTTTGAAATGCTTCTTGATGTGGATGGCTTGAATTTCATTCTGACCCCAGCGATGTTCTCTTGAAGCTTCCCTAAAAGGCGCCTGGTGCAAGGTGCTGTTGTTGTGATGATTGTCATGTCATCCATGAAGGCCCTGATGGGTGGTAGACGAACTCCAGACTTCAGCCGCTCCCCACCCACTACCCACTTGGAGGCCCTTATGATGACTTCCATGGCCATTGTAAAAATCAATGGGGAGATGGTACACCCCGCCATAATGCCAGTCTCCATGCAGTGCCATGTGGTCGTGAAGTCAGGCATGGTGAAACAGAGCTGCAGATTTTGAAAATAAGCCTTGACAAGGCTTGCGATAGTCTCTGGTATCCTGAAGAAGTAAAGGATGCCCAGAGGAAACTGTGAGGGACAGTTCCGAACACGTTGGCAAGGTCAAGGAAAATGACATGCAGATCTCTCTTCTCTTTTCTTGCAGTCTGGATTTGATGCCAAATCATACTGGTATGTTCGAGACATCCAGAGAACCATGGGATCCCTGCTTTGTGGACTGTTGTATCCACAAGGTTGTTTCTCTCTAAATAGCTGGTCATCTTCTGTGCTATGATGCTGAAGAAAATCTTACCCTCTACATTGAGGAGGCTGATAGGGCGGAATTGGCTGATATCTGTGGATTCCTTCTCTTTCGGAATCAGGATTCCTCCTGCCCTGCGCCATGCTTTGGGTATGACTCTCTTCTCCCAAGCTACTCTCATTAGCCTCCCCAGGAAGCGAAGAACATCAGGAGCACCCTTGTAGAGTCTATACGGAACCCCATTTGGCCTTGGGGCTGAAGATGCTCTTGCCCACTTTACCGTCCGTTCCACCTCCCTCCACTTTGGCGGACTAACGTCCATCTGGTGCTCTGGTTGTTCAATTGGTGGAATGTCCGATGGAATAGCTGTCTTCTGGTGTCTCTTGTCATCCGCATGCATTCTTTCCAGTGCTCGTCCAGCTCCTAACTTGATGTTTTCAGGTTTCCTCCCTTTTCTTTGATGAAAAGTGATTTTATGAACTTATAGGGGTCCTTGAAGAAGCGTGATCTCGTTTGTTCTTTCTTTTTTCGTGATTTCCACAGGTACTCTGCTCGTCTCAGGGTTGCTAAACGGCTTTTGATGTTTCCCTGGAGAATGTTGATGCCCTCCTTCTCACTATCAGGTGCCTTCCTCCACTGCTTTTTGAGCTGCCTACTCTCCCAGATTAGGCATTCCATCTCCTTTTGCCATCTGGACTTGCTTTCCAAAGCTGATGCCTTTTCCTTTTTCTCCCTTATTCCATATCGTTCTGCTCCATAGCCATAAATGATGTCCCCCATCGTGTCAAGCTTTCTTTCAACTGTACCCCTTACACCCTGTAAGATACTGGTCAGGTCTGCATTTATGGTCTCCCATTCTTTCCTCTCCGAGGCTCCAGGCCATTTCACGCAAGGTTTTACCTGGAAGATTATTAGGAAGGGAAGAGATGAAATGACCTGCGTTCAATTCATTTAGAACAATCTTCTTTCAACTTGCCTTATGGATTTGTAACTGTCTTAAGTATCCAGCAATAGAATAAATAAATTACATTTATTTTTTATTTGGTTGTTTTATAGGTATAATCGACTATTGGAGACTATTGTGCAAAGTCTTAATGACCTGTTGAAAGCACTAAAGGGCCTAGTTGTTATGTCCTCACAACTGGAATTGATGGCAGAAAGTTTGTATAACAATTCTGTCCCAGAGCTCTGGAATGCCAAGGTAACAGTTACAACTTTTCATTATAGGACTGAATAAATTAAGATAACGAGATAGCAAATGAGAAAAATAGGTACATTTGTTTTGTGTGGTGGGAGCTGAAATGTGAAGAGTTGGGTTGGGCTGGAGCAGGGCGTTTGGATATGTACATAACATTAAAAATTAGCAGGACATGCACAAAGGTTCATCATACTAACAGCTGACATGAGCAGATCCTTTCAATCATTTTTGTTAAGACTATCGCAGACTATGGTAAGTGAGGGAGATCTCAATTGCTTTAGTCAAGTCCCAATAGAACTCATTTTAATGTGGAGTCAATATTTATTAATATGGTTGCTCAATGAATAAGGGCTGATCTGCAAAGTCTTTAGACTTTACACTTCATACTTTAGAGATACAGCACGGAGACAGGCCCTTCGGCCCACTGAATCCACGCCAACCAGTGATCACACCATACACTAGCACTATCCTACACACGAGGGGCAATTTACTTTTTTTGTGCCAAGCCAATTAACTTGCAAACCTACAAAGGGTCATGCAGAGTGAATTGTAGGACTGCTTTTATTCACTAAAATTATTTCTAGCAGTTGTAAAAATAACTTGCATTTATAGCATGACTCCATCTGAATTCATAAAACTTCCTTCAATGGAATTTGAAAATCAGTGTTAAGTATACTGGAAGAATGTCTTATTTCCATATAAATTGTCTCCATGGAATTCCACACCCATCTCCAATCACAGATCTCCAATGTCCAGTTATAATTCTATTGTGTTATCTTTGTTTATTTATCAATGAGTTGATCATATTTCACCATTGTTTTCTTTGACCTCTTGTTAACAATTGTTTCCTCCTCAGTAGTCAGCTCAGCACCCTTTCTGCCAAATTGTGACTAACGGATATACATCCATAGAATAAGAGCCTGTAATGCAATGAAGGCCGTTCAGTGGATATTTAAATATTGTTTGGAATTTTGATCCTGTTAGCCTTTATTCCAACAATATGGTCGTCAGATGCAGAGGTGATCAACACTGAAAAGGTGTTCTTCAGATTGATTGTGGAGCAGTTGCAGAGGAGACAGAGAAATTGAAAGTAGGGGAAGAGTGGCTTTGCTGCAGGCAGGGTGGGAGTGGGTGTAGTCCAGATGACTCTGGGAGTCTGTGGGTTTGTAGAAGACATCAGTCGATAGTCCGTCCCCTGTGATGGAGACAGTGAGATCAAGAAAGGGGAGAGAGGTGTCAGATGATCCAAGTGAATGTGCGGGTAGGGTGGAAGTTAGTCTTTGTTAGTCTGACTTTGTTAGAAAGGATTTCTGACGACTTGTGTTTCCTTCTCCCTTTCTTGTCTTCCTCCTTCTTTACTTCCTCTTCCTTCCCATTTCACCACTGCTGCTCCACAGCTACTGCTAAGAGAATAATTACCAGCTTGTGCAACATTTGGCAGACCACAATAAATGTGGACCTGATTTACTGCACACTGATTAACTGCACCTCCTAGGCAGCCCAGGTAACAGTAGTGGCGGTCTGGTCAACATGAGCTGCATTTAGTAATATAGCCTTAGTTATGCATTTATTATGCACTTATGCTGCACTTTGCATTTGAATCAATAATCACGTAATGAAAGGAAAGCATTTGCCTTCCACTGGCTCCCCATGGTTTGAGGTGGTGGCTGGAAGATGCAAGGTACAGTGGGCTAGCTCAAAATATAAAGCATTTTATGGCCACTAGGATGCCAAACAAGGATGTTAAACATAAGCAAGACAAATTTCAAATTCAGGGATTAGAAGCGTGTGCAGTTTTAATTGTGTCCCTGTTGGATATGAACTCAATCAATAGATCTACTCACCTTCTGCAATTCCACAATAATGCCAATACCATTATGTTTGTAGTTCCAGCATCTCCATCACATGGAAAAGTAGGTAAATGTTGCCTTCCGGCTCCAATTATATCACAGTGTGATATACTGAGGGTGGCCTGGCTCCAGCCTGGAAAGATCTATAAACCGATCTATTGATCTGTTTAACAATCAATAATAGTCCTAGCCTGCCTACACATGGCGTATCTCTGTTAATATCTCCTCAGTGATGTATATTTTTCCTCATTGCTCCTTCTTGAGATGCATGGAGAATTGTTCTTGCTAAATGAAACTTCTTCTTGACGGCTACTTCCCACTCCTCCTCCCTTGTCTGACCTGCTCCACAATCCCCCTCTCCCAAAGATTACTTCTAATTTTATTATGTCCCAGAACAGTTGCAAAGTGCCACTCCTACTCCTGATAGGGAAGATATTAAAATGTTATAACTGATGCAATTATAATAATAATAATAATAAATTTTATTTAATGGGCGCCTTTCAAACATCTCAAGGTCACCTTACATAGTATATCGGAATAACATATAATCGGAATATAACAAGTAATAAAGACATCACAGAGACACAAATTAAAAACAGGATTCAATCCAAAAACAGAAAATCAAAGACACAGTGTGAAATTATGAAGAAAGCACGTCAGCGCCTCTACTTCCTGAGTAGATTACGGAGAGTCGGTATGTCAAGGAGGACTCTCTCTAACTTCTACAGGTGCACAGTAGAGAGCATGCTGACCGGTTGCATCGTGGCTTGGTTCGGCAACTTGAGCGCCCAGGAGCGGAAAAGACTACAAAAAGTAGCAAACACTGCCCAGTCCATCATCGGCTCTGACCTCCCTACCATCGAGGGGATCTGCCTCAAAGAGGCTGGCAGCATCATCAAGGACCCACACCATCCTGGCCACACACTCATCTCCCCGCTACCTTCAGGTAGAAGGTACAGGAGCCTGAAGACTGCAACGTCCAGGTTCAGGAATAGCTGCTTCCCCACAGCCATCAGGCTATTAAACTCAACTCAAACGAAACTGTGAACATTAATAGACCATTATCTGTTTATTTGTACTTTATCTGTTTATTTATTCATGTGTGTATATATTTATATAATGGTATATGGACACACTGATCTGTTCTGTATTCATGCCTACTATATTCTTTTGTGCTGAAGCAAAGCAAGAATGTCATTGTCCTATCTGGGACACATGACAATAAACTCTCTTGAATCTTGAATCTGTAGCCTAATATGGAAGTTATTCAAATGTTGACCCAATGAACCCATGTGTCTATATTTTCCAGGCATATCCTTCACTGAAACCCTTGGCCTCCTGGGTCAATGATCTTCTTGAGAGAATCAACTTCCTGCAGAAATGGATCACCGATGGGATTCCAGCTGCTTTCTGGATCAGCGGATTTTTCTTCCCACAAGCATTTCTAACAGGCACCCTTCAGAATTTTGCGAGACGATCCGTTATCTCTATTGACATAATAACATTTGACTTTACGGTATGAGACTAGGAGGGAAATTGAAGAGAACAGTGGTTTAATCATTGTTTTTCACAGCTTAGCCCTGTGTTTAAATTCAACTTCCAACTCAATTAAAAGTTCTACATGTATGTGTTAGCGGTGTTCATGAAAAATTAGAACTGAAGAATAGAATTGAGGAAGCCTAACTCCACATTCAGATATGCTTTAATTGATCTGTGCAATGTAGACAGAGTTTTACTTTGACCTGAATTCTGAGCCTGCCATGTCTCTGCGTCTCTGCCTATTTCTTTGGCAAAGAGTCCTCGCTCCTAGTGACGACCTCTTTTCCCATCTCCTACACTCATCCTTCTCGTGGACTCCCCCTTTCGGCCTTTTACTCTCTCTGGACTTTTTATTTCCATTTGTGACATTACCGTTCTGACCTCTCCACTCGTCTATTCTAATCTCACCCCCTGTGAATGTACATGCCTTCTCTCACTCAATAACATTTCCAATATTGTTATCAAACCTGCTGTTGTGATCTGGCAGCTGACCTCTATTGTGCTGAGGCCAGGCGACAGCTCTCAGACACCCCACCAATCTCTGCATTCAACACAACATTCGCTACCTGCAACATGATCCCACACCTAATCACATCTTCCCGTCCCTTTCTGCTTTCCATAGACACTACTTTCTCCGCAACTCCTTAGTTCGCTCATCCCTTCTCACCTAAACTGCCTCCTCCCTGGGTGCTTTCCCCTGAAACCGCAGGAGATGTTACATCTATCCCTACATCCCCACCCTCACCTCTATCCAGGGACCCCAACAGCCCTTCAAGGTGAGACTGAGTTTCACATGCACCTCCTCTAATCTCATCTACTGCAAATGGTTCTAGATGTGGCCTAGGTGACCATTTCATTAAATGCTTGGGCTTAGTTTGCCAAGGTCTGCTGGATCCCCCAGTTGTTAACCATTTTAACTCCCTTTCTCATTTTTCATATTGACCTTACATAGGGTCATAAGTGATGAGAGTAGAATTAGGCCATTCAGCCCATCATGTCTACTCTGCCAATATCCACTGACTTGGCCTCCACAGCCTTCTGTGGCAAAGAATTCCACAGGTTCACCACCACCTTTCTGTCCTAGGCCTCTACCATTGCCAGAGTGAGGCCACCCGCAAACTGCGGAAACAGCACCTCATGCTCTGCTTGGGTAACTTAAAATCCAATGTCATGAACATTGAATTTTCCAATGTTAGGTAACACCACCCCTGTTTTAATTCCCACCCACCCAAACCCCCCCCCCCCCCCACTCCTTTCCTGTGCCTCTTCCCATTCCACTGTGCGCCCATTTCTTCCACTATTCCAGCCCCTTTCTTTCTCCCCTGACCCCATCCACCTATGTACGCTTTAAATTTCTCCCCTTAGCTGATACCCCTTTGTCTTCTTTTTATCTCCTTTTGTCACGGTTTTATCTCCTTTTCATCTCTTGCCTCTGCCTACCCATCTGACAATCAAAACTTTCTCTCACCTGTTTCCACCTATTTGGGCAGCACGGTGGTGAAGAGGTAGAATTGCTGCCTTACAGTGCTTGCTGCGCCGGGAACCCGTGTTCGATCCCGACCACGGGTGCTGTCTGTACGGAGTTTGTATGTTCTCCCCGTGACCTGCGTGGATGTTCTCCGAGATCTCGGTTTCCTCCCACACTCCAAAGGCGTACAGGTTTGCAGATAAATTGACTTGCTAAATGTAAAACATGTCCCTAGTGTGTGTAGGATAACGTTAATTTGCAGGGATTGTTGGTCGGCGCAGACCCGGTGGGCCGAAGGACCTGTTCCCGCGCTGTATCTCTAAAACTAAAACTTAAACTAAAATCTGCATGCCATTGTCCCGCCTCTACCTCTTTTCCAGCTTTCTCCCCCCTACTACAATCTGTCCCGACCCAAAATGTCACCTATCCATGTCCTTCAAATTGTGTCCCTCAGCTGCAATTCCTTGTGTCTTCAAATTAGACTTGATGGACTTACATTTTTGATGCTGTTGTGTTTGGGGTCAAGGTAAGCAGAAGTCTTCATGACAGCCTTTGTGGGTTGCAGACATAAAGTAAGATCCTACTTAAACACAACCAGAATAGTCCACTAGCTTCAAACTCTCCTACATGTACATCACAGACAGTGAGTGTGAAGTAAAGATAGAAATGCTGAAACACTCAACAGGTCAGGTTTTATCTGTGGGAAGAGAAGCAGAGCTAATATTCAGGTCAAAGACCCTTTGTCAGATCTCAGAAGGAGACAATATAAACCCATTGGATGGTGGGGGAGGGAGATGTCTCTGATAGGGGTAAAACTGGGGGTGACCATGGGCATAGGCTATAAATTAGGTTACTCGTCAATTCGAGAATGGGAACAGTTAGAGAGTGGGTACACCGTCCAAATTTTTCAGGAATTGTTAAATGCAGAGCAGGAAGGCGTGCCTGGCAGGTCAGCTTAATAAGCTTTGTTTTAGTCTAGTTCTAATGAAGGACTTTCCACCTGAAACATTAGCTGTTTCTCTTCCCACAGATGCTGCCTCGCATGCTGGTGAGGGTATTTCCAGCATTTCCTGTTTTAAATGAGATTTCCACTATCTGCAGTTTTTTGATTCCCAGACAGTGACTGCGAGTGAGTTCTTGGGTATGGAGGAAAACGCATTGTGGCAGTAATCAGATGGCTTTTACAAAGCACAACGTAGCAATCTGTTCTACCTATCACAAAATTTGGCGTCTAGTTGTTAACTCGTGATGTGTTCACTTCAGAGAACACCTCATGCACAAATGGAAGTTAACAACCGCTATTCCTGAACCAGGCACAAGGATTCATGTCACATCCTCACCCATGTATATTTGCAATTCCACCCTAGTTTACTGAATAATATTATGAACATGTGTGCTTATATGTAAATACCATATGTTTTGCACCACATTGTGTACCCACAGTGCCCTCCATAATGTTTGGGACAAAGACCCATCATTTATTTATTTGCCTCTATACTCCACAATTTGAGATTTGTAATAGAAAAAATCACATGTGGTTAAAGTGCACATTGTCAGATTTTAATAAAGGCAATTTTTATACATTTTGGTTTCACCATGTAGAAATTACAGCAGTGTTTATACATAGTCCCCGCATTTCAGGGCACCATATGTTTGGGACACATGGTTTCACGGGCATTTGTAATTGCTCAGGTGTGTTTAATTGCCTTGTTAATGCAGATATAAGCGAGTTCTCAGCACCTGGTCTTTCCATCACCATTGGAAACTTTTATTGTTGTTTATCAACATGAGGACCAAAGTTGTGCCAATGAAAGTCAAAGAAGCCATTATGAGACTGAAAAACAAGAATAAAAGTGTTAAGAGCCTGTCCCGGACATGTCGCGGGGTGACTCTTGTATGGTCGTGAGTAGTCACCCAAAGAATCGTACCTTTTTCTGGTCGAATTGGAGTCAAGGGAGTTCAAGGGAGCATTGAACTGTGTCTAGCATATGAACCGTTTTATACAATCTGTGTGAAAAGAAAAAATGTGCCTGTTGTATGTTTTATTTTTGAGGACATACTCATCTAATTTATACTGTCTGAACACAGATAATTATAAATGACCCCCATGAACTAATCCGTCCCAGATTTGGATGCTACATCTATGGGCTCTTCTTGGAGGGAGCCTGCTGGGACAGTGATATAGCCCGGCTAAGCGAATCTCGACCCAAAGAACTTTACACAGATATGGCCGTGATCTGGTTAATCCCAACTGCAAATCGAAAACCACCACAGGGAGGGATTTATAATTGTCCAATATATAAGACACTCAAACGTGCAGGTAAGAGAATCTGATGGCAATGTCAAAGAGTCAATAGAACACAGCATTGTCTGAGCACAAGGGTAAAAGTGGAATTAGTGGGGTATTTATTCATTTTGCAAGATGTGATATTATTTCCAAGACCAACATTTATTGCCTGTTTCTAATTGTAAAATGTAATGTGATGTGTTGACGTCTTCAATTACTGCCATGGCTTGTGATGAAGATACTCATACAGGGAGGAAGCTCTAAGATTTAGACCCAGTCACTATGAAGGGACAGCAATATACAGGCACTCCCCAAACTACATAATAGGTGATTTATGTAATCTCGCACTTGCGTACGCAAATCTTTGAGCCTCTTTACGATCACATGGTCTCCACTTTGGAGCTCCCACATGGTCTCTGCGTCAGACTGCTCATGTGATCTCTGTGTCAGTGATGCATAATAGTACAAATTGCACTACAGTTACACACCTTGGCTAATACAGCAACTCCCAAATCCACAATTCCACAGCAAGGACAAGGGCTTAGATGATGAGAACATCACCAGCAACTGGTTTCCCTCCGAGTTGCGCATCATCCAGACTCAGAAATACCTCTCCCCTCCATGCTACTTCACTTTCTATATTGAAGTTCACGTACTCTATATTTGTACTGAAGTTTGACAGAGAAATTTGCTTTGGAACCAGCTTAACATACAAGAAGTTACATACTTGTATACATTTTAAGACATTATGTAGGTATGTTGCAAAGCGTACCTGAAGCGTCGCTGAAAATCTGTCCCAGCCCGTGTGCACGATTTTGGCGCCGTTTAGAGGGGGGCGGGTTTAAAACGCGATTTTCCCTAGGCTGTTCAAATAGAGGATGTTCAGCCTAGTTAATTATTAACGAAAAATCGCTGGAAGATTCCGTCGCTTTAGCTATTATTAGTTTTAAGGGCTTTATCAAATTGTTATAGTAGTTTAAAAATTAACCTCTAAACCCCCGACCGCCGGCAGCCCGCCGGATCTCATACAGGGGACAATAGAAGGTAGGCTGTTTATCTTTACATTAAAAAGGGCTTCTTAAGATCCCTTTATACAAAGTTTTATGTTGCGAGTAGCTAATTTTGGGCCCAATATATCCCGCAGTATTTTTCTGGGCATTTGAGGGCACAAATCTACCGCAATGTGAACGTTCTAAACCAGCGCGTTCACAGGATCCCACTAGAAAGCTGATTTAAATGGACTTTAATTTACAGCAATTAAACACTAAATTCCTTCCATTTGGCCTATAAATTAATGTAAATGAGATTTAAAAATCATGTTTTATTGTGAATTATTTGTGAATATTATTTGGACACTTAGGCTATTTAAAAATGTTAATCATTTATTAAGAAATGGATAGATGTTTAGATCTAGTAATTGAAGTTTGAAATTAGCTACACTTGGGTAATTAACTAATTATATGCTTTAATTTCAGGTCATCCAAGTAAGATTATTTTATATTTGTTTCAGAATGGTTCAATCTACGATAACTGAAAATTTCATTCAGTTCTCTTAATTTTTAAGAAAGTTATGTGCTTTTGACTGTCCAAGATCACAGCTTTTTTGTTATGTCCATAGAAAATTAATAGGGAACAAGATGCTAATTTCCGAGTATGAAAATGGCCATAACTTTTTAAATACTTGAGATATGAAAGTGAATTGGGTGTCAAATTAAACTTATTTTTATGCTTTATCTGATGGGATAAATTGCAGCCTTGATTTTTAAAATCTCAAAATTTTGTAACATTGCTACATTATGTTAATTGAAAATATTGTTCTTTCCATCTATTTTGGACACTGAATATTCCAGATGTGTAATCTGTCCACTTTGTCAAAATATCTCTTTTTAGGTACGCTATCAACAACTGGCCATTCCACCAACTACGTCATAGCTGTGGAATTACCAACTGTCAAACCACACCAACACTGGATTAAACGAGGGGTGGCACTAATCTGTGCACTGGATTATTAAGTAGCGTTAGAAATTAGTTTTGTCTTTTATTGAAGACAGATATAGAAGTTTTAATTAAACCTAATTCTTTGACATTTGAATTAATGAATTAAATTTCTTCATTGTTTATTGTGTTTTTTTTTTTTTTTGCTTATTGTAGTTGTTTTTAAATTTTTGGTTTAAAGTCTGAACTTTCCCCTTTAATAAAAAGAGCCACTGACAGGAATCACATTTAAGAATCATCATTTTGCTGAGTGTGCCTTTTTGGCACTGTAATAAAAGCAGAGGTTTCCTATGCATCACCACGAACAAATCTTAATCTGATTTAGATTTGTGTTTATGTTCAACACACTGGTTTAGTTTAGAGATACAGCATGAAATCACACTACCTCAATTCACATTATTTCTGTTATCCCAGTTTCATATCCATTCCTTAAACATCAGTGGCAATCTACAGTAGCCAATTAACCAACAAACCTGCATGTCTTGGGATGTGGGAGGAAACCCACGTATTCACAGGGAGATTGTACAGACTCCACACAGATGGCACCAGGATCGAACCTGGGTCTCTAGAGTTGTGAAGCAGTACCTCTACCACCCATGCTAATATTGGATTATGATTTGCTGCTTTAAAAAAATATTTTCTTGCTTGCCTAAAACAAGATTTAATGCATTACTCGGAGCCGACCTGCATCTTATTAGATGTGTCCACGCTGTTATTGATTGTCTTACATACATGCTTAGAGTGTTCTTTGACAGTGAAATCATACTCTACAATTTAATTACACTATGCACTCTATGATAAATAACCATCAAAAATGGTTATAAGGGACTATTGATCATACTTAAGAAGTAAATTAGGAAGGTAAAAAGGAGGCAGGAGCAGGAGTTAACTCTGGCAGATAAAATTAAGGAGAATCCAAACTGATTTTAGTAAACTCAGGAAAAAAGGATAACTAGGGAGAGAAGAGGGCCCTTCAGAAACCAAAACAGTCATCCATGTGTGGAGTCGCAGGAGATGGGCAAGTCCTCATTTAGTATTTCTCTGTTTTTACCACAGAGAAAACATGAAGGCTTGGGAACTTGGGACAGTTAATGGTGATGTCTTAAGAAAAGCCATATTACAGGTACTGGACATCCTAGATCATATGAAGGTAGATAAATCTTTCCGGCCGGATAAGCTATATTCAAGGATATTGTAGGAAGCTAGAGAAGAAATTGCAGGAGTCCTGGCTAAGATATATGAATCATTGTTAGACACAGCTTAGGTGCCGGGCAACTGGAGGGTGGTTAATGTTTGCCTCTAAGAAGGGTTGCAAGAAAAAGCCTGGGAAATATAAACCAGTGAACAGATATCTGTGGTAGAAAAGTTACTGGAGAGGTTTCTGAAGGATAAGATATATGCATTGGATCGACAGGAACTGATTAGGGATAAACAGTATGGTTTTGTACATGGTAGACTGTGTCTAATGAATCGGATTGAATTTTTTGAACAAGTAACTAAAAAGATTGACGAGGGCAAGGCCGTAGATGTTGTCTATGTGGACTTCAGCAAGCGTTTTGATAAGTTTCTGCATAGTAGGCTGTTCCAGAAGGTGAAATCACAGGATCCAGGGAGAGCTAGTTAACTAGATACAGAATTGGCTTCATGGAAGGAAGCAGAGGGTGGTGGTTGGGGGTATATTTTTCAACTGGAGGCATATGACAAGTGGTGTGCTCATGGATTAGTGCTGGGCCCATTTTTTTTCGTGGTTTATATCAACAATTTGGATTACAAGACAGAGGGATCTAGGAGTACAGTTTCCCTGAGAGTGGTGTCACAAGTAGATAGGGTAGCCAAGAAGGCATTTCGTACATTGGCCTTCATTAGTCAGGGTATTGAGTATGGAAGTTGGGATGTTGTTATAGTTGTAGAAGTTGTTAGTGAGGCTACACCTTTTTACAAAAGTAAGTTTATTAACAGGTACAAAATCAATGAAAACACTACTCAAAGGAGACATCTATCTAAAAAAGGAATGTACACACAGGCATCAAATTAAAATGGTGTTACTTTCATCTAACTAACATTCAAGCCCCTGCAATGCCCAGTGTTCCCGGAAAGCAGCCAAGGTGTCCGTGCTCCCTGGTGAATACTACACTTGGAATACTGTGTTCAGTTATGGTCTCCCTGCTATAGGAAGGATATCATTAAGGTGGAACGAGCGTAAAGCCAATTTACAAGTACAGTGCCCTTCATATGTTTGGGACAAAGACCCATCATTTATTTATTTGCCTCTACTCCACAATATGAGATTTGCAATAGAAAAAAAACACATGTGGTTAAAGTGTATAATGTGTACTTTAACCACGTGATTTTTTCCTATTACAAATCTCATATTGTGGAGTAGGTTAAAAATCAGATTTTAATAAAGGCCATTTTTGTACATTTTGGTTTCACCATGTAGAAATTACAGCAGTGTTGAAACATAGTCCATCCATTTCAGGGCACCATTATGTTTAGGACACAGCAATGTCATGTAAATGAAAATAGTTATGTTTAGTATTTTGTTGCATATCCTTTGCATACAATGACTGCTTGAAGTCTGCGATTCATGGACATCACCAGTTGCTGGGTGTCTTCTTTGGTGATACTCCATCGTGAGAGATACAGACTGGGGTTTCTGCGGGAGTCAAGGATGATATGTTGCCTCCCTGGTGCCAGGATCCAGGACGTCACTGACCGATTGCAGAGCATCCTCAAGGGTGAATGTGAGCAGCGGAAGTTGTAGAGCATGTCGGCACAAATGACGTCGGGAAGAAGAGGAATGACATTCTGCAGCGCGACTTCAGAGAACTCGGAGGAAGGCTGAAAAGCAGGACCTCCAGGATGGTTATCTCCGGTTTGCTTCCAGTTCCTTGTGCTGGTGAGGGCAGGAACAGGGAGATAGGGGATCTGAATTTGTGGCAGAGGAGCTGGTGCGGGAAGCAGGGATTTAGATTCTTAGTTCATTGAGATCTGTTTTGGGGTAAGGGTGAATTATATAAAAATGACGGGTTACACCTTAACACAAGGGGGACCAGCATTCTGGGAGGCAGGTTTGCCACTGCAACACGGGTGGGTTTAAACTAAATAGTGGGGGGGGCGGGGGGGAGATAGGAGACTATGGCCAAGTGAAATTGGAATCGATGTGAAGGGTGAGGGGAGTAATGGATTAAAAGTATATATGAATGCACGAAGTATAAGAAATAAAGTGGATGAGCTTGAAGCTCAGTTAGAAATTGGCAAGTATGATGTTGTGGGAATTACAGAGACATGACTGTAAGAGGACCAGGGCTGGGAACTGAATATTCAAGGGTATACGTCCTATCAAAAAGACAACAGGTGGGCAGAGGGGGTGGGGTAGCTCTATTGGTGAGGAATGAAATTCAATCGCTTGCGAAGGGTGACATAGAATCAGGAGATGTAGAGTCAGTATGGATAGAACTGAGGAATGGTAAGGGTAAAAAGACCCGAATGGGAGTTATCTACAGGCCCCCAAACACTAGCCTGGATATAGGGTGCAAGTTGAATTAAGAGTTAAAATTCGCATGTCGTAAAGGTTATGGGAGATTTCAACATGCAGGTAGACTGGGAAAATCAGGTTGGTGCTGGACCTCAAGAAAGGGATTTTGTGGAGTGCCTCCGTGATGGATTCTGAGAGCAGCTTGTACTGGAGCCTACCAGGAAGAATGCAATTCTGGATTTTGTGTTGTGTAATGTGTTGTGTAATGAACCAATTTGATAAGGGAACTTGAGGTAAATAAGCCATTAGGAGGTAGTGACCATAATATAAGCTACAATTTTTTCTCTTTCTCTCTCCCTCTCCCCAGTGCCCAGTTTCACGGCGAGGGGGAAGCCGGTGCGTTTGTTTTGCTCCAGCGCTGGTTGTTGCCTCCGCCGCCGTCAAAGTAACGGCACCCGCACAGGATGGAGTCGCCCATCAGATTCACTTAACAAGTGGCGGCGCTGCCCTGCAGCTGCGGCTTGCCTGCAGTCCGTTTGTCTTTTCCTTTTTTGTCCTTGTTTTAGTTTAGTTTGTTTTAGTTTATTCAGTTTATTTTAGTTTTGTATGTGTGGGGGGGTGGGAGAAACTGTTTTTTAGTCTCTTCCTTCGAGGGGGGATGCGACCTTTTCTTGTCGTATCGCCCGTCTCCATCTGCGCTGAGACCTAATCGCGGAGCTGGCGGCCTCCAACTGGGACCGACCTCGAGGCTCCGGAGGCAGAGCCAAGACTTACCAATGCGAGGCTGGCCGACTTCGGGGCTGTGGTGGCGTTGCGGCAGCGGCGACCCGACTTCAGAGCCTCGGAGGCTCGGCCGCGGGCCCAGTGGACGACATCGTCGGGAGCTCGCAGGTCCCAGGTTGGTGACCGGTTCTCCGGAGCTCCCACAACAGCTTTGTCCGCTGGACTGGAGGGTGGCAGCTTCGTCCGCCCTGGGCCGCGGAGTTTGAACCGGCCCGTTCGCGGAGCTCGGATTCTGCCGCGGGACTTACCATCACCCGGCGGGGTCCCAATATCGAAAGCCTGGATTGCCTCAACGCAGAGGGAGAATAAGGAGGGAAGAGACAAGGACTTTAAGACTTTTGCCTTCCATCACAGTGAGGAGGTGCCTGGTAGGCTCACTGTGGTGGATGTTAAGCTGTGTTCATTGTGTGTTTTATTATTTTATTCTATGTTATGACTGCAAGGTTCGTAATTTCGTTCAGACTGAAAAGTCTGAATGACAATAAAGGATACTTTGTCTTTGACTTTGATTTGAGAGGGAGAAGGGAAAATCGGAAGTGTCAGTATTACAGTTGAATGAAGGGGACTATGGAGCCATGAGGGAGGAGCTGGCCAAAGTTGACTGGAAAGATACCCTAGCAGGGGTGACAGTGGAACACCAATGGCAGGTATTTCTCGGAATAATACAGAAGGTGCAGGATCAGTTCATTCCAAAGAGGAAGAAAGATTCTAAGGGGAGTAAGGGGCGACCGTGGCTGACAAGGAAAGTCAAGGATAATATAAAAATAAAAGAGAAGAAGTATAACATAGCAAAGATGAGCTGGAAGCCAGAGGATTGGGTAACTTTTAAAGAGCAACAGAAGATAACTAAAAAGGCAATACGGGGAGAAAAGATGATGTACGAAAGTAAGCTAGCCAAGAATATAAAGGAAGATAGTTAAAGCTTCTTTAGGTATGTGAAGAGGAAAAAATTAGTTAAGACCAAAGTTGGACCCTTGAAGACAGAAACAGGTGAATTTATTACGGGGAACAAGGAAATGGCAGATGAGTTGAACAGGGACTTTGAATCCATCTTCACTAAGGAAGACACAAACAATCTCCCTGATGTACTAGTGGCCAGAGGATCTAGGGTGACGGAGGAACTGAAGGAAATTCACATTCCGTAGGAAATGGTGTTGGGTAGACTGAAGGGTGATAAATCCCCAGGGCCTGGTGGTCTGTATCCCAGGTACTTAAGGAAGTAACTCTAGAGATTGTGGACGCATTGGTGATCATTTTCCAATGTTCTATGGATTCAGGATCAGTTCCTGTAGATTGGAGGGTCGCTAATGTTATCCCACTGTTCAAGAAAGGCGGGAGAGATGAAACAGGGAATTATAGACCAGTTAGCCTCGGTTGTGGGGAAGATGTTGGAGTCAATTATAAAAGATGAAATAGCAGCACATTTGGATAGCAGTAACAGGATCGGTCCAAGTCAGCATGGATTTACGAAGGGGAAATCATGCTTGACTAATCTTCTGGAATTTTTTGAGGATGTAACTAGGAAAATGGACAAGGGAGAGCCAGTGGATGTAGTGTACCTGGACTTTCAGAAAGCATTTGATAAGGTCCCACATAGCAGATTAGTGGGCAAAATTAGAGCACATGGTATTGGGGGGTAGGGCACTGACACGAATAGAAAATTGGTTGGCAGACAGGAAACAAAGAGTAGGGATTAACGGGTCCCTTCGGAATGGCAGGCAGTGACTAGTGAGGTACTGCAAGGCTTGGTGCTGGGACTGCAGCTATTTACAATATACATTAATTATTTAGATGAAGGGATTAAAAGTAACATTAACAAATTTGCAGATGACACAAAGCTGGGTGGCTTGGACAGGTTGGGTGAGTGGGCAGAAGCATGGCAGATGCAGTTTTATGTAGAGAAATGTGAGGTGTTTGGGAGGGTGGGTCATTTTCCCACACAACCCATAGGTGACTGGGCAATCTGAACCCAAGCACCAAGTTGTAAGCGGCCAAAGGTGCCAGTACCTTCAGCAGCCATACATGCCCACACCATAACACCCCCACCACAATTTTTCACAGATGAGGTGGTATGCTTTGGATCTTGGGCAGTTCCTTCTCTCCTCCATACTTTGCTCTTGCCATCATTCTGATATAAATTAATCTTCGTCTCATCTGTCCACAAGACCTTTTTCCAGAACTGTGGTTGCTCTTTTAAGTGTTCAAGAAGGAACTGCAGATGCTGGAAAATCAAAGGCAGACAAAAATGCTGGAGAAACTCAGCGGGTGCAGCAGCATCTATGGAGCGAAGGAAATAAGCAACATTTTGGGCCGAAACCCTTCTTTAGACTTATGCAGGGTAGGGGGAGGGGCGGGAAGAAGAAAGGAAGAAGAGTAGCCAGAGGGCTGAGGGAGAGCTGAGAAGGGGAGGAGAGAGCAAGGGCTACCGGAAATTGGAGAAGTCAATGTTCAGGGCGCTGGGGTGCATGAGGTGCTGCTCCTCCAATTTCCGGTGGTGCTCACTCTGACAATGGAGGAGGCCCAGGACAGAAAGGTCGGATTCGGAATGGGAGGGGGAGTTGAAGTGCTGAGCCACAGGGAGATCAACCACATTAACCAACCTGATCTCCCTGTGGCTCAGCACTTCCACTCCCCCTCCCATTCTGAATCCGACCTCTCTGTCCTGTTGGGGAAGGCTTACATTTCAGGAAATACCATCAAATTCCAGGAAAATTGGGAATCTATTTAGGTGTGGTAGCACTGGCTCTAGGACCTGTTTTCTTGCTTTATGACTCTCTGACACTCATATGCTTTCATTCAAATAATCTTCCATATCCACAACAGAACTTCGAAATACCACAACGACATCACCTTGCTAAAGTCTCCCATTTAGCAGGTTGCTAGTAGACTAAGACTTTTGCCTCCATCACAGTGAGGAGGTGCTTGGTGAACTTACTGTGGTGGATGTTAATTTGTGTTTATTGTATGTTTTTGTTATTTATTGTTACTGTGTATGACTGCAGGCAACGTAATTTCGTTCAGACCGAAAGGTCTGAATGACAATAAAGGAATAAAATTCAAATTCAAAGACTGTAAAGATCTCCACCACACCGATTGCATTTACTGAACAATTCTGTTGTGAGTGAAGCTACACAAGTTGTACTTATTAAATTAGATGGACACAAAATGTTGGCGTAATTCTCGACCTGAAACATCACCCATTCCTTCCCTCCAGAGATGTTGCCTGTCCCGCTGAGTTACTCCAGCATTTGTGTCTACGGTGTAAGCCAGCATCTGCAGTTCCTTCCTACACATCTCCCTTCTGGCCAGAGGGTTATTTCTGACGCACATGCGCATCAATGCTGATCCAAGACTACAACTCCCAGAATGCTCAGGGTGTGGAACGACCTTCCGTCACGACGCATGCCGCCGCCGCCATTACTCGGTGTTTGAGTGCAGATCGCGGGGCTAAGGCCGAGACCGTGCGCTTCGCCGTCGGATAGTGAGGTAAATGACAGCTGCATGGAGACCGGTAACGGCAGGGCCTCGGACATGGGGCACAGCGACGCAGCAAGGCCTAGCGGAGCGGTGGTCGGGTGGCACGTTGGCCGCCGCCGCGGCCGTGGAGGAGGCGGCGAGGCCTGGCGAGCGCGGGCAACTGGTAAACACAAGCCCGAACAACACGTGGCCGTGGCTGGTCTTGCCGGACCACGGCAAGCAGGGGCGGGCCTGGCGAGGGGAATGGGCAGAGAGAAGAGGGAGAATAGGTGGGCTGGGATACTGAGGGAGGTGGAACGTGGGGTATTGGGTGGGGAACGGATCTGTTGGGTAGGAAGAGAACGAATGGCGTTGGAGGAGGAATTGGTGTTCGAGTAAAGGAGTGAGTGGAGAGGTTGCGAGGTGATGATGAGGGGGGTGGGGCGCTGTTGAGGGAAATAGTGGGTTGGGGTGGAGGCTTGAAAAGTAAAGGGCGCGAATCGCTGGGAAGGCAGCAAGGTTTGGTGGGGGCTGGAGGTGGGTGGGGAATTGAATCCTTTATTTGAATAGAAAATTGCCTCATGAATGAATCATAGGAGGAGGAATGGGCAGAAGGTGAGACGGAACTGTGGGTAGAAAGGTGGGACACGGGTGTATTAGGAGGTGGGGGCTTGAGTCTATTCGTGTGGGAGCGGGGATGCAGCGCTCGTTCTATGTGAGGTGAGGAGGTTTTATGTGTTGGGTGAGTGGCTGTTGTGGAGGAGAGTGGAAAGGGTCATAAGGAATAGTAGAATTAGAGCATTCGGCCCATCAAGTCTACTCCATCATTCAATCATGGCTGATCTATCTCCCTCCTAACCCCATTCTCCTGCCTTCTGCCCATAACCTCTGACACCTGTACTAATCAAGAATCAATCTATCTCTACCTTAAAAAATACCCACTGACGGCCTCCACAGCCTTCTGTGGCAAAGAATTCCACAGATTCATCACCTTCTGACTAAAGACATCTCTTCTCCTTCCTAGAAGAAGATCCTTTAATTCTGAGGCTATGACCTCTAGTCCTAAACTCTCCCATTAGTGGAAATATCATCTACACATTTCAGAGGCTACTCCTGCTGTTGGTGGGACTTGGGGGAGAGGGCTGCAGCAGAACCGTAGAATAGTATGTCCCTCTAGGATAAGGTGACTGATTCTCTTTTCCCAGGATGTGAAGTTTTTGAAATTCTCTTTGCCAGCATGTTGTGGAAGTTGGCATTGAATATGTGCAAAATTGACGTGTATATTTGGACTGTCAGAGTTTTGAGTTAATATATGAGGAATAGAGATGAAAAAGGGGTTGAAAGTGTAATTAACTGATCTAATGATGGAATGGGCTCACAGGGCCTTGTTTATTGCTGTTGCCTTTTTTCAAGTTGGGCAGGTAGCAAACAGCAAGAGGAGGTGCTTTGGTGCTTGAGGTTGACCTGCTATGCTCTGTCCTGCCTCTCCCCTTTACTAATTTTCTACTCTCGTCACCCCCCCTACAATCGGTCTGAAGATGGGTCTAAACCCAAAATGTTACCTATCCATATTCCCCAGAGATGTGGCCTGACCCACTGAGTTACTCCAGCACTTCGCTGTCTTTTGCTGGTGTTGTATTGTATTGTATTTTAATGACCACACAGCCAGGCTGGTGGAATTTGTTATCAGTACAGCTCGGTACAGGTTCCAACATTTCATCAAACATTAAACATATAACATAGATATACATACAGACAGACACATTACATAATACATAAGGGCCATGCTTATTCTTATTCCTCACCGTACAGAGTTTAAAATGTTAATTGCAGTGGGAATGAAACTGTTTTTGAAGCGTTTTGTTTTGGAGGCAATTGTCCTGTAACGCCTCCCAGAGGGCAGCAGCTGAAAGGCATAGTGTGCAGGGTGAGTGGGATCAGAGATGATCTTGCGGGCTCTGTGTAGTGTCCGTTTGTGGTAAAGTGATTCAAGGGATGGTAGGGGTAAGCCAATAATTTTGGATGCTCTGTTGATGATGCGCTGTAATTTCTTCCGGGAGAGTGAGTCGAGACTGCCGAACCAGACTGTGATGGATGAAGTGAGGATGCTTTCGATGATGGCTGTATAGAAGCGGAGCATGAGATGAGACCTTACTCTGAACTTCCTGAGCTGTCGGAGATGGAAAAGTCTTTGCTGGGCTTTTCCATAGATGTTCAGTGTTGACCTTTGAGTTCAATGTCACTGACAGCTCAGAAGCTGGTCAAAGGTGAACTAGAAAATTATTTTATCAGTGAAGTTGACAATTGGTCATTCCCTGAGCTTAGAACATACTTTAGCCTGAGCTTCACTGAAGTATTGTTCCTGTTCCTTGTGATGGAGGGGGTACGAAAGCTGGAACAGACATCTCTCTTCTAGCTTTCTTTCCCCCCACCTACTCCAATCGGTCTGAAGAAGGGTCCCAAACTGAAATGTCACCTATCCATGTTCTCCAGAGATGCTGTCTGACCCACTAAGTTACTCCAGCACTTTGTCTTTTAAAAAATAAATAAACTGGCATCTGCAGTTCCTCTGTTCTTGTTCTCTTGTGCTAGTGGGATTTCCAGTGATGTACCTTTTATGTAAATGTGGCCACTCCCACAGTCTATTGTTAGAAACAAGCAAATTGATAGTGTGTACCAGGTGACACATGGCATGTATGTCCCAGATCGTTTCTTTTAATCTTCAGGTGGTTTGACAAAGCTTACTGAAACATAGCGGTCAAATAAAGCGGAAGGGGAAATGGAAAAAAAAATGCTGCTCTTCACTGGCAGTCTACATTCTGAGCAGTCAGGCCTTTGTTTTGGTCTTGTGCAAGCTATTGTTGCTGGTTGCAAAGCCTTGTGAAGAAGAGCTTCTTGCTGCAAGCCATGCTCTTTTACAGTGTCATTGGGAGTAAAATGTGTGTTAGTTATGCCTTAACAAATTCAGAAATAATGTCACTAACGTTAGTTTGCTGCAAAACAACAGAGCCACAGTAATACTTATATTGTTAACTTTTAAACAAAGGCATGGACTTTTGATCCAGATCAAAAATACAAATCTATGACAGCAACTTAGGGAATTTAATGTATTTAAATTTCACTGTCAGTCATGGGCATCCAAATGCTCAACTTTTTATTAATGTCCTTGGAAGAAAATCCACAATCTAGTCTAAACATGATGCACACCCACAATAATGTGGTTAATTCCTAACTGCCATTCAGGTGACGCATTTAAACAAAATACAAATAGAACGATAGATCACATTGGCATAAAGCCAGGCACCTGATTCTACAAACTCTTCTAGGAGGGACTTATATCTTTCAGGAGAACAGTCCCAAAGGCGAATAAAGAAACAGCCTGACAAGATTGTACTTGTGAAATTGTACTTTCAGCCAATATTCAAAGTTTTGTAACACTCGAGTGTCCATGTTGTGAATGGTGCTAGCCATTGAATAGCAGATATGAAAACATTCATCTGCATTAATGGCAGAGCCTATCAAGTGAGTGCCAATGCAAGGATATAATATTAGTAGACGGATCAGAAATGCGCATTGGTGACCACATTTCTTCCCGAGATTCTTGCCATCACAGGTGCCTTTCATCAGTCAATACAATTCGCATGAACATCCCTAGCACTGGGTTTTCTCTGCAAGATATCCTCGTCCCAATTGCCTTCTGTTGTTTCATCCATGTTCTTGCATCTCCTTCAACCTTATCGACAGTATCCATTGTTCAAGATGTGGACTCTTGTACATTGGTGAGACCAAACGCAGACTGGGCGATCGTTTCGCAGAACACCCTTGCTCAGTCTGCGTGAACCAACCTGATCTTCCGGTTGCTGGACACTTTAATTCTCCTTCCCATTCCTGCACGGACCTTTCTGTCCTCGGTCTCCTCCATTGTCAGAATGAGGTTAAACGCAAATTGGAGGAACAGCATCTCATATTTCGCTTGGGCAGCTTACAGCCCAGTGGTATAAATTTTGATTTCTCTCACTTCAGGTAGCCCCGGCATTCCTTCTCTCTCAATCCCTTCCCCACCCAATTTGCACCAGCTTCTAATTCTCACCGTACAAACAGCTTACAATGGCCTGTTTCCTTTATCGTTTCTTTTTTGCATAGCTTTCATTCATTGTTCTTTATCTCTCCACATCACTGTCTACATCTCTCATTTCCCTTATCCCTAACCAGTCTGAAGAAGGGTCTCGACCCGAAACATCACCCACACCTTCTCTCCAGAGATGCTGCCTTTCCCACTGAGTTACTCCAGCTTTTTGTGTCGACTTGTATTCTTTATAAAGTTATATGTGGGTAAGTTCACTGGTGATTGATATCTATCTTCTGCAGCTTTACAGAAAAGGAAGCTGTATGCTTACATTCATGAAGACAAGGTCCCGCATGATAGGCTCACCTGGAACGTTAGATTACATGGGATCCAGGGTGAGCAAGCCAATTGAATGTAAATTTGGTTTGGAAGAAGTCAAAGGATATTCAGTTCTGGTTATCCAGCAATAGGAAAGATGTAATTAAGCTGGAAAGGGCAGAAAATATTAACTAGGTTGTTATCAGGGCTGAAGGACTTGAGTTATAATGGTAGGCTGGGTCTTTTTTACCCTGGAGGGTAGGAGGCCAAGAGGTGATTTTATAGAGCTTGTATAAAATCATGTAGATAAGGTGGATGGTCATTGTCTTTTTCAGGGTAGGGAAGTCTAAAACATGAGTGTATAGATTCAAGGTGTGAGGGAAAAGATTTAAAAGGGACATTTTTCACCCAGTGGTGGGCGTAGGAACAATCTGCCAGAGAAAGTGTAGAAGTGGGTACAAATACAACATTTAAAAAACATTTTGGATAGGTATATGAATACGAAAGGTTATAGAGGTATGGGCCAAATACTAGCAAATTAGACCATCTCAGAAAAACACTTTGATTGGCATGGAGCATTTGTGCCGAGGGGTCTGTTTCTGTGTCTCAATCAGGGTAACATTTCGGCTGGGATAATATTTGAGGTAGTAATTATCTCTGGCCATAGAGAATTTGACCACCTACCCATACCATTCAGGAAATAAATCTAGCTTAGCTAGGACTTCTGAATATCACAGTTTCCAGATGTTTCTAGCACAGCCACTTTACCATTTTTTTTAATGTAAATGGAGAGATATGGATGTTGCTTCCTCTCTCTGTTACAGTAATTTGCCCCTCATGTATGAACTGCAGTTACTTGTCTAAAGCTGCTTTGATTGGCATGGAGCATTCATGCAACTTTGGCTCATAGTGCATTGAATGTTCCACACCATTGGAGCGTGAAAGCAAAGTCAACAAGTCCCGCCGTCGTCGTCCCCCACCTTTCCCTCCCAACTCCATCCCATCCCAACCCCCTGGGAAACTGAAGGGAGCGACAATCAACTGCCACGGATACAAAAATGTCATACACAAGAAAGGGCAGATGCTGGTTGACAAAAGGTGAACACACAGTGCTGGAGTAACACAAAGATGCAGCAGAATTTTGGAAATGTCATCCCGTTACCCATTCCTTCTTTCCAGAGATGCTGCCTGTCCCGCTGAGTGACCATACTGAGGGAATTCCCATGTATATGAAGCAGAGAGAAACGTGAGTTCTACACGGCTCTGCCCGATTTTTGAGAATGGATTCGGTGGTTTGTACCCACTCCCCCTCGCTGCCCACCCACTCACCAAGCCAGCCAGCCGGACCCTTCCTCGTTACAGCGGCGGAAGCGACATTTCCAAGAGAATGGGGCAGAGAGCTGGGGCAGGGCTGGGATGGGAGCAGGGCAGATGAGGCGCTCCAAAGGAACAAACAAGTTGATGGCTGCAAGGGGCAGGAGGCAGATGTCTTGTGCCCCAGCGGGGTAGACTGCTCTTTCCCCTGCTAATGCACACACAGAAAGAGAGAGATGAGAGCAGAGAATGATCCTAGCCTAACCCAAGAGCCTTGTCACCCCAGACAGATTAATGACGTCTGCGCAATCCCCCCCCAACCCCAACCTCTCTCCACCCCAACTCACGCCTGTGCACCAAAGCAGCTCAGGAGGCGAACACTGGGCTCCGTCTCCCAACAATCTGATGTGCAACTGATGTGAAAGAACAGCGGCTGCGGCCGGCCTGCACCCGGCATGGACTTCTCACACCCTCACACACGAAAAGTGTGCGAATATACAAAAACAAGGAATAAAACCAAAGCCCGGCTTGAAAGGCAACTAAAAATATATTCCGCTTAGAACGAGCAGGCGAGGAGACATCCGTCCACATTCAAAGATTTCAGTGTTCAAAAGGGAACTGCAGATGCTGGAATATCGAAGGTACACAAAATTGCTGGGGAAACTCAGCGGGTGCAGCAGCATCTATGGAGCGAAGGAAATAGGCGACGTTTCGGGCCGAAACCCTTCTTCAGACTGGAGGAAATAGGCGACGTTTCGGGCCGAAACCCTTCTTCAGACAGGGTTTCATCTCTTGTCTCCCCGCAGTGTGTAGACCTGGCAGTAAATTCAATTAAAATATAGCAAACCTCCGCCCGCTGGTCATCAAACTGCGTGATGCATGTTTCAAACAAATCCTAAGTATAACTGCTCTGGCACTGGACGGTGCGCATTTTCCCTTTGTAGGTCATATCAATAGATGCGGCCGCGCTGAATTCTATCTTTAACTCAAAGCCGCAGGATGGAGCTGTCTTCTTTAACACTGTTGCTTTGCCGCCACCACCTCCTTGCTGCACAATGGCAGCGAGTGCGGGGCCGAGATCCTGCCTAGTTTTTTTAAGTTCTGAAATTGAATAACTTTCAATACTGAATCAGAATATACTTACTGTATGAGATGCTGTCCAGCTCCTCTATTTGATACTTAAAACAGACCTTCATTCACGGTTGGCTCAAGAGTAACTCGGGAGAGGAACTTGATACATCGCAGAAATGAGAAGTAAACGGCAAACTTAGACATACACGTGGGAACTCGTTTAAACTCGTGAACATAAACTTGGAATCTCGTAGACAACCACGAGTGTGATTTTTCTTTCACTTGTGATCACTCGTGGGTGGACTCGCACTATGAGACAGGGCCATTACTGAAACATTGTGGACCTTCGATTCTCAGTGGCTCGAACCAATGATTTGGAGCGGAATATGTAACATTTGAAAGAATAGCAGGCAATAGTGAAATATTTCCATCGCTATTCTCAGTGTGGTTACATTTTAGTGGGTGCAATCTCTAGGTATTTCTGCTATGTTCTAGCCATCTGGCTGAAAGTGTTAAACTGAGTTATTTTGTTAATCTAAAGTCAACGTGACTCAAAAGCTTGTAGCTGTTGAAATCGATTCTTTATTCAGCTGAGACTAGTCTCTGAACTTTCCAATACAGAGCTGATACTCTGGGGCGGGTCCAGAGAAGAGTAACTTTGATACGAACTCATTGCTTTATAGGTATTAGACATTTCAGATACAGAGGGTATGACAACCTAGTAACCAATCATCTGAGTCCTTCTGGTGATTTACAACAGCAGTCACATGATCCTCCCTTCTCTGGCCTCATTTTACAAACTTCGTTTGCCTGCGGTATAACTTTGTATAGAATTATTTTATTTCAACACAGCAAAACCCCTAGTAGGCTCAATTATCAATGACCACTCCTCAAAATATAAGATACATATGTAATACAATGATCACACAAGTCATACACACTTTCCATACCAAGAAGAAAGATATTTCTATAAATCTAAACAAAGTCTAATGTTTACAGTCCTATAATACATTTCATAACTGGTTTCACTACAATTTTACACAGTTTAAAATACTATTACCTATGTATTAAAACATTAATTATATGAGTTCGCCGAATTACAGTTTCTAAGTTCTAAACCCACACACACCTCCCAACCAAGCATACATGGGTCGTAAATCTGCCAACTTAATTAATAAATGTTTGGTGCCAGGATACAACTTCATTCTAATTTGCAGCCCCTTTTCCTCCTATCTCTGGGAGCTGGATTTCCAATCTCTCTTCAAGGCCTTTTACAAATATTACAGAACAAAGGTAGATTCACAACTCAGACCATTACATCAGAATTACATCTGCTTCTTCGACTTTCTATAAACAAATCCATCCATCTGATTATTTTCTTCTCCAAGCAACTACTCCCCTTCACACACATCCTATCCCTTATCTCAACCTCATAATTTAACATAGCCAAGGCTAACTACAGAGTCTATTATATCTCAGCCTTGAATTCTGTCTCGAACTCAGCATAAACGTCACAGCTCATGAATGAGCCATAGAGAAAGAGCAGATGACCTCTGTCCTAAGAAGAGGCCCTATTCAGCTATCCATTCTTCAACACAAAATCATATCAAATACAATTTCCTCCAGCGTTATAATTGCCAAAAAGCAATAAACTGGAGAGGAAACTAAGCTATGCAGGTTCAGATTAGCGTTTCTATGTTTTGATTCATCCGTTCCCTGTGTGTGTGTTTCCTTGTACCTGTACTTTATTTCTTTAGAAGACATGTGTTTCTGAAAACCTTAAGCTTTTCTTTTGCAAATTATCTATATATAAAAGTCACTATCCGAGCGGTTCTGTTATATAATATTTCCTCAAAAGGGCCTGTTTTAAAAGATTAATGTCTGAAGAAGGGTTTCGGCCCAAAACGTTGCCTATTTCCTTCGCTCCATAGATGCTGCTGCACCCGCTGAGTTTCTCCAGCATTTTTGTGTACCTTCTGTTTTAAAAGATGACTGCTCCACACCTTGTGGAGTGGAAGATATTTCAGTGGAGTAAAACAAAACAGACATTAGTGAAATGTCCCATAGCCTTTCCAAGACAATTAAATAATTTCAAAGAGAGCCTTGGCTGTTTGAACAGATGTATTAACTGGCTGAAATGTCAAGATTTTACCAACAACATCTTGAATCAATAATCATATAATTGATTAATGGTGTTGGTGAAAGGTGGAATGATTTTCAGGACTCAAAGAGTTTTGTGCTCTTTCTGATGGTGCCACAGAATCTGTTATATCCATCTAGAGGGACAAATTCTGCCCCTGTTTATTATCTAACCTCAAAGGTGGTGGTTTAATCATGGCAGTAAGCCCTCACAACTGCAGCCTAGATTAAATATTCAGATTCAGTACTATACAGTGCATTGTGGTGATATGAGGGGTAGAACTAAGGAAATAAAGGCAACAGGTGGAGGGGTGGGAGAGGTTTGTGTTTATTGCTGAGAAGTTAAAAGGATGACTCTACCTTTTCCTTCATGAGCAGTAAGGGTGGGCACATGCATTTTCCACCACTGCAGATTTTCCCAATATGTGGTCACTCTTAAACTGCATTTATATAGTGTTACTCCTCCCCTGGCATCTTCCTGCCCTGAAGAGGTGTAACTAGTGGATTACCCCTTGTCGGATTTTGGCCGACTTCTACCATCAATTTCTACCATTGATATTAATGACTTGGGAAATCATAATGTAAAGTATGCAAGTAGAAATAAGGAACTGTAGGTGCTGGTTTACAAAAAAAACAAGGTGCTGGAGTAACTCAAACGGTCAGACAGCATCTCTGGAGAACATGGATAGGTGCAAGTCCAGATATGGCACAAGGGATGAGAGTGGAAAAGGGGTAGGGGGAAGAAAGGGGAGGAAGACGTTAGAGGTTACCCAAAATTGGAGTATTCAATGTTCATACCATAGGGTTGTAACCTAACCAAGTGGAATATGAGGTGCTGTTCCTTTAGTTTGTGTGTGGTCTCACTCTGGCAATAGGGGAGGCTCAGGCAGTGCTTCCACACCTCCATTTTTTTTTTCCTTAAATAGAATCCCAAATTTCCTGGAATTTGATGGTATTTCCTTAAATTTTCAAAAATGCTTCCTAAAATTGATAAATAGCCTAAGTATCCAAATAACAAACTGATCCCATTCACACAAGAATTCACAGTATAACACGATTTTTAAATCTCACTTTGTCATGCCAAATTGAAGGAATCTAATGTTTAATTCCCATAAATTAATCCAGAAAACATCCACTCTCAAGATAATCAAAATCATTATTTTTTTGCACAATACATCTGACTAAAACTATACTGTGAATATTTAGTATGAAAATATTGATCATGGCTAGACAAACACAATAAGACAAAATATAGATGATTTAGATGTTCTTATGACATGATTGTGCAAAAAAATAATGAATTTAATTATCTTGAGAGTGGATGTTTCTGGAATGTGATCGATTGGAATGTTGCCGTTGCCATAAGTTTTAAGACCATATCGGCAGGCAAGACACGGCCGATTCGTGTGTGGGCCTAAATAACATTTTTCGCATCATAAGATTAAAATGAAGCCACATCAGAAAGCAAGATAATATGTTAAATAAACGACATACCTGTCCTCGATCAATGCCAAAATTGAATAGTTGAGGAAAAACAAGGTGTACAAAGGTGTACAGAGTTGCTTATTGGTTACAATCTGAGGAGTATGATGATTCAACTTTATTGTCATTGTGCAGTGTACAGTACAGAGACAACGAAATGTATCAGCTAGCAACTGATCTTCTTCATAAAGACTTGGTCTTTTGCTAGAAATTGTAATTTATTTACCTGTTACAGACTTACAGCATATAATACAATAATTTTAAAGTTCTTATCTTGAGAATATCAAATTTTTGAACTTTCAAGGCAGTCTGGGTGTTTATTACTATTTCCGTCACAACGGTCAATTTTGTAATTAGCTACAATTAGGTAACTAACTAATTATATGCTTTAATTTCAGGTCATCCAAGTAAGATGTTTCATATTTGTTTCAGAATGCTTCAATCTATAATAACTGAATATTTCATTCAGTTCTCTTAATTTTTAAGAAAGTAATGGGCTTTTGACTGTCCTCGATCATAACTTTTGCGTTAAGCCAATGGAAAAGCAATAGGGAACAAGATGCTAATTTCCGAGTATGAAAATGACCATAACCTTTTTAATACGAAAGTGAACTAGGTATCAAATTAAAGTTCTTTTCATGCTTTATCTGATGGGATAAATTACAGGCTTGATTTTTAAAATCTGAATATTTTGTGACATTCCTACTTCTTTACCACAACTTCCTCCATTTTTTACAACCACCTGAGATGCCTGTATTCATCTAATGCTGGCCACCTGCTTCCGTGATTTACATTACTCTACCATCTGAGGGGCATCCTAAATTTGATTTGGTCCTTAACTCCCAGGCATCTTTGTTTATCTTTTCTCTCTAAATCTCTCCTAATACCTCCTGCTTCAAAAGACTTTTGGTTATCTATTTTAATACCTTCATTGATTTATCATTTAATTATGTTCCTTGTACTTTTTTGCCAGGCTCAGCAATGGCTTCAGTAACTTCGAATGTTGATTCTAAAGCGGAGCTCACTTCATTACTGGAACAGTGGGAGCGAGAGAATAACAATGGGCAGAATATCATTCCCGTGTTGACTAAGTAAGTCAAGAAAATTTTAAATTCTAGACGGCTATAAGTCAACAGAATTGGTTTTAAAACAATATGCACGATAGTTTACCTTGAATTGTTTGGCACTGATATTGGGGGAAATCGATGCATGTTGTGAAGGTAAGGCATTGGCAGTGAATTGGCCATTGAAGACAAGGTGGTGTGATGGAAATTGGTGATTGGATTGAGAGCAATCCAGGGAGGGAGATAAAGGTGAGAATTAAAATGTGAGTTTTATTTGTAACATTTATTTATGGGTTGAGGATATTCCTAGCAAAGCAACCATTAATTGTCTGTCCTTGATCTCCTTGAAAGCACAGGTGGGTTGCACTGTGTAATGTTGGGAAGGAGCGACCCCCTAGTGATAAATGGATTGCAAAATAATTCCAGATGATAATGGAATGTGTAAAGAACTTGGAGGTGACTCCCATGTAATAGCTTTTTTTTTTTTTTATGCCTCTACGACCTCGAAAACATGAATTTCAGGATCTATTGAAGAAGTACACTCTCATTACATCAGTGATGGAGGGAGATATGTTTCGGGTGATGGAATGGGTGCCAATTACCAGGTTGCTTTTTCACTGATCTTGTCATCTGGAGATGATTCCTACAAGTAATGTCCCTGTCCCACTTAGGAAACCTGAACAGAAACCTCCGGAGACTTTGCGCCCCACCCAAGGTTTCCGTGCGGTTCCCGGAGGTTGCAGGTGGTTGCCAGAGGTTGCAGATAGTGGAAGCAGATAGGGAGACTGACAAAAAACCCCGGGAACTGCACGGAAACCTTGGGTGGGGTGCAAAGTCTCCTGAGTTTTCTGTTCAGGTTTCCTAAGTGGGACAGGGGCATAAGAGTAAATGATTCCATTGGACTCCTGACTGTACTCTGCATCTAATTGTACTTGATCCTAATAGTACCAAAACTCAAAATTGTTCAATTGCTCGGTAAAATCTGTTGCAATAAGCCCAAAGGTTCTTTTTGATTCCATACACTGTTAGCTGTTTAAATTGGAATAATATCTGTGGTGCCCTTTAGGTACAAACTCAGACTTGATAACTATTCTAGTGCCTTCTTTATTTAAAATGTAGGTTTATATAAATTTTAATTGTGAAGAACTAACACAGGAAAACCTTTTTGTGTCTTTCAATGGGAATGTCACATCTATTCAGCCTTGAGGTGCACAAGTCTTCAAATGCTATGGTGTCTCCTTCTCCCTTGCAGGATTTCGGATCTCATTGAGAAGGAAACTGAGGAATACCATAAGGCTGATCCTGATCCTTTTGATGACAGGCACCCAGGTAAAGAGGACTGCTTCCATTTAAATAGCTGACCCTTTGGTTAAATCCAAATTGCCTTCTCAAAGCCCTGTGCAGTCCTGGTAAGAGACTGATGTACTGGGAATGCATAATGGTGCAGTTCTGTTGTGTGATAGTTCAGCCAGATCTAAAAAAGCAATATATTATGAGTCAGTAGTTTGTTCCACCCATTGGACAAAGTGTGGCCATCAGCCAAAAACTTTGTTTTAAACTACATAGTGACATGTATGAGCTGCCTCAGTGATCAAGGATGAAATTGCTTTTATGTTGAGACCATTTAAAAACAAGTAAGTTGATGGTGCAGTTTTGTGGATGCGATTTAGAAATAGAAAACTATTTTTCTGTTTGGAGTTATTCTGTCGGGCCTGGTAGGTATCTGTAGTGGTACAATCTACATTAGTGACCTGGTAGAGGGGGCAGAGTGTAAGCTATCTAAGTTTACCAATAACATGAAAATTGGTGGGGGAATGAATATGCTGTGATGAGAGTATTGGACTCTGCCATAGGATATAGGTATGTTGAGTGAAAAATAATCTACAAGTGGATCTTAATGGAAAATGAGGTGGGCAAATGTGAGGTCAACTTCAGTTGGGAAGACTTATCTCAATGTTGGAGAAGTGTGGGAAGATGTCATTCAAGGAGAATAGTAGATGAAGTTGTCGACAAAGTTATAAGGAATGCTGGAGTTATCAGTCAGTATGGCAAGGATGGACCCCCAGAGGCAGTAAGGTCTGTTAGCAGAGCAAAAATTGTGGAGATTGATGTGGAGGAAGGGAGCAAAGGAACTGAAACACAAGATAGAAAACCCTGTTCTGCCATTTCAGTCCTAGAAATGAAGTCTGGTCTTAAAATTAGTCCCAGGGCTTTATGTAGAAAGTGTGGTGGAAGAACTGTGGAGTATTCTTCCACGAATGGTAGCTGATGCTGAATTAATTAGGAATTTTTAATAGAGGTTAAAATCAAAAGCATTAAAGGTTGTGGATCTGGGTCACATGACAGCCACATTGAATAATGGAGCACCTTTAGAGGGTTGACATGCCTACTCCTATGAAAAAGAGATGCATTCCATTTTACCTAGTACTTTGTAGATTGTTTTTAAGTAGTCAAACTCTAGAAATATTGTTGAGTAGGGAGGAACTGCAGTTGCTGGTATGAACCGAAGATAGACACAAAATGCTGGAGTAACTCAGCGGGACAGGCAGCATCTCTAGAGAGAAGGAATGTGTGATGTTTCGGGTCGAGATCCTCTTCAGACTGCCTGTCCCGCTTAGTTACTCCAACATTTTGTGTCTATCTTGTAGAAATATTGTTGCTAAGTTTGCGTTCACCTAAAAATATCTCCTTAAAAATAAAGTGACTGGTATATATTAAAATACTGACAAAAGCCTTGATAGCAGAAATCTAATATGAGGAAATGTGTATTCTTTATAATATAATTAACATTCATTTATTTCAGGTCGAGCGGATCCAGAATGTAGGCTGGGACATCTGTTAAAAATACTCTTTAAAAATGATGACTTTATGAATTCGGTAAGTTAGGCCAACTTTCAAATAACTGAAGTTTGGTTCAAGGGAAATTCATCATAATGGAGGAAAAGCCATTGAAAAGCCATTGAATTCAAGGGGGGTAGTTAGCGTATGTGCGGGGGGGGTAGTTAGTGTGTGTGATGCCGCCCCCTGCCCCGCAACCACACTTTGGTGAAGAAGTCTGCACTTGGTTTAGTTACATACTAAAAATTAATTTGAGGTTATATTTGGAAAGGGGGACGTATTGTATCTCACTCATGGTCTTCCCTCGTTGCATGCTTTGGTATTTGTTACCACCACCTTTGACCCTTCCACCTCCAATCTTTCACCCTCTTTTACTCCTCTCCCCTTTCCCATACATGCCTCCATCTCCATCTATCCTCCTGCCACTGGCAATTTCTGATTTACTGTGGAGAATGTCAAATTCATTGAAAATTCTACACTTACAGTGTACAGTGGTACTAGTTTGTTTAGACAAAGTAAGCATACAGTCCTTGGTTTGTGATCTGTTTTTATCTTTCATATGTCCCTTTTTGTCTTGGAAAGCTGGTGAATACTTATGTGATGACCAGTAGAGACCCTGTAGTCAACACCTCCGCATGCAGACTCCTGTTGGACATCATGCCTGGATTGGAAACGGCTGTCGTCTTTCAAGAGAAGGTAGGAAGAAGGACGCTTGTAAGGTTGAGGATTTTTTTTTTTAATTGGGTTATGTTCTGTTGTAGAGAAAAACTATATTAACTGGTGCTTTCAACTTTAAATATGAATTGAATTAGATGAAGCACCAACATCTGTAGCTCCATAAACTTGCACAGCAATAGCAAACTTCCTTTCTTCTTTTAGGTCTTTTAAGAAATCTGGATGAAAGGTTTGGGTCAAAATGCAAGTTTGTGTCCACATTGAGAAGCTAGACAGGATAGGAAACTATGTCACCCTGGTGACCGCATGTGGGTGGAGGGCAAGAATTACACAGAGAGGGTTTCGCAGAGCTCTTGGCAGAAAGAGGAGTAGTACTTCTTCAAAGTTGATACACTTTTAGAAGATTCCATAATGGAGCAGTAAATTGGAGCTGCAACAAGTTGCAGGTGCTGGAATCTGGAACTAAAAACAGTGCTGGAGGTAATCAGCAGGTCAGGCAGCATCTATGGAGGAAATGGGCAGGCATCATTTTGCGCCAGGACCACTTTCAGTCTGAAGAAGGGTCCCGACTGGAATTGTCAGTGGTCCATTCCCCCCACAGATGCGGTCTGACCCATAGAGTTCCTCCACCACTTTGTTTTATTTGAAATTGAGTTGTTGACAATCCAGGAGCCAAAGTGGCATGGGTAGTAAACAGGACTGAGTTGGAACATGAGGAGAGGGTTAGATGAATTCCTAGTTTTTAGAAGGAAAAACTAGCTGTTAGCTGGAAGCATGTTGAAATAGTCTAGAGGAAGCCAGGGATGAGGTACAAGCAACAATTGAGTTAGTGTGGGCTACTTTGTTCAATTTTTCTTGAAAGTTATGAGAGTTGAGTTCTGTCTGCCAAAACATAGTTCAGCCTCTTTGTTCCTTTAAAAAAAAAAAAACAGATTAAGAACTCCATTCTTAATGAGTAACTTAGTCAACACGAACCAACACTGCAAACAAATAATCTTACTGTGCCATGTCACATATAATAAATTATCAATCAGCCATGTTACGTAAAATGTGTCCCTCTGGTGATGTAAAGGAAACCAGGTGAACTAGCTAGAAACAGGAATGCAAAAATCATCTGTAGTTTGTATGACTTGAGGTTATAGTAATAGTGATGTGGCAGCAAGGTCAGGGATTTCAACGTTAAAAAAAAAGTTTAAATTGCATCAACTTGAGGGTATAATGGCAAAACATTTACTGTTGGGCAATTAAAAGATTTTGTTAATGTCTGACGGTGTAATTAAAACTGCAATTCACTATCTTTTTAATATCAAATAACAGCCCTGCCTAGTAATTTTGTCTCTTATTGTGGTGGAGAGAAGCAATAGAGGCTGCGAACTAATAGTGACAGTTTCAGTGACAAAAGTCCATGCGTTCCTCAAATTTGAAAAAGTTGTAGGATAGGGGTCTCCAAGGATCGTTTCATAGTAAATTTGCATGCAAGATAGACCTGGAATATTGAGAATTGTTGCTCAAAGAGAGCAAGACCAAATAGTACTTTGATTCAAAAGGACACGAAGTACTGGAGTTACTCAACAGGTCGGGCAGCATCTCTGCCGAACACGGATAGCTGACATTTCAAGTCGAGACCCCTCTTCAGACCTTTTGGGTAAACCACTAACTGCAGTTCCTCGTTTTTACGTTAGTACTTTGATTCAGCTAGATTTAACGCCATTCTCTGTTGTCCTCCGTCCACTAAAAGTACATCCACTGAACAAGGAAGCAGAAATGGTTGTATCTGCGTGAAATAATGCTTTTTCATGGTCTGTGGGTCAGATGGTTGACGATGAGCATCAAAGACCAAATGCAGATGTAAATAAATTGGGAAATATTTCCAGGAAAAGAAAATAGACAATGGGGTTGGGAGGGGAATATGGTAAAGAGAAGTACATTTATGGGCAGCTTATGACTGTTGCTCAAGATTTCTGCATCAAATGGGAAATTGAAGATGCTTTGAATGTCTTGGGGATACTGGAAAGGAGCTGTAGGTGGTCAACGCCTAAGGTTTGTGAGCTGAAGAGCAACTGGAGTCACTGCAGAGCATTTGTTCAGTTTATCCTTATCTCATGCATTGAGGTGCAGTGAAAAACCTTTGTGTGCTATTCAGTCAAAAAAAGGACTATACATAAATACAATCAAGCCGTTCACTGCACAGATAATATAAATATGAAGTTGAAGTCCGATTTAAAGATAGTTCAAAGGTCTCCAATGCGGTAGATGGGAGGTCAGGACCGCACTGGCTGATGAGAGGGGTCATTCAATTGCATGATAAAAGCTGGGAAGAAACTGTCCCCGAATCTGGGCGCATGTGTTTTCAAACTTTTGTACCTCTTGTCTGATCGGGGAAGGGAGAAGAGGGAATAACTGAGGTGAGACTGGTCCTTGAATATGCAGGAAGCCTTGCCAAGACAGCATGAAGTGTTGATGGAGTCATTGGAAAGGAGGTTGGTTTGGGCTACATCCAAACTGCAATTTCTTGCGTTAAGATTTGTAGATTTAAGAGGTGGTCACTCCAAGTCATAACATTTGGAAAGGAGAGAGATGGATGAAAAATAATTTTCTGGGGACACTTGTCAAACCAGTACTCGGGATTGGGGCATCCTGAGTACAGACCAGAAGTGGCACGTCGGGACAAAAGCTGCACAGAGGGGAAGACCAACAAATAAAAATGCAATTTCATGCTTAAGGATAAGGACAAAAATGTTGTTTCCTTGTATCAGGGAAAAAATGTCAGTGAGAGAATAGGACATAGTATGAAAAGTGAGGTTGTCGGAAGGCATGGTATTGGTTGGTATCGGTTCCCAGTTACTTGGGTTTTGATGCTGCGAAAGGAGTTGCGATTTGAGTTTGTGAGATTTGAGTTTGTCCAGGGAGTAACTTAAGTGGGGCTTTGCCATTACTCCAGGAGCACACCCCTGCAAGAGGAGAATTGGAAAAATGATGCAGGATTAATGCATGGTACATATCGTGGGCATTGATACCATTTCTGGGGCAGTTTAGAAACAGGACTGGAATCAACATCCTTGTGAGGAAAGTCAGTGATAGGAAGCTTTAAAACTAAATTGGCAGCAAATGGACACTAATATATAATGTAGAAAAAAGGAATAATGTGGAACATTTTTTTTAGCAATAGTATTCGATACAGTGACTTGTGTAGAGGAAGAAAATTACTTAAAGGGTATGAAGGAGGCTTGCGATCTTGCTGAAAGCAATTTTGTACAGAACTGAAAAGGTTGTGATAATTAATATGGCTTTAAGCTAAGGTTTTTTAATGGGGACAACTGTGGAATCACATTTATTGATGATTTTGTGCTCACTCTAGGAGGGGATTGTAGAAAATTTATTCAAGTGGGCAAAAGAGTCCGATCAGCCATTGAGAACCTATGCTACAGGTCTTCTTGCTGGAGCCATGGAAAACCAAGACATCGCAGCTAACTACCGGGAGGAAAATTCACAGATGGTAAGAATTGTGAAACTGCTTGGGATTTGGCAATCTAGTGAGTTTGTTCAAGATTTCCCAAATCATAAAAATATCTCCTGTGAATTTTCCATTTTTATAGGATTTGACACTTTTCCACAAGTAAAATAAAAATTCACAGGAGACATTTCTTGGAACAATACTCACTTTTAATGTGTAGTTGGAAGTCTTATAAAGAGAATGTTCAGCAAAGGATGTATTTGATTGGTAAAAACTACCTGGTCCATCATGGGTACCAACCTCCCCACCATAGAAGGTTTCTACAGGAGACGCTGCCTCAAAGGCAGGCAGCATCATCAAACACCCACACCACATTTGCCAAGCTCTCACTTCACTCCTACCATTGGGAAGAAAGTATAGGAATCTAAAACTGTAAGCACCAGGGTCAACAATAGCTTCATGCCAACAACCACAGCCACCACATGACTACTATGCACACTAACCTCTACTATGAACTGCCTTTGGTTAAACTAAGGATTCAGGGTTAATTTGCACTAGTATTGGGGTTATTAATTTCTTTAATTTTTGTTTCTTATATTATCTAGGCGTATTGCAGAGCTGCCAAGTAGTACGGATTTTCCGTATTTTGTACGGAAATGCGATAAGAATACTGATGTACGATTTTGTGTTGTTAAATTCGGAGTTCAGTTCAGTCTGAAGAAGGGTCTCGACCAGAAGCGTCACCCATTCCTTCTCTCCAGAGTCGCTGCCTGTCCCGCTCCAGGTTTAAACAGAGCGCTGTCAGTTTGACGCGTGGGAATTTAAACGAAGAGCTGTCGGCTGGAGTGCTGTGGGATCTAAATATAGCGCTACCGGCTGGAGCGCTATGGGCTTTAAACATAGTGCTATGGCCACAGCGCTATGGGTCACAGACTGTTCAGGAAAATTCTCGTCTAACAATGAGTTTTTGGAATTCTCTTTGAACCTTTGATTACTTTTCAGGCAGTGGTAGAATTCTGGATAAGCCTAGTGGTGAAAGTTTACCAGTGGGATTGCAGTTACATTGGGATTGGCCTTGATTTTACAGAACGGTGGGTGGGCTCAAGGGGGAAAGAGGGAGGGTGGAGATAGAGAGAGGGAGGGTGGAATGAGGGAGAAGAAGGAAGGGAGAGAGGGAGGGATGGAATAAGAGAGGTGGGGAGAAAAAAAGGAAGTGGGAGGGTGGGAGTGAGGGGGGGAGAGGGAGGCGCTAAAAGCAGGAAACAGCCGTTCAAACAGCAGTATACAAAGAGATGGCAATGAATGCACTGTCAAGTAAGGTGCGTAGTAGACCTGTCAATTGGTAACAAAGTTATGCATTCTTGTACTCTTACATGGGTATGACCGCACATAAAAAATAACATTTTTTTCAGCAAAATGGCACTGCGTAAAAATACTAATTTCCTCATCAAAATACTGATTTTCAGGTACTAGAATATTTAAATGCTCTGACAGAACTTGCAGCTCTGGTATTGTGTTTACAGGCCCATTATGATGCTACAAGTAAGAATTTCATTGTTCCATTTTTGGTACATATGGCAATTAAGCACTTTTGACTTGAAAATAATGTGCATGTATAGTACAGGGACCACATCAGGTTTCATATACTGAGAGGCAAGGATCTTTGTGCATTTTGCATGTTTGTCTCTTTAATGCTTCTGGTAGTCTTTGGATTGTAGATGTGGATCATTTTGGTAGCTTGACCTTCTGTAATACCTTTGTGTTTATAGAATCACGTGCGTCAATAATTAGATAGCAGCAGTGCAGTTTGTATCAGTGTTATTACTTTTGAAAGAGCAACTATTTCCTCCCTAGTTTCTTCTGAATGTCAGCAACCCCTAACTCCATTATGGTGGCTGTGGGTGATGAGGGTGCAGGAAGGTTAATTCATGTGCTCCTTTTGCTGGTTGTACAGTACTAAAAACATCATGGTATCAATAAACTTGACCTTTCCGTAATTGATATTTGGCAGAAAGTGAGGCAATCATATCCTTAATACAAAGAAGGTTTTTATTCCAGAGTGGTACTGCCAAAGTGGACATTTGTATTTGAAATTTGAATTTGCTTTCTTTAATGCCCTAATGTCCCTTTCTGGTTTGTACTAAGGTCCCAGTGATGCTGCAGCGTCTACGAGACTTGCAAATGCAAGAACTGGAAAGCAACCAGAAGATAAAATGGCAGAGCCCACGAAGGCCTCACTTTACAGCTTTGCTTCCAATGGACGAGGAAGCAGTTGACATGGACTATGGTGATACCTTGAAAGCCGAAGATGTGGGGGACTGTGCCAACAATCTTTCCTTCCAGTTAAATTCGTCACACAAAACTAGCAGCAGGATTAATTCTTCCATCAAGACTGCGGAGAATGTGGAAGGAATGAAGGGGAAGGATGAGCGAAGGACTGAGAGAGAGGATGCAAATAAAACAGTCAAACAAAGACTAAGTTTTACAAACTTGGACTCTGAACGGATATGTAATGAACAGTCAAATAGCTGGTCAGAAATGTCCCCTTGGGTAATTGGCACTAATTATAGCCTTTTCCCTTTGACATCTGCCATTGAGCAAAGATTAATTTTGCAGTATTTAACACCACTGGGGGAATATCAGGAGGTGAGTTGCAAAGCTGATTTCTTTTTTTGTAGTTGTATCTTTTTCCTATTCTTATTGATCCTTAAATGGTACTTTTTGATCCAACTGGTCCTTCTAGAGACCACTTACACCAGAGTGTAAGACCACTCAGACTTGCACACTGAATCATGTGTCGAGTTACTTCTAAACCAGATTGGATTGAGACAATTGGGTCTCTTTCTTGGAAAACAACTTGCTCTTATGTCAATTCAGTACGTTGTGCTTGCATTTATCAGTTAATTGCTCCTGGATGATTAAAGCGAGGCATTAAATTATTAGGTCATTATATCCACCTCTGCTGGTTTCATGCAGTTCTCCTGAGTACCAGATGTGCTGGTGAGTTTCTGTTGGCTTTCCTTCACAACAAACCATGAGATGAGTTCCCTCATATGGCCTCCACAGGATTCAGGTTGTGCCAAAGTTTACAATTCTGTGGCAAAACATGGTAAACTTCTGAAAATAAATCTAGTCCTTAACATTTAGGGAGCCAATATTCTGTCAAAATTTTCACGTGTTTGTTATGAACCCTGCACTGATTTGTCATGATAAAGGTCAACAAGAATGATTCTAAGTTAGGCTATTTGGAAAGAATAGAACAACTTAAACTATGATACAGAAAATTAATCAAATAAATTGGTAGATGATGTAGAGAAAGGATATCTCAGACTACTGCTTCAAATTAAACAGCACTGGACATTTTAAATGTTGTTTAAATGTGTTTAAGATCTGGTTATTTCTAGGTTAACATCCAATCAAGTTGGTATGTGTGATTGAAATATCCACACTTAGTCCAGTTGAATGTCCTGTAGGAGCTGGAATACTGGAGGGAAGCAGACTGGGCTAAATCAGCCTTATTTTACTGAGACACTTTGGCTTAAGATGCAGTTTAATAACATTCACGTACAATATATGTAAATTTTACAGTTTTATATTTAGTTTGGTTTATTTGAATATTGTAGTAAATTATTTCAGCTCCAGATTAAGTGTATATCCCTGAAATAATGTTTTACATCTGTACTCTATACACCTATGTAGTGTGGCACTTAACGATTATAAGCCATGTTAAAAACTTTGTTGTAAAACTGCAGCTTCAGCATTGACGTATAGAACACTGAGTAGCCTTTAATTTGAGTTGCTCATTTTTTTTCATAACTATTGACAGATGATATTCTTAGGTACATAACTGACCAATTGGATTGAAAATACAACAGTGAACCAGAAAGCCTGATTCCCATTCCTGACTCTGGTCATGGCCAAGATTGCATTTCATTATGCAATGGCCATCCTAAACTTCTAGTTGCATATCACTTCACCTTCCCTTTCCACTCCCACACTAATCTGTCGGTCCTCTGTCTTCTCCATTGCCATGGTGAGGTGCAACACAGACAAGAAGAACAACACCTCAGATTTCATTTATGTAGCCGATAGCCCAGTTGTAGGAATGTTAAATTTTCCGATTTCACGTAACCCATTCCTCCTGTGTTCCTTTCTCACACCAGTCCACCCAGGGTCTCTCACATCATATATTTTCCATCCTCCACTCACCTGTTTAAGTAACATCGACCTCCTCCTCTTGCTTCCAGTTGCCTGTCACCCAAATGCCTGACATCACTTTTCTTATCTCCTTCCATACCTAGCTCCGTCTGCCTATTTTTGTTCTTTTGCATTTCTACCCATCACCGACCAGCCTCTGCCTCCACACTACCTCTTTTCCTACCTGCGCTCATTATCCCCCACCACCTTCATCTGCTTTCACCAATCACCCGCCAGCCTCTAACCCCTCCCTCTAACTTCTGTATACTGACCATCCACCTACCGCACTTTCAGTCCTTGTGTCGGGACTCGACCATCCTTGAAACTGCCTAACCTGAGTTCTTTCAGTAGTCTATTTCTTGCTCCACATTCCAGTGTGTCGATGTGTGGTTGTTAAATGAAACGATTGTCATATCTCTTTATTTTCACAAAACAATGGTGCATTGCTGTGTTTCTGACGGTAGATGTCACTAGCACGTCATGGTTGTTCTCTCTGATCTAATATTGGAGATAAAAGCTTTACAAGAGCCTTACTTGGCATAGAATTTCTATGCCAGTTATACTTCAAGGCTCATGAGAAATTTAGATGGGATTCTTTAATATTTCCAAACTTATAATAATTCAGTAATTCTGTTTTCCTTTTCCCTCCCCTAGTTGTTGGCTGTGTTTATGCAGCTTGGTGCTCGAGAGCTGCTCATGTACTATGTCGACTTGAAGCAAACAAATGATGTTCAACTCACATTTGAGGCACTTAAGGTATGAAAGGACATCCATCTGTGTTTGTTTTACTCTTGGTGTCGGGCTATGTCAAGCTTGTTACACCTTAAAATGACAAATTGTAAGTGAACTATGCAGTGAAGAAAGCGAATGGTATGTTAGCATTCATAGCAAAATTATTTGCGTATAGGAGCAGGGAGGTTCTACTGCAGTTGTACAGGGCCTTGGTGAGACCACACCTGGAGTAGTGCGTACAGTTTTGGTCTCCTAATCTGAGGAAATACATTCTTGCCATAGAGAAGGTTCACCAGACTGATTCCTGGGATGTCAGGGCTTTCATATGAAGAAAGACTGGATAGACTCGGCTTGTACTCGCTAGAATTTAGAAGATTGAGGGGGGATCTTATAGAAACATACAAAATTCTTAAGGGGTTGGACAGGCTAGATGCAGGAAGATTGTTCCCGATGTTGGGGAAGTCCAGAACAAGGGGTCACAGTTTAAGGATAAGGGGGAAATCTTTTAGGACCGAGATGAGAAAAACATTTTTCACACAGTGAATCTGTGGAATTCTCTGCCACAGAAGGTAGTTGAGGCCAGTTCATTGGCTATATTTAAGAGGGGGTTAGATGTGGCCCTTGTGGCTAAAGGGATCAGGGGGTATGGAGAGAAGGCAGGTGCAGGATACTGAGTTGGATGATCAGCCATGATCATATTGAATGGCGGTGCAGGCTCGAAGGGCCGAATGGCCTACTCCTGCACCTATTTTCTATGTTTCTATGCATTGCAGGGCTGAGCCAAGGTAATCATGTAACACAGGTTTCTTTAGTTTGGGATTTTTTTTTATAAGGAAGCTACTTTGAACTGGATCAGAGCAGGGACATAAGGAGAAAAGGCGCATCAGAAATTTCCAGATTCCCCTCTCCCCCTCCCCAAATACATCGACAAGGAAGTACAGCTCACCTTTTGGGACCACATCTCATGAAGTGGTTGTTGACTTGGCTGCTTCAATCACTGTTCTGTTTGTTGAAGCATTCTCACATTGCTATTACATTGTGACTTCCACATTTTAGTAGTGATAAAGAAACATTCAGAAACAAACAGCTGTGTGATTTGTTACAAAGCATGCTGACAGTGCTAACTTTGGAGCATTTTTGAAGAACTGGATTTACTGCTCTGCATTCTGTGCTTGCGAAAAGGAGACCAAATGTTAGATAAGCAGCATGTCATGGAGGTCTGTTTGCTTCTAAAAATGTTGAACATATTTATGTAGTGTTGCCGATGCACTTGGGCAAATCGAGACTATTATATGCATACGGTTTAGGTTTATTATTTTCGCATGTACCAAAGCATAGTCAGAAGCTTTGTTTTGCATGCTATCCACTTAGATCAGATACAGGTGCACAACCTTTTATCCGGAGTTCCGGAAACCGAAAAACTCCGAAAACCGGCCATTTTTTCCAGGATGTCGTCTGCACACCAAAGCTCGCGTTTGGCGCCAAACTTGACCCGAAACGACCCACGGTCAACCCAGGTCTGTACTACTGTAGCGGCTGCCTCCTCCCCGGAAACCGGGGAGACACTTAAACATCTGTAAATCATTGCTTAAATGTTAGTCAGTTAGTTTGGAGGGCTTTTATGTGAAGGGGAGGGGGTGAAGGGGGAAACTTTAATTCTTAGTCCCCTACCTGGTCGGAGAGGCGGGGAGCGGTCAATGCCTTACCGGGTCGCCGTGCAGTAATCTCCGGAGCGCTGTGGCCGCCAACTCCCAGCTGGGGCTGCGGGCGTCCGGCCGCGGGCGGCGCCAGTTGTAGCTCCGACCCCGGCAACTCTACCCCTGGCTGCGCGGCGCTCCAAATCCAGCGCGGACGCCCGCAGCCCCAACACCGTTGTGGCCGCCGACATGTTGTGTGTCGGCGGCCACAGCCTCCAGAGCTTACCGCACGGCGACCCGGTAAGGCATTGCCCGCTCCCCGCTGGTATCCCAGCGCTGCGACGCCGCCGACTCCCAACATTCGCGGAGCTGGGGCTGCGGGCGTCCGGCCGCGGGCCGCGCTGGATTTGGAGCGCCGCACAGCCAGGGGTAGAGTTACCGGGGTCGGAGCTCCAACCGGCGCCGCCCGCGGCCGGACGGAGCCCCCAGCTCCGCGATGTTGGGAGTCGGCGGCCACAGCGCTCCGGAACTTACTGCACGGCGACCCGGTAAGGCATTGCCCGCTCCCCGCCTCTCCGACCAGGTAGGGGACTAAGAATTAAAGTTTCCCCCTTCACCCCCCGCACCACATAAAATCCCTCCAAACTAACTGACTAACATTTATGCAATGATTTACAATGATTCCCCGGTCACCGGGGAGGAGGCAGCCGCTCCAGACTTTTCAAGCCGCCCGCGCTACCTACCTAATCTACGCTAAAAATCTTCCATTCGGAAATCCGAAAAATTCCGAAATCCGACAAGTGTCTGGTCCCAAGGCTTTCGGATAAAATGTTGTGCACCTGTAATACTATGCATAAACACAATCAAGTTAAACTCCAGTACAATTGGTAGAGCAAAGGGGAAGATGCAGCATATAAAATATAGTTCTCAGCATTATACATAACAGTTCCATAGACCAAGTCCAATGTCAGCAATGGGGTAGTGGTGAATCGGGCAGACCCTACTAGCTTTTGGTCTGCAAGGGTAGGTTGTGCACAGCTCTGGAAAGTTATCCATCAGAATACCAATCCTCTGATCTACATTTGTACCTCAAGTATGTACGTGGCTGATCCAGTTAAATGTCTTGTCAATGGTGATCGCTCCCCATCCCAGGATGTTGAAGTTGGACCATTTTCTCAATAGTCATAGACATGCCTGAGCAATAAGTAGGAAAGGTTAGATATTGCATTGTTGGAGATGGTCATTGCTCGCCCTTGCCCATTCAGGTGAACAAAATTAGATTCATAAGGTGCCCTTGTGTTAAAATAGTTTGCCAAGTTTGCCAAGTCTCATCCAGGATTGATTCTAGATAATGAATTATCGGGTGATAAATTTCAGAATAATCAAGATACAGAAACGGGTGATTACTTTCAGGTTGTATACTCCACCAGTCCCATTTCATTGCCAGCGCAATTTATTTTTCCCCATGTGCTTTCTAATTTATCCTTGCTTATTACTTCATGTGTTCTGCTCAGTCATTTGAGTTAGTGAGTTCCACGTTCAAATTTGTTTTATATTCCATAATCCCTTAATTATATTTGTTACTTACATTTTACATGTGAGGTTATCCACTTTGGTGGCAAAAACAGGAAAGTAGATTATTATCTGAATGGTGGCCGATTAGGAAAGGGGGAGATGCAACGAGACCTGGGTGTCGTGGTACACCAGTCATTAAAAGTAGGCATGCAGGTGCAGCAGGCAGTGAAGAAGGCGAATGGTATGTTAGCATTCATAGCAAAAGGATTTGAGTATAGGAGCAGGGAGGTTCTACTGCAGTTGTACAGGGTCTTGGTGAGACCACACCTGGAGTATTGCGTACAGTTTTGGTCTCCTAATCTGAGGAAAGACATTCTTGCCATAGAGGGAGTACAGAGAAGGTTCACCAGACTCATTCCTGGGATGTCAGGACTTTCATATGAAGAAAGACTGGATAGACTCGGTTTGTACTCGCTAGAATTTAGAAGATTGAGGGGGGAAGAAACTTACAAAATTCTTAAGGGGTTGGACAGGCTAGATGCAGGAAGATTGTTCCCGATGTTGGGGAAGTCCAGAACAAGGGGTCACAGTTTAAGGATAAGGGGGAAATATTTTAGGACCGAGATGAGGAAAACTTTTTTCACACAGAGAGTGGTGAATCTCTGGAATCCTCTCCCGCAGAAGGTAGTTGAGGCCAGTTCATTGGCTATATTTAAGAGGGAGTTAGATGTGGCCCTTGTGGCTAAAGGGATCAGGGGGTATGGAGAGAAGGCAGGTACAGGATACTGAGTTGGATGATCAGCCATGATCATATTGAATGGCGGTACAGGCTCGAAGGGCCGAATGGCCTACTCCTGCACCTATTTTCTATGTTTCTATGCTTATATTTCGGTTAATTTGTCTCCCCAATCTAAAGGAACTCTGTCTTGTTGTTCCTTTTTTCTATTAAGGAAGGGGTGTCTGCGCTGGTCTGGCATTTTCATTGTTTGAATATGCTCCTTTGACTCTTTAGACTATTAGGAAAGCAAGGTAGATATTATATTTGAGAATGTGTTATTGTGTCCTGCTTTACATTTGTCTCATTGACCAGTGGTTTGAATCATAAATGTCTCATAGAGTGCATGCTTTACTAATTTAATCCTTGTCACATAAAGGTCTGTTTAAACACAGTTGGGAACTGCATTCCAAGGTTAAAATCAAGAGGAGTAAATTAATCAGGGTTTCTCTTGACTTGATTTCACATAATCTCTGTTGGAAATTGAATATGGGGAGAAAATTTGGTGAGGATGTATGACTTGGCTGCAGTGTTTTCTTCCTTGCCTGCTCCTAACCATTTGGTCTTTCTTTAGTATGTTACTACGTTAATGAAGTATCTTATGGTGATATGAGCCATTGCTTTCATCAGAGGGAAAATTTTGAGTGGTTAGAAAGGAGTCCAGGAGGGTCGGTTAAAGAGATTCTGCACTGTTTTACCGATTGTTTGTAGTCATTGTTCAAAACAGCCCAATCCATAAGTCAGTAGGTATTAACTTATTTTTAGCCTTAGCAGTGCAGGTTTAATAGAGGGCATTTGTCCCTCTGCCACGTGCTTGTGCAGAAAGTCACCCAATGATCCTACTGTTTTGTATCTGTTTATTTTAATCTGCTTTTCCTCCTCCATAGTATCTGGCTTCTTTGTTGTTACACAAGAAGTTTGCCGCAGAATTTGTGGCTCATGAAGGAGTTCAAAAGTTGCTGGAGATCCCCAGGCCCTCCATGGCTGCCACTGGTGTTTCCCTGTGTTTATACTATTTGGCCTACAATCAGGATGCGATGGAGCGGGTGAGTCTAATAATACTGAGGAGTCCTCAATTGGTCTGTGGCGTAGGAGGATAAGTATCATTCATAGCAAGTTGGGTAGAGATATTTTTGGAATGTGTTATGTGCCCTTCTGTTCCATTGTGTTTCAGTGGCTTGGGCAGTACATCCTAACAATAGTCATCAATAAGAAGGACTTGGCTCTATCTCGTTGGCCAGTCCATTGGCGAGGTGTAGGAGGGGAACTTCTGCATTTCCACCTCTTTCCCTTATGACAAACAGCGTCTAAAACAGATTATTTGATAATTTATGTTTGTTTCTAGTTGTTATTTTCTTTGTGTTATAGAGGTAACTTCATTAGCTATGAATGGATCCAGGTTATCCTGAGGTCATAAAACATCCTACGCAGATATTTCTCTTAGTACTATGCAGCATGATGACTGTGTTGTTTTCTCCTAGGTGTGCTTGCTCCCGCACTCCGTGTTGTCTGATGTTGTCAGCTACACCCTTTGGCTACTGGAGTGCTCCCACGAGTCGGGCCGCTGCCATGCCACCATGTTCTTCTCCATCTCGTTCGCTTTCCGCTCCATCCTGGAGCTTTTTGACAAACAGGATGGTCTTCGGCGGGTGGTTAATTTGGTATGATTGCAGACGGCTTTTGTGATTCTCTGATATATTTTGTTGGAAGCATTCGATATTCCTATTTGTTCTGCAAAATAGAGGAAAGTTGCACTTAAGCAGAGGCAAGCTAGCTTTTGCAATAGGATGCTGTCTCAGATTGCCGTGTTCTCTAACGAGGGTTAGTAGGGAAGGGGAAAGATCTGACGCAAGCCTCAAGTCTGCAGCAAATTGACAATTTCAATGTCCATTTAAATGTAGGGTGGTTTTAAACAAAAGAAAAAACGTTTAAATAATACTCGCATAGACATATAATCGTATCCACGTTATTTATGCCTGCTTGTACATCTCTGGTGGTATGATAGGCATGTTTAAATTGTTCAATAGTTTCAGTGTATGCTGAGAAATGTTTTGCTTTCTAGTGGAGGGAATAAAGAATGATGCGGCTGGCGGTTGGCCCAGCGGGGCAGGCGGAGTCGAGCTGGGGTTGGTGCTTCTTCCCCGCGCTGGCTGTGGGCATTTGGCCACCGCTGCTCCGACCGGTGTCCCGTCGATCGGGGTCTCTGGCCGCCCCCCCGCGGGTGGGGGGGCAGTCCACTGGTGGTTCGGCAGCGCTTGCTGCGCCGGGGACCCAGGTTCAATCCTGGCTGCGGATGAGGCGTGGGTCTGCGCGCTCAGCAGCACAGCTGCCGAGAATGTCTCTACGCCGGTCCAGTCTCCCCGTCTCCCACTCGCATCTGCCCCCTCTCTCGCTGTTACACCCCGCTCTCCCGCTACCTGGCACCCCGTTCCTCAGATTAAATATATTTTTACACCCTAATTATGAATAAAAATTTATACACCGTTTATACAGCCAGTGCTTCATTCGCTTTTTCTTTATCGCGAATGACCTTTGACAAATCCCAAGATTCCTTACGTTTTTCGGAATACCGAACTCGCTTATTAGGCGTGAGGCTGATGAAAGTGGCTGAGTTCAAAATAAAGGATGATTTCATTGAACGAACTGTTCTGCCTGTCCTGTTTTGCCTATGCTCAAAATCCCAAATTTAATTATGTTCCGATTGTGGTGTAGCCTGGGTTTAATTCTGTTTAATTCCTATAGATCAGCACGTTAGAAATCTTAAACTTGGAAGATCAGGGTGCTTTGCTTAGTGATGATGAGATCTTTGCCAGCCGCCAAACTGCCAAGCACACGTGTATGGCACTACGGAGATACTTCGAGTCACACCTGGGAATTAAACTGGAGCACGTGAAAAGATCCTTACAACGAACAGAAGGAGGTGCTATTGTTCACCCACACCCACCATGCAAGGTTTGTGCAGAGATCTTTATAAATTCTGTTGATCCTTTCAATGTAGTCGGAGGAGTTGGCATTAATGGTGGCGCAGTGGTAGATTTGCTGCATTAAGGCCCTGTCCAACTGACAGGACTTTTCAGCGACTGTCTTACGCACGCGCACACACACACACACACACACACACACACACACACACACACACACACACACACACACACACACACACACACAGCGGGGGCCAGGGAAAGCGGGGGAGCGCTGTCTGAAATTCACACCCGCGATGAACAGGAAGGTAAAAGATGGCTGGCACAGTTACAGTAAGTTCTGTAGAGAGCACGGGGGGGGGGGGGGGGGGGGGGGAGAAGAGGGGGAAAAGGAGTGGAGACACTTTTAAGAAGCCAGACAACGTTTAATAAAGCATTTAATAAGGCATTTAACGTTACCGGTCGGTTTACTTTTTTTTCTCAACGACCTTTACCTTCGATTGCCTTAGATTGCCTTTGATTACCTAAGATAGCATGCCGACCTACCTCGACTAAACCTACGAATTAAAAAAATATCGATTTTTTTTTTCCCATGGCGACCTTCTTTTACTCGCGGGCATTTTTCAGCATGTTGAAAAAAACGCCGCAACCTAGCAGGCCTCTTGTAAATGTAAATTGTCCCTAGTGTGTGTAGCATAGTATTAATGTGCGGGGATTGCTGGTTGGTGCGGTCTCGGTGGGCCAAAGGGCCTGTTTCCACACTCTGTGTCACTAAACTAAACTAAAATAACCTTTTTGGTGGTTTTGGTCTGGTGTAATTAAAGTTTTTAGTTTTTTGTGCAACATTTTAAATTTTAAGTATTCAAAACAAGTAATTGCCTTGAATTGAGCATTCTGATTAGGAATGCAAACTTTGTTGTATTGTCATTCTTGGTAAAAATGCACTGCTATGAAAGTACTTTAACATTGAGAATAGCTTCTTCACAGATTAGTCCAGCTGTCAAACAAGCTGCTGTCATTAATGTCCTCGTTCTTCAGGGAACGGGGATTTCCCTCCGCCACCATAGATGAGGCTCACACCAGGGTCTCATCCATACCCCGTAACACTGCTCTCTCTCCCCATCCCCGCACTCGCAACAAGGGCAGAGTCCCTCTGGTCCTCACCTTTCACCCCACCAGCCGGCAAATACAACACATAATCCTCCGCCATTTCCGCCACCTCCAACGTGACCCCACCACTCGCCACATCTTCCCATCTCCCCCCATGTCTGCCTTCCGCAAAGACCGCTCCCTCCGCAACTCCCTCGTCAATTCTTCCCTTCCCTCCCGCACCACCCCCTCCCCGGGCACTTTCCGTTGCAACCGCAAGAAATGCAACACCTGTCCCTTCACCTCCCCCCTCGACTCCATTCAAGGACCCAAGCAGTCGTTCCAGGTGCGACAAAGGTTCACCTGTATCTCCTCCAACCTCATCTACTGCATCCGCTGCTCTAGATGTCAGCTGATTTACATCGGGGAGACCAAGCGTAGGTTGGGCGATCGTTTCGCCGAACACCTCCGCTCTGTCCGCAATAACCTACCTGAACTCCCGGTGGCTCAGCACTTCAACTCCCCCTCCCATTCCCAATCCGACCTCTCTGTCCTGGGTCTCCTCCATTGCCAGATTGAGCAACAGCGGAAATTGGAGGAACAGCACCTCATATTCTGTCTGGGGACCTTGCGTCCGTATGGCATTAACATTGAATTCTCCCAATTTTGCTAGCCCTTGCTGTCTCCTCCCTTTCCTTAACCCTCTAGCTGTCTCCTCCCACCCTCCCATCCGCCCGCCCTCGGGCTCCTCCTCCTCCTCCTCCCCTTTTCCTTCTTTCTCCCCCCCCCCACCCCCCATCAGTCTGAAGAAGGGTTTCGGCCCGAAACGTCGCCTATTTCCTTCGCTCCATAGATGCTGCTGCACCCGCTGAGTTTCCCTAGCAATTTTGTGTACCCCCATTAATAAACCCAACGTTGCTATATAAAGGCATCCTGAATGCAGAGGATTGCTTTGCAGAAGTGCACATCTTGGAAAATTGTGGTTCTCTATGAGCATTCAAACAAACCTTCAGTTCCTTGGGGTAGCATGTTGAAGCCCAAATTAAGACTTGGTTTATTAAATTGCTTTATTGGGGTCATTGTCAAAAATTGCATTCCCCTCACACGGAAAGGCCTTCTCCATATTGTATGTCGTCAGTAAATGTGAGAACCTCTGAATTTAGCGCTAGGATTCAGAAGAACCAATACACAACATATTTATCTGAAATCTATAGAAGTTTTAACTATTAAATTGATGGTGCTGTTTATTTTGCAATGTAAGTTGAAGTCCTTTTTCATTTCCCTTTCACTGCCCATCTCTATATTTTGGGCAGTTTATGACATGGTGTTGTCTACTCCTCCGTGAACAAATGAAACTTTCTGCTTTCTAAGACTTTGACCTAATTCTTTAGTTGTTACCTTCCATCAGATCCTTCATGCCTTGTCATTAATAAATATGCTGGGAGCTGTACAGCCTTATGCTTTTTTTCAAAATGGAGCATCCAAATGTATTTATTGCATCTCTTTTAAGGTAGCAACTGTGCATGCTTGAGTTTTGGACATCAACATGCACTCAAGCAGCACATGTAACTTGACAATAGATTCAGATTTTAATCCAGCCTTTATAAGTGACTTCTCTTTCATCAGACACTGGGTTCCTTTCGAAAATGGGCATGCTGGGAACAGTTAATGTGTCCTGTATCCAGAAATCAGGTATGGAACTTTTGTCAAAAATGCTTACTATATCTGATGCATATTTTTTGTTCAAATGGTATGGAAGGAGGCTCTCATTAGAAAATGTTTTTTGCTGTTGCTGAGCTTGAGCTACAAAATGGCTGCAGCATGGGAGGAGGCTTAAATCTTTTCTTTCTCAGACATATTAATTTACCAGGATGGACGTATTACCAATTAGATTCATAATATTTGATTCACGGAGGTTTTGGAGACATCATCCATTGTAACTTTATCCTTTTGGTGTAGAAAGCTGGCCATGTTTCAGCAACTCCCATCAGTTCCAGACTAAAAGACAATAAGTGAAGAATGTGTATGTTTATACCCCCAAAGCTGTAGCAACAAAAAATCGATGTCTTGAATCTAAGATATTTTATTCGAAGGGCACTTCTTTTATTTACCTAATGTTGTAATACTTGAGTAGATGTAACAAGTGAACTAGAACCACAGAGATTCAGCTGGCTGATATTGGGACTTTTTTAATTCTTGCTTCTAGGCCTGCTCCTACACCCATGAACAGGTCATGGAGATGATGGAGTTTCTGATTGAATATGGTCCAGCAAGACTCTTCTGGGAGCCAGCTGAGGTCTTTCATAAGCTCTCCTGCGTACAGCTTCTTTTACAACTCATATCCATCGCTTGTGAGTGGAGAACTTACTATGGCAGGTAGGCTTTGGTGCATAACTTTAGGTTTCCTTTTGATTGCTCCAAAATATGACCTTAAAAATGTTTGCAGTCCTCATCGCAAAATTCTCTTCCATCATCTTGTCAGCAGCTGTGGACACAAATTATTCCATTGCCTGCTTTGGTTGCTTCTGTCATCTATATCCTTTCATGACAAGTCTTTAGTTTCTTTAATAAATGTTAGAGACAATTATTAAAGAAACACTAACGGGGCACTTGGATAAACATGACTTCATCGGACAGAACCAGCATGGTTTTGTGAAGGGGAAGTCCTGTTTAACGAATCTGCTCGAATTCTTTGAGGAAGTAACAACCCGGGTGGATAAAGGGGAACCGGTGGATGTGGTATACTTGGACTTCCAAAAGGCTTTTGACAAGGTGCCACATAAGAGACTATTGCTAAAAATAAAAAATTATGGGATTGGGGGTAATATATTAGCATGGGTAGAGGATTGGCTAACAAATAGGAAGCAGAGAGTGGGGATAAATGGTTCATACTCGGGATGGCAACCGGTAACTAGCGGGGTTCCGCAAGGGTCGGTGCTGGGACCCCAGTTGTTCACAATTTATATAAATGATTTGGAGGAGGGAACCAAGTGTAATATATCAAAATTTGCGGACGATACAAAAATGGGAGGAAAAGTAGGGGATGAGGAGGATAGGAAGAGTCTGCAAAAGGATATAGATAAGCTAGGTGAGTGGGCAACAACTTGGCAGATGAAATTTAATACTAATAAATGTGAAGTCATTCACTTTGGGAAAAAAAATGATAGGGCAAGTTATTTTCTAAATGAGGAGGAGCTGCGTTGTAATGCAACGCAAAGGGATCTAGGGGTATTAGTACATGAATCACTAAAAGTTAGTATGCAGGTGCAGCAAGCAATCAGGAAGGCCAATGGAGTTTTGGCCTTTATTGCTAGGGGGATTGAGTATAAAAACACGGAGGTCTTGCTGCAGCTGTACACAGTATTAGTGAGACCACATTTGGAATACTGTGTACAGTTCTGGGGTCCATACTTAAGAAAGGATGTACTAGCCCTGGAGGCAGTGCAGCGAAGGTTTACAAGATTAATTCCTGCAATGAGGGGATTGACATATGAGGAAAGGTTAAGTAGGCTGGAACTCTACTCTTTGGAGTTTAGAAGAATGAGAGGCGATCTCATTGAAACATATAAGATCGTGAGGGGCCTTGATCGGGTGGATGCACCAAGGATGTTCCCAATGATCGGGGAAACTAGAACTAGGGGACATAGTTGCAGAATAAGGGGGGGCTCTTTTAAAACTGAGATGAGGAAGAACTTCTTCACCCAGAGGGTGGTTAATTTATGGAATTCACTGCCCCAGGGAGCAGTGGAAGCAGAAACTTTAAATATATTTAAGACTAAAATAGATGGTTTTTTAGCTGCCAAGGGGATAAGGGGCTACGGGGAGAGGGCAGGGATATGGACCTAGGTATGGTTAGTATAGTAAGACCTGAGTGATCTCCTGGACAAGTGTCGATCGCCTGGATTGGGGTCGGAGAGGAATTTCCCGGATTTTTTTCCCGAATTGGACCTGGGTTTTTATCCGGTTTTTTGCCTCCCCCAGGAGATCGCGAGGTTCTTGGGGTGGAGAGGGGTGATAGCGGTATAAAGGGGAGGGTAGTGTCTTGTGTTCTGTGTCTTGTGTCTACTGTTTGTGGGTAAGTGTGTCTGTTTAGTGTTCAGCCATGAGCGAGTGGCGGTGCGGGCTCGACGGACCTGGTGGTCTACTCTCGCACCTACTTTCTATGTTTCTATGTTTCTATAAGTCACACTTGACATTGTCTACCTGGTGCCATTTTGGGCAACCTGCTGCTCCCTTTACCTGTGTTCATACCTTTGAAAAGTTTTCAACACTTGAAATGTGTCCAAATTATACTAATGTTTTTAATATTCAAATTAGAATTAATGCACATATCTGTTCCAAATGTAAATCCTACAAATTGGATCCACCATAATGTGGTTGGCATGGACAATGGGCCGAAGGGCCCGGTTCCATGCTGCATAGCTCTTGCTCTGAGCTACATGATCACATGGATAACACCTAAGGTTACTTTTGAAGCTCCACCCTTCTGAAATTATTTCCATGATGTAATAAGCTATTCAAAAACCACGGTGCATGGTTATTCTTGCAGTGACAGAACGATTATTAAAATGGTTGATTGGTGAGCTGATCACTTGGGTGATAAAGGTCTATAAATTGCAGGAGGCAAGGATTTCCATAGTTTTGAATAATGAAGACATATTCAAGTGTTTACGGGTTTAAAATTAAGAGCACTGTATGATGTTTGTATTTATAAAGTGGATTTATAAAAAATATTGTGAACTTTCGAAGAGTAATTAAAAATTGATAAGACTCAAACAATGCTGGAAATCCTCAGTAGGTCAGACAGCAATGTGTGAATTGAGAAGTTTTAGTTTTAATGTTTTAGGTTAACACGAGAATAAAATGATGCACTTAAAGGTAAATAGTAAAATGTCTTTACATAAAAAAAGGAACAAATGAAGGGAATGGACGGGATTGATCCATTGTTAATTTTCTCTGTGGTGATCAAATAGTAAAATATAACAAAACTAGAAACCCGTGAACATGTGTGTTATGGCTAAAATTATAGGGAGAGGTTATATGAAAAATACTGAGTAAAGGTCCATGGAACAATTGAATGGGTTTCTGACAGTGAAAAGGATTGAGGGACCTGCAGTATTGAAGTTGGACACGAGCTGATTTGTGACTAACCACGTGGACCTAATAGCTATTATTTACCCATACATACAATCCCCCACTTACACATTTATGGGAGAGATTTAACAGACTGTGAGCTGTTAGAGCAGCATTTCTCAACCGGGGTTCCCTGGAACGCCAGGGTTCCGAGAGAGGTCGCTAGGGGTTCCGAGAGAATTAGTGATAAATAGGCTAATCATTTGTAAATGCATTTTTTAGTCATTTTTGTGTTTAATTTCATATTCGTAATTTTATTATATATGTACGGCATATTTAGCGACGCCTATTAAGCATATTTAGCGATGTCATATTTAGCGATGTCTATACGGCGCCAGTGTGAAACGGCCATTAGTGGTCACTGGACAGGAGCTGTACGTGAGGGATTTGTGTATCATCAAATGACTCACTTGAGTACAGACAGGGACGACAGATGGCACAATGGGCTAAGTGTTCGGCTGGCAACCGGAAGGTAGCCGGTTCGAATCCCGCTTGGAGTGCATACTGTCGTTGTGTCCTTGGGCAAGACACTTCACCCACCTTTGCCTGTGTGTGAATGTGTGTGAATGTGTGTGAGTGATTGGTGGTGGTCGGAGGGGCCGTAGGCGCAGATTGGCAGCCACGCTTCCGTCAGTCTGCCCCAGGGCAGCTGTGGCTACAGAAGTAGCTTACCACCACCGAGTGTGACTGAGGAGTGAATGAATAATGCGATGTAAAGCGCCTTGAGTATTAGAAAGGCGCTATATAAATCCCATCCATTATTATTATTATTATTACAGACGCATGCACGGTCTCCATCAGTCCTGTCTGCTTCCTGGCGTGCTGGTACAGTCCCTCATTCACCCACATTATTTTTTTATTTTTATACCCATCATTTAGGGATGTTATACGAATTTTAAAAATGTATGTCTAAAAACGTGTTATTTATTTGCTTAAACCAGTTATCAGAAAAATATACGTTTGCCTTGTGCACTTTAAGTTTATGAAAGAGAAAGAAAGAGATTAATAAAGATATATAAATTTTTATGTAGGGGTTCCCTGAGACATGAAAATTATTATTTCAAGGGTTCCGCAAGGGTAAAAAGGTTGAGAAACGCTGTGTTAGAGGGAGGACTGTTGGGAGTTCCTCGCCAATACCTGTCCTTCTTTCCAGCAGAAAGTGAGACAGCAAGTGCTCCTGAACTTTGAGATGCTCTGTCACTTCTGACCATCTTGAGTGGAACTGCCTCAGGGATGTGTAGAGGTATTTGACAATCGGTAGTGCAGCCGGAGTAACACAATTTATAGCCATTCTGATCCTGCACGAGCATTACCATTCCATGCCTTTTCAGATGCAGATACAATAGAAACTGACAAGTGTGACAAACCCAGCTTCAAGTATTTTCAAATGCAGTTTATGATGAGCCAGAATGTCCCAGGTTGGGTGCAAGTTCACAAACCTTGGTACTCTAGATTATCAAAGAGAAAACTGGTCAGTATTCTTGCTCCTATTTATTGTCCATGCTTAATCATGAGCATGGCTGTGTAAATGTTGAGTGAATTACAATTTGGGAAAATTAAAATTGAGCTTTGGTAAAATTCCAAGAGGGAGCTTATTGCTGCAGTTAATTTTTAAATAGTTCTGAAGTTTGTGGTCTTGTAGGGTGAGCTGTTTCTGTAACTCAATGTGGTGGTGGACTTTCAAGTAACTTCATCCTTTTAAAAACAGAATGATTTTGCTGACACAAGCTACCCATGCTTATCAGTGATATAAACAGTAACGCCAGATAATTGAAGCTCTGCCTTGTGCTGCTTGTTTCACAGAGCTGGCATATCTGTTCTTTCTTTAACAATGTAACCAAGGGGCTATCTGCACACATTTGTATCCAAAGGGGAAAAGTGAAGAACATTTTCAAAGCAAAGTATCTACTGTTACCTGCGTATTGGCATTTATTTCAAACTATAAAATTGCAATAAGCCCTTTACTGAGTGTGTTTGATTGGAATAAGTGACTGAACTGTTATCAGACTATCCAGTATTTTTGTCTACCTTCTGTGAACACGTGATTTGATGCCTGCCATGGGGGCGGGATGCATGTGTACACGTGATAGATGTGGCCCGCCATCCACTCACAGACATGCGTCCCGGCCCCTATGCAGAACAAGGTTCTAAAGGGATGTTAAATTGGAGCCCTTTCGAATAAAACCCAATTTACCCTCGTGTTGGCATAAATGTTCCCAGGCACTATTTGAAGAACAGCAGTTCTCCTGATTTAATATTTATTCCTCAACCAAAATCACATAAATAGGAAATTTTAGTGTTCTTTTCTATGGATAACTGAACAGAGTCTGGACAACATCCTTTGACATAGCTATGTGAGAAAATGTTTCCTCTTGTTGGAAGTTTAAAACTAGTCCTTCTAAATGTGCAAGTACAATTCCACAGTTGCTGGAAATCTAAAATAGAAAATACTAGTCAGCTTACCCATCCCATCATATTAAGTCAGATAGGATCTGTGAAGAGGCGGATGTTCTTTAATTTTCTGTTTTAAACCCATAAATGTTAGATTCTCCAGGCGACTACCTGCTCATCTTTACTCTGTCATGGAAGTTCTTATCATATGTAGTTGAGCCAGAGGAGGAGGAGCTAAATAACTAGGCATGGGGAAAAATTGGAATAAAATGGTTTTGAGTTGTGAAATAGCCTATTAGTAGGGTGATGTAAACTAAACATAAACTGAGGTGTGTGGGTTATTTATGTACTAATCAAAGTTTAATCTTCCATTCTTGGTCTTTGGGTGATTTTTTTTTTGTTGACTCTCTTCCCTTGGCATGTGCCTGAAATTAGAAAATGAATTTACAACATTGTGGTTTATGTCCCATAATCATCCTTGTGTGAGGTATGTGAATGTGTTACATAGAATGTCAACTAAGTTTGTGTCTGTGTATAGTATCCTAATTCTGCATGCTCTCCTTCCTTCAGGAGTGACACTGTTCGTTCTGCTCTAGATGTACTTGCTGTCCTCACTGTGGTTTCTAAAACTCAGCTTCTGCTAGCAGAGCCTGTAGGTGTGATGGATGAAGGATCCACTCCTGTGACTGCTGTGGGTGAGTGGCTATTTTTTGTCATTTTTGATTAAAAGATCAATTAATATGAACTTGGATTTGTGCGTGAGCAACTGTCACACACTTGCCATTACACTTCAACTAGTCCAAAATGCTGCTGCCCAAATCTTTCACCCCACAATATTCGTTGCCTTCCATCTTCCAAATACCTGAACTTTTAAATTCCTTGAAATCTTGCTCCTATCTCTGTGCTTCCCACCAGGCTGCCATCCCTGACCTCTTGTACCTTCTGCATTCAACTCCAACACTTCCCACTCCCTTTGCCCAACCATTAAGTGGTTGTGCCTGAAAACACCTAAGACTTGTACTGGAAGCATGAAGTCTCACCAAGTATTACTATAGTGTAATAGAGCCTTTTAAGACGAGTGCTTGGGGTGGTGAAAGTCTGTCTCATTGCTTCGCAAGCCACTTTTCATAATTTGATAAAGAATAGGCATGGAATCTTTGCACATCCAGGGGGAGCAAATTTTACCTGAGGATTTTGTGAGGCATATGAACATTTGCTACAAACCAGTTGTTTTCATTTGTAACTGTGCCACCAATAGAGTTCTAAGTTTAGGAAGGATCTGAAGATGCTGGTTAAAGTTCGAAGTTTATGTCCATTAAGCATTTTTCTTTCCCTTGCAGGCATGAACATTATCCTGGGAGTTGCCGAGGGCGACATCTTTTCGAATGACGCTGAGACTCAGAAGTCTGCGCTTCAGGTCATCATCAACTGTGTCTGCGGGCCTGATAAACGCATATCCAGCATTGGCAAGTTTAACTCGGGGACCCCTCGGCGCAAGGGCCTCCAGAATGCCAAGAGCTCGGAGAGCGTGCTGACCAAGATGTGGAACATGGTACAGGCCAACAACGGCATCAAGGTGTTGCTGTCCCTACTGACCGTGAAGACTCCCATCACGGACGCAGATCAGATCCGCAGCCTGGCCTGCAAAGCCCTGGTTGGCTTGTCGCGCAGCAACTCTGTGCGGCAGATCATCAGCAAGCTGCCTCTGTTCAGCAGCGGCCAGATCCAGCAACTGATGCGGGAACCCGTGCTTCAGGACAAGCGGCACGAGCACGTCAAGTTTTGCAAGTATGCCTCCGAGCTGATCGAGCGTATCTCGGGTAAGCCACTGTCCATCGGCTCGGATGTTTCACTGGCCAGGCTTCAGAAGGCAGATGTGGTGGCGCAGACTCGGATCACCTTCTCCGAGAAGGAGCTGCTGCTGCTCATCCGCAACCACCTTGTCTCCCATGGGTTGCATGACACCGCTTCAGCACTTACCAAGGAGGCCGACCTTCCCAGGACACCAGCCATTGCAGCTGTGCCGTCTCATTCTTCGGCTTTCACACCTGTCGCTGCTGGTAGCTCGTTAGTCACCTTGCCTCGGACTCCAAGGCTGGCCAACGGTATTGCCTCTCGAGCCATCAACCTAAATACGTTTGCTACACCTTGCCAATCAAAGGCTGCAGTTTCTCAAGGGAACCCCTCAGTTCCGGGACTTCCTGCTTCTTGCCCCAATAGCTCACCGGTGATTGGCAAGATAAGCTTCTGCAAGGAAAAGCCATCGCCCTGCAACAGCACAAACCTGAAGAAGCAGAGACTAATTCGTCAGAAATCAGACTACGGGGCATACAACCAGACACCAGCTATCAAAAAGCAGCTGGACCGCCATTTGCCATCCCCACCATCCTTAGACAGCATCATAACTGAATACCTGCGGGAGCAACATGCCCGCTGCAAAAATCCTGTGGTTACCTGCCCTCCTTTCTCCCTCTTCACCCCTCACCAGTGCCCAGAGCCAAAACAGAGACGGCAGGCTCCATTGAACTTCACCTCCCGTGTGACGCACAGAGCTGCCTTTCCAAAGTATGGTGGAGTGGATGGGGCTTGCTTTGACCGACATCTTATCTTCAGCAGGTAACAACTAAGTTTGTGTAAACTCCATGAACTCATAACACCAACCAACTTACAATCTCCATGAATGAGGAGATTGATTCCATGAATGACAATAGACAATAAGTGCAGGAGTAGGTCATTCGGCCCTTCGAGCGAGCACCGCCATTCAATGTGATCATGGCTGATCATCCTCAATCAGTACCCCATTCCTGCCTTCTCCCCATATCCCCTGACTCCGCCATCCTTAAGAGCCCTATCTAGCTCTCTCTTGAAAGCATCCAGAAAACCTGCCTTCTGAGGCAGAGAATTCCACAGACTCACCACTCTCTGTGAGAAAAAGTGTTTCCTCGTCTCCGTTCTAAATGGCTTACTCCTTATTCTTAAACTGTGGCCCTGGTTCTGGACTCCCCCAACATCTGGAACATGTTTCCTGCCTCTAGCGTGTCCAAGCCCTTATGTTTCAATGAGGTCTTGCTTGTTTGGGTTAGCAAATGTATATTGTGGGTAATTAAAAATGAGGTTACAGCAAATAAAACCTTGATGCAAATGTGTAAATTTGCTTCTAGTAAATTAGTTTCAATATCTCTACAGATATTGGTTTGCGGAGTACAAGAGTTGGTGTTAATTTCAGAGTTTTAACTCGGCATGTTATTTGATTTGCCCATTTTATAGATAAGGTGTCAGGCCATACCTGGGCGTATGTGGATATGGAGAAAAAGCCGGAACGGGGTACTGATTTTAGATCAGCCATGATCATATTAAATGGCGGTGCTGGCTCGAAGGGTCGAATGGCCTACTCCTGCACCTATTTTTCTATGTTTCTATGTAGATTGGTGAAAGCAGCCATTGAGGTGGTCCAAGTTGTCTCGCTGATTTCTGCATCGCTGATTTTTTATTTAATCTTTGAGATGAGGGGCTTCCACTCATGGTAATCGATGTGGATCATGAAATGTTAGACTATTACAAATGGTGCCACGCTTCCATAAATGGATCGTCAATGGGGATAGTGCAGGTTGGAAGTGAATACAGTGGTGTTAGAGTGATTTGGCCAATCATGGTGAAATTCAAAATGGCTGTGCTGCCAATAAATTTTGATCAGCTCAACAATCAGTGTTATTAATATCCTTGAGATTTGGATCTTAAGGACCCTGTATCATGTGCCTCTTTGAACTTGGGATGATTTGTATGGAAGGACAAGAGGATGCAGCTCTTAACTGCCGCTCTTCTATTTTGCTGCACTTTTGCTCTCATCCTGGACAGCGCATAAAATGTTTTCCTAGTCCTTAACTTCCAACCTATCAGCCTCCAAGTTCAACAGATCATCCAATGCAATTTGTGCCAGCTCCAAGATTCAACAACTGCAAGCTCATTCCCTCCCCTCCCATTTCAGAAGGATTGTTCCTTTCCCAACTAGTCTGCCCTTCCTTCCCCACCTACCAATCCCTGTCCTATGGTACTTTCCCATAATACCATAGTGCAATATCTGTCCTTTTAGCTCTTCCTGTCTCGTCATCCAGGGGTCTTACCAGGTGAAGCAGTAATTCACTTGAGTTTTTCCAATCCAGTGTACTGCATTTAGTGTTTGCAACGCGTCATCCCACACTGTTGAAACCAGGCACAGATTGTGTGTGCTTTGCGCAACCCCTGCATTCAATCGAAGATAGACACAAAATGCTGGAGTAATTCAGCAGGCAGCATCTCTGGAGAGAAGGAATGGGTGATGTTTCGGGTGGAGGCCTTTCTTCAGACTGATTCAGTCTGCAGGGATAACCCCAAACTTCCTGTTGCCTGGTGCTTCAATTCAACATCTCAATTCCATCCTGCCATTTCTGTCTACAGCCTTCTCCGCTGCTATGATGACCAGCGTAAGGTGGAAGAACAACACCTCCTCTTCTGGCCATGTTGCAGCCGACAGGACTCTAATGAATTCTCTTAACTAGATGTCATTTGCATAAGAACCACATCGCATCTTAACTACCCCATTATTTCACTCCCCCGCTTTTGTTCCACCCATTGTGCTCCCTCATTTTCTCTGCTACCAAAATGAATTTGTTTCTCTCTCTCTCTCTCTCTCTCTCTCTCTCTGTTCTGATGAAGGAGTCTCAGACCAGAAAATGTTTCTTTCCACACATGCTGCTTGACCTGAATTTTCCAGTATTATTGTTTTTCTGTTTGCCTGATTCGTGCCTTTGCAGACCAGAATGTAGTAAACCTCAGCAATTGCTATGGCAATGAGTCTCTTGATTTTCAGACTCTAGGTTGCAGATCTTTGTAGCCAACGTCATATTGTTTTTTTTTTTGACAATCCACCAGTTCAAATAAACGAGAGCTATTTCTGATTCTGTATTATGCAGATATTTTTGCTTCCTGCACTAGTTGTCAAATATTAATGAAGTTAGCTGGATTTTTATGCTTTAGTTCCATTTCTTTCAATTGGCCTTTGGTTTCATACATCTTAATCCTTAGAACCATGTACAAGTAATATCTTGAACTAATGATAATTCCTGAAGTTTCTATCTTTTTGAATCTTACTGTTCATGGCAACTATTGAAGTTGGACTATTAATTAGTGGCTGTTGGTAGGGATGATGTTTGAATTCCTTCGTGGTGGGGAAGTGACACTTGTATTTGTTGTTAACCTTGCAACTATAGTGATAGTTATTACAAATGTAGAGATTTGTGTTAAAAAGTTTAGTATATTGTTCAAGAAACCTTAATGAAGGTGAATCCTTGTTTTGGATGGTAAAAATAGAGCAATGGGTCTGTGATTATGTTATGAGAAGCTCTCCTTGACATGCAGTAACCCAGCGGGAGAGACGGCATCTCTGGAAAGAAAGAATGGGTGATGTTTGCCTTGACATCCATCCACTATAAGTTAATAACATTGTTGTTATCTTTATATTAATTTGACCAAACTGTTTGAGTCCGTTTTTATGCAAACACAGTTATTATACATAACAGCGCTTCTTATTGACACCATAATATGTTTGAGGCTACATGCCCCATGAATACTTGCATTACAACAAAGAACTTGAATTCCATATATCACTTTTTCTGCTGTAGGTTTCGACCCATTTCTGTGTTCAGGGAATCTGATGATGATGGCAGTGGTTTTACGTGCTGTGCATTTTCTGCCCGAGAGCGCTTCCTGATGCTGGGGACGTGTACTGGAGAACTCAAACTCTATAACTTATTCAGCGGCCAAGAGGAAGCCACGTACGCCTGCCATAACTCTGCCATTACACACTTAGAACCTTCCAAGGTAAGTGACATATCTTTTAGCGTCAGTCTTTCCTCCATATAACCCTATAACAATTACAGCACGGAAACAGGCCATCTCGGCCCTTCTAGTCCGTGCCGACCACTTACTCTCACCTAGTCCCATCTACCTGCACTCAGACCATAACCCTCCATTCCTTTCCCGTCCATATACCTATCCAATTTATTTCTAAATTAGATTAGATTAGATTAAAAATTTATTAATCCCCTTATTCAGGGGAAATTCTGATGTCCTTGCAGCACACTAATAAAAATACAACATAGCATTCAAAAAGAAGTTCAACACAAAAACATCCCCCCACAGTGATTCCCACTGTGGGGGAAGGCACAAAGTCCAGTCCCCATCCTCTTGTCCACCCAAAGTCGGGCCTATTGAGGCCTCCACTGTCTTCCGCCACGGCGCCCGATGTTCTCGCCTGGTGATGGTGCTCCGGCGTCGGGAGAACCCCCAGCGGCTTGGGGTGCCAGGAACGGCCGCCTTCCCACCGGAGACCGCGGCTTCCAAGCCAACAGACCGCGCCGAACGGAGCTCCACACACTGGCGATCTCGGCAAGAGATCCCAGGCTCCGGGATGTAAAGTTCAGCGCCGCAGCTGGCCGCTCCACAGAATCGCGGCTCCACGATGTTCTCATCGGCGGTCCCAGCATACTGGAGTTCCAGCGCGGCGACCCAGGAAAGGCATCGCCCGCTCCGCAATAGCGCTCCAGCGCTGCGCCGCCGCCAAAGCCGATGTTCTGCGCCGCCGCCAAAGCCGATGTTCTGGCCAGGTCCCCTCAGGGAAACGTCGCTCCAGGACCCGCTGGTAGGCCGCAAAGACAGGTCGAAGTCGCTGCTCGGAAGAAGGCAACCCCTCCGACCAGGTAGGGACTCGAAAAGCAGTTTCCCCCTTCCCCCCCACCACCCCCCACACATAAAAAGATTAGGCCCCCTGACTGTACACTCAACGTACTAAAAATAATAAAAAAGAAGGGGAAAAAACGGACAGCTGCAGGACAGGCAGCCGTTCAGGACAGCGCCTCCTCCGGATAAGATCGAACCTGCCTCCACCACTTCCACTGGAAGCTCATTCCACACAGCTACCACTCTCTGAGTAAAGAAGTTCCCCCTCATGTTACCCCTAAACATTTGTCCCTTCATTCTCAAATCATGTCCTCTTGTTTGAATCTTCCCTCCTCTCAATGGAAAAAGCTTATCCACGTCAACTCTGTCTATCCCTCTCATAATTTTAAAGGCCTCTATCAAGTCCCCCCTTAACCTTCTGCGCTCCAAAGAATAAAGACCTATCTTGTTCAACCATTCTCTGTAACGTAGGTGCTGAAACACAGGTAACATTCTAGTAAATCTCCTCTGTACTCTCTCTATTTTGTTGACATCTTTCCTATAATTTTGCAACCAAAATTGTACACCATATTCCAGAATTGGCCTCACCAATGCCTTGTACAATTTTAACATTACATCCCAACTTCTATACTCAATGTTCTGATTTATAAAGGCCAGCACACCAAAAGCTTTATTTACCACCCTATCTACATGAGATTCCACCTTCAGGGAACTATGCACAGTTATTCCTAGATCCCTCTGTTCAACTGCATTCCTCAATTTGCTACCATTTACCATGTACGTCCTATTTTGATTTGTCCTGCCAAGATGTAGCACCTCACACTTATCAGCATTAAACTCCATCTGCCATCTTTCAGCCCACTCTTCCAAATGGTCTAAATCTCTCTGTACAATACAATACAATTTATTGTCATTTGAGCCTCAGTGAGGCTCAAACGAAATTCCGTTTCCACAGCCATACAAACAAAGACAATTTCCTACAGACATACACACAATTTAATTCACACAAACATCCATCACAGTGAACCCACTGTGATGGAAGGCAAAGTCTTTTCTCTCCCCTGTTCTCCATTTCTCTCCCGATGTCCAAGCCCCAGGCAGGCGATGATAAGTCCCACGGCCATTTTAGGCCGTGCCGGGCGATTTACGGCCCCGCTCCCGGTCTAAAAGTCACAGTGTTGGAGCCCCCGGCGGGCGCTGTAATGTCCCACGGCCATGAAGCCGCGCCGGGCGATGTACGTCCCCGCTCCGGGTCGTTCCAACCCCGCGACACAGGCTGGAGAAGTCGCATTGCGGGAGCTCCGGGAAGCGGTCTCTCCACCGGGACCCGCGAGCTCCCGATGTCCCAGTCCACCGGACCTGCGGCTGCGTTGCTGGAGCCTCCTAGCCCCAGGAGTCGAGTCTCAGCAGCGAGTCACCACAGCTCCCCATGCTCCGAGGCCGGCCAGCCCCACGATGGTGAGTAGTCCGCAGCTCCGCAGTCTCCCGAGCCCCCGGGTCGTTCAGGTTGGAGGCCTCTCCACGGTGCTAGGCCCCAACGACAACGGAGACCCGACGGAAAAGGTCGGGTCTCCCGGACAGGGAAGAGATTTTAAACAGTTTCCCCCCCTGCCCCCCACATATACACATTTAAAACCAGTATTTAAAAAACGCCAACACTACATTTAACTAGACAAAAAAGAAAAAAAAGACAGACAGGCTGTAGGGGCCGCTGCAACGGGTGAGTCGCGCCGCCAAACTGTAGACTTTGAAAATCTACTTAATTACCCACTACACCACCTATCTTAGTATCATCTGCATACTTACTAATCCAATTTATCACACCATCATCCAGATCATTGATGTATATGACAAACAACAGTGGACCCAACACAGATCCCTGAGGTACCCCACTAGTCACCGGCCTCCAACCTGACAAACAGTTATCCACCATTACTCTCTGGTATCTCCCATTCAGCCACTGTTGAATCCATCTTGCTACTCCACTATTAATACCCAACAATTGAACCTTCTTAACCAACCTTCCATGTGAAACCTTGTCAAAGGCCTTACTGAAGTCCATATAGACAACATCCACTGCTTTACCCTCATCAATTGCCCTAGTAACCTCTTAAAAAAATTCAAGAAGATTAGTCAAACATGACCTTCCAGGCACAAATCCATGTTGACTTTCCTAATCAGACCGTGTTTATCCAGATGATTATATATATATTATCTCTAAGTATCCTTTCCATTAATTTGCCCACCACTGACGTCAAACTAACAGGTCTATAATTGCAAGGTCTACTCTTAGAGCCCTTTTTAAACAATAATAATAATAATAATAATAAATTTTATTTAATGGGCGCCTTTCATACATCTCAAGGACACCTTACATAGTAATCGGAATAAAAACATATAATCGGAATAAAACAAGTAATTAAAGACATCACAGTGACACAAATTAAAAACAGAATTCAATCCAAAAACAGAAAATCAAAAACACAGTGTGAAAAGAGAGCAGCGGCAGCCAAAGCGCGCCAGCGTCCACTCTCTCTTCACGGCAGCCATCTTGGACACAGACCTACAGGACTACAATTAGACCAAAAAAAATCATCCCCCCACAGTGGATAGCACTGTGAGGGAAGGCACAATGTCCAGTCCCCACCCCATGATCACCCCAAAGTCAGGCCTATTGAGGCCACCGCAATTGCCTGTACGGAGGCCCGATGTCCCTGGCCGTTCTCACCGGGTGGTCTTGCCCCGGCGTCGGGAGAGTCCTTTCGGCGGCTGGGCCACTTGGAACGGCCGCTTCTTGGTTGGAGCCCGTGGCTGCCGAAGCCGACAAGGCCGCGCCGGTTTGGAGCTCCCAGGCTCCAGATGAAAAAGTCGGCGCCCGCTCTCCGCACTGCCGCCTTGCCGCCTCTACGCACACCGCCTCTCCGCTCCGCAAACCCGCAGCCCGGAGATGTTGCTCACGGCGGTCCAGCTCGCCAGAACTCCAGCGCGGCGACCCAGGCAAGGCATCGCCCGCTCCAGCGCTCCAATGCTGTGCCGCCACCCAGGCCGAGGTGCTGGGTGGTTCCCGCCAAGAAACGGCGCTCCAAGCCCGCTGGTAGGCCACGAGGACGGGTCGACGGGCAGCCCGGAAAAAAGGCTGCCACACCGACCAGGTAGGGACCTATAAATAAAGTAACACCTACCCCCCCCCACATTAAAAGACCATATCCCCTACAAACAAAAAAACAGGACTCACTAAAAACTAAAAAAAAAACGAATTTAAGACGGACGGCTGCTGGCTAGCAGCCGTTCACCAAGATGGCTCCTCCTCCCTGGATGGAACAATAGAACAACATGTGCAGTACGCCAATCCTCCGGCACCATTCCCGTTTCTAATGACATTTGAAATATTTCTGTCATAGCCCCTGCTATTTCTACACTAACTTCCCTCAATGTTCTAGGGAATATCCTGTCAGGACCTGGAGACTTATCTACTTTTATATTTTTCAAAGGTGTCAGTACTTCCTCTTCTTTGATCCTCATAGTTTCCATAGCTACCCTACTTGTTTCCCTTACCTCACATAATTCAATATCCTTCTCCTTGGTGAATACCGAAGAAAAGAAATTGTTCAATATCTCCCCCATCTCTTTTGGCTCTGCAGATAGCTGTCCACTCTGACTCTCTAAAGGACCAATTTTATCTCTTGTTATCCTTTTGCTATTAATATAGCTGTAGAAACCCTTTGGATTTACTTTCACCTTACTTGCCAAAGCAACTTATCTTCTTTTAGCTTTTCTAATTTCTTTCTTAAGATTCTTTTTACATTCTTTATACTCCTCAAGCACCTCATTTACTCGATGCTGCCTATAATTATTGTAGATCTCTCTCTTTTTTTCGCACCGTGTCCAATTTCCCTTGAAAACCATGGCTCTTTCCAATTATTATTCTTTCCTTTCAACCGAACAGGGACATAAAGATTCTGTACTCTTAAAATTTCACCTTTAAATGTCCTCCATTTCTCTACTACATTCTTCCCAAAAAACAAAATGTCCCAATTTACACCTTTTAAATCCTTTCGCATCTCCTCAAAGTCAGCCTTTCTCCAATCAAAATTCTCAACCCTTGGTCCAGTTCTGACCTTCTCCATAATTATATTGAAACTAATGGTATTGTGATCACTGGACCCGAAGTGCTCCCCAACGCATACCTCCATTACCTGACCTGTCTCATTTCCTAATAGGAGGTCCAGCACTGCCCCTTCTCTAGTAGGTACCTTTAAGTATTGCTGCAAAAAACTATCCTGCACACATTTAATAAACTCCAAACCATCCAGCCCTTTTACAGATTGTGTTTCCCAGTCTATGTGTGGAAAATTGAAATCTCCCAAAATCACTACCTTGTGCTTACTACTAATATCTGCTATCTCCTTACATATTTGCTCTTCCAATTCTCGCTCCCCATTAGGCGGTCTATAATACACCCCTATAAGTGTTGCTACACCTTTCCCATTTCTCAGTTCCACCCAAATAGCCTCCCTAGACGAGCCCTCTAATCTATCCTGCCAAAGCACTGTTGTAATATCTTCCCTGACAATACATTTTAACATAAACATCCACCACAGTGACTCCTCCGCATTCCTCACTGTGATGGAAGGAGTAAAAAAAGTTCAATCTCTTCCCTTTGTTCTCCCGCGGTCGGGTGCCTGGAGCCTTCCGTTGATGGGACGATCTTGACCTCGTGGCTGGCAGTTGAGCCCTCCGCATCGGGGCCATCAGCTCCTGCATTGGGGGGGGAATCTCAGCTCACCCGCGCCGGCGATCGGACCCCGGGTCGGGGCTGGTCGAACCTCTGTCATTGGAGCTTCCCGACTCGGTCTCCCCCGAGACTGCAAGCCCTTGATGGTAAAATCCGCAGGCCGCGGTTAGAGCAATCCCAAGCTAGGGATTAGCCCCGATGGTAAGTCCACGCCCTGCGGTGGGGCTCAAAGTCAGCCCTGAGGAGGCCTCCAGCTCCATGATGTTAGGCCGCAGAGCGACCGAAGAGATGACCCGAAAACCAATCGTATCTCCGGCAAGGTAAGAGACTGAAACAAAAAGTTTCCCCCGACCCCCTCCCCCTCCCCCTCTTTGAGTCCTAACTACTTATACAATTGGAAATGGAATTAACGCAAACAATGCAGCACTTCCTCCTTCACATTTACACGCTCCAGAACTTTGCACCAAATTCAACCATTTTGGGCAGTGGTTGATGCTTCGGTTTCTACCAGCTTTCTTTACATGTTTCCTCTGCAGAATCGCTGGGCTCAACGGCCTTTCATGTCTCTCTAAATATAAAGTATGGATATTAATCTTAACTGATTCTTTCTTCACAGATACCATCTGGCCTGATTATTTTCAGCATTTTCTATCTTATTTCAGTGATGGCATTTGCAGAGTTTGCCATTGTTACCTTATGGTCATTCTTTAATCCTTGTTTAATTTATGCGTGTCCACTTACAGGATGGGTCCTTGTTATTGACTTCAGCAAGTTGGGGCCAGCCTCTCTCTGCTCTCTGGGGAATGAAGTCTGTGTTCGATATGAAGTAAGTAATTATGGGTATCAGCAGTGGAAAGACATCTTGATGACCTCCTGTAATGTCCAGTGCCTTGCCAGAAAAGTTTCAGTTGGGATTTAGAGACTTTTAGTAGGCTGAGTATAGTATCACGGTATGACGGCAGTGGTAGTGAGCAGGGATTTTGCTCCTCAGCAAATGTTTTCATTGGTATTTGAAATTGTGCTCATGGATTAAGCATGGATGATCAAAGGCATTATTATAGGACATTGACGTGCAGAGAATAATCTAGGCCTTGACTTTGATTGTCAGTTGGATAACTTTTGGAACCGTGCCAAAATATTTCATGCTAACTTAAAGCTGTTTGTTTTGTAACCAGTGCCTGCACAATCAACTTCATTTGGAAGTCCCCTCATTAGCTCTTTGAAGTCTGTTTTAGTATCTTTAAAATTATGTTGCTGTAGATAGATTTAAAGGATATCCTTGTCCAAAGACATGGTTTGCGTGTTTAGTGCCATGTTTGAAAATATTAAGTAGTTCTCTGTACACTTGAAAATCACCCATTTACTCAGGACCAACTTGAAGACTCCATGTATAAGGTAGGCGTAAAATACTGAAGTAACTCTGCGGGACAGGCAGCATCTCTGGAGAGAAGGAATGGGTGTCATTTCGGGTCGAGCCGAAACGTCACCCATTCCTTCTCTCCAGAGATGCTGCTGGTTCCGCTGAGCTACTCCAGCATTTTGTGTCTACCTTCAATTTAAACCAGCATCTGCAGTTCTTTCCTACACATAAAGCTCCATGTATAAGATTTATTTACGGCTTTTCTTTCAAAGATACTTTACTGACATTTGCCGGCATGCCTGCCTGATATGTTTAAGAAAGAACTGCAGATGCTGGAAAAATCAAAGGTAGACAAAAATGCTTGAGAAACTCAGCGGGTGAGGCAGCATCTATGGAGCGAAGGAATAGGTGACGTTTCGGATCGAGACCCTTCTTCAGACTGAAGTGGGGTGGGGGGGGGGGGCAGGAAGAAGAAAGGAAGAGGCGGAGACAGTGGGCTGTGGGAGAGCTGGGAAGGGGAGGGGAAGTAGGGAGAAAGCAAGGACTACCTGAAAATAGAGAAGTCAATATTCTACTCAAGCGAAATATGAGGTGCTGCTCCTCCAATTTGCGGTGAGACTCACTGCTCTACATCGGTGAGACCAAGCGCAGGCTTGGCAATCGCTTTGCCCGCACAGTCCGCTTAACTAACCTGATCTCCCGGTGGCTCAGCAATTCCGAATCTGACCTTTCTGTCCTGGGCCTCCTCCATGGCCAGAGTGAGGCCCAACACAAATTGGAGTAGCAGCACCTCATATTTCGCTTGGGTAGTTTACACCCCAGCGGTATGAATATTGACTTCTCCAATTTCAGGTAGTCCTTGCTTTCTCCCTCCTTCCCCACCCCTTCCCAGCTCTCCCATAGCCCACTGTCTCCGCCTCTTCTTCTTTCCCCCCCCCCCCCCCCCCCACACCCACATCAGTCTGAAGAAGGGTCTTGACCTGAAATATCACCTATTCCTTCGCTCCATAGATGCTACCTCACCCTCTGAGTTTCTCCAGCATTTTTGTCTGCCTGCCTGATATATTAGCCTGTGTTGTGCAAGTTTAATTCCCTGTTTCACCACGTGAATCTGTTGTCATTACAATAAGTAGGGGAATCTTGGGGGGCAAGTCAGCATGTGAAAGTTTTGCTGGAGCAACTATTTTTGTCATGTGGAGAGTAACAGTCAATCTTGGTGAAAGTTCCAGACAGTGCTAGATCAGCACTACAAATGGCACAGAAGGCTGAATGTTTCTTTTGGATATATGTTCCTAAAAGTAATTTCATGCTGCTGTTCCCAACATTTCAGGCACTCTTTCACAGATGATCATTATGTAGAGTTCAGTAAACTCTCCCAGGACAGAGTCATTGGGACAAAGGAAGAAGTGGCTCATGTAAGTACATTGACCATGACTCTAATATAAAAATTAACTGAAAAATGAAGTTGAACCCACAATCTGGAGTCGTTTAGTCATGTAATAGGAGCAGAATTAGGCTCTTTGGCCCATCAAGTCTACTCAACCATTCAATCATGGCTGATCTATCTCTCCTTCATAACCCCATTATGGGACCTCTCCAGAACCTCTGACATCTGTACTAATCAAGAATCTATCTCTGCCTTCAGTGGAAAATAATTCCACAGATTCACCACCCTCTGACTAAAGATGCATCTCAAATGGTGAGGTTACTGACTTATTCCAGGTCTAGAAAGAAAGAAATCCAACATGACCCTCATCGTTACACACCAATGGGAGACACTGAACGCCACCATCTTTAGCCTGTAATCCATGCTCAGATTCCATCCCCTCTCCAACTGCTATCACAGAAAACAAACTCTTAATTTCCCTCCCAGTTAACCATGCATTTTCTTTATCACTGAACGCTTTTTAAAAGAGATCATTTCTATTATGCCTCGATCCTTTTGAGGCGGTAACACTCTGTGTTTTTATAATATCCACTTTTCCAAGCTTTTAAGATCACTATTCTACCTTCCATTAAAATTTGGCTATGCAAAAATGGTTCCTATACCCCACCACATCCTATCTGTTAATCTTGCTGCCCTTGCTTTAATTCTCATCTCCCAGTTTCCCGGTAACTAAAACGTCAATAATTTTGAAACTTTGTCTCTCCCTTCCTCTTGGCTGACAATCCTGCACCCAAACTCTCTCCCTCCTACACTTTTAACCACTTTCCCTGCTTTAATCACCCCCCCCCCTCACCCTAAAAAAAATAAACCCTTTCTATGCTCTCATTAATGGTTGTCATCTGGGGCTGCATTCTGAATGCTAGACCTCTGCCTTCACTCTACCATCTTAAGACCCTGCTTGAAACCTACCTCTATGTTAGTGTCATTAAATTCAACAGATTTAACTTGCTTAGAACTCTCTGACCCCTTTGGAAATCAACACTCTTACAATTGTTGTAGTGCCATCTGATGAAGAATGTTGCTTTTAACTGTGCCGTTCTTGAATGTTTCCATCGTGTCTCTGGATGTTTAATTGCAGTGTTCTTTAATTCACAACATACACACAACATTAGTGGATCTGTTGCTTGTCGTCTTTTTTCCATCTGTAGATCTACGATATTCAGACTGGGCAGAACATTCTCACTCTCTACAATCCAGACTTGGCCAACAACTACAAGCGGAACTGTGCGACCTTCAATCCCACTGATGACTTGGTGTTAAACGATGGAGTGCTGTGGGATGTGCGTTCAATGCAGGCGATTCACAAGTTTGATAAGTTCAACATGAACATTAGTGGAGTGTTCCATCCGAATGGGCTTGAAGTCATCATCAACACGGAGATTGTATCTTTCAATAATATGGAGAGGTGCACTAAGTGCTGAGAGGCTGGAGAAATGTATTCCCTTCTGTACATGTGGATTTTTAATTGGAGTAAAAGTTCCAATAGTTTTTGAGCATGAACCTCCAGTTCTACACTTTTCAAACATACTTAAAATGAAAGTGCTCACTTGTGTGCAGGACATGACTGTTAGAATGTTTGCCTTTGCATCAGGTTTCAGGCCCTACTTGGAAATATTAACCAGATATTTTAACCGGTACACCCAGAGTTCACGGGTCACATGTTGGGGTAATGTTACTTTTATCATGCTACTCTGGCATGCGTATGGTTGTAATCGTGTGAGGGAAGGTGGCCCTCAGCTAACCAGAAAGAAATTGCAAACTCAAGGATGATAAAATTGCACTTAACATATAGTTGTAGTTGATCCTTTGCTGGCTTGACTGAGGCAGACAAGCAGGCTTCCCTCCACTTAAGCATCTGCTGCAGCATACCCTTGACTGCCAGCTCCAGTCCTAATTTAGTCTTTCAACATGAACATGTCAAACCATGGTCATATCTATACTATCAGTGGTAGAAAAGTTTCAACAAGGGTCACAAAATTGTATTTTAATTTGTATTCATAGCAGGGAGTCCAGTTGTCTAATCTCTGACATTTAAAATAAAAAATTGTTCTTGTAATGTGAGCAACACATGCAGCACAGTATTCATTGCCCTTTCCTACTTATGATAGCTTGAATGCATGCAAAGCACAAACTGTTGGCCAGCCTAGGTTGGGGATAATAGGTTTTCTTTGTAGTCCTGCAGGGGCTTTGCATAATTTCTAGTGCTTTCCCTTAAAATGGCGAACTTATTCACCAACTACCATTCCCCTTCAGTTAAGCTATCATTAAATGCATTGTATTTCAGATGTGTAACGGTAGTATTGCCATTGACTTTTAACACTTTCATTCCACACAGTTTGGAGGTTGAAGGAGTACTTCACCCACTTTTATCAATCCAAATGATTTTCTTTTTTACTCTCAACCAAAGTTTGGAAAGATGATCTATTTTTTTCTGTTTTTATTTGCTTATGGGATGGTCAGCAAAGCCAGCCTTGAGTGTGGCATTGAGCTGTTGCTGCTCTATTCCTGGTGATCATGTAGTTCTGAAATGACCTTCTGATTGATGTGTGGTCCCAATTTGATTGACTTTTAACAGCCCTCTGAAATGGTCTCGCAAGCCATTCAACTATATCGTCAGCCACTATGTTAATCAGAGAATAAAGCTAGACAGAACAGCTGTCATCTCTTTGTAAGCAAAATCACTTCCAGCCCAGTCAACTTTACAAATCTTCCCTGTGACTGTTTCGGGAATGTGTCTAAACTATGAGACTTGTTTCACAAGCAAGTCAAGTAACCGCCTATCATAGTTGAACAATGAGTTGGCGATTGAGCCTCCGTCATGCTCTGGATATTTACTAAGCTATCAATTAGACTTTGGTGCCTAGGCTGGTGTCATATTGATACATATTTGGGATTTTATAGCTGATGAAGTCCTCGGCAATGACTTCCAGTCTCCTTGAAGCCTTGTTACTTCAAGTCAAACATGGACGAGAACATTTTCTGCCAATTCCCCCTACTTATAAATCCGTGCACCTCCAAGTTGAATAATGCTTAGCAAAGGCATTGAAAATAAAACCAGCACTTAATTTTACTTTGGATGAGGAACTTTTGTCCATCGCCAGGCATTACTTGGTAGCACTGAACTGACCATGGTCTGAAGTAGGTGTCAGATTAGGTCCCTGATTGGTGCTTGGTAAACAGATTGAAGGGGAAACCTATTTGACCATGTCCTTGCTAATCTACCCATTCCAAACACATCTGTCAGGAGTAGGACTGGCAAGGGTGACCATGGCAAAGTGCTTGTACAATTGTTGTCTCTTCATCCTGAGCGTGCCCTCAATTCTGTGTGGCCTGTCATATTGAACAGATCTAACAGCCCGCAGCTGGGCATTCACAAGGTACTGTTGACCAAGCACTACAACAGAACTCTCCTTCACCACCATGGGTAACCCTATGTCGCAGCATTGTCATGCCACGGTAGTGCCTTGATTCAATAAGAAGCGCTGAGGGGCATGCAGTAATCAGCACCAGGAAAACCCCCAAAGTGATGTGGCAACCTAGTGAAGTTGTGGTAGATATACTAAACAACAAAAACAATGTGGAATGGGAAGAGTCAGCAATCCCAGAATTGCTGGATCAAATTGAAGCTCTGTCTAAATAGATTAAAACTTATGAGGTAGAGGAATATGAATATGAATTATTTTGTTGGGGCCTAGCTGCATTTGTTCATGACAAAGTGAGTTCCTTAATGGCTCCTTTTCAGTGGGACCTACGAACGTTCCATCTCCTGCATATGGTACCTGCATTAGATCAATGTCGTATTGTCTTCAACAACACTGGGACCGTCATCTATGGAGGTAGGAGTGTTGGTTGGGCAAGTAATCGCTTGAAGCTTTATTTAAATTTAAGAAATTATTTTCAAACATATTACAGTTTATTGTGTATGGGGAGAAATTAAAGAATGGTCTGAGTGCTTATCTCAAGCCGATGAAGTCCTCGGCATTGACTTCCAAACTCCATGAAACCTTATGATGTGCTTTCTACATGTTGTTTCTCTCCTGCACATGATTTTGAAAGGACAATTTTGGGAAGATCCCATTTTGTTTAAAAACACAAAACTCATCAACTGAATACATTTTATCCAAAAGCTCCACATAAACTAGATCCTCATAGTTTCTGTGGAGCTTTTGGACAAAATGTATTTAGTTGATACATTTTATGTTTTCAAACAAAATGGAATCCATTTACCACTGCAGTGCTTTGTTGCTCCCTCTTGAAGGCTGAAAATTGAATACTGCTTTGGGTCTGGTCCGAGAACTAGCGAAAGCTAACCAACATGGTTATGGTCTTCTAAACTATTGACTTTCAACCCATTCTTCTCCTCTCCCCTCTATCACCAACCCCCACCCTCTTGGGAAGGGGTGGCAAGGCCTTGGAACAGGTACAAATGGCATTCACCAGAATCGTACTGAGTCTAAGGAAGCTTCCGAATGTAAATAAGAAATATTTGATAAATAAAATATATTGTACACCTTCAGGAAAACAGCAAAGGCATATAACTAATTGGATAGATTTTTCAAAGTGATAGCAATATAAACTTTTTGATTAGGTGCAGCTTTAAAATTATTAATTGGATTGGGCCTGACGGTATAAAATATTTGCGTTTATATAGCATGATATCAGTAAACTCCATGCATGTGTGCTATTTTGACTTGCTGTGTATGAACTATTACATATACAACAGCCATCGAATTTGACATTTGGTGTGAAACTCTGTGAGCGCAAGCTATTTATCAGATTCCATTTTGTATCCAGCTATGCTGCAGGCAGATGACGAAGATGATTTGTTAGAAGTGCGAATGAAAAGTCCCTTTGGATCATCTTTCAGGACCTTTGATGCTACTGATTACAAACCAATAGGTGAGAGCACTGATTTGCAATTTCAGATTGCTGGCTGATTAATCTTCTGGTGCTGATTACCAGCTTGCTCAATTAGTGTAATATGAGGTGCCTGCTGCTTTCTGGAGCAATTTAGTATTGCCATGTTTGTGTTTGTCTTGGAGTTCATGTTCACTTTTGGTACTGCGCACCCACGGCCATCTGTCTCATTGCAGTTTTTCCAGTCAGAGCCCGAGACAATATTTGCACTTTGACGTCATTGTTAATGCCTCATTGCCATGTGGCTTAATTCCTTGACTACCTGCAGGCATCATGGCACTTAGATTGGAGAAAGAGGTAAAAGCAGATGTTTTGGAAATGCTTGCCACCAGCACATGGAGGCATTTCATTGAGAAAGGGGGAGCATTCGTTTGGAAGGTGGCATCAGAATAGATGTGATAGAGAAGTAGAACGCAGGAGAATGGAAGTGAAAAGGAATACAGCAAAGTAACCGTGGCAGTCGGCTCAGCCTTTCCCTAAAAATGACAGTAAGGAAGAGAAGGAGGTGAGCAATGGTCAACAAAATAGAGAGAGTACAGAGGAGATTTACTAGAATGTTGCCTGGGTTTCAGCAACTAAGTTACAGAGAAAGGTTGAATGTTAGGTCTTTATTCTTTGGAACGCAGAAGGTTAAGGGGGGACTTGATAGAGGTCTTTAAAATGATGAGAGGGATAGACAGAGTTGACGTGGATAAGCTTTTCCCATTGAGAGTAGGGAAGATTCAAACAAGAGGACATGACTTCAGAATTAAGGGACAGAAGTTTAGGGGTAACATGAGGGGGAACTTATTTACTCAGAGAGTGGTAGCTGTGTGGAATGAGCTTCCAGTGGAAGTGGTGGAGGCAGGTTCGATTTTATCATTTAAAAATAAATTGGATAGGTATATGGATGGGAAAGGAATGGAGGGTTATGGTCTGAGTGCAGGTAGATGGGACTAGGGGAAAATAAGTGTTCGGCACGGACTTATAGGGCCGAGGTGGCCTGTTTCCGTGCTGTAATTGTTATATGGTTATATACTGTTGGAACCAAATCACCATTGGAACCAAAGCTGGTTACATTTTCAATTTTAGGGTGCGAGCAGACAACAGTCATCGAGTACCAAGGAAATGTTGGCCTGGGGGAGGGAGTGGGGGGTAGAAAAAAAATCCCTTTATAAAGCACAGAGAAACAGTTCATAGAGGATCCCATTGCTTAACACAAGAAATTCAGCAAGCCAAGCAGAGGTAGACTGGTTCCAGGCAATATGAATCTACTGACTCAAATATTAAATAGCTGTAGGAGTGGAATGGCTGCTGTACAGTTATTAATTTTGCCATTTGTTAATGAATGTTAATTAGAGGACCCATGCTGTAAAATTCCTTCCTTTGTGCAGTTCCCCATTCTAGCGAGCACACAGCAAATTGAGTGGATCCTTATCGTTTGGGGCCTTGGGTGAGGGGAAGTCTCAGGGGTCAATTGATGGATTCGGGCCTTCAAAGATTGTTTTTGTCGGTGTGTGAGATTGAGGGTGGAGAGATGGCAATTGGGAATAGCTGGGTAAATCCTGCAGGAGTGGTAGGGTGGTTCTGACTTGGCAGCAGATCACTACTCTGGATATGGCTGAGAGAGATGGGCAGCTGGTGTTCAAGGAGAGAGTTCAATTTAGGGTTGAGTGGCTGACTGAAGTGGGGAACTGGCACTTAGAGAAAGGATTGGAGGCAATCAAGGGAGAGCCTGCTTAGATTTGACATGCATTAGAGGACTTACAGAGACAGGTTTCAAAGGTCTAGGACCTGCTCTGTCAGTTATTAAGTATTCAGGGTGTTGGGAGGGTAGTCTGTGGATTCGTCATTGATACAAAAAAATCTGGAAAAATAATTGTCTTTCAATGTCCGCAATATTCCTTACAAATGGGGGTTACTAGCTTGTAAATGCATATGACAGTCTGATTTCAAGGCAATGATAATGCTATAGTGGCAGTCTGAGACATTTTGCTCACCTGGTAAACTACTTGCACTGTACTGAAGATATTTTCTTTTACATGAAGTTTGTTTGTTAACGCTCAACTAATCTTGAATCTGAACTAAATGCTGCAGCTAATATTGAAGGTATATACTGATTATTCTCCCCCCTCTAGCACATGTCAAATGAGGGTCTGAATTAGAACATTTCTCTATTTTGGGCACCCAGTTGAGGTGGTGGAGTATAATTTGCAACCAAACAATACTTGAAACTTGTTTTTCATTCCTTTTTTTAAAGCGACGCTTGATGTGAAAAGGAATATATTCGATCTGTGTACTGACACAAAGGACTGCTATCTTGCTGTGATTGAGGTAGGACATGTTCGCCTGTATTATGTGTTCAATTTGTTAACTCTTAAACTCTCATCTTAGGCAACAGCAGTAGATTATTTCAAAATAGACTTTCCTTCCTGAGTAAAAAACATAAATTGTCATCTATCTTTCATCAAATAGAGACAATATGTGAGAATTGACAGGCCAAGAAGGGCCAGGACCAGAAACTTCTGCCTGTTTCTCTCCACAGATGCTGCATGACCCACTGAGTTCCTCCAGCACTTTGTTTATTGCTCAAGGACAATAAGCCAAGTATGACCATACATGTATTAAATAGCAATTTACGAGCAGGATCCCCGAGTGATTCTCCATGTCCTCCCATTCTATCTCTAAAAGATATAATAACCTATGTTCTGACAAAGCTGTTTATCAGAAGGAATAAAATGTGGAACTAAATTGTCTTAAATTGGGCACATTGGCCTGCATTCAGGGTAAATATCAGATTTGGTGAATATTGGCAGGGCAGTTATTATTTTGATGGAAAGCTCACGGTCTGATGTCCCCTCTTGCTTTATGTTCACTGTCTAGTGAACAATCTTGTCTTCCCATCTAATAGAAAATAAATGGTGAGCACCTGCTGTAAATGCAGCGAGGCAGAATAATTGCAGGCTTCGGTAAATCATTAAATTTCCCATCTGCATGTTGGGTTCAGGTTGGTCACATGCCTCTCATCCCACTGTGTCAACTGAGTTGGTTAGCATCATCTTAAAGATATTTAAATTTAACATCAAATTCAACATTATTTGTTCCTCAATCTTGATTTGGTCAGTTCAGGACGCAATAGAATTCCTGTTGCGCCTGTTCTCTGTAAGCATTAACTTAGTTGCTAATTGTCCTCTCCTGGAAAGTCAGATTGAAGGAACCCCGTGGCTTAATTTAGATCAGATGATCTTCCCTCTGGATAAAGATTGGGTAAGGACATTAGAAATAAGTGCATGAGTAGGCCATTCAGCGCCTCATACCTGCTGCACCATGTAATAAAATATGGCTTCCCTTTTACCTCAGTACTTTCCTGCACAAACTTCATCCCTTCATCGTTTAATATCTAAAAACCTATTGATCTACTCTAATATACTCAGTGACTGAGCTTCGACAGTTCTCTTTGTTTCAACAATTCTTGATTTCCATGAGCGGTACAATACTCTGCGGTAGAATTGCTGCTTTACAGTGCCAGGAAGGTGGGTTCGATCCTGATTATGGGTGCTGTCCGAACACAGTTTGTACGTTCTCCCTGTGACTGCATTGGTTTTCTCTGGATGCTTTGGTTTCATCATAGGTAGATAGGGTGGTTCTGAAGGTTTTTGGCACATTGGTCTTCATCAGTCAATCATATTGAGTATAGACGTTGGGAGGTCATGTTACAATTGTACAAGACATTGGTGAGGCTTCATTTAGAGTATTGTGCTCTGTTGGTCACCCTGCTATAGGAAAGAATTTGTTAAGCTGAAAGGACACTGAGAAGATTTACACAGGTGTTGCCAGGACTTGAGGGGCATCTTTTGATTATTCGTGTGCTACTTGAGCTGATCTGGTCAGTCCATTTGCATTTCCCTGCTTTTCTCGTCCAATATTGGTCTTCAACTATGAAATTAATTCCCTAAACCATTGGGGTTTTTTTTGTTTTTTACCTCTCCTTAAAACCTGACACTTGACTAGGCTGCGTGTGTTTCCATCGCCATCTATTTTGTCAATAATGCTCCTGTGATGACCCTTTACCACGTTAAAACTTTTTTTGTAGCTGTGGTCTATTATTTAAACTTCTGCTTCTGAGCTTATACAGCCATGTTAGGTACGATGTAATGTCACCCAGTCTCCTAAGGTTTAACAATGTATTTACAGAATCAAGGCAGCAGCATGGATGCCTTGTCAATGGACACTATCTGCAGGCTGTATGAGGTGGGCCGACAGCGGCTGGCTGAAGAAGAAGATGAAGAGGAGGATCAGGTTTGTACCACGTTAATTCTCAAACAGTTGAGTATTATCCCATTAGTTTAAATCGCTGGTCAAAATTATGCTGTTTTCATTGATCATTTAATTCATTATCCTTTGGCCCTGACATTAAATGCACGTTCATGTTGCCCTGCTGGCTATGTGGGTGTTAATGTTGACTGTGATCAGATCTAGAGCAGTTGCACGATCAGAGCAGCAGGGGACTGCCGTTTTGGCGTGACATTAAATGTTGTGCTTCCATGGAAGGAGAATACTATGAGTATGACTGTGCTTTAATTGTCTACATATGGCTGTCGTCTTAATGACATACGAGCACAACATATTTTGAGCTTTGAAATTTTGAGTTTTGCATATTTTAAAAGCAGTGAGTAGGTGATGACCATAGTGATAATTTCACTGTTGCAGGAGGAAGAGGAAGAGGAGGATGATGATGACGACGATTCCGAAGATGACCTGGATGACTTGGATACCGATCCGCTGCTGGAAGGTGACGATGAAAATAACGGGAGTGAGGCAAATGCGGCTGAGGACGGTGAACAGGACTTCACTCTGTCCGACGAGGAGGAACTGGAGGCCCTGCTGGGTAATGGTGAGGAGGATGCAGAGGAGGAAGAGGATGAAGACGATGAGTGGGAGGATGAAGATACAGACATTCTTGGAGATTGTAAGGGTGTTTCACTTGAAGTTGTTGTATTTGGAACTTAATCCCAATAGCTTCATAAGCTCTTGCGGCCATGCAACTGTTGGTCAACAAATCAAGCTCAACATTTGCTCTCACACTCTCCTTTCTCCCGAGATACCCCTGCCCTAAATCTTGCAAGCACCCTCATCTACTCCCCCAGTCCTTGCCAATAGACGGAAGGGGAGATAAGTTGACATTCTACCATCAATATTAATGGTAGACAAAAATGCTGGAGAAACTCAGTGCCTTGATGGAGTGCTTGATCATTTCTTGTGGTAACAGGCCACCCTAAAACACTTTACAGCCACATAAGCATTTCTGAGTGTGACCACTATTAAAGGGAAATGGGGCAGCCAGTATTTGCCAAGTCATGCCTCGTGGACATAGTTTATAAAAAAACATATTATACTATTGATTGAGGAAATTTTTGCAATAGTGAGGTAGGATCTCCTGCATTCATACAGGAAGATACACAATGTCCGAGTTTAATTTGTCCAATTGCCAGCTGACAATATTCCATCGATGCTGGTGTCCTGATTGTGTGCCAACTCTTGAGCACCCAAGTAATGGCTCCTAGATGAGGGTGAGATGAATTGTACCATGCTGACAAACATGGTGAATACAGTTGTTTATTCTCTCTTGGAGTTGGTTCCTGGAAGGCCATCGAGTATCCGGTGCATTTTCCATGCCTGCACATAGCTTCGTTGGAATTGCTTGTTGTGGCTCCAGTGCTAACGAGCCAACACCTCGAGGAATTCTACATGTAATTAAGCTGTGGGAGATATTACTAATTGTTTGTTTTTTTAAATCCAGCAGATAGCACAGATAACTCTGACCTGGAAGATGACGTCATCCTGTCTCTGAATGAATGAATGTTCAATGTGAATTGTTGGACCCAGCAGGAATCTAGGTCCAGATGCAAAGCACGCCCCTCACTGGGGAAAACAGAGCAAAGCAAGCGTAATGAACGTTTTATTTCAGACTCCACCAGTTCAGTCTTGAAATTTACACACACAGGGAGGGGAAAACTAAAACAGAACTAATTATCAAAGCAGTGGTAACTTTCCCGTCAAGTTGTGTGAAACTGCAGGGACCCTTCAGCTCCCGCAGGCTGTGGAGCCGTGGAATAATCTTGCCTCCGAGGTTGTGCACAGTATGGCCATCACACCTTCAGGAGATAGGCACAGTGCATTTAAAACAGAACCGTTTTTTTAAATGGATTTTCTAGGAGACATCTGTTTATATGCGTGTGTGTTTGTGTGCGTGTGTGTGTGTGTGTGTAAATATATATATGTATATATATATATATATATATAGAAGACAAAGGAGCCATATATTGAGAGTGGTCATAATGAAGAGATGGGCTGTAATTTTCTATTTGTAATGTCACTGAGTAAAGCTTTCAAACCAAGCTCAATGCCCTGCTCACTGCATCTTGCTAATGCTCCTGTTTTAACATTACTGCCTGTGTTTTAACATTAGGGGCCCTCTCAATCAGTGTTACAGAAAATAGTTTGTATTTTAGTTGCCATGATCTCTTGGGTGTAATAAATGTTGGTAAATTGGTCAGGATCCTGAGACACACAAGATGAACAGATGTGCCAATAAATGATCAGTTTTAATTGAACTTTCATGTGACTAATGTGAATAACAATTTTGGCCCAGTGTTTCCCTCGTATCTGCCACATTTCATCCAGATACAATCTGCATTGACAACCAAGCTACACTGAGTATCAGCAATCTTTGTTCTTTTTATTTTACCATGAACCAGTTTTATTGCCTCCCTTGATGTATCTAGCACCAATCCAATCACCTTTCCAGCAGACCAGGAGAGTGGGGATAAAACAAGTCACCACGGTGCTTCACAACTGAAAAGATTAAATGGGTTTCATGGATTGAATTGTTTCCTTGCTGGACAGTGAGCTTATAACTATCTGGTTGCGATTCGGAGAGGTTAGTCTTGATTTCTGAGTGTATGAGCACAATTCCCATGGCAGTTGTAAATGAAGTGCTAGCTGTACACATTCCCAAAATGTTTTTGAAAAATGTATTCAAACTACATGTGATGCAAAGCATGCAAGGTGTTCCCATGCAGACAAGTAAAAAACATTTACACATTATCTTTGCTCCTTGTTCATTGTTAAACATATACAGTAATGAGGAACACTGTCCGGTGAAATGACTAAATAAACATCACATAGAGCTAGTGACTTGAGCATCAGTTGGTTGAATAACAGGGGTACTCTGCTTCTTTGGCACCAACCTAGCAATGTTAAAGATAGTCATGTGTCCCACTATCAGTACATCTATCACAAGCAATTCTGACAAAGATTATGGTAGTTTGAATTGTTTCGTTTTAGTTTGCAGCTTGCTTTAAATGTGGAAGATTTAAATCGAAACAATGATTCCAGTATGAACCACCTTTCCCTTCGCTCCCGTATCATCTGATATTTCCTCTTTTGTCACCACATTTTCTTCGTGCCAGCAAATTCCATTCTGACAGGATCTGAATTTCAATCATGGGTTGATACATGTGGAAGGGAATAGACTTTCATCCCTGAGGTGCAAGATACTATATAGCGATTAACAAACATCAGGACATTATTCCTTGGGAATGTAAACCACGTTAGTTTATACCGCACTATTTTCAACAATCTGAGTGATAGATCATTTGTTACCTTTTTGAATTGACTCGTGTTCCTAGATCAGGAGAGGATGATGTATTCAATTTCCATCAAAATGTTGATTTTTGCCATGGCACTGTAATTCTTTCAGTGATGTTTACTGTTTTCCCTGGGTGTTCTTTTATGCAATCTCGTTTTATGCAGCTGTGGTCGTCTAGCTGACTTCCAGATAATGTGCTCACAAGTTGACAGCCGAGACAGTAACTAAGTCAATTTGACACCTGAGTCAGCAACTAAGATGGCAGATTTTAGATCACATCCTTCCACGCATTCTCCTCACCATTCTCACCACCACCATTTTGGCAAATAATCCCAGGATGAAGCCTGGTTAGAAGCCTAGCTTATTCAAGCAGAGTAATTGTGATCTGGTCTCTCGATTGCTGTAGTAACAGCATTGTATGCGAAGGAGTAGAACATTGCAGCTCTTCAAACTTGTTAGCCTATGTGCATTAAATGGGTAAAATGCTCAGCATCTGTCCCTTATGAAAGAAATTGTGTATTATTTGGGGAGTTGGATTATTTGAGTGGGTGATACCGAGTTTACAAACTTATCAAGACCCAGCTACTGGTGGGACTGTGGAAAATCATAGTTTTGAAGTCACCGTTATGGTGCAGTAAACTTAGGTGGCCATTCAATGGTTAATATAAGAAATGTTATACCAATAAAGCTGGAGAGATTTATGTCCTCATTTTACTAATGAGCCTTGGGCTGTGTACAAAATGTAAATGCTCTTAAATCCCATTCACTTTCACAAATCTGAATGTCTCGATACTTTAAAGCACCCTTTAACAATTTCCACAACAATATTCAAATACAACAAACCAGCAAATAAAAGCGTGGCCATCGGGGACAAGTGTACCTAGTCTTCAAAAGCCATGTGGTGGAGCAAGAGATGAGTGTGCGCAGGGTTTTTGTATATTCAACCCATGCTATCCCAGCCCGGGTGCTGTTTATTAAGAAACTGCAGAAGGAGATTTACTACCTAATGCAAACTATCTCTCTGGATGGGAGGGTCTTTGTCTATAATTAACCCTTGCTACTCTGCAGCAGGAATGTTTATGGAGCAATATTGACGGAGTTCCCTTGGTTTTATTCTGCATTGTAAACAATCTAAACAGTGCTGATGACATTCTTGAATTCCTAATGGAAAAGGTTATTTTTCCCCAGTATAGTCATCTATCTCACCAACATAAAACTCCAGGTGAACCTATTGCCCCAAAATAGTCTTGATCATAATAAATGAGATAACAAATGCAATCTTTGAATGGGAAGTAAGATGTTAACCGGCCTTGTATACCCATACTACTTTGAACAATAGCATAAGTGAGCCAGGTCAAGAATAGCTTGTTACTGCACCACTATTGACTGGGCTCTCAAGACTGAGGTAATGGTACTACTCAAGTAGTCCTACTAAGCATGCAGATGGAATAAAATGTTACCCCCTTGCTACAGCTTCTGATTTTTGATCAAATTATCGTAGAACAGAGAGAAACAAGGATGTGTAGTTGCTGGTTTACAAAATAAAAGTGCTGGAGTAACTCAATGGGTCAGGAAGCATCTCTGGAGAACATGGATAGGTGACGTTTTGGGTTGGGAAGACTGAACAGCTCTCTGCCACTAAGTGGTGCTGGAATACACGAATACTGTTTACATGCAGCAGTAGCAGAACAAGTGATGTCATTGCTTCAAAAGAAGCAATCTTGTTATTTTCTCATCTTTTACAAAAATTAGTTAAGAAGTACAGGGTCACTGCTTGGCTCTGAAATGGACTGTTAATGGAAGTGCACATGTCACTACAAATTTTCCTTGTGGAAAACAATATATAAAGCAAAACATTGAAAGCTCGTTAATGAGCAAGAAAAATGAGCAAGAGCCAGATCTGGTTTTCTGCGTTTAGCTAGAGATGCGTTAATTTCTTTTGTGCATTTTCTGTAATTTACAAGCGTGTGATACAAAGCACAAAATGAAACTGTAAAAAGATTAGGCCTTGTACAGAATTCAGTTGAAATATTTTTATTACTGAAAATAAAACAAATAAAGACCAAGGAATTGTATCCATCTGTTTCTGTTATTAGCCTGGACATTTATGCTTTATCAGAGAATAAACTGCATATCTTCTGACCTCAAGAAATCTGAAATATCTTTGTAGCCATTGAACTACCCTTGATCTCTGACCTCAGATTTAAGTAGGAACCTTGACAGTTTGGACATGGCAAATTCCACAAGCAACGGTGAAATGGATAACCATTTTAATTGCTTTAGTGGTGAAGAATTGGCTATGACCCACAAGTTTTGTGTGCTTTTTTCAAATGGTGCCTTAAAATTAATCCTGCTAGTCAAGAGATAGGTAGGATCTGAGTTTAACATCTTGGAACTAGCATTGCTGAGAACACAATAATCCTTCTGTACCACACTGAAATGTCAAGCTGGAATATGAGCTCATGTCTGAATTAAACTGGTGATTATGTTTTTTAAAATTCTTTAATCCAGAACCGATCATACATTTATTTTCGCTTTCAAAATTAGAGTACTTGAATGTTTAGCTTGCATGTCAGTTTTGCTGTTTATCACATAATGTGACTGGACCAAATAAATCATTATCTTTATTGCTTTCCTCTCCCATATTTCTGTGGCAATGCATGATCATCCTGGAATGTGAAGTTAACTCTTGGCTTCCTTCTGCCTGTTTAAACAGTTTTCTGAAACCTTTTCCCCTCCCTCCATCCAGCCATTCTCGTGAGTTCTTACATGTTTGTCACAGATTGGGAACATCTTGTTGGATGCCTTGTCTGCTTCTCTTTGCCTGAATTCCTGTATTTTCCTTTCCCTAACACGGTATATGCACCCTTTACCTTTATTTCCCATTTGCTTGATCCCATCTCTGACTTGTTTCTGCCTCTTGCTCATTTATTCAAATTGATTTAGCTTATTTGCACATGTACTGAGGTACAGTGAAAAGCTTTTTGTTGCATGCTGCCCAATCTGTTGACCACTCAACATTCTACTCTGCCCCTGCATTATCTGATAATTTGCTGTTATTAATTATTAACACCATCTTTCACATTACCCATTACCCCAGAAGGCCCATGCTTGGTTCTGTTTTCATGTAATTGTGTTGCCTTCCTATAACTCATTCATGTTTTGAGGTGTAGTGAACAGCTTTGCTTTTCATACTATCCAAACAGATTAAATATACTGTACATAAATATAATCAAGTTGAAGTTGTACAATAGACAGAACAAAGGGGAAGTGCAGAATATAGTTCTCAGCATTGTAATGCATCAGTTCCACATGTCCACAACAACTTAGGTGAATCGGACAATAACCTAGCTTATGAAAGGACAGTTTAGACGTCTGATAGAGGGGAAGAAACTGTTCCTGTGTCTGATGGTCTGCTTTCTACCAGGCGGAAGCAAGGAGAAGAAGGAATGGCGGGTGGGACAAGTCTGATTATGTTCTCTACTGTTTTGAGGCAGTGTGAAGTATATACTGGGGTCAATGGTGGGAAGTCTGGTCTGTGTGATGGACTGGATGACAACTCTGCAATTTTTTGCAGTCTTGATCGGAGCTGACCCAAACCAAGTTGTTATGCAACCTGACAGTATGGTTTCTATTGTGCAGCTGTAGAAGAATCATGGAGATATGGTAAATTTCCTCAGGAAATAGAGGCCTCAATGTGACCAGATCATTTCTAATATATTAATGCCAAGGAACCTGATGCACTCGACCATTTCCACTTTAACTCAATTGTAGCCGATTGCATAGAACAATAGGTGCAGGAGTAGGCTATTTAGCCCTTTGAGCCAGCACTGCCATTCAATATGATCATGGCTGATCATCTAAAATCAGTACCCCATTCCTGGTTTTTCCCCATATCCCTTGATTCCTTTAGCCTTAAGAGCAAAATCTAACTTGTCTTGAAAATATCCAGTGAATTGACCACCATTGTATTATGTGGCAGAGACTTTGACAGATTCACAACTCTCTGGGTTAAAAAAAATCTTCCTCATCTCTCCTAAATGGCCTACCTCTTATTCTTAAACTGTGATCCCTGGTTCTGGACTCCCTCAACATCTGGAACATTTTTTTCTGCATCAAACCTGTCCAATCCCTTGAGAATGTAATATGTTTCTATAAGATCCCCTCTCCTAAATTCCAGTGAATACAAGCCCAGTCGACACATTCTTTCATCATATGTCAGTCCTGCCATCCCAGGAATTAACCTGGTGAACCTACACTGGATTCCCTCAATAGCAATAATGTTCAACTGGAGTAGGACCTCCTTGCTTCTAAACTCAAATCTTCTTGCAATGAAGGCCAACATGCCATTTCTTCAGTGCCTGCTGTACCTGCATGCTTGCTTTCAGTGACTAATGTACAAGCACACCCAGATCTCGTTGCACCTCCCCTTTTCCTAATCTGACACCATTCAGATAATAATCTGCTTTCCTGTTCTTGCCAACAAAGTGTATAACCTCACATTTATTGACATTATACTGCATCTGCCCACTCATCCAACCTATCCAAGTCACCCTGCATCCTTAACGCAGCTCACACTGCCACCCAGCTTTGTGTCATCTGCAAACTTGGAGATGTCACATTTAATTCCCTTGTTTATATCGTTAATATATATTGTAAATAACGGGTCCCAGCACCGAGCCTTGTGGTACCCCACTAGTCACTGCCTGCCATTCTGAAATTCACCTGTGTCTGATTGTAAGGGACCTACATTTGTCTTCACTAATCGTTTCCTTTTTATGTATCTAAAGAAGCTTTTAGGATCAGTTTTTATATTCCCTGCAAGCTTTTGTGCTCTTTTTTCACTCTTAATTAACCATTTTGCCTTCCTCTGTTGAGTTCTAAATTTCTCCCAGTCCTCCGGTTTGCTGCTTCCTCAGGCCAATGTATATGCCTTTTTGGATTTAACACTATCCTTGATTTCCCTCATTAGCCACGGTTATGCTGCCTTCCCCGTTTTATTTTTTCGCTAGACAGGGATGAAGAATTTTTGGAATTCATCCATGCTTTAAATCTTTGCCATTGCATCTCCACCATCAACCCTTTAAGTATAATTTGCCCGTCCATCCTAGCCAATTCCCGTCTCATATCTTCAAAGTCTCCTTTCTTTAAGTTCAGGACCCTAGTCTCTGAATTAACCGTGTCACTCTCTATCCTAATGTAGAATTACACCATATTATGGTCACTGTTGCCCAAGGGACTCTGCACAAAAAGATCGCTAACTAATCCTCATTACACAATACCCAGTCAAGGATGGTCTGTCCTCTAGTCAGTTTCTCTACATATTGATTTAAAAAACCATCCCATATACATTCCAAGAAATCCTCCTCCTCAGCGCTGCTACCAATTTGGTTGGCCAATCTATATGTAGATTAAAGTCACCCATTATAACTGCTGTACCTTTGCTACACGCATCCCTAATTTCCTGCTTGATGCTATCCCCAACCTCCCTACTGCTGTTTGGTGGTCTGTATACAACTCCAACAAGCGTTTTCTGCCCTTCGCTATTTTGCAGTTCTACCCATACTAATTCGACAGCATCCAAGCTAATGTATCTCCTTGCTATTGCATTCATCTCTTAAACCAGCAATGCCACCCCACCTCCTTGTCCTTTCTGTCTATCCTTCCTGAATATTGAATACCCCTGCATGTTTAGCTCCCAGCCTTGGTCATCCTGGAGTCATGTCTCCGTAATTCCGACTATATCATATTCCTTAACTACTAACTGCACATTCAATTCATCCACCTTATTACGAATGCTCCTCGCATTAAGGCACAAAGCTTTCAGGTTTGTTTTTCGTATCTCCCTTCTACCTTTTGCTCTGTCCTCCTTTTATGGCCCTCTGTCTCCTTGCATTGGTTCCCATCCCCCTGCGCTGTAAGTTTAAACGTGACCTTTCCTACACTCTCCCGTTAACTGCACGCATACACTTCCACGTTGTTGACTCCACCGCAACCCCCCCCCCCCCCCCCCCCAACTGTTAAGTTCAAACCCACCTGTGTAGCACTAGCAAACCTTTGCGGCATGTACTTCTCCAGACTTCCTGAAGTCGAACTAGCTCTTTTGTCTCGCTGACATTGAGGAAGAGGTTATTGTCCTGACACCAGGTCATCAAAAAGGCTGCCAGCATCATCAAGGACCCGCACCATCCTGGCCACACATTCATCTCTCTGCTGCCATCAGGTAGAAGGTACAGGAGCCTGAAATCTGCAACATCTAGGTTCAGGATAGGCTTCTTCCTCACAGCCATCAGACCATTAAACACAACTTCAAACAAACTATGAACTATAACAGCCCATTACATTTTATTTGTGTATTTATGTGTGTATATATATATTCTATGGTATATGGTCACACTTATCTGATCTGTATTTATGCCTAAAATATTCTGTCGTGCTGCAACAAGCAAGAATTTCATTGTCCTATCTGGGACACATGACAATAAACTCTCTTGACATGACTTGACCTGCAGAGTTACTCCAGCTTTTTGTGTCTTCAGTTTAAAACAGCATCTGCAATTCTGTCCTACCACATCACATTGTTGAGCCATGTAGACAAAAAATGCTGGAGAAACTCAGCGGGTGAGGCAGCATCAATGGAGAAAAGGATAGGCAACATTTTGGGTCGAGACCCTTCTTCAGACTGATGTCGGGGGGGGGGGGGAAGAAAGGAAGAGGCGGAGACAGTAGGCTATGTGGGAGAGCTGGGAAGGGGGAGGTGAAGGAGGGTGAAAGCAAGGACTACCTGAAATTAGAGAAGTCAATGTTCATACCGCTGGGGTGTAAACTACCCAAGCGAAATATGAGGTGTTGTTCCTCCAATTTATGCTGGGCCTCACTCTGGCAATGGAGGGGGCCCAGGACAGAAAGGTCAGATTCAGAATGGGAGAGGGAGTTGAAGTGCTGGGCAACCAGGAGATCAAGTTGGTTAGTACGGACTGAGCGGAGGTGTTGGGCAAAGCGGTCGCCGAGCCTACGCTTGGTCTTGTTGAGCCATGTACGTGCCTTGTCCTTCCACTTCACCCCCAACCTCCCTCCCGCAGTCCTTTTTGCTTTGGGAAACTTTTTAAGAAAAGCAGTTGTTGCTAAAATCTTCCTGTAAACCTGAGTTGAAGTGTTAAAGATATAATGTGCTGTTACAGTGTTTGTGATTAAACATCAATAGGATCACTCAGAAGATCTGCATGCCAGAACTACATTATTTCTGAAGAAGGATTCCAACCCCAAATGTCACCTATCCCTTTCCCTCCACAGATGTTGCCTGATCCATTCAGTTCCTCTGGCACTTTGCGTTTTATACATTTTCTTTTTCTGCACTGCACTTTAGTTTAGGGCAGAGTGAATCTTCGACATTTTGAACAATATAACCACCGAGTGGCTCAACAGTGCTGCGAGTGCTGCGAGTGCAGCCATTGCCACATTTCTTAAGCGTATAATGAAATAATAAAAGTTGCTTTTTGTAGGAAGTACTTCCCATTGATTTCCTGCTGTGAGTTACAATGGATTCCTATCCATTTAGAAAGTAGCCATTTTATGTTTTGCCCTAACAATGGCTCATTCTGAGAGATGTTGTATAAACTGGATATTTGCTGTCTACTCTAATCCTATCTTGCTCTGGACCTGTCAGATTGTGGTAAACTGATGAAATATAAAAGCTAGTAAATACATGAGTGTTTGTCGAAACATTGACAAAATTACTGCTCCTCCATTTTATACAACCCTTGCACATACTCAGTCTCCATAGCAACGACCCAAGTTGCTGCCGCTGCTGCTGCTGAGAATCAAGCATGCATTTTTTTTTTAAACCACAGTACTAAAATCAAGAACAATGAAATACTGCAAGTCTATCCCGAGTGATTTGAAAGTGGCCTTGCATAACGTAGGATGAACCTTTGAGTTTGAGTGTCTGATTCTGTGAATTAGAACCATGTTCTTGAAAGGGAGAGTGAGTACATGGCAGTCACTGGTGCATTGTCTTGTCTATCCTCTGGTGCACCTCATGCATGTGCTAGGGGTGGGGGAAGGGCAGCTCTCGGCCATATTTAGAAAGCAACTGCTGAATGTGATCAGTTCCAGTGGCTGAAGTCCCACAGGGCCTGGCTCTGTGCACAAGGCACGTGACCCAGATTGTTCTTCAGGCTCCCTGACACAAAGGCGGTTGCCAGCAGCAGCCCAGAACAAGCCATCAGTTCTGCAATGAGTGGGGGGAGGGAAAACAATAAGACCTTGAGAGGCCCCAGCTGTCTCCCTGAGGTGATAAGGTGAGACCATTGACCATTAACTGTTTCAGTGCTGAGACACATTTGGACGATGGCAGTGATTAATGGACAAGGCAAAAACAGAATATGTTGCAAACTCCCAGAAGGTCAAAGTATGGAGACACTGACAGGAACTCGCTGACATTGATTGGACTAGGTTGTTTGCGGGCAAAGCAACATCCGGAAAGTGAGATGCTTTCAAAAGAGTTTAGTTTAGTTTAGAGATACACTGCGGAAACAGGCCCTTCGGCCCGCCGAGTCGACTCCCCCACGTCGATGTTGTCAAGCTGGAAAGGAAGCAGAGAAGATTTACAAGGATGTTGCCAGGGCTAGAGATTCTGAGCTATAGGGAGAGGTCGAGTAGGCTGGGACTATTCCTTGCAGCGCAGGAGGATGAACGGTGATCTTATTGAGGTGTATAAAATCATGAGAGGAATAGATCGGGTAGATGCTCAGAGTCTCTTGCCCAGTGTAGGTGAATCGAGGGCCAGATTCCTAGTAAATCTTTTCCCCTTCACCTTAAACCTATGTCCTCGAACATAGGTTTAAGGTAAAGGGGAAAAGATTTAATAGGAATCTGAGGGGTAACTTTTTCACACAAAAGTGGTTGGTGTATGGAACAAGCTGCCAGAGGAGGTAGTTGAGGTAGGGACTATCCCAACATTGAAGAAACAATTAGACAGGTATATGGATAGGACAGGTTTGGGGGGATATGGACCAAATGCTGGCAGGTGGACCGGTGTGGGCAAGTTGAGACGAAGGGCCTGTTTCCACACTCTATGACTCTATGACCAGCGATCTTCATACACATACACTATCCTACACACACTAGAGACAATTTTTACAACTTTACCAATTAACCTAAAACCTGTAAAGCTGCAACTCTACCACCCCAAATGTGGTGACAAGAGTGAGGGCATGCATGTTCGCATTGGAGTGAAAGGCAAAACAGGTGGGAGTAAGGAAGGTCATCGGTTCAAATGTTGTGAAGAAAGGTCTCGACCGAAACGACACCCATTCCTTCTCTCCAGAGATGCTGCCTGTCCCGCTGAGTTACTCCAGCATTTTGTGTCTGTTCATATGTGATAGGAGCAGAATTGGGCCATTCGGCCCATCAAGTCTATTCCACCATTCAATCAAGGCTGATCTATCTCTCCCTCCTAACACCATTTTCCTGCTTTCTCCCCATAACCCCTGACACTCTTACTAATCAAGAATCTATCTCTGCCTTAAAAATATCCATTGACGGCCTCCACAGCCTTTTGTGGCAATGAATTACACAGATTCACCACCCTTGCTTGGATGACGAGAAACTAAGGCTCTGGTCTGGTCAGGAAAAGGAAGGTGGTATTGGGCAGGTGTAGGCCGCTGATATCAAGTGTATCACTGAATGAGTTTCAAGAACTGAGCATAAGGAAGAAATAAAGATGGCAACAAGGAGATGGGAGATAGTACTGGTAAACAATAATAAGGAAAATCTAAAGAGATTTTATGTACAACAATGGAAAGAGCAAGTAGAGCCCCTCAGAAATCAAAGTGGTCATCCCTGTGTGGACCTGCAGGAGATGGGCAAGGTCCTTAATGAGTATTTCTCCTCTGTTTTTACTGTGGAGAAAGACATAAAGATTGGGGAACTTTGGACATTTAATGGAACTGTCTTATGTTTAGTTTGGAGATATAGCACAGAAACAAGCCCTTCGGACCACTGAGTCCATGCCAATCAGCGATCCCCATTAACACCAAGCCAATTAGCCTACAAACCTGTATGTCTTTGGAGTGTGGGAGGAAATCAAAGATTTTGGAGAAAACCCACACAGATCACAGGAAGAACGTACAAACTTCGTAAAGACAGCACCCGTAGTCAGGAACAAACCCAGGTTTTTGGCGCTGTAAGGCAGCAACTCTACTGCAGTGCAACCATGCCACCCACTCCGTATTACGATCGAGGAGGTGCTGAACGTCCAAAAGTGTAGGATGGTAGATAAATCTCCCAGACCAGATCAGATATTTTTGAGGATACCGTGGGAAGCTAGAGAAAAAATTGTGGGCTCTTAGTCTGAGATATATAAACCATCATAAGACATGGATGAGGTGCCGGTAGATTGCAGGGTGGCTAATGTTGTGCCTTATTAAGAAGGGCTGCAAGGAAAAGCTTGGGAACTATAGACCAGTGAGGCTAATATCTCTGATAGGCAAGTTAATGGAGGGGATTCGTAGGGATAATATATATTTGCATTTGGATAGACTGGCTAATTTAGGATAGTCAGCATAGTTTTGTATATGGGAGATCTCAGTCTTGCTACTTAAAATATTTCCAGATGTGTCACCTTGTCAAATGCATTCTGGAAATCACAGCCAGGTTGCATTTATCCAGGAGTTGCAAATGGAAAGTCACAGTAGAAGCAGCGGAAGATGATTAGGCCTAGGAAATACCCCTGATGACCTCTTGCAGTGATGTCCTGGGTTGATGGACTTCCAACTACCACAGCTATCTTCCTCTGTGTGACATATGACTCCTGTCAATGACTAGTATTCCTCTTGGTTTCATTGATTTTGATCTGGGCTCCTTATTGTCAAATTAATTCATCTCACATCTGGAATTCAGCTCCTGGATTTCTCATTTGGTCAAAGGATGTGATATCAAGCGGCTAAAAACCCAAACACAGCCCCGCTGAGCAAGTTATTGGGGAGTAAGTGTTGTCTAATAGCACTTCAATGAGTAACCTCTTCCACATTATTGATAATTGGAAGTACACCAAATGGGCAAAATTAGCCATATTGTGTTTGATGTAAGGGAACAGGGCAGACCTAGGCAATTTATCACAATACTGGACAGATGCCATTGGCAAATGCACTAAAACAGCTTGGTCAGAAGTGCAGATGGTTTTGGGGCACACGTGTGCAGTGTTACGACTGGGATGTCGTTGGGACCAGGAACCTTTGATGTGTCCCATGCCGTCAGTCGCTTACTGATAATCGTGCAGTGAGATGAATTATTGAAGGCAGGAATTGTGACTTTGCAATTTGTCCAGATGGGCCATCTGCTTTGGAGCTTGGGCTGGAAGTTTGCTTTATCTTTTAATTGTGTTCATGTATTTACAAACCTGTATGCACATGCATCTGTGGGAATGGGTTTGGGTTGTGTGTTAGTGAGTTGATGTTTTGTTGGGTGTGCACACAGGTTAGGCCAGTTTTGGCAGAACTGTGTCATTTCAATTAAGAGTCAGCCTGAGCCAGAGCATGCACAAATTAGAAACTCAAAATTCTACAAATTCTGGAAATTTGAATTAAGACAGAAAGCTCTGGAAATAATTATCAGGTCAGACAACATTTATTTTGGAGGAAAAGTTTATATTTCAAATCAATGACTTGTTATTAGTGAAGGTGACCTAATCCAGGTATTTACAGCAAACAGGTTGAGGTAGAAAAGATGGCCAGTGAGAGCTGATGTATCACCTCTGACTCAAACATACCTCATATTTACAGGAGTCACAGAGGAATGATATCAGGGCACCACACTGGTGAATCATTCTGCTATCTCAGATCCTGATACTAGTTGCCATTGGCAATAAAAATGAAGTTGCTCGGGCAATGTTCAGACATTTTTGATAAGTGGCAAGCAACCTTTGGAATATTGTGAACAATTCTGGGCACCATATCTGAGAAAGGGTGTGCTGGCTCTGGAGAGGGTCCAGAGGAGGTTTACAAGAAGGTGGGGGGTGGGGTGTGTGTGTGTCCGTGTCCTTAGGCAGTGCACATTTTGAGCAGGGGTGGCATTTTGAAGTGGTTGCCGAGAGTTGGGGTAACTGTGAATGCGTCCCCTTTGAGCAAAGATCCTATAGCAGATAGAGGATTATTGCGTGTCGACTCTGCTCCAGGCTTTGGCCCTGGTGCAGCAGCCGCGCGGCTGCCCATTGGCTGAACGTCGCCAACAGCAGATACATTGCGGAGAGTCCGCAGCGCGGTGACGGCTTTACAGAGAATCGCAGTTGTGCGGATCCTGGTGACCCGAGCACTCTCGCCGATTTTTTCTGGTGAGTCCCAATCTGTGCCAAGGACCCCCGCTCTCCCCACCTCGCCTCCCAATGTGTACTTTTCCCGTTTCCCCTTGCTGCCGGATCATCTCTTTCCCTCCCGCCTTGATCCCTTGTCCTCCTCCACCAGCCCATCTCCCACTCCAGGGCATCCGCGCAAACGGGTGCGTTTGATGTGTTGTTGGAGGCTGTGGGCACACAGCTATGTTTGTTGAACGAGTGTGCGGCTGCATCTCTACACTGAAGACTTTTACCCCAATCGTTGCAGAGTTGCCTGGTCTCAGCTGGTTATGGATTTTTAAGTTGCTCTTTGATTAAAGAGGAGGTTTCTGCCGATTATGCAGGATTAGGCCTAGTTCTAATACCTGACCGTTAGGGTGGCTATCTTGGAAACAAAACTGACCGTTAGAGTTAGGAGAGTGACAGAGAGGAAAAAATCTTTCAGTTTTTTGTGTTTGTGATGTATGTTAGTTTACTGCTATTACTGTTTATGAGGACTGAGGGGCGCTCCTATGTCGCACATGAATTTATAGCTTCCTGCTAAAGCTGCCTGGATACCTCATTGTATCATGTTATGAGGAAACTTCGATGGAAGGGGGGGGGGGGGGTGTGTTAAATGCAGGCCCAGGCTATTATCAGGCCAAATGTTGCTGTGTTTTAGGTGCTAGAAGAAATGAGTCTTTGCTACTTTCTTGTCACATTGGCTTCATTTAAATGCACTAGGAAATGGTGGACTGCAAGGCCTTCTGGTCCTTGCCCAGAGGTTGATATTTATCGCAGGGTCTACGCAGCAGCTCTTGTCACCCGTCGCTTTGGTCGCTGTGCTTTCAACAATGACGGGTCTGGGAGCTTCTGACAACCCTGCCCATCCATTCCATGGAAGTAGTGAGGATGTGGTGCAAGTCCCAGGTCAGAGTCGAGAATATAACAAATTATGTCTGCTCTGAGGTGTGGCACTATCAGAGATGCTGTATTTGGATAAAACTTTGCATCTGTATTCTCAACTGGATGTAAAGGGTACTTCAAAGGGCAGCACGGAGGGAGCATTGGAGTCCTGACTGATGTTTGTTATGTGTAAATCTTGCAAGTAAAATTACATTATGGTTACTCTGGGAATGTGTTAGGTGGCTTCTACTGATCTTGCTTAAAACAATGACAACTCCTCATTAGTAGTAATCTGAAGCGTTGTAGAACAATGCAGTGTAGGTGTGCTGAAGGATAGCACAAATGTTAAATGTCTATTTAACAGAAAGGTCTACTTTGACTTGTGACATGCTAATAACGTGCAATGGAATATAGTTCCATTAGATTATCAGATATTTCCAAGTGCATGACTGAACCGTGTTGAGATAGTACCAGCTTTCCCTGCTTAACCCGAAAGTTGTGAGTTGGTGTACCGCATCTTGTGTAAATATTGTTTGGCGCTTATGGAGTGTTCCATTGTCTGGCATCTTTGCCTCCTGGGTGAGTGATCATTCTGAACTTAAGGGGTGTTTCTACCACGTTAAAAATTATATGAGGACCACATGCGCTCCTTTAGCGTTAGATATGTGCATTAGTATCCCTGCAAAACAACGTTCAGTTTATTTCAAAGGTAGATAAAAATGCTGGAGAAACTCAGCAGGTGAGGCAGCATCTATGGATGAAAGAATAGGTGACGTTTCGGGTCGAGATCCTTCTTCAGACTGATGTGGGATGGTGGGGGCGGGAAGAAGAAAGGAAGCGGAGACAGTGGGCTGTGGGAGAGCTGGGGAGGGGAAAGAGGGAGAAAGCAAGGACTACCTGAAATTGGAGAAGTCAATGTTCATATCGCTGGGGTGTAAACTACCCAAGCGAAATATGAGGTGCTGCTTCTCCAATTTACGGTGGGACTCACTCTGGCCATGGAGGAGGCCCAGGACAGAAAGGTTAGATTTGGAATGGGAGGGGGAGTTGAAGTGCTGAGCCACTGGGAGATCAGGTTGGTGTTGGGCGAAGCGATTGCCAAGCCTATGCTTGGTCCCACCGATGTGGAGTAGCTGACATCTAGAGCAGCGGATGCAATAGATCAGGTTGGAGGAGGTGCAGGTGAACCTCTGCCTCACCTGGAAAGACTGGTTAGGTCCTTGGATGGAGTCAAGGGGGAGGTAAAGCGACAAGTGTAGCATTTCCTGCGTTTGCAAGGGAAAGTACCAGTGGAGGGGGTGGGAAGGGTGGGAAGGGACAAATTGACCAGGGAGTTACGGAGGAAGTGGTCTCTGCGGAAAGCCGAAAGGAGAGGAGATGGGAAGATGTGGTGGGATCCCTTTGGAGGTGGCAAAAATGTTGGAGGATTACCTGTTGTATGTGACAGTTGGTAGGGTGGAAGGTGAGGACAAGGGGGACTCTGTCCTTGTTATGAGTGGGGGGGATGGGGAGTGAGAGCAAAGTTACGGGGTATAGAAGAGACCCTGGTGAGAGCCTCATCTGTAGTAGAAGAGGGGAACCCCCGTTCCCTGAAGAATGAGGACATCTCCGATGCCCTGGTGTGGAAGTTTATTTCAAAGTAATTTCCATGATGTGTAGAGCTTGTGGGTATTTTTGTGTTAAAGGTGCTTTCGATAGGAAAGTCCTATATACTGATGCATCTTTTGTTAAGAGGCACAGTTAATAACTTGCTTGCCTCAATGCCTTTAATGTAGAAGCACTATCTGAGGCATTCGCTGGGCTTGTACAATAAAATTAAGTAGGGTGCGTTCTGAGCCTGGGGCCTTGGCTGATGTTTAGTGATGGGGAACCCTGTTGAAGGGTTGGGTTTGTTTGTGCCATGCTTGACAGAAATGTGTGTGTTTGTTAGCTTTGTCCCAGCACACTGATGCCCTGAATCCTGTTACGTAGCACGGCACTTCAACAAATGCTGTTTTATTTCATCAGCTGCGGAGCCCACTCTTAATTGATCGGAGTCTGTGTGCATCGATAGTGCGTTACTCACTACTTTGGCTGCCCTGGAGGCAGCGGTGAGGGGCGTACAAGGTTAGATGGACGCCTGCATGGGTGAGGCCGCTTGGCAGGGTGGGCTTGGCAGGGAGAACCACCCCCCTTAATGCAAAGTGAGGGCAGTGCATATGGCACTGGTGCCCTTTGTAAAGCCAGTCCTGTGCCTCAGTTATCAAGATTTAAATTGAATTGAAATGCTCCTAAACTAAACATCAGGCTGCTGGGTGGCAGCTCCTGTATTAAAACTCACTGCTCGTCTGCATTCAATCCCAGGAAGCAAAGAAACATTTGCCGTTATAAAGCATTACTGAATCAGGTGTGTATGTAACCGTGAAGCGAGCCCATTCTGAAGGGCCAGACATGTGAGGGGTGAGATTTCATTTCATTTGAGCCTCTATGAGGTTCAAGTGACAAATAAATTGTATTGTGTGTATTGTGTATTGTGTATTTGCAATAGCTGAGGTGGGTACAGAAGGACCAAGGTATACACTCTGCTTTGATATGGCGCTGAGCTGTCGTTGGGAGGTCATTTGCAGGTCACTGGAGTCTGTATTAGACAGTTTGAGAGCTGGGCTTGACCTGAGATGGGGGTTGATAATCCCAGGCAGGATCTCAGGTTGGTTAATAAATAATCTGCAACCCTCTCAAACATGAATGATGTATGTTATCTCAGAAACGAGGCCCTCTTTGCGGAATGATATCCATTGTAATTGGAATGACCTCTTCCACTCACTGACTTTGCTGCCTCCCTGTACCAACTAACAAGCATTACCAAACCACCTGAGGCACAACTCAGAACATCAGCAGGTACTGTGGACTAACTTTGCCCTGAATTCTTTGAGGAGTAATATTTATTAGTGTACTATAGGTAATTCTGTTATTGAGCACAGAAGGAACTGCAGATGCTGGAATCTTGAGTAAAACACAAAGCGTTGGATTAACTCTGTAGGTCAGGCAGCATCTGTGGAGGGAGGTGACTGAAGAAAGGTCCTGATGTGATCGTCACCTGTCCATTCCACAGATGTATGAACAGCTGAGAGATTCCAGCGCTTTGTGTTTTGCTCTGTCAGCAGGAAGCTTGGGTGTTGTTTCTGAGCCTCTGAGTAGTCTCTGAACCTCTTGGGTAATCTAGCTCCCACCCCAGTAACTATGCTGTGCTACTCGGAGCTGCTTGATACTTGGAGCCCCACCTCTGCTCCCTAACTTGGCATTGGCTTACAATTCTGCTTGAAACTAGGGTCATCCTCCCCAGATTGCCCACTCTCTAGGCTTCTTGGTGCTGTGCATCACCTCCAAGGACCCCATCGAGTCCTGAGAATCTACCATGCGATATTCTTGTAACAAGCCAGCCCTCCAAATTAATGCTGACCTATGGTTCCATCACTGTTGTAGCATGGAATGAAGCCACTCCAGTTCTTTTGGATCAGAGGCTGTGGCCATATGTTGAAAAGTGTTTCTGGAAAATCAAAATTCCAGCTTTATAAAGTGTTTCACTACCTGAACAATGAGGTGAGCTTTAACATGGGGAGATACAGTGCAGAAACAGAGCCTTCTTTGGTAATCAATGTTACAGATCAGATGTTATTGGGATTGCTTTTCTTCCGTCCACTTAATTCTAAGACTGAAGGGTGATGCTTGAGAAAATACAAGGTGGGTGTCATGGAGATACAGCTTTGTAACCTACATCTCTCATTTCCATTTTCCTTAACTAGTCTGAAGAAGGGTCTCGACCCGAAACTTCACCCATTCCTTCTCTCCAGAGATGCTGCCTGTCCCACTGACTTGCTCCAGCTTTTTGTGACTACCTTTGAAACTGAATCCTTGCTGATTGTTGACCACTTAGGCTAATTTTTCTCAATCACGTGTTTTATTCTCCCCTACACTCTATGGGTAATTTACAGGGGCCAGTAATCCTACCAACCCGCATGTTTTTGGAATGTGAGAAGAAACCAGAGCACCTGGGGGAAACTTGCGCTATCACAGGGGAGAATGTGCAAACTCCACGCAAGCTCATTTGCATTGCAGGCTGACGTCCCATCTCGCCACAAAATGGTGCAGGGTTTTTTTTTGCATCCTTCTCAGTATGATGTCGTTTGTGAAAGACTATTTGCAACAGTGCAGTGTCACTTGAGAATTGTGTTCATGACAATCCAAGTATCCATAGTGCAACTTGAACCCACAGCTCTCTGATTCAGAAGCAAGAGGGTAACCAACTGAGCTGCAGCTTGAAATACATAAGCTACTATTGTTGAGCGCTGCCTTCCCGTGTATGGTGTCATGAACAGAGGGAGAGGCTCCAGAACAAAGGCCTGCTTATAAAAAAATGTCTTCAGCCAGAAATGATGCTTGACATTTTAGTGGCTGAAACCTTTGAGCGTGAGTGACATTAGTTTTCTGTAAACCTCCTCCTAGCCAGAGGTTCTTGGCTGCTGTACGATGGAGGAGGCAGGCAATTACTGAAGGTCGGCATATTTGGGATAGGATGTGTGGGATTGAGGAATGTGAAGAAGTCGCTTGTAATTACCAGCAATGCATCATCGCCTATTCAATGGGCCACTGTGTGCCCTGGCTGCCTGCAGAAACAAGCAGGTCACAAGGGCGCCAAGCTCCTGTGTCTCACAACAAGACTTTGCATTCATAACTTCTACAGGCAAGTTTGTTGCCTGGAGGGTGAGGCAATGTGGGTGGATGACTGATCTGTCCTACAGATAGCGACTGGACATTGACAGAGCAATGTCTGTCCAGATCTCCAACAGACAAATGGGAGCAGGCAGAAAGTGAAGCCACAGTTTGTTAAAGGCAAGCGACAGAGTATGGAGTTATGGTCTGTGCCTTACAGTTCACTGCAAGGTCCAGGTACCATACCCCACAGTTCAGAATCACAGCATGGTTACAGTACAGGAGGAGGCTCTTTGGCCTATACTGGTTTATCTCAACACTCCAGCTAGTCCCACCACACACCCTCTGCACTGTCGTGGAAACTCCTTACTTTCAAAAGTGAGTTGAATGAGCATCTGAAAGCTAAGTTGTTTATTTCTGCCACTCCTGCAGTGCATTCCTGTTCTCACCACTTGCTGCGCTTGTTTTTAAAAAGGCTTGGTGTCCCTTGGGTTCTTTAGCCAAATTCCTTTCTTCTGTCTCCTGGGTATTGGCTGCTCCACAAATGTAAACACTTTTTTCACTCTACCAATGGAAACACTTTTTAACTCTGTTATGTCCGTGTACTTTAATATCCCATCAGATCTCTTCAATCCTCCCTCTTAACTGAACAAGCCTGGAAATGTATAGGTAGACACAAAATGTTGTAGTAACTCAGCGGGATTGGGTGAGGTTTCGTGTCGAGACCCTTCGTTAGACACAAAACATCACCCATTCGTTCTCTCCAGAGATGCTGCCTGTCCCGCTGAGTTACTCCAGCATTTTGTGTCTATTTTCGATTTAAACCAGCATCTGCAGTTCTTTCCTACACTGGAAATGTACAGCACAGAAACAGCCCCCTTCCCTGCCTATGATGCCTAATCAATGCGAATCACATTTGGCCCATATGCCTTTACACCTTTCCTTTTCAAGTACCAGTCCAAATGCCTTTTAAACATTGTAATTAAATATAGTTTAAACATTGTAAACCTCCACCCCCTCCTCTGGCAGCTCGTTCCAGATATTCACCACCTGCTGTGTTGGAAAAATCTTGCCCCTCCAATCTCTCCTCCCTTAAACCTGTTCCCCACAGTTCTAGAATTCCCTGCCCTAAGAAAAAGGCTGAATATTTACCCTTTCTATGGCCCTCATCATGTTTAGTTTAGGCATAGAGTGCAAACTGGCCCTTCGGCCCACTGAGTCCATGCTATCAGTAATTATTCATACACTAGTTTTATTCTACACACTAGGGACAATTTACAAAAAACAATTGACCTACAAACCTGCACATCTTTGGAATGTGGGAGGAAACCAGAGCACTTGGAGAAAACCCACACAGTCACGGAGGACGTGCAAACTCCATACACACAGTAGCAGTGGTTAGGATCGAACCCGGGTCTCTGGCACTAAGTCAGCAACTCTACTGATGCACCACTGTGCTGCTCCTAATCTAAACTTTTATATATGATTGTCTCTTAGCTCTTGCATTTCAGTGAGAATAAACCTAGGATGTCCAATCTCTCCTTATAATTCCAACCCTTCATTCCAGGTATCATCCAGTATATATCTACTGCACTCTCTCTATTACTTACACATCATTTCTGTAGCGTGTTGACCAGAATTGTGCACAATATTCCAAATGCGGTTTAAGCAATGTTTTGTACAGCTGCAACATAACGTCCCAACTATTGCGCTCAATGCCTTGGCCTATGAAGGCAAGCATAGGAAATGATCTCCACTGCACTGAACCGGGACTGAACTCAAGGACCTGCTTTATCTTTTTCCATTACAACCTCGAATCTCCAACCTCTATGGTCACTGTTCTCAAAGTGTCCCTCGACAATTCCTTTCACCACTTGCCCGTCCTCGATAAGGTCAAGCCCCCTTCCTAATAGGACACTCTACATATTGATTCAGGAAAAACTCTCTTGAATGCATCCCCATCCAAGGCCCTGGTACTGAAGTTATCCTCGTCAATGTTTGAAAAGTTTAAAATCCCCAACTTGTACAGCCCTGCTATGATCTACCTACGAGTCTCTTCCAATTCCTGTGTACTTTTGAGAGGTCTATAGCATAACCCCATCAAAGTGACCAACCTTTTCTTATTTATTTTACCCAAATGACTTAATTGCCCATCAGAGCAGTACTTCCACACCACCCCCTCTTTTTCAACCTCTCTGTCACATCTGAAACTTCTGCATCCTGGCACATCGAGTTGCTATTCTTGCCCATCCATCAATCATGTTCCAATGATTGCATCAATATCATAATCCCGTGTGCTCATCCACACACTCGGCCTATCAATCGTGCCAGTGAGGTTACTTGTATTAAAACAAATGCAATTAAGCCTGTCGGTCCTCTCATGTTTCTGCACCTCCCACTGTTCTTGTCCGTTCTATTTTCTACATATGAGTCAGCCACCTTACCTGCTGTACAGTCAACAATTCCAGCTCCAGACAATCCAAAATCTCTCATCCTTGTAATCTATTTAGTAAATCTCTTCTGCGCAGTCTTGAAAGACTTTAAATCTTTCCAAATATGTCGTGTCAAGAAATGGGCACTCTACTCTAGTTGTGCCAAACCAGTGTTTTATAAAATGTCGCCATGATTTCCTTGCTCTTGAACTCTGGCTTGATTTATAAAGTGCAGGATTCCGCATACTTTATTACGCCCATTTTCTCAACCTGCCCGGCCACTTTCAATGTGCGATGTAGATGCATGCGGTGATAGACAAAAAATGCTGGAGAAACTCAGCGACTGAGGCAGCATGTATGGAGAGAAGGAATAGGTGATGTTTCGGGTCGAGACCCTTCTACAGACTGATGTCGAGGGGGTGGGGGGTGCAGGACTCCTCCATTGCCAGAGTGAGGCCCAGTGCAAATTGGAGGAACAGCACCTCATATTTCGCTTTGGCAGTTTACACCCCAGTGGTATGAACTATAATTTTAGATAGCCCTTGCTTTCTCCCTCCTTCCCCTCTGCCTTCCCAGCTCTCCCACAAAGCCTACTGTCGCCGCCTCTTCCTTTCTTTTTCCCGTCCTCCCCACCCCGACATCAGTCTGAAGAAGGGTCTCGACCCAAAACTTCGCCTATTGATGCTGCCTCACTCGCTGAGTTTCTCCAGCAATTTTTGTCCACCTGCAGTTCTTTCTTAAACATGCATGCGATGATATCTCTGCTCCTGTGACCTTTTTAAAGGCGCCCTCTAGTTTGCATTTCATGTTCTTCCTCCCAAAGCATTAAATTTCATCAATGTATCTGTCTGTCTCTAGTTCACTCTGCCCTAAGTTCTGGCATTTTGAAATTGTATACTTCCAAATCATTAATAGATATTAAGAAAAGTAGCATTCATAGTACTGTCTACCTGGGGTCTCTACTGTACATTTCTCTCTGGTTAACCATGTACTGGTGTGATGAAATAACATGTTCATTTAAATGTTTGGGATCTGGAGATCAGGTAGCAAAAAAACAGAAGAAAGTGTAGTGGTCTCTTTTCTCAGGATGGAAATGTCAAGGACTGGAGGGCATGGCTTTAAGATGAGAGGGGGGCAGTTTAAAGGACATGCGCTGGGCAAGTTTTTTTTTTCCTTACACTGAGATTGGTGGGTGCTTGGAAGGCACTGCCAGGGTGGTGTGGGAGGCAGTTACGATAGTGGCATGTAAGAAGCATTTAGATTGCACATGGATATGCAGGAAGTGGAAGGTTATGGATCACGTGCAGGCCGAGATTAGTTTAACGACATTCTGTTCAGCATGGACATTGTGGGCCAATGGGCCTATTCCTGTGCTGTATTGTTGTCTGTTATCTGTTTAATGGCCAGAGATGAGGGCTTGAGAAGAGGGAGGTTGAATTGGGGATTGCTAGACTAGTGTTGGTTTCTATATACAGGTAGTTCTGCTATAATGCATGTTTCTTGAGTGTTGTAAGCTTATGTTGAAGATGTTGGAATTCTAACATTTTCTGGACTAGTGAATTTCTCTGACATCCAAATGCATCAATGTGTTCTGGGACTTTAGTTTAGTTTAGAGATGCAATGTGGAAACATGCCCTTCGGCCCATCGAGACTGTGTTGACAGGTGATCACCCATGCACTAGTTCTATTCTGCTCATTAGGGGCAATTTGCAGAAGGTATTTAAACTACAAAACTGCAGGTCTTTGGAATGTGGGTGAAAACCAGAGCATCCGGGAAAAACCCATGTGGTCGCAGGCAGAACGTGCAGGCTAGGATCGGATCCGGGTCTCTGGTGCTGTGAGGCAGCAACTCTCACTCTGTGCCACTGTGCTACCCAAGTTTCTTGTGCTGTCCTTTCCCCACTGTTGGGCTGGAATGTCTGTCCTGTTGTGGTTTAAGCAATCAGTAGCTTGCTGTGGAACAAATGTTTGTGATGGTTCTTTTCACCCAACACCTTGGGGTGTGTAAATGTATTGCATCACTCTGATATTCTTGAGACCAAGCCTCAGTATTGGCTGTGCTGTTAGTGATTATTGGATAAATGACCATGGGGTTTGTACAATCTTCCTTTCCCTGACAGTTCATTTGGGTTGAGCCAGTATTGGACATCCTCAATGGCCCATTTTGGCTCCATGCATATTTCCATGCCTCTCATGCCTCAGTACCTGTGAGTTAATGAACAAAGGAAGCCCCCCTTTTTCATGGACTGATTGAGCTTACCATTTATTGATGGTGACAGCAGCACTGGATCAGCATTAGTCATTAGCTCTGAACCGAACAGGAAAATTGTATATCTTTGTCATGGGAGAGGGGAAAGGTGGTTATGAAATACAAAAGGAAGGGACGTGCTTCAGCAGGACAGTCTTGGTCAAGCTCCATCTGACTTGGTGAGATCTGTACATCTCTACATTTGATTGAGAGACAGGTACATGGATAGGACAGTTTTTGATGGATATGGGCCAAACGCAGGCAGGTGGGACTTGTAGTAGATGGGACATGTTGGTCAGTGTGGGTAAGTTGGGCCGAAGATTGGTCAGTGTGGGTAAGTTGCTGCAAAGGATTGACAGGGTCAGGATGTTTCCCTGTATGAGGGAATCAAGATCCAAGGGCTATAGTTTCAGAATAAGGGGTTGTCTGTTGAGCAAAGGTAACAAGGCATTTCTTCTGTTGCCTCAATCTTTGGAGTTCAGTGCCCCAGAGAAAAGGGATTGAGATGGGCCAGTTGAGTTATCCCATCAATGGGTCAATGAAATATGTCTGAATGGCAGTTCTGGCTTGAGAGGCCTGTTGGTACTGCTCTTGCTGAGTTCTTCCAGTCACCGTGGGTTCTCCCCCAGCTGTTCTCATCTCAGAAGGTGATTAAGAGTTGACCATGTTGCTGGGTCTTGAGTCATGTGCAGGTCACAGTGGGTGATTGCAGACTTCCTGCAAAAGGTTTGTGAACCAGATTGGTTTTTCTGAACATCTGGCAGTCTCCTGGTCACTTCTTGAGATCGCCATTAATTCTAGATTTAATTTAAATTCCCAGCTGCTGTGGTGAGATTGGAACTTGTGTCTCTGAATCTTTGATCCACAACTTTGGCTACATCTCTGCAACAGTGAGAATTTAACCCACAAAGGAAGCTGCAAAGGTGACCTGTAACATCTTTATTTCTCACCCAGGTTCAATTTTCCTTTCTTTTGCCAACTACAGACACTTTGATCTGACAAAGTGCCTCAGGCTGTTTTTAAGACTGGTTGGCACAAGACGTTTTGTCCTCCAAGAACCTTTCTGTCTTTCATCTGCTACAGTAAAGGTCCTCGGTGAGATATGGAAGAAGCAGCCACCTCTGCAAACGCAGATTTGACGATGAAATGTTTGGCCACGTTTAATGTGCCAGTGCATTCTTTAAGGTGACTGAAGGGGGAGAGACAAAATAGCTGAAGATCAAAACCGGACCTGGTACAGGGCACATGGTTTACTGGGCAGCAGCACTTCTGTCCCCCAACAGTAGTTTTCTGAGACCTGGTCTATCTCAAAGGACTGGAGAGATAACGCTAGTGTTTTCTCTGTACAATATTCCAATTTTGCTGGCAGCACAAATTAACCAACTGCAATGCCTTCTCCCAGCCAACATTACAGGATTGAGGGCCGAATTACCTGAGCTTTATTCTCAGCTATGCCACTGGCAGAGGTTATCAGGTGAACAGGAGAAACTATTCAAGGAGGTGCTCAAAGCTTCCTTTGAGGAGCGGAAAATGTGAAACATTCCCATTGTCTATTAGAATCTCTGGTCCAGGAGACGGTGGGAATGAATGAGGTATTGAGAACCTCGTTTGTGAATTGGGAAATACATAAGCACCCTGTGTAAAATGAGAAGGAGCATGCTAGTTCTTCATCTATCCACTTGCCCTGTGGAGAACCTTCCCTGTGTAATAGTCCGTGATTTCCTGCTGGCTTCATCAGCCACATTGCTCTTAATTTTTAGTGGAAGCAAATCATCCTCTACCCCGAGGGACTGCATTAGAAAGGCAGACAAGCTGTTCTATTCATCTTTGAAAACTGCGGTGCAACTGGTGAATTGAACACTGCTGTCCTATAAGCGTGTTGGCCAATCAGCGGCCTGTTGCTATCGGTAACTTGCAATCACAGCTGGCATCGGAGCTGTGGAACAAACGGAGCTGTGAAGCTGCAAAATCGGGAAAGCACCTTTATGTTGCTTGTCGTAACTTGGGGTTGTCTCAAACAGCAGGCTGCAGGTAAGCCTGGCCAAACATTGTGGCAGTGTCCAGAACACAGCCATTTACAAATCCCAAGGCAATTTAAAACAAAACCCCTTGAAATTGATGGGAATGTGGAGCTCTGCAGTAACCCATTCTAGAGGGCAGGGTAAAGAACGAGAAAGAAATGAAAAAGGCATGGATGAAGGAAGGGCAGGGCTTGAAGGCTGCAGGGATGTTGAACCAGTAAATGTTGGTGGCTGTGCCAGATCTCATTGGGCTGAGGGTTATTCTTATGATGTTGACAGAAATATTGTCCAGCTCCCTGCAGGGAGCTTTCAGATCTGTACATTGTGGAATCTTTCTTTTCTAGCTACATGAAGGAGCACACTATCTTCCTTTGCATCCTTCGCCAAAAACCATCACCTGCAACTGGGAAGTACTTTCTTGGAGTATGCTGGACATTAAAAATCTGCACATTTCAGTAAATGTAGGCTGCCCCCATCGTCTCAGCATTTGCTGAGAGTTTCTGCGGCATGGATTCTGGCTGGATGTGTTGCTCCATTGGAATTCTGTGGAAAGGGGAGAACTTTTAGCAAAGATGACTGGTCTGGAAGAAAGCAGTGGGAGAAAGGCTCTGGAATCAGTTGGACCAAGGACTGAGTCTCTGCATTCTGTGCTAGGTTGCCTTCTGGCAGTACAAGGAAAATGGTGCAATGATGGTTTCCGCTCAATACGATGCCTGTGCTGTGGAAGGAGAGGCAGTTTTGCACAGGAAGCAGCTTAGAACTAAATTCTTATGGAAAATATTGCTGAGGATCTGGCCCAAGAGAGCTTCCGTGAATGAGTTCAATCCATTGGGCTAAACGTTTGATGTTAGCTTGAATGGAAAATGTTTTGAAGTGCTTCAGAAACATCTGTTGGCAAAGAGAATAACGGGTCTCTGTGCCTTTTGAAGCTCAGCAGGGTGGGACAGGTGCTGACTGTTCATGCTGTCTGATGAACATTGTGCTTGGAGGGCATGGCAGCAAGGCTGTGGAGCTAATAAAGGGTACAGTCCCTGTGGCTTGTTGGGTCTTAGCCCAGTAACTTGACACAGGCCATCCCCAGGTTACAAATGGCCGACTTATTGACACCCAAGTAAATGTCCAACCTACATAAACACAATCATTCCTACAAACGGCAGAAGTAATTTCTGCGCTTTCACTACTTTTAGTAATTATTCTTTCCTATTCTTAGAGTTATTCTTCGAGGCCATTCATTATAATATTGTGGCGATATGATTGCCATAGTGAATTTTGCATGTATTTCGGACATGGACAATTAACTTACGGACGTCTGTAAAAACCGAACCTATTTGTTCCCCGGGGCTAGCATGTATTATGTTTCCCCACTCTCATGGGCTAGTTGGAAATGTTTGATTTTCAGAAGTTATCAGAAATAAAATTGTATGGACAAAATGGGCTGAATCTAGACCAAGGTGAGCAAAACCGTAGGATTTGTTCTCTGTCTGGCTCATGGTCTTGTCCAGGGGTGCAATATAAATAACGTGCATCATCACTTGGCCTGCAAGCTGTCCACACAACAAATGAAGACTGTAGGTACACAAAATTGCTGGGGAAACTCAGCGGGTGCAGCAGCATCTATGGAGCGAAGGAAATAGGTGACGTTTCGGGCCGAAACCCTTCTTCAGACTGATGGGGGGTGTGGGGGGGAAAGAAAGAAGGAAAAGGGGAGGAGGAGGAGGAGCCCGAGGGCGGGCGGATGGGAGGGTGGGAGGAGACAGCTAGAGGGTTAAGGAAGGGGAGGAGACAGCAAGGGCTAGCCAAATTGGGAGAATTCAATGTTAATGCCATAAGGACGCAAGGTCCCCAGACGGAATATGAGGTGCTGTTCCTCCAATTTCCGCTGTTGCTCACTCTGGCAATGGAGGAGACCCAGGACAGAGAGGTCGGATTGGGAATGGGAGGGGGAGTTGAAGTGCTGAGCCACCGGGAGGTCAGGAGGATTATGTGTTGTATTTGCCGGCTGGTGGGGTGAAAGGTGAGGACCAGAGGGACTCAGCCCTTGTTGCGTGTGCGGGGATGGGGAGAGAGAGCAGTGTTACGGGGTATGGATGATACCCTGGTGTGAGCCTCATCTATGGTGGCGGAGGGGAATCCCCGTTCCCTGAAGAACGAGGACATTTCCGATGCCCTGGTATGAAATGTCTCATCCTGGGAACAGATGCGGCGTAGGCGGAGGAATTGGGAGTGGGGGATGGAGTCTTTACAGGGGGCAGGGTGGGAAGACGTGTAGTCCAGATAGCCATGTGAGTCAGTGGGTTTGTAATGTATGTCGGTCAGGAGTCTGTCCCCTGCGATGGAGATGGTGAGGTCAAGGAATGGTAGGGAAGTGTCGGAAATCGTCCAGGTGTATTGGAGTGCCGGATGGAAGTTGGTGGTGAAGTGGATGAAGTCAGTCAGTTGTGTGTAGGTGCAGGAGGTGGCACCAAAGCAGTCGTCAATGTAACGGAGGTAGAGGTCGGGGATGGGGCCCTGGTACGTCTCGAACAAGGATTGTTCAACGTACCCGACAAAAAGGCAGGCGTAGCTGGGGCCCATGCGTGTGCCCATAGCTACGCCTTGTGTTTGGAGGAAATGGGAGGAGTCAAATGTAAAGTTGTTGAGGGTGAGGACCAACTCCGCTAAGCGGAGGAGAGTGTCAGTGGCTGGGTATAGGTTGCTCCTCTGGTCGAGGAAGAACCGGAGGGCTCCGAGGCCATCTTGGTGGGGGATGGAGGTGTAGAGTGACCGGACATCCATGGTGAAGATGAGGGGGTGAGGGCCCAGAGAGTGGAATGCGTGGAGGCGGCGGAGAGTGTCTGAGGTGTCTAGAACATAGGTGGGGAGGGATTTGACCAAGGGGGATAGGATGGAGTCAAGGTATGTGGAGATGAGTTCGGTGGGGCACGAACACGCAGAGACAATGGGTCTGCCGGGAGAGCCGGGTTTGTGGATTTTGGGGAGAAGGTAAAAACGGGCCGTGCGGGGCTGGGGAACGATGAGGTTGGAGGCTTGGTCAGGTAGGGCGTGGGAATTGATGAAGTCGGTGATGGTGCTAGAAATGGTGGCCTGGTGCTCGTCAGTGGGGTCATGGTCCAAGGGTAAGTAGGAGGAAGTGTCCGAGAGTTGGCGCGTGGCCTCAGCTTTGTAGAGATCGGCGCGCCAGACTACCACGGCACATCCCTTGTCGGCTGGTTTGATGACCCAATCTGGGTTTTTGCGGAGTGATTCGATGGCAGTGCGTTCAGAGGGGGAAAGATTAGAGTGAGACAGGGGAGTGGAGAAGTTGAGGCGGTTGACGTCGCGGCGGCAGTTCTGAATGAAGAGTTCCAGAGCCGGGACTTTATGAGGGGGGTTCCACGAGGAGGGGGTGCGTTGGAGACAGGAAAAGGGGTCATCATTGGGGGGCGAGGACTCCTTCCCATGGAAGTGCGCTGTGAGGCGGAGACGACGGTAGAAGCGCTCCAAGTCATGGTGGGCGCGGAACTCATTGAGATGGGGACGGAGGGGGACAAAGGTAAGACCTCTGCTGAGGACAGACCGTTGGGTGGGGGAGAGGGGGAGGTCGGGGGGGATGGTGAACACCCGGCAGGGGTGGGAGTTGGGGCCAGAGGAAGGCAGGTGGGTAGACTGGGGACGGGGCGATGTGTGGGGGGGGGGGTTGTGGGTGTTGGAGGAGTGGTGGGTGGTCAGGGGGTGGGGGGGAGAGAGGGCTGTAATGTGGGTGGGGAAGAGCGGGTGTGACATGGTTGGGGGGGGATGGGGGAGGGTCAGTGGAGCAGCCACTGAGGTTAGCAAGGCTGGGCAGACGGGCGCTAGGACCCGGTGGAGTTAAGTCCAGGAGAGTGGGAGTAAGCAGCGTGGAGGCTGCAGGCCCAGTGCAGAGTCCAGGCTCCAGGTAAGGCGACGGCTGTGGGTTGCTGGAGGGGGGTGGAGTGGCGCGGGTCACCGGACCCGATGGTCGGAGTCCAGTGGCGCGGGTCAACGGACCCGATGGTCGGAGTCGAGTGGCGCGGGTCACCGGACCCGATGGTCGGAGTCCAGTGGTGGTTGAGTCGGGGTCCGCGGGCGATGCGTGGGTGGTCCCGGTGGGCGGAAGGTCGGCGGGTCGGCGGCGAAGACTGTAGATTGAAGTGCAAGAAGTGCAAGAAATTTGGGATTAGCACCTAGAGGTTTTTACACTGGGTACTCAGAAGATATGGAATGCTTCCCATCATATTAATTGGTGGAAATCATGTCAATGTTTCTTGGGCTAATGTAAAGTGCAAAACTGGCAGCTACTGACTTGGGGTGTTGAAAATAACCACCAACTGAAGGGGTTGAATGGCCTGTCCTCGGTTGTAATTGTTAAGCAGTGGCTGAGGATTAAATCACTTTTTTTCTTGGGGCTTTATCTTGAGATATTTCCTGTCAATTGGTACCAAACAACTAATTTTGCGTTTGTACCAAAGTGAGTTGGTGTCTTGCTTCTCTTCAGTCTTGCAGCGATGGTCATTGTTCATTGATGTCTGGCTGCTGTTTCTCTGGAAATGCTGCTCCAGCTCTTATTAAACTTTTTTGCCTCTCACCTTAAAGGTATGCCCACCAGTATCTGATACTACCATCCCAGTTGAAAAAGACTCTTGTTTCTTTTGACAGAAGTTGTTTTCTGTCAAGACTTCCCTGTTGTGGCACGTTATGCGTTACTCGTGACAATCCAATTATTACAGAATATGGTTTTGGAGTTTGTGCTATTGGGTGCTAGTGACAGAAATTGAGCCAGATGCTCTATCATTCTGATTCCTGTACTCTGGGTGTGATTGTGTGGAGCATATCTCTGTTTTTACAGTGTGCTTACATACAAATGCCCTCACACTCTTCCTCCGCAGGTCTGGGCAGCATAGAGATGGGGACAGCAAGAACCTAAAAAATGTTTGTTGTTTCTTCCAGCAGAAGGTAGAAGTTTGACTTAATCAGATCTGTGTCTAATTGTTTAGCTAGTGATGACTTTGGCTGTTGTGAGGGACTGATGATTGAACATTATGGGTAGATGGCTAGACTGTGGAGGTGGCTATTACCTAGTGCTTTTGTGGCAAATCTTACTTGCCAGTTATCATCCCAAGCCTGAATGTTATCCATGTCTTGCTGCATGCAGAATAGGGCTATTGGTGATAAATGTTAAATGGAAAGCAAAATTGTGCAGGTGTGCCCACTTCAGAAGTGATATTAGAAGAAAGGTCATTGATGAAAGCAGTTGAAGATGGTTGAGCCTAAGACACTGCCCTAAGGAACTGCTGCGTCTGGGATGATTTGATCTAAAAATTGCAACAGATTTACTTTTATCTCAGCAGTGGAGATGTTCTCCCCACCCCTTGCCTATTCCTATTGATTACACTCTTTCCTCTTATTTCTTGACACTATATTTAATCATGTAGCCTTAATGTCAAGGGAATCTATTGTGCATCATCTCTGGAACTTGCTACTTGCAGTCTTTACTGAGAGCTCCAGGGAACCTGCTAAAGACCAATGATCTATGAATAAATGTAGATGGATACAAGGGTGATGGAAGGAAGAGTGAGGAGGGATGGAAGGAAGGGTTTTTTTACTGCAATAACCAAATTTGCAACATTATAAAACAACTGGCCAAGTAAAACATCTGTACATGGCACCTTTCATGATCTTGATAATTTGCAGTTTATGCACAAAGATCTTGAATGGTAAAATGAAGCCGTGATCTTCTGTATCACAGATAAATGTTCATCCTAGCAGAATGACTTATTTGTCCAAGATGGACAATAACAGGCCAATGGGACCAGACCCATTGCACATGCCACTATGCTTCCCTTCCCTTGGGTTCCTGGTCTAGTCACCTGCTTCAGGTTATTTGGAAAACCAGGCACAAAACATTTGTTGCCATGACAATATAGGAGACTTGCTGTTGGTATCCGGGCTGAATCAGAGCGCCTTTTACTGGTCATCACTACCCCATCCCCTTTGCTTCTACTTGGTTAAGGGTAGGAGGTTTGGTGGGGAAGCCAAGGAGAAATTTATATTTACCCAGAGGGTGATTAGACCTGGATTGTAACTGCCTGTAGGGTGGTGAAGGCAGAGACTAGGTATCCGAATGAGCACTTGAAGCAGCAACACACAAACCATGTGTTGATAAATGGGATTATCATGGAAATGCGATGCTGACTTTTGTGCAAAATACAGTGCTGGAGGAACTCGGTAGCCAAGCCAACATCTGTGGAGGGAAGTGGACACATGTCGTCTTGGGACCAGACCCTTCAGGTTAGATTAATTTTGATATGGTGCATACACAGGCCCTACAGCTCACATTATCTGGGCTCAACATTATGCCAAATTAAAATAATCTCCTCTGCCTACATGTGATCCATATTCCTCATTTCCATGCATATTCATGTGTATCTAAAAGTATTTTAAATGCCACTGTCTTCTCTGCCTCCATCACCACCATTGGCAGTGCGTTGCAGGTAGCCACCACACAGGTCTTTGTAAAAAGAAATTCCCCTGTTCATCTTTTTAAACTTTGCTTCCCTCATCGTGGAACTGTGCCCTCTAGTCTTGAAGACTTCCATGCAGGGAACGAGATTATAACTGCCTACCTTATCTATGCCTCTCATAACGTTTTCTCTTTCTATTGGATCTCCCCTCAGCCTCCAAGTTCCAGAGTAAACAATCAAAATTCATGATCCCAAAATTGAATTATTTCAATGGCAATATCTTTCCCCAGGGAACTGAAGGATCCTCAGCCCTGTACCACTTCTCCTTGCTCTGATGGCTTTCCAAGTGTTTGGTCCCACATTGCCACAACTTGATACAAGGTCTCCTTCCTAGAATGGGCTGGCCCAGATCAGGCTGCTGCCAGTTGCCCTGGACCCGTGACTAATGGACCAACAATTTGGCCACACCAACAATTTGCTCTCCTTCAGCCTTTCTCTTCCCCAAATCTTCCAGTTCTGAGAGAGCTAGAGGTGGCAAATGTTCCTGACATATATGAAGATGGGGTTAGGGGGAGATTGTAATAGGGAGAGAGGAGCACTGAGAAATGGCAATCCAGAGAAAACCAGATTCTACAAGCTTGAAGTGAAGAAATCTTGGTGAACAGTGCAAGATATCGATGTTGAATCTCACTCTGTTTGCTCGCCCTCTTCACCATTCCACTAGGCTTGCATCTGTGTTGCTCACTCTGTGAAGCTACAACAACCTGTGCTGTGCTGTAATACAGCATTGGAGCATGGTTGTTTGTCCTGCACACAGGATCACAGAGTTCACTCCTGTGACCACACTCATCCAGATTGGAGCAGTCTTGCTTATGAAAGAGACATTTGGACATTATAACAGGGAGGGTTTAGAGGGATATGGGCCAACTGCAGGCAAATAGGACAATTGGCTCTGCATGAACAAGTGGGCTGAAGGGCATGTTTCCATGCTGATTCTGAGCTCCTAGCTCTGAGAGATGCAGGAGCAGGCCTTTTGTTCCCTTGTGTCTACGTTCCCATTCAGTAAGATTGTAACTGATCTATTTCCTTGGTGCTGCTTTCCTGCACTATCCAGATTTCCTTGATATTTAAAAACCTATCAGTTCATGTTGTAAATGTACTGAGAGACCTAATCCTCCACAACACCCTTGGGTTGAGATATTTGCAACCTTGTGGTTGAGAAATGTCTTCTCATCTCTCCTGCCATTTTGAGACTGTGACCCTGGGTTTGAGACGCCCCATCCATGCAAACTGACAACTCTATCCATCCTTTCCGGTATTGAAAGCACCAGAATCATTCAGACCAGTGACTGTGCAGTTGTCCCACTGGAATCCACCCAGATTTTGGCCTCTATTTTCTGGAGTATGACTCTAAACCACAGTGACAGGACCTCAGCATCTGAGTGAGGAGAATGGGGGATGCATTCAAATTCCCAGCATACAAAGAACCATGCAGAGCACCAGGGCCTATTCTGCCACTTATTTTGCTCCTGTATCTTATAGTCTGACGTCTTGGGGAGGTGAGTGGGGGATGCATTCAATCTTCAAATGTGCAGGAGGTCGGAACGATTTGACACCTCCGGGTTTATTCTGTCATGCGATGTCCAAATTCTGCACAGTGTATCATGTGGACATGATCAAGAATGATCTAAGAACTGAAATGGTTTTAGCCGATGGGGAAGATTATGTCGGTTGGTGCTTTTTTATTATAGAAAGATTAAAATCTTGTTCTTAGTTTTTGGGATATGAAATCAGCAGTAAGTGCAGCAAAGGTGAGGTGCTGTTGCTAGTAGTGAGGGTATTTCCTTTAGGCAGGAAGTTCAAGGATTATGATACAATGTCAAGGGAAGAACAGTGATGTATTTCTAAGTCAGTGGTGGTTCTTCTGCGAGGGATACTTTTGAGTGACTTCTCATGCCCTTCATTGGCAGAGATTGTTAGTTTGGGAGGTGCTGTTGCAAAAGCCTGGGAGAGTTACTGCAGTACAGCTTGTGGGTGTTCAACGGTGTGTGCATGATGGAGGGAATACATTTTTGGGGTGAGTGAAAGGGGTGCCAGTCACGTGGCTGAACAAGATGTCGAATTGTTGGAACCTCATCTGGTTCCGTTGTTCCAATACCTTGGCGTGACTAAGCTCAGGCTCGGCCATCGTTTCGCTGAACACCTCTGCTCAGTCCGCCTTAACCTACTTGATCACCCGGTTGCTCAGCACTTTAACTCCCCCTCTAATTCCCAACCTGACTTTTCGGTCCTGGGCCGCCTCCATTGTCAGAGTAAGGCCCAGCGCAAATTGGAGGAACAGCACCTCATATTTCGCTTGGGTAGCTTACACCCCAGCGGTATGAACATTGACTTTTCTAACTTCAAATAGCCCTTACTTTCCCTCTCTCTCCATTCCCTCCCCCTTCCCAGTTCTTCCACCAATCTTACTGTCTCCGACTACATTCTATCTGTCCCGCCCACTCCCCTGACATCAGTCTGAAGAAGGGTCTCGACCCGACAAGTCACCCATTCCTTCTCTCCGGAGATGCTGGCTGTCCCACTGAGTTACTCCAGCATTTTGTGCCTACCTTCGAATTGTTAGTGTTGCTCTTCTTACTTCAGGCAACTATAGATTAGTTTTCTATAGATTAAAAAAAAAAGCCAGGATCGTGCTCCTGACTTTTCTGTAAATGACAAAGTATCTTTGGGATGTCAGGAGATGAGCTCCCCTCTGCAGAATCCCCACCTCTGCCCTGCTATTGTGTCCATCTACGTAACTGATCCAGTTTATTTTCAGGTCAATAAGGACCTCTGGTGAGAAGCTCTCTTGCTGGAGATGGTCATTGCATGACTTGTTTGCTCTGTTAAATAGGGTATTGAACCAAATTAGAAATAGCACAAAGACCTGAAGTCCTCCCCTCCATATGTTTATAGCTTGACTCTACTGTTGCGACTAGTAACCATTTGTTCCTACTTTGCAGCCCCATTATCCTTTCGTCTGAATTCCAACAACTTCCACGTGGAACTTTGTCAGAACCTATTGGACAACTAGCTACACTGTGCCCGGATCGCCACAGGTTGGTCATGTAACAGATTTTAACGAGATTGGTCAGGTAGAACTTTCTGAATCTATTCTAGCTCCTGTTAACCGGGTTATTGTAATGATGGTTCTCCAGTTTATTACTGATCAATTCAAATATTTTGTATTAGATATTGGGCCAATGAATGTGTGTGTGTGTGTGTGTGTGTGTGCACATAATGTGGAAATCCCATTAGCCTGGCCTGAATCCACGGGGAATATGAAAGTGCAGATTTTGGCTGAGGTCTCCGCCTCGCCATTATATTGAGATGAAAACTAATCTCATTTACAGCCTTTTAGCTCTGCAACGGCATCTGGCACAGAGCTAATCCTGGTTCAGCATAACAAGGTCTCTGTGTACGCAACCCAGTTTTCTACTGAAGTCCTGCCGATTGTTCACTCCTTACAGCACAAAATCCATTTTGCACCCCTGTTGGATGTGCACTAGGTAGCAATACCAAAAGATAGAAATAACAAAAGATGCAGCAACGGAATCTTGTTGGGAACTGATGAAAAATAATGTTTGGTGCAGTTCTAGCTGCACAACCCCACTGGAGCACAATCTCCAGTAAAGCTCCTCGTCAGGGCGCCTCTGACACGTACATCGGATTAGCGGAGCTGGGATGAGTGATACAGAGTACAAATCAGTGTACGGATTAAAACAGATCAGTGTATCCAGCACTGATCTCATCTCCTGGCCACGTGATGTGCCCCGTGCTGGGTAGTTTCACTGCAGCAGGTCAAGCAGGCACCTTGCAACCACCTTCCTGAGGACATTTGGGGCAATATCTGTCAGCATTGTCAAAATCCCATCAACCAATTGTATATATTTTTTTAAATCAGGGTGTCAGGAGCATGTGAAGGCTGAATAAAGTCTGATCTTGATCAAACACATTTGATCAAAACAAAAAGTCTGACCTTGTCTTTCAGTATCTGCCAATAAGCGAGTTCGGTATTCCGACTGCGCATGGCCAGGTTATAGGTCACTAGCTATAAATAGTCTCAGCAACGGTGGTGCTGCATTGTGTGCAGGCTTGCTTTTCATCCGTGGTCAATAGACAATAGGTGCAGGAGTAGGCCATTCGGCCCTTCGAGCCAGCACCGCAATTCAATGTGATCATGGCTGATCATCCTCAATCAGTACCGCGTTCCTGCCTACTCCCCATATCCCCTGACTCCACTATCTTTAAGAGCCCTATCTAGCTCTCTTGAAAGTATCTAGAGAACCGTCCTCCACTGCCCCCTGAGGCAGAGAATTCCACAGATTCACAATTCTCTGCACATGGTATTGGGGGTAGGGTGTTGACATAGATAGAGCTCTAGGGGTTAGTGGAATCAAGGGATATGGGGAGAAGGCAGGCAAGGATTATTGATTTGGGACGATCAGCCATGAACACAATGAATGGCAGTGCTGGCTCGAAGGGCCGAATGGCCTCCTCCTGCACCTATTTTCTATATTTCTATGTTTCTCTGTGTGAAAAAGTGTTTCCTCATCTCCGTTCTAAATGGCTTGCCTTAATTCTTAAACAGTGGCCCCTAGTTCCGGACTCCCCCAACATCGAGAACACGTTTCCTGCCTGTAGCGTGTCCAAACCCTTAATCTTATATGTTTCAATAAGATATCCTCTCATCCTTCTGAACTCCAGAATATACAAGCCCAGCCGCTCCATTCTCTCAGCATATGACAGTCTCGCCATCCCGGGAATTAACCTTGTAAACTTGCGCTGCACTCCCTAAATAGCAATAATGTCCTTCCTAAACTGCACACAATACTCCAGGTGTGGTCTCACTAAGGCCCTATACAACTGCAGAAAGACCTCTTTGCTCCTATACTCAACTCCTCTTGTTATAAAGGCCAACATGCCATTTGCTTTCTTCACTGCCTGCTGTACCTGCATGCTTACTTTCATTGACATGAACAAGGACCCCCTAGATCCCGTTGTACTTCCCTTTTTCCCAACTTGACACCATTTAGATCATAATTTGCCTTCCTGTTGTTGCTACCAAAGTGGATAACCTCATATTTATCCACATTAAACTGCATCTGCCATGCATCTGCCCACTCACCTAACCTGTCCAAGTCACCCTGCATTTTCATAGCATCCTCCTCACAGTTCACACTGCCACCCAGCTTTGTGTCATCTGCAAATTTGCTAATGTTACTTTGAATCCCTTCATCTAAATCATTGATGTATATTGTAAATAGCTGTGGTCCAAGCACCGAGCCTTGCGGCACCCCACTAGTCACTGCCTGCCATTCTGAAAGGGACCCGTTAATCCCTATTCTTTGTTTCCTGTCTGCCAACCAATTTTCTCTCCATGTCAGCACCCTATTTCCCCCCCCCCCCCCCCCCCCCCCCCCGAGTGGTCAGGATCGGGCCCGACGCTCCGTCGCTGCGGGTGCTGTTGAGTTGCCTGTCCAGGGTGGCCCTGAGCTGGCGGGGCGGTCCTGGACTTGCAGCCGCTAGCTCCAGCTCGGCTCTGCCTGTCCCGCCGGGTTGGCTGGCAGCCATCCACCACCACCCCCCTCCCCTCAATCCGACACCGAGATCCTACTGAAGGTGGGCAGCCACCGGCCCTGCTCGAAGACGGGCGACTCGGACCCACCGCTGCTGCTGGAGTCGTCCTGGGTGGAAATGGTTATGGAAATGGGGCCGAAAATTACCCATGAATCTGCCCATGACCGTACTACGTCTTTTTCGTCGAGTGGTCTATCTTGCTTGCTATAGCATCTTTGTTTATCACTATCTCCACACTTCCTGCCTGACTCTTATCTGCCAATCAATTCTTCCTTGGCCATTTTCACCTATCACTTGTTAGCTCTTGCAAGTGGGAGATTGCAACCTTCACGTGGCCCACCCTGTTTCGACTAATGCCATCAACCCGACGTGCACAAACAAATAAATCAAATAGAACAAGTTGACCTACAACTTTAGACTGTGCACACCATACGCAAGAAGTCTCCCTATCTCTTTTTACAGGCTATTTCCCCCATATCCATTCCAGATGAAGGGCCTTAAGCCGAAATGTCACCTGTCCATTCCCTATACAGATGCTGCCAGGCTGAGAAAGACTTAATTAAGCTGCCTACAACTGAAGGACAGAAATTGATCCTTTCTATTTACTCTGAGGTTGGGGGGAAGGGTTAACATAACACTGTCCGCTTCCATGGAGCTGCTGTAGGGATGGCTGACAATTTAAGTTCCCAGGCATCCATATCGTCAGCAACCTAACCTGGTCCTTACACATTGCGTCAGGAAAGCTGGATATATTGTCAGGGATGGCCATTCCTTTTCTCTCTTCTACCTTTAGGGATAAAATACATGAGCTTGAAAACCTAGATGTCCATACGTGACGGGTTCTTCTCCACTGAATCAGCCTCCTGAACCAAGCAATTTTTTCACTTCCCTTTTCCTAAATGCTGCCACTTTCAGTTATTCCATTGTTGCACAACTTCACATTACCCACAGTCTTTGTGGCATTCTGCTGTTTTGTGTTTGCTGTTGTATTTATCGTTCTATCTATCATTCATTACCATATATACTATTTACTCTGAGCTTCATGCAAATAAGGAATTGTTACAATAAACTAATCTGCCTCGGATCAAGCTTTAGATACAGATGTTAAAGAGATTCTAAGAGCTGGAAAGGATTAAGCAGAATATCCTAGAGCATGGAGACATGGTGACCTGAAGCGATGAATATCAGGGATTGAGCAGCAGAGCTGATAGAGCTGCTGCTCACAGTGCCAGAGACCAAGGCTTGATCCTGACCTCTGTGCTGTCTGTGTGGACGTTCTCCCAGTGACTGTGTGGGTTTCCTCCGGGTGCTCTGGTTTTTATCCCACAATAAAAAGACATGTGGGTTTGTAGAAAGTGGGATAACATAGAACTCGTATGTACGGGTGCACGCTGGTCAGTGTGGTCTCTGTGGGCTGAAGGGCAGTTCCATGCTGTATCTCAAAACTAAAGGGATAAAGAAGGCCAGACACTGGAGCATTTCAGGGGTCAAGGGTTGGAAATGGGGAAAGGCAAAGCATGGAAGATTTAAAACTGAGGTGTGTTGGGACCATCTATCAATGTACCTTGGCAAGCAATGGTGAATGGAATAGTGTGAGTTGGACAACAGCAGAAGAGTTGTGGATGATGCAAAATTCACGGTGGGTGGTCATGTAAGCTCTGGAACAATAATCCAGAGCTAATAAAGGGAGGAGGAGGACAGCCAAAGATGCAGGGAGGTGGTAGCCATAATGACCACTATGGATCAAAAAGATAATGTTCATACTCTGACTGTTATTAACTTGCAATGGTTAATGGGAAACTCTGACTCTGAAATCGCTGGTATTAATATAAATGTTTACCTGGTATTTGAAATTGGGGCAACGTTAGATTTTGTTGAGAATGCAAGATACAAACCTCTTCTAATCAAGCCATCCCTGAAGATCTATCATTTTTATTGATGCCATTTCTGTTTGTCGCAGACTGTTTACAAAAAATAAATTATCAATTCAACTGTTAGATCGCATCACTGCCAAGAATGTACAAAGTGAATAAGATCTGAAATCACCTGTAACCTGTCGTAAAACAATGTTTGGAGCACATCACTGTGGCCACACAATTGTGGCCTACTCGTAGATATGGAGGTATGGAGTAAAGATATGGAAGAAGCTCTGAATAACAAATATTGTACGCTACTCAGACCACCAGCCACCCTGATGTCTTCAAGCTGTTGGCTATAATAAAAAAAAATCTTCAAGCAGCACTTAAAGTGTTCCTGCACAGATATGTGCTGGAGATTGAAGGGGAAGGGTCAACGTGGCAGGAGATTAATTTCTCTGAAAGTGTTTCATGAGAGGATTGATTGGGAACCTGAAACCAAGTGTTATGCAGGAAATGTAACGTCGTCAATTATGCACGAGACAAGCCTGGAGTGGAGATGAGCCATCTCCTTGCATATGATGTAATGCGTTATGGTGAAGGCTTACATACTCAATGTGCACTGTAGTGGCATAAGAATCCTCAGCCTCCTGACTCATAACATTCACGTGACTCCACTGCAGCTGTGTAATGGAAGTGATTTTCTGAAGTTAACAGGATAATCTGGGATTTTTTCTTTTTCTTACACCTCCGAGGAAATTGTAAACAAGTTATTTATGTTGCACGCCCTCTGTCCTCTCCCTGTCAGTCTGGTTCAGCTGCAGTGGAGTCACGTGAATGCTATGAGTCAGAAGGCTGAGGAATCTTATGCCAATACAGTGCACATCGACGATGTAATCTATTGTGTAGATGCGCCATAGAAACCATACTGTCACGTTGCTTCAGCTTGGTTTGGGAACTAATCTGCCCAAGACTGCAAGAAATTGCAGAGAGTTGTAGATGTAACCCAGTCCATCATACAGACCAGACTGTCAGTGAGGCCCAAAGCAAATCGGAGGAACAGCACCTCATATTTTGCTTGGGCAGCTTACAATCCAGCGGTATGCAAATCGACTTCTCTAACTTCAAGTAACACTTTCTTGCTCTCTCTCGCCCTCTATCCCTCCCCTATCCTAGTTCTCTGACCAGTCTGACTGTCGTCCTGATTAAATTTTATCTTTGTCTGCTTCGTTGTCAGCTTTCCCTAGCTAACAATGATCTATTCTACATTTCCCTTTATCTTCGTCCCCTTTTCTCACCTTACCCTTCCACATCTGTGCCTCTCAGTCTGAAGAAGGGTCTTGTCCTGAAATGTCACCCATTCCTTCTATCCAGAGATGCTGCCTGTCCCTCTGAGTTACTCCAGCATTTTGTATCCATCTTCAGTGTAAACCAGCATCTGCAGTCCCTTCCTACACAGTCCTTCCATATTGTGGATATTGAACTATATCTCTAGAGCTGTTGCGCTACAATGCTGATACTATTGTATTCTGCACTCTATCTTCCACTTTACTCCACACATTATACTCTTTTTTTCTTGATTGTATACATGTATAGCATTATCTGATTTGATTGGTTGGCAAGTAAAGCTTTTCAATGTACATAGGTGCATGTGACAATAATCCTAAACATAAACCAATCTAACACTGCAGATCTCTGGTCCATCTTTTTGCATAGATCCTGATGGGTGGATATAACAAAATCCAAAGCAGATCTTGAAGATCAACTTGGGAATACTTTCCAGTGCCGTGATCAATGTCTTTTTTTACTTACTGCCTTTCTCTCTGGTTGTTTGCTGTGGCCATGTTTCTGATGTTATGGCTGTAAGTGCCTAGTGACCTTTTACAACAGTGAAACATTGAAAAGGTTTATTTCACTTGTTCACACCCGATGTAGCACGAGACGATCAGTAGTCGAGCGAGGTGTTTGTGCTGGGGTTCCATTGTCAGAGCCTGGGGTGAAGTGTGTCCAGTATCATGCTGGAATAACTCTGCTTGTCCGGCAGCATTTGTGGAGGGAATGAAGGGTCCCGACGTGAAACATTCATATACATTCCCTCCACAGACGAGGCCTGACTTACTGAGTTACTCCAGCACTTTGTGCTTTGCTCATGATTCCAGCATCAGCAGTTCCATGCGTCTCGTATAATTGCTTTTGACTCTCTGTCAGAGTCTGTGTTCAAACTATCTGCAGTATTCCCAGTGACCTTTTGTCGTTTCCCCCCCCATGGGGAGCCTGTTCCCGGGGCGGGAATGGCCAGATGTCTCTGCTATTGTTTGCAGTGGCCGGGTGGGAGGATCGAGCTCCGGCTGACAGATGCCGTTGGCCCACGGTGCGCTGCTGGGTCTGTGCTGGTTTGGTGCAGTGGGGCCCGGCGGCAGGCAGTACAGAGACTGCTGGAGAGCGGCAGGCAGCCTAGCGCCCAGGCCATGGAAGGCAATAACCCCATGCTGTGAAGCAGCTGACTCCAATCCAAACAAGTGCACACTCATTTCCTCCACTACCCCTGTCACATTGGTCCTCTGTATACTCAAGTATATATTTTCTATTCAAAATAAAGTTCATTTTTGAAAAAAATATTAATTTCCCACCGCTCTCATCACTGAGCCCTCAATTTTCCCCTCTAACCATCTCCCTGTCCTCTAACCATACCCCTCCCTCCAGCTTTACGTATCATTCCTCATCTGACACCCCTTTGGCTCTTTTTCACTTCTAGCCTTTGTCACCTCCACCCATTTTTCAATCGCCCCTCCTCACCTGTATCACTTGCCATAGATTTTGCTCAACCCCTCTCATCCAGTTTTCTTTCCCCCCCCCTCCCCTCCCCGGATCAGAAACGCCGCCTGTTCATTCCCTCCACAGGTGTTGCTTGACCCGCTTGAGCATAAAAGTCTCTAAAATGCTCAAGCGATAGGTATCTCTGCAGTGACGAGGTCAAGGGTGGCGAGGGTGTAGTTATCTCTGACCATTAAGCGGCGAGGTGGCAGGAACACAGAAACCGGGTGGTACATTGTCCTATTTAAAGTCCGGCATTATTCTGGGAAAGCAGCATGAAGGAGGAGCAGCAATAAATCTTGCGGTTACCAGCAACCTGAGGAAAAGGTTCCGAAATACAGGCCGTAGCTTTGTGCATCGGGGCATTCATTTGATTGTCCTTCGAACTGGGAATTACGGTGATGATGTGGTGAAACGTGGGGGTTTAGGACACATTTCCTGGTTCCGGGGTCTTGGCCTGCAGATCCCACTGGCGCCACCGCAGTTGGCTCACGAGAGGTCTGCAAGTATTAGACTGTGTAACGGGTGTGTTTCCTCACATTGGAGCAGGTAGACTTGAAGGAAGGGAGGGTTGGAGTTGTATTGTGCCTCTGGGGAAGGCGTCCACCATTAAGGACTGAGATGAGAACAAGATTTGAACTTTTGGAGTTCTGCCTCAGTGAGCCACGATGCTCTGCGATGTGGTCTATTCAAATCGTAGGTCGATTGGTTAATCAGTGTGGACTCGGGTTGAACTGGAAATATGGATGGTAGTTCATATTTGAATACAAATATACAAATATGATCTGCTTTGATCATCTTGAATCATAGAACAGTCACGAGTTGAGGAATGTAATGAGTTTCTTGATGTACTGAACATCTCTGGCAAGGTGTGGTAAAAGTGTCAGCCAGCTAACATTCCTGAACCGTTTTCTAGTGTTGGTTGTGGGCAGTTGATGGTTTAAGTGAAGGTGCTGACTGATAACAACGTCTCCAACAGTCCCACAATTTATTGTTGTTTTTAAAGATAGTCCTTGTATGGCCTATTCTCGAGTTCGCCCCATCAAATCCACCCTGGCCCTTAACTACCCATTCACATGACCGCATTTTTTTTACATTCTCCCCACAATTCCACCATCTCCCCCCCCCCCCCCCCCCAGGGTACCCCTCAGCCGCTCATCTGCACACTTGGGACGGTCACAGTGCATTAAGATGTTGGAGGAAACCTGTGCAGAGAAAACCTGCAAACTCCATGCACAGGGTTATGGAAGTGAGGATTGAATTGGAGCTGTGAGGTAGCGGCTCAACTAGTGACACTATCTGTGCTTGAGCTCCAACCAGAGCAAATTTATTTCCTCTCCCCACCTTATCAACTTCCTCTATTTATCTTTATCTTCCCCTAAGCATCTTTACTTATGGAATCCAACCTTTTGCTATGTAATATTCTTCTAATTCAACCTTTACTTTTCTCACTTCATGGCATTGGACGTAATTTGTCACCCAGGTGGGTTTTAGAAACATAGAAACATAGAAATTAGGTGCAGGAGTAGGCCATTCGGCCCTTCGAGCCTGCACCGCCATTCAATATGATCATGGCTGATCATCCAACTCAGTATCCCGTACCTGCCTTCTCTCCATACCCTCTGATCCCCTTAGCCACAAGGACCACATCTAACTCCCTCTTAAATATAGCCAATGAACTGGCCTCAACTACCCTCTGTGGCAGAGAGTTCCAGAGATTCACCACTCTCTGTGTGAAAAAAGTTTTTCTCATCTCGGTTTTAAAGGATTTCCCCCTTATCCTTAAGCTGTGACCCCTTGTCCTGGACTTCCCCAACATCGGGAACAATCTTCCTGCATCTAGCCTGTCCAACCCCTTAATAATTTTGTACGTTTCTATAAGATCCCCTCTCAATCTCCTAAATTCTAGAGAGTATAAACCAAGTCTATCCAGTCTTTCTTCATAAGACAGTCCTGACATCCCAGTAATCAGTCTGGTGAACCTTCTCTGCACTCCCTCTATGGCAATAATGTCCTTCCTCAGATTTGGAGACCAAAACTGTACGCAATACTCCAGGTGTGGTCTCACCAAGACCCTGTACAACTGCAGTAGAACCTCCCTGCTCCTATACTCAAATCCTTTTGCTATGAAAGCTAACATACCATTCGCTTTCTTCACTGCCTGCTGCACCTGCATGCCTACTTTCAATGACTGGTGTACCATGACACCCAGGTCTCGCTGCATCTCCCCTTTTCCTAATCGGCCACCATTTAGATAATAGTCTGCTTTCCTGTTTTTGCCACCAAAATGGATAACCTCACATTTATCCACATTATACTGCAGCTGCCAAACATTTGCCCACTCACCCAGCCTATCCAAGTCACCTTGCAGTCTCCTAGCATCCTCCTCACAGCTAACACTGCCCCCCAGCTTAGTGTCATCCGCAAACTTGGAGATATTGCCTTCAGTTCCCTCATCCAGATCATTAATATATATTGTAAATAGCTGGGGTCCCAGCACTGAGCCTTGCGGTACCCCACTAGTCACTGCCTGCCATTGTGAAAAGGACCCGTTTACTCCTACTCTTTGCTTCCTGTTTGCCAGCCAGTTCTCTATATACATCAATACTGAACCCCCAATGCCGTGTGCTTTAAGTTTGTATACTAATCTCTTATGTGGGACCTTGTCGAAAGCCTTCTGGAAGTCCAGATACACCACATCCACTGGTTCTCCCCTATCCACGCTACTAGTTACATCCTCGAAAAATTCTATAAGATTCGTCAGACATGATTTACCTTTTGTAAATCCATGCTGACTTTGTCCAATGATTTCACCACTTTCCAAATGTGCTGCTATCCCATCTTTAATAACTGACTCTAGCAGTTTCCCCACTACCGATGTTAGACTAACTGGTCTGTAATTCCCCGTTTTCTCTCTCCCTCCCTTCTTAAAAAGTGGGGTTACGTTTGCTACCTGCCAATCCTCAGGAACTACTCCAGAATCTAAAGAGTTTTGAAAGATTATTACTAATGCATCCACTATTTCTGGAGCTACTTCCTTAAGTACTCTGGGATGCAGCCTATCTGGCCCTGGGGATTTATCGGCCTTTAATCCATTCAATTTACCCAACACCACTTCCCGACTAACCTGGATTTCACTCAATTCCTCCAACTCCTTTGACCCGCGGTCCCCTGCTATTTCCGGCAGATTATTTATGTCTTCCTTAGTGAAGACGGAACCAAAGTAGTTATTCAATTGGTCCGCCATATCCTTGTTCCCCATGATCAATTCACCTGTTTCTGACTGCAAGGGACCTACATTTGTTTTAACTAATCTTTCTTTTCACATATCTATAAAAACTTTTGCAGTCAGTTTTTATGTTCCCTGCCAGTTTTCTTTCATAATCTATTTTTCCTTTCCTAATTAAGCCCTTTGTCCTCCTCTGCTGGTCTCTGAATTTCTCCCAGTCCTCTGGTATGCTGCTTTTTCTGGCTAATTTGTACGCATCATCCTTCGCTTTGATACTATCCCTGATTTCCCTTGTTATCCACGGATGCACTACCTTCCCTGATTTATTCTTTTGCCAAACTGGGATGAACAATTTTTGTAGTTCATCCATGCAGTCTTTAAATGTCTTCCATTGCATATCCACCGTCAACCCTTTTAGAATTAATTGCCAGTCAATCTTGGCCAATTCACGTCTCATACCCTCAAAGTTACCTTTCTTTAAGTTCAGAACCATTGTTTTGCTGAGCGTGGCAGAGGTTGTGGGTTGCAGCTAGGTGACTTGGACAGTCGCTGTCAGCAACATTTTCATGGGGCTTGACAGGGTAGATGTGGGAAAATGTTTCCTCTGGGGGGGGTGGGTTCTGGAATCTGGTCATAGTTTATAAATAAGAGACCAGAATTGAAACAAATTTTGAAATTTCTTCACAGGGTTTGAATCTTTGGATAGACACAATGCTGGAGTAACTCTGGCAGCATCTCTGGATAGATGGAATGGGTGATGTTTCTGGCCTCGACCCGAAACGTCACCCATTCCTTCTATCCAGAAATGCTGTGTGTCCCGCTGAGTTGATCCAGCATTTTGTATCCATCTCCGGTGTAAACCAGCATCTGCAGTTTGTGCAAAAGTTAATGTTTTTGTTCTAAGACCCACACTTAATTTGGCTGCTTTAATGGTTGCTACAGACTCTGCCTGCACTCTGCAATCTTCTGGTAACAGATTGTAAAGAAAATGCCAGGCTAACTGGGGAGAAACCAATTTTGTAGATGATTCTTTGACAACATGACTAACCCTTCCAAACATAAGTTACTCTCGGCTAAAAATTCCTTGATGCATCTTAAATTTCTCCCCTGTCGACACCCAACAAGCACAGAGCAAGGGACAATTGTCATCAGAGTTGGTACATTGGAAGTTCCATTTTCAGAGTTCCCTTTTCAGAAGTTTTGACCTCTCACCTTGGATTGGGTCATCTGTTGACTTTGACTCTTTCTCTCACTTCTACAATCTCCTTCATCCAACGAACACTTTTGAATCCTTGGATATCTATTTCATCCAGGTGCATCACCCATAATGCTTCTATCCTAGTTGTATTGGTAGCTCCTGCTGTCTTCCAAGAATTGCTCCTTTGTTCACTCCATTCATCATCAAATGCTCTTGGCTCTTCACAAACATTATTAGTGATGTTTTCCAATGTACCAACGAGATTGATCCCTGGGATGGCGGGACTGTCATATGAGGAAAGATTGAAAAGGCTAGGCTTGATGTCACTGGAGTTTAGAAGGATGAGAGGGGATCTTATAGAAACATATAAAATTATAAAAGGACTGGACAAGCTAGATGCAGGAAAAATGTTCCCAATGTTGGGCGAGTCCAGAACCAGAAGCCACAGTCTTAGAATAAAGGGGAGGTCATTTGAGACTGAGGTGAGAAAAAACGTTTTCACCCAGAGAGTTGTGAATTTGTGGAATTCCCTGCCACAGAGGGCAGTGGAGGCCAAGGGATATGGGGAGAAGGCAGGCACGGGTTCTTGATAGGGGACGATCAGCCATGATCACAATGAATGGCTGTGCTGGCTTGAAGGGCCGAATGGCCTCCTCCGGCACCTATTTTCTATGTTTCTACCTTGGCATTCAGTTTCGACCTTGCTAACCGTTGACCTTTTTTTTCCTCTCGCAAGTTATCGGTCTGCTTGTTTAACTTCCACAGTTACATGAGCAGAACATTAGGAACACTGGAGGTTCCTGCTGCATAATCCATTCCTTAGCACCAACTCCATCCCTCATCTGAGGCTGAAGGAGAGTACTTGCAATATTGGTGTCTTATTTAATCATAAAATGGGCTTTAGACAATCTAAATATCACCACTGAGAATGCCTAACCTGGCAGAGAATTTGGCTGTTCATTGGCTATTGCAATATTCACCATGCCTTTTGGCTTCCAATGCCTGACTATTTTGTAATATTTTCTAGCTCTTTAACCTTCATTTGTCTCTGCCTCTCATTTTGATCTCTTGATCATCCCTGAATGAATTGCTCCACTATTTATGATAATGCCTTCATCTGTCAAGGCTCCTAAATCTGTATTTAATTCCCTAAATGCTTACCCTCCTCTGTATTTACTCTTACTTTGAACACAATTTAGAAAACCCAGTAAACTTTGATTCAATGTCTCGTGTGTGTGTGTGTGGCTCCGTTTTATCTTTGATTTGAACGTGTTCCTGTGAGTGATTGCTGCATTAAAGGTAGCTGCTGCTTCCTGCGTTGGGGTTCTCTCCACCCGCAAAACAGGTCTTTGTTTGAAGGAATTCAGTAAAATTGCACCCTCTGGAGAGCCTGCCGCAGCCCTTCCCCAGAGATGGGAATGGAAAGGAAACCTCCAACTGAATAATCTATGCCCAACAGGAAGGCAAATTAATGCATCAGTACAACATCGAAGACTTGGTTGATGGCAAAAGGTTTCAGCACACAGTTGATATAATTTGTGGATTTTCCTGGTTCCTTTATTTGACCTTCAGTTTCCAGCTATCCTGTCAGACAGGTTTGTTCTGCCCCTGTCTCCTTTGGTTTTATAACTAATATTAAGCCATTCAAAATAATGTGGGTAAAGAAAAATGGAGGCAATCATTTAATGCACCAATTACTTTCCTCCTGGGCTGTTACAGCAGTGTCCAGAACATTAATCTTTAATTGCTACAGACTCCTGAGTGCTCCTGGAGCACTGCCAACCTTTCACTGACTAGAAGATTGGGTTACACAGAATTCACGAGCATAGAAGCAGCCTATTCACCCCTCCCACTATTTGCAACCTAATCCACTTGAGCCATTTTCTATCTTCCTCTCATCCCTATCAATGATTCCTTCTTCCCTTGCATGCATCAGTGTTCTGTTGAAATTGTTTCCGTAGTCACGAGAAGCCATGTTGATTTGGAGGGTTGACGGCTCCGGGTTAACTAACGCTTGTGGCCACTGTATATGACCTTGCAGTTGGATCAGGTGTGCCTGATGGTATGCTCCAGGGACATAGCCTCTTGACCTCCCAGGTGCCTACATCATGTAGGATATTTGCCAATACAAGTTCTTAAAACGGTGCAGATGCTAAGGTCTTGATGTACTCAAAATGATGGTTTGCATTCAGAAAGGACAGGTTGCGTCAATGTGAAGAGAAAGGGATTATTCCATATATAAGTCGTGACAAACTGGCATTCTCTCCTCTGCAAATCTGTGGACATTGGGGATAACAGCATCTTTTATCTAACATTCATACATATTTAGCGGAGATATGGAGCAAACGCCTTCATACAAAGTAATTTAATTGAATGCCAGTATAAGATTGAGGGGCTGAATAACCCGCTCCAGCATCACAAATGCAAGCACTTCCCACACTGGGTCCTTGGGATCCTGTAAGGTAGCTGTAGTCTGTGTTGTTTAGTGGTAATAACAGGCACTCACACACACGGACATGTTTAAATACAAAAGCCACAGTTTAATTTACAGCCCACACCATTTGATCGTCCATCAGATCAATCAACAGCCAATGCTAAGGACTACTGGCACCAAACAGGCATGGAATGGTAGTTGACTTTAGGACATATACACACTTACAAGTATGCTTGTGTGTTGGTGCATCTTCACTAATGCTTAGATATTGCTTGCAAATAAATAGGATGGTGAGGGTGGTGTTGGAGTGATGAATGTGTTACGTGCAGCCTGGGGAAGGCTGGAGTGGGGGTGGGCAGACCTGTAGCTCATGGTCTAACTGGGCTTTAGAGTCAGAGGGAGATGCCCACCAAGTCCGTACTGTCCATCAGCCATTCATTCACAGTAATAATACATGAATCCTTTGTCATTCACCCCTACATTCTGGTCAACTGCCCCCAGATTCTACCACCCACATAAACACATGGGACGATTTACCCAGGTTAATGAATCTATTAATCAGCACATCTTTGGGAAGTGGGAGGAAACCGGAGGAAACTCACTTGGCCACAAGGAGGACATGCAAACTCCACGCAAAGAGCACCTGAGGTCAGGGTTGAACACGAGGCATTAGAATTGTGAGGCAGTAGTTCTATTAGCTTCACCACTATGAAGCCCCTATGAAGTTGGAGAAGAGTCCATGCAAATCTGTGCCTGAATTGAAGACGTTTATTTTTGTCTCTGTTCAAAATGGCCACGTAAGGTGGTGACCCTTGGTTCTTAATTTAAGGGTCAATGTCATTTCTACCTGTCCCGTCCTGTAAGCAGGCCTGGGTTCATGGAAGGAGGTCAGGCCCTGCCTTACACTGTGGCCCCTTGTGTGAATATTAGACAAGCAAAGCAAGATCCCATGGAGGCCAGAAGGAAATTTGTCTCTTCGGACATCCTGCAAAAGTAACTGAAGCCGAGGGACCAATAAGAGTAAGAAAGATACCAGAAAGGAGGAAGATCAAGCTAGGGACTGCTGTGGGGGGGGAGGGGTAATCCAAACAAGCACTGGCAGATGCTGAATATGCAGAAAATGCCAGAACTGTCCAGATGCCACCACCTAAAGAGTTGACTCTCTTTCTCTCTCCACAGAAGCTGCCTGGCCTGTTGAGTGTTTCCTGCCTTTTGATATTTACCAGTGTTTGAAGGTCGGGGAGTTTGAGTGGAGCCAAAGGGTTCTTGGCAATAACCCTCACAAGGTGCCTTTCATTGTCAATTTGTCAGTAGTTGTTTCGATTTAGAGATTCCTTTTATTAATTTGAGAAATAAATACATCTCGTAACTTGATCTAATGTTATGTATCTAATGTCTTGTGTGGTCGGTTGTTTATAACAGTTGTGTACATTAATTCATTTAATCTGCTAACTATCTTTGACCAGTCAGTTTTTACTACTGAGCAAAAACAAACTGCTGGAGGAAATAAGCGGGTCCGGTCGAAAAGTCGTCAATACGTTCCCTCCAGATATGCTGCCTAGATTCAAGCATCTCTTGTGTTTTTAGTTTTGACTTCCAAAGGGTTAAAGCGAGAAAAAGACAAGAACTTTTGTCACCGCCCACTTTTTTTTTGTTGAGCTGTGGGGAGGAGCTCTGTGTCTCTTTGTTAATGTTAGCGGAACCGTAGCTGTGAGAAAGACGTGATTGTAATATCAGGAGGACTGTGCGGCTGAGTGAATCCGTGCGCTCAGAGCTGCTGGCTTGTGTGAAACCTCCCGATTCCAGGAAGTGAGTGAAGTCGCTGGCACCCACGGCAAAGGTAGCGCGCTTTAAAGCAACAGCTCCAGATCGAAAGGTAGGATAGCTCTTGGACAGGAGTTCCCAGTGGGTTCCAAAACCTGACCCCTAAAATTGCTCTCTCTCCCTCAAATGGGGCCTTCAACACTTCCCAATTTCTTGACTCAGGAACCTCCCTTTCCCCCACCACCCCCCCCCCCCCAAAGAAAACCCTCCCGCTGTTTCTTTCTGACACCCAATCCCATTATCTTCATTGTTCAGCTTTGTCCGAAGATGCATTTGCTGCGCTGTGGAGGTTATATAATGACCCCGCTGGGTGTTTGTATGTGTTCCTCACGCTGGATTGCATGAAGACTGTTAGATTGTGGATGGCTTGGGGAGACCAATTCTTTGTGTGCGAGAGAGAGACGGGGGGGGGGGGGGGGGGGGGGGGGGTAAGGAGAAAGGAGATATCAGTCGCTGCCGTGATGTGAAACTTTCACTCATCCCCAGGTTTACTTACAGCTATCATTTGGGAGAAATGTGACAGAGGCTCTTTAAAACTGCGAGTTGGGCAGAGAGGCCCCTTAATGCAACAATGCAACCGAGTGACAGCTGTACTGTCAGAATGCGGATAAGCCGCCCGATTGAAGGATAAGCCCAAAGGTCACTGCGGTCACCTTCCATCGCCCACCTGCTTCTGCTTTATTCATTTATCTGCTTTCCTCTAGATTCTGATGATTAACAACTGCTGCGATGCCATAAATCAGTGGCCTATTCAAGAGAATTATAGGGGGAGGAAAGAGAGAGAGAGAAATAGAGAGAGGGAGCTGACTACAGCTCCCGTTCACTGGCTTTGCACTACACTTAGTCAGCTGCTGGGTGAGAGGCATCCTGTCTCCGTGGTTGCCCCTGACAGCAACACTGAATAACAGCTTCACAAGAAGGAATCTTTTATTAGTAGCGTGTTAGTGCAAGTCACATCTGGGCCTTTGTATAGTTTTGTCTATTTACCTGTATGCCTGAGGTCACCAGGCCAGCCTTGGTTTGCTAGGAGGGTTGGGTCCCACCCTGGTATTCCAGGACTGGAAAACAGGATGTTGTTGATGTACGTGATTAGTCAGAATGGACATGATGGGCTGAAAGGCCTGTTTCTATATCCGTCTAACTGAGGGTGGTGCCATTTTTTGGGTGGCTTGTTAAGAGGAAGCCTTGTTTCCTCATCAGTGAATATAAACAATCCAATATTTTCTTACAACATACTCGATGGGCTAAATGTCTTCCACTATGTCAGCTCACAGCAACCTCACTCTGCCAATAATTTTCCCTGTGACCATTTGTGATGTGGTATGAAACAGGAGCACCTGGGGAGAACCCACATGGTCACAGGCAGATTATGCAAACTGCACAGACAGCACTGTAGGTCAGGACTGAACACAAGTCATTGGAGCTGTGAGGCAGCATATCTGAGCTGAGTGCCACCATTCCATCCAAAGCATTTCAGAGAAGAGCAAAGGAGTTCTTGCAATGTTCTGGTTAATATGTATTCCTCATCTATCATCATGAAAGTATGTTGTCTGGGCAGTATCACTGTGGAATTTGCCCTCTCCAAATTGGCTTCAATAATACTTAAAGCATTTGGCAACAGATGGAGTTATGAACATTGCTGGGAAATACAAGTTCCTGACTCCTAATGGGCCTGTCCCACTGTACGAGGTAATTCAAGAGTTCTCCCGAGTTTCTCCTGATTCGAACTTGGAGAATTACGGTAATAACCGTTCGTAGGTACTCGGGGGCTCTTGTGGACATTTTTCGCAGCGCTGAAAAAACTTCACGAGTTTCCCGAGTTCCTGCCATTAGCATTACGAGCCGCTACGAGACGTCCCCGAGCTCCGACGTAGCAGCTACGTACATTCTACGTACTTACCACGAGTTTGATTTTTTTTAAACTCGGGAGAGCTCTTGAATTACCTCGTATAGTGGGACAGGCCCATAACTGTTCAGGCTAAAATTTTGACCTGAAGTGTCTGCGATCTGTTCAATCTGAACTCTAGTTTATATATTTTTTAACCTGATGGCAATCCATCATGCTGTGGTGGGGGAAGGAATGATAACAGGAATAATATATTGTTCTCATAGTTGAGGCAGCTAATGCTACATTCAGTATCAGTTGTCTTGTTGGGAGAATGCTGCATTGCAAGAGTGCCAGGGTTTACTCGTTGATATCTGGAACATGCTGTCAGAGGATGTGGAATCAGATCATTTAAATAGGAAGGCATAGATGGATGCAGTCACTATGTTTCTATGATGTGAGAATATGGAATAAGTGTAGTGGACAAAAATGTCGTTGGCATCAGGGCCTTATCTGTGCCTTAGAGGCCATGTAACTACCTCGCAGCTGAAATGGATGAGAACTGTGAAGCTGGCACAAACCAGAACTTGTTTATCTTTATTACACTCTCATTCCCTTCTCTTGTGCAGACATTCACTGAATAAAGACTGATGCGTCAGGCAATAGATATCTGTTTCTGTGGGTGTTTAATTAAACAGGCTGAAAAGGAGTTAGACAGATCAGGCGAAAGCTGCTTTACTTCTGACACAACTAGGGGATTATTTCAGAATGAGCTACAATTAGAGTGCCAGGTAGTGAGGGGTGATGGGGACAATCTGGTCGAATTATCCCATATTAGCCAGACAGGGCTAATATCCATCTGTCTCACAACCACCATGGTGTCAACAACTCTTGCTGTGTAATTGTTGCCTCCAATCTTCCATTAACAACCAAAGCTAAAAACAAACCCGCAAATATTTCTTCCACTGTCATGCAGGATAGCCATTAAATTCTCTTTAGTCTGCCTAACTTCAACACTTGTTCTTGAAATGTACCTTGTTAACCACTCCCAACATGGAGCTCGTATAAATCATTGGCAAAGATCTGAAGAGTACCAGTTCCAAACCTGGGCACTACACTTCAGGAACCTTGTCAAAAACTTGGGCAGAATGAGAGGAAAAGCTAGCTAGAAAGGTGAATCAAGGAGGGGAGACACAGCAACATAGTAAAAGGAATACTTGAGGTTTAAAATTCTGAAGCTTTTTCATAGGGAGAGGGCAAGGTGAAGATAAAAGGGAAGAAATAGAAAAAAATATTTTATCTGTGCAAACTTGGTGGGCTTGTTTTGACTGAAAATTGACTATTACAGTTCAACACCAGCTGACCTATTTCCAATCCTACAAGCTGCTTGATTCTGCTCCTGCCTCCAACTTGTCTGCTGTAAAAACCCAGCTGAAGGACATGGAAACTTGAGACTGCATAGCTGCAGCTGACTCATGGTCAGCTTCCCTCACTCCACTCAAACATACATGGGGTCATCCAAACCTTTGCTAATCAGGCCGTCACTCACGCCTTGCTAACCTGCATTGGCACCCAGTTAAGAATGGTTTGATTATTTGGCACTGGTTTTGCAGTCCTTCATAACTCTTCACCTACCATGACATCACCTCATGTTATTTGGCATCAGTTTTTGTTGGTGACATTTCAGTATCACACCTTGCCAACATCCACGGAGCACGTGGTCCGTTACTGTATGGATGCATCCAGTTCAATCTCTTTGTCAGCCCTTTCAACCTCTGCTTAATCTTGAAATTCCCGGCTCATCCATGAAATTCTTACTCCCTGTGACCTCTCATCCTTCCTATCATTGTAACCACTTCCAGCATATTACTATTGTACTCATTCTTTTCATTTGGTTCTAGACTTGTGCAACTGACAATTTATTTTCCCTTTGGAGAGCAACTTTAAAAGCTCTGTCAAATATATTATTTTTGTTTATCCTATCTAATCTCCAGGCTTTGGTGTTTAATTTTGAGATTTAGTGTAACTATTGACATCTGTCGGAAGAACTACTGATGCTGGTTTAACTCGTAGACACAGAATGTTGGAGTAACTCAACGGGACAGGCAGCACCTCTGGAGAGAAGGAATGGGTGACGTTTTGGGTCAAGACCCTTCTTCAGACTGTCCACTGTTTGTGCAAATGTGGGGGTAGAATGTACAGTCGGGTAGTCGAACCACTATTGATCTGTTTTCTACCTACAAATCTGTAGTGAACAAATATTTTATCTTTCGGGTAGTTCTGCTGCAAAGTGATATTTGTGTTGCTACAAAATCATGTTTCAAGATCATGTCAAAGGGGAAAAGTGGATTAGGCGTTGGAGGGTTTCAGACTTGCAATGACATAGGTTATTTTTCCCCTCAGGATTTTCAAAAATTATGTATTTTTGATAGTTACGTTTATTTTTGGTACTTCAAGCTAAAAGTATTAAAGGCTGTATTAAATTGTTTAATTGTATTGCTGTACAAGTGTCAATAGAAGTGATTGTTTGGCAATTTCAATGGCCATCCACAGTTAAAGTAGCAGCGATGCTCTTGAGACAATGGCGCCTGATTACTATGGGCAAGTTGCAAATAAACAAATTTCATTGCCTATACTGTTTAAACCCAAGATTTTTTTTCTGTTTTTTTTCCCCCCAAGGTAACTTTTAAGTGATTCTAGTTCCAGATGGAAATGTTGTAATCAATGTATCCAGTGTAATAGATATTAATTATTCTTGTTGCATCCAATTTGTATTATAGAAAAGTACGTTAGAGCAGAACTACCAGTACTTATGTCTGATGTAATCATTTACTCCTGTGAAATCATGTTGCCTGTCACATTGTGTCCAGGTTGTAGATTTGCTGACTAGTTTAGAGATACAGCACGGAAACAGGCCCTTCGGCCCACCAAGTCCGCAACTACCAGCGATCCCAACACACTAACATTATCCTACACACACTAGGTATAAATGTAAATTGTCCTAAGCCAATTAACCTACATACCTGTATGTCTTCGGAGTGTGGGAGGAACCTGAAGATCTCAGAGAAAACCCACGCGGTCACAGGGAGAACCTACAACTCCATAGTCGGGATCGAACCCGGATCTCCAGCGCTGTGAGGCCGCAACGCTACTGCTGCGCCATTGTGCTGCCCTGCTCGGGATAATTTTATGTAGTTTAGGGTATTAGGATGTGACTAAAGCGAATATTTTCACTGAGGAGATCGAGCATGCATCGAGATTATGATAATTTTTAATTTCAGTGAAGTTTGGGTGCCTTGAGGATTAAGGTCAATAATCAAAAAGTTGGCCTTTAGTTATTCAGTGATCCCTCTCTATCCTTGTGTTCACAGATCATGCTTTCTGAGACCTCAGTGGCTGAATGCACAGCTGGTAATTTGTAGAATAGAAAAGGGGAAAAGTGTAATGATGGTAGGCCAGGGCTGAAACTTTATTTAGAAGCCACAAAATGCAGGTTTTGTGGCTCACTAGAATTGGAGGGTATCCATTCAATGTAGAAGCCAAACTCCCCATCTCAACATTTATCAGCAGTGAGGCTTGCACATTAATCTTCAAAGAGAATGGTGAGAAAGAATAACTGAATGAGACAGGCTGGGAGAGAGTGACGGCAGCAGTAGAGTTGGCTAGGTGGGTCCCACGTCATTAAAGGTCTTTTGCCCTGAGGCTTCTGGGCTGGAACAACAGTGTAATGTGACACTGGCTTGGCTGAATATATCCCAGTGCCTGTGTTGATTGCTGCATTATCCCACCTGCCCCCACCAACTGCCTTCCTGGATGTTGAAATCACCTTTGTAATCTGACTGGACAAAAAACAAAGAGAAAATTAATTAAAAAAAATCTGTGACCTCCTGAGGAAGAGATTGATGTACAGACCGCCTGACGCCAAGCACTGGGCTCGCTCGGCATCTTTTTGAAGTTGGTGTGGCTCTGCGTACTGCAATGATGTGCCACCACATCTATTCTCACTACTAAAACCTGCCCGAGTATTGTTTAACCCAGCAACTGCTCTCACCTGCCCAATCACTCCGCCAGCAACCATACATAGAATGTATATGAATTGGAACTAAAATCAGTACCCCCGTTCCTGGTTTTTCCCCGGATTCCTTGATTCCTTTAACCCTAAGAGCTAAATCTTAACTTGGGGTGCAATTGTGCAAACCGAGTCTAGATGGGAAAGAAATGAATGAAAAAGTTTATTGGCCAAGTATTCACATACAAGGAATTTGTCTTGGTGCTCTGCCTGCAAGTGACAACGTGACATACAGTGACAGTTAGGAATGACACATAAAACATTAAACATTAAAATTGTTTGCGTCCTACTTTCGTGCCATTCCAATAAACTTAAACTTAAGCCTTTATTTTTAGGTGTTAAGCTAAATATTGACACCAAGACATAGGGAACTCTTGTCCCTCCACGTCAAAACAATACTGTGTAGTCTTTTAATCCATTTTAGAGGGCGCGTCTCAAAAACACTTGTGTTAGAAGGAACTGCAGATTCTGGTTTACACCGAAGGTAGACACAAAATGCTGGAATAACTCAGCGGGTCAGGCAGCAGCTCCGGAGAAAAGGAATAGTTGACGTTTTGGGTCAGAACCAGGATGAATAATTTAAAAGTGAGATGCTTCCAAACAAAGTCACTGGATCAGGAAGGGCAGGCAAGAATGATGAATGTGTGTGGTGCGGGAGGGGAAGGGGAAAGCGAACAGTAGTTTAAAGTTGGTAGGGGGCCAGGAATGTATTGAGATAACTCAACAAAGTAACCCTGGGATGGCACATGTCTTGAAACTGGGTGGATATAGGTGATGTGGAAATGCTAGTAAATACTTCCAGCAGAGTTGGCAATTAATGCAACGGCAACTTAAGAAAGGAGAGGGGGGGGTGTACAATATACTTTAGAGAAAGTGTGGAAACAGGCCCTTCGGCCAAATGAGTGCACGCTGACCAGCGAATGTCCTTTGCACTAAACTATGCTACATTCTAGGGACCATTCACAATTTTACCGGCCAAATAACCTACAAACCTGCAAGTCTTTGGAGTGTGGGAAGAAACCGGAGCACTCGGAGAGAGCCCACACAGTCACAGGGAGAATATACAAACTCTGTACAAACAGCACCCATAGCCAGGATCGAACGTCTCGGGCACTGTGGGGAGCAACTCTACCGCTGCGTCACTGTGCACCCCTGAATACTTTACCCTTAGACTGTACAATCAGTCTTATATCTGTCATGGGTTTACCACAATCCCCTTTGGCTCCATTAACACGTGTACAAGATTGGTCACTAAATATAATGATGAATTTATCCTTGGCAGCTATCACCCAAAATGTCGACCTCCCCTGCTGCAGCTTGACCTGCTGAGTTCATCCAGTTTGTTTTTGGTCGGGATAACAGCATCTTCAGGTTCTTGTATCTCCATCACACTGCTTTTAACTTTGATCTGAGTACGTGAGATTTGGGAGATTAACATAATAAATGCATTTAATTTGATGGATAAAGGGAAATTGAGAAACGTGGAACTCTGCAGATGCTGGTCTACAAAATAAAGTGTTAAGAGTGATTCAGTGGTTTAGGCAGCATCGCTGAAGGGCATGGGTAGGTGACAGAAGAAATGTCCCGACCTATCCATGTCCTCCAGAGATGCTACCTGACCCGCTGAGTTACTCCAGCATGTGTTTGTTTAAAGGGGTATTGACGACTGCAGTGGACAATCTTAAAATTCACCGAAAGTACATTTAGTAAGGAATGAGAATACCCTTTCATTGTACAAAAGGGAGTGAAATCTGAAGCCCGCCTTCCCAAAAACACAAGGATTTAGAAAATGCACGCGTTCGGGCCCGAAGTTCAATTTTTAGGAGGGAGGGGGGGAGGGGGGTGCGCGATCAGACTGTGGAGGGTGGGGAAATTGTTTGCATGATCAGACTGTGGGGTGAGTGGAAGGAGTGTGGGGAGTTGTTTGCAGAATCAGACGGGTGGATGGAAGGGGTGTTTGCGCGACCAGACAGTGGGGGAGGATATTTTGTTGACGATGGGGAGGAAGAGGCGCAGAGTGTGTGCAGTTGGCGGGCGGGCCGGGCGAGGGCGGTGGTGAGGGAGGTCGCGGTGCGCTGCGTGTCGTACAGGCGGACGATTGTCGCTGCTTCTCGTCAGCAGGAAGTCGGAGAGGAACCACATTCGGACAACGGCGGCGGAGATGTTGGCGGGGTAAGGCGATGGCGGCGGGGCGGGGAGGGGATGGCGGCGAGTGAACGTGAACGGGTACTGAGCCCCGCGGCAGGCGGGCGGGCGGGGTGTAGTCGGGGCGCGGGCTGGCGGCCGGGCCTGAGAGAGAGGAGGGGGGAGGGGGAGAGCTGGGCCGCACGCGGCCTCCAGGCGCCTCGGCGCCGCTCCCGGACTAGGCCTCACGCTCGCAGTTACTAATCCTGCCCGCGCTCGGCCCCAAAACCCGCCAACTGATCATTCCTCGTCCCTTCTCCGCTCCAATCCCGCCCCCTCCCCACTTCTCAAATTTCACGTCTCACAGATTTCCCCATTTTCACGCCTTTACATATTCCCCCTCGTTTCTTCACCCATCCCGCCTGGCCCGTTACTCCCCCCCCGATCCGTCTCCTCTCTCCCCCCCCCCCCCCCGATCCATTTCCTCTCCCGCCCCGATCCGTTTCCTCTCTCCCCTCCCCCCCCACGATCCATTTTCTCCCCCCCCCCACCGCCGATCCGCTTCCTCTCCCCCCCCGCCCCGATCCGTTTCCTCTCCCCTCCCCCCCAATCCGTCCCCCCCCCCCCCCCGATCCGTTTTCTCCCCCCCACCGCCGATCCGTTTCCTCTTCCCCCCCCCCGATCCGTTTTCTTCCCCCCCGGACCCGTTTACTACCCGCCTCCCCCCATCCGTTTCTTCCCCCTCCCGACCCGTTTCTTCGCCCCCCGCCCCCCCCCTGTTTCCTTCCACCCCACCCCCACCCGTTTCCTTCCTCCCCACCCGTTTCCTTCCTCCCCACCCGTTTCCTCCCAACCCCACCCCACCTGTTTCCTCCCACCCCCACCCGTTTCCTCTCCCCCCCAACCCGTTTCCTCCCCCACCCGTTTCCTTCCTCCCCACCCCCACCCGTTTCCTCCCCCCCACCCCCACCCGTTTCCTCCCAACCCCACCCCCACCCGTTTCCTCCCACCCCCACCCGTTTCCTCTCCCCCCCAACCCGTTTCCTCCCCCACCCGTTTTCTTCCTCCCCACCCCCACCCGTTTCCTTCCTCCCCACCCGTTTCCTTCCTCCCCACCCGTTTCCTTCCTCCCCACCCGACCCGTTTCCTTCCCCCACCCCGTTTCCTTCCCCCCAACCCGTTTCCTCCCCCCCCACCCCCACCCGTTTCCTCCCAACCCCACCCCACCTGTTCCTCCACCCCACCGTTCCTCTCCCCCCCCCCCCCAACCCGTTTCCTCCCCCCCCCCCCCCCCCCGATCCGTTTTCTTCCCTCCCGGACCCGTTTACTACCCGCCTCCCCCCCCATCTGTTTCTTCCCCCTCCCGACCCGTTTCTTCGCCCCCCATCCCCCCTGTTTGCTCCCCCCCCACCCGTTTCCTTCCTCCCCACCCCCACCTGTTTCCTTCCTCCCCACCCGTTTCCTTCCTCCCCACCGACCCGTTTCCTCCCACCCCCACCCCGTTTCCTCCCACCCCCACCCCGTTTCCTCCCACCCCCACCCGTTTCCTTCCTCCCCACCCGACCCGTATCCTTCCTCTCCGACCCGTTTCCCCCACTCTCCGACCTGGTCCCCCCACCGCTCAACCCTATTTTACATTCACTCAGGGACGAAGAGCTGTGACTTAATGTCCTACCTGAAAGCTGAAACCTTTAATACTATGGTGAATTGTGAACCTCGATGGAGGGCTGGAGAAAATTCGGGAATTCCTGTCCAACATATTCTATTTGTTCATCATTTGATGTGTTGAAAATACAGAACTTTTATTCCAATGCGAAGGGTCCAAATTTTGCCCACCCTCGGCAGCCAGCCTGTCATTTGCCTTGTTAAAATAAGATAAAGATCTGGGCCATGTGCCAGACAGCTGAGCGAGATCAAACGGCAGAATGCCTTTGCATCTGCTCTCTCAACGTGTAACTCCTCTAAACCAACCGCTCAGGCTATGTTGAAACCTGAGGGCTGAGTTTGGATTGTAGACTAATCAATCTGTAAAATGTAATAATAATTGGCTAAATAACCATGGGGGAAGTTAAGAAATCTCATCACAAAGTTGACAGAATCCTGAATGTTGCCTTAATGTGGTGGTGCATTTTTGCTCTTTTCTATGATCTGGTTATTTCAAGCAAGAAAAGTGCTTTGGGAAATTTGCTAATGGTCTACATTGACAATTGTTGTTGCCTTGGACACTTCTGCAGTCATTGTGCTTATGCCGGGCTCAGGAGAACATGAGGAAGATGGTTGAGAAAAGGCCATTCATCCCCTTCAAAGTTTATTGCTCACTGCAATAATCCCCAGATATATTTTGGATATCCCACTATTCATATTTTCTACCAAGTAAATTGCTTCTAAAGAGTGTAGAGGCTAGTTATTTTTCCCCTGAAGAGATTAAGAGGCATCATGATTAAGATATATAAAATGAGGTGCATAGATTGGAAAAATAGCAGAAAACCTCTCCCTTAAACAGGTGAAGAAAATTAGAGGACTTAGATTTAGGAGAGAGGTGAATATCTGGAATGCACTGCCAGAGAGAGAGGGAGAGAAATAGAAGCAGAGTCCCTAACAGCATTTAAGAAGTATCTAGACAAGAACTTAAATTGCTTGGGCATAAAGGTTGACACCTGTGGATGCTGGAATTTTGAGCAAAACATAAGGTGGTGGAGGAACTCAGCGAGCCAGGCAACATCTGTAGAGGAAATAGTCAGACACGGTTTCAGGTCAAGACACTTCTTCAGGCTGATTGAGAATGGGGTTGAAAAGGGAGGTGGGACAAAGCCTGGCAGGTGATAGGTCGATATATGTGAGGGATCTCTTGATTGGTATGGTGAAGTGACAAAGGCTAGAGGTGAAAAGGAGATAAAGGGTGTCAGATAAAGAGAGAAGAGGAGTGAAATGTAAAGGCAGAGGGATCACCTGGTTGCAACCATTTTAACTCCCATTTTCATACCGATCTTTCTGTCCTTGGCGTCCTTCATTGCCAGACTGAGGCAACACGCAGACCGGAGGAACAGCACCTCGTATTCCACCTTGGGTAGCTTACAACCCAACGGTATGCACATTGAATTCTCCAATTTCAACTAATACCCCAATTAACATCCCTCTCTTTCCCATGCTCCCCACCCCAATGCGCCCCCATATCCTCGAACCCCCAGTTACCCTGCTCCGTTCCCCTCCTTTGTGCAGTCGTCTCCCATCCCTCAGTCCCTCATTTCCCTTTTATCCCCCCCCCTCTTTTCCCTTCCACCTATATCCCTCCCTCTCTGGCTTTACATTTCATTCCTCTTCTCATTTTATGCAAATTCTTTTGAAGGCTGATGGGTGTGGTCCTGGGCTGACCTTTGACGTTGTGATCCAAGTAATCTCTTGTCAGGGTTTAATCATTGAGAGTGCTTATTTGTGGGTTGGTTAACTGAGCCCTTTGTTTTAATTCATTTCCATTCCTGTCTCTTTTGTGGCGCGTGCTATCATTTTATTTGCATTTTTATTTTCGATTGTAACTTTTTTCTTCGTGCTTAGTGACAGTTTGATGTGCTCTGACCTGGAGCTGCAGCCGACAATGGATCAGACTGATTACTGTTCTGATGGAGGACTGCATGTTACACTGACCCTCCGACTGCTCATGCATGGCAAGGTATGTGACTGAGGAGCTGCAAAATGTATTCAGAATCCAAAGGCAACCTACAACCCATTTATACCTAGTCTTTGGGTGGCATTGCTGGACCACTCCACCTCATCACCGGATAGACACCTGAATTGGACACTGAATTTCACATCCATTCTTCATCCAAGCATTAGTGTGTAGATAACATGTTAACTTACTGGGTCAATAATGCATTAATTCAAGTCCCATTGTGTTAAACTTGATCAATAAAATTCTTATGTAATTATAACTATTCAAGCTATGCGATCATCATTGAAAATGTTTAAGAAGGAACTGCAGATGCTGGAAAATCGAAGGTAGACAAAAATGCTGGAGAAACTCAGCGGGTGAGGCAGCATCTATGGAGCGAAGGAAATAGGCAACGTTTCGGTTCGAGACCCTTCGGGTTTCGACCCGAAACGTTGCCTATTTCTTTCGCATCATTGAAAATGTACCTGGTTTAAGAAAACAAACTCACCATGCATTCCCTGTCTGGCCATAGCACCACACTAACTTGGTTGACTGTTAACTGATCTCTAAAGCAGCTTACTACCTGTTCAATTATAACAAACCATTATCAGTGATCAAAAAGGGCAACTATGGATGGACAATATACCTATCCCTTAATATTCATTGATATTCAATGTTGATAACCATGTAGCATCACAGGCGTGAGCTAGCACAACTAGAGTTGGGATCTGGATGCTTTCTCCATGTTGATAATTGCATTCTTCCTTTTTCCTCGCAGGAAGTTGGCAGCATCATTGGGAAGGTGAGTACCCAGCACACTTGCATTTTTCCCACGCGGGTTTGTTTCGTGTTCCCATGCACCACCACTGGTTGGGCTGTTTCAGCAATTTCACACTCTGTTTCACTTTTCAGAAAGGTGACACGATAAAGCGAATGCGCGAGGAGGTGAGTTATGGGGATCTTTTGTCATTCAATATTCACGCTGATCACTGATGCTAACTCAGTAGAATACAAGTCTGTTTATATCACTTGATAAATGTTCAATCTGGCTGCTAAATGGGTCCTGCAGTAGCATACCTGCATTAGCACACCATATCATGATGGAGTACATCCTCACAGTGGATGAGCGACTTCAACCAACTTGTTCTTTTGAAGGTGATGTTCTGAGCATGGTCATGGTTATCTGATTCAGCAATATGTGGACATGGCCCAGTAGCTCACACCTTAGTTCCTCGCTACCTGAATTAAACTCTTGAAACTTCAGGTTACAGACTGCTATCTAATTGATATATTTGGGGTGATTCTTTTAGAATAAATAATATTTGTGATACAAACTAAGGTTATCTGGGGTTCAATGATACCTACATAAATTTTGCGTGACTTGATGCATTTAGCTAGGTGGGTGTTTTGTGTTTCTTTTCTGTAGAGCAGCGCACGTATCAACGTGTCTGAGGGCTCATGCCCTGAACGGATCATCACAATTACTGGTTCGATGGAGGCAGTCTTCAAAGCATTCACAATGATCACAGGCAAACTTGAAGAGGTACGTGTTTGGAATGGTTTAGTACAAGAGCTTTTTAGACCGTGGGCTGAGGTGCTTTTTCGTTTAATTTCATGACCCAAATTACGTATCTACCTGTATTTATAACATATTGTATAAAAATATTATAGAAACCATACCTGAAACTTGTCAAGACCAAAACCTGCACATATTTTAAAAATATGAGAAAAACCTCCAATTTTCCGAGTCAAATTGTCCAATCAAAGCACGTTTGACATTGCATCGGACGCCAATTGACCAATCACGCACTTTGTTTCATGGTAGCTAGGCAGCGAGCACACTGGGATTATGGCTGCTTCCTAATTACATCAAAAAAAAATAGCAAGGTTTCAAAGGAATAAAGGTAATGTAACCTTGCTGATAATTTTGTTTTACAATTGATTTAGCGTTGTAAAATTATGATGTGAACTGTTAAATAAAAATGTAGAGCTAGAGTTAGGATTAGGGTCAGTCAATCGGTTGGGCTGTCGGTTGGCCCGTGGGTGCTGCGAGGGGGCTGTCAGCCCGCCGGTGGGTGCTGCGAGGGATCGGTCGGGCTGTCGGCCCGTGGGTGTTGCAGCGAGCGAGCGGGTGCACTGATGGAGCTGACAAAATTGGGCTGCTGAAGGTGGCCCGGGCGGCGCGGCGTCCAGGCCAGTGCTTTTCCCCCACCATCATAACCATGATGGTCCAGAAGGGCATGCTGGCCGAGGTGGACACGCTGAGTGGCCACACGTACGCAGCCCGCAACCGGTCCAAAGTGGCTCCAGCTCCAGCCGTGAGCAGCTCTGCAAGGGGGGGGGCGAGTTAGGGTTAGGGTCACGCATTTTCCTCTCAGTGGAAGTTGCCTTAATTAGCCTTCCCCCAGCCTGGCACTGCCCCAGTCCCACTATGATCGTGATCCCCCTCTGCCCACTGGCAGGCAGTGGGGTTCAGTAAACGGGCGAACGCACAGGATCTGCTCTGACCCATTAATTAGGCGGGTTCAGGAGCCGGTGAAACCCGGGACCTCTGCGGCAGTCTCACTCAACATACACACTGACAATTATATTCATTATCTATTTTTAAAAATATTATATAATTATATTTAACTCCAGTCATATTCACAAGTCACGCACACACACACACACACACACACACACACACACACACACACACACACACACACACACACACACACACACACACACACACACACACACACACACACATATATATGGTATGGTACACAAATGTGCTGGAGAAACTCAGCGGGTGCAGCAGCATCTATGGAGCGAAGGAAATAGGTAACGTTTCGGGCCGAAACCCTTCTTCAGACTGATAGGGGGTGGCGGGGAGAAGGAAGGAAAAAGGAGGAGGAGGAGCCCGAGGGCTGGGGGATGGGAGGAGACAGCTCGAGGGCTAAGGAAGGGGAGGAGACAGCAAGGGCTAACAAAATTGGGAGAATTCAATGTTCATGCCCTCCGGATGCAGGCTTCCCAAGCGGAATATGAGGTGCTGTTCCTCCAATTTCCAGTGTTGCTCACTCTGGCAATGGAGGAGACCCAGGACAGAGAGGTCGGATTGGGAATGGGAGGGGGAGTTGAAGTGCTGAGCCACCGGGAGGTCAGATAGGTTCTTGCGGACCGAGCGGAGGTGTTCGGCGAAACGATCGCCCAACCTCCGCTTAGTCTCACCGATGTAGATCAGCTGACATCTAGAGCAGCAGATGCAGTAGAAGAGGTTGGAGGAGATCCAGGTGAACCTCTGTCGCACCTGGAACGACTGCTTGGGTCCTTGAATGGAGTCGAGGGGGGAGGTAAAGGGACAGGTGTTGCATTTCTTGCGGTTGCAACGGAAAGTGCCCGGGGAGGGGGTCGTACAGGAGGGAAGGGAAGAATTGACAAGGGAGTTGCGGAGGGAGCGGTCTTTGCGGAAGGCAGACAATGGGGGAGATGGGAAGATGTGGCGAGTGGTGGGGTCACGTTGGAGGTGGCGAAAATGACGTAGGATTATTTGTTGTATGTGACGGCTGGTGGGGTGAAAGGTGAGGACTAGGGGGACTCTGCCCTTGTTGCGAGTGCGGGGATGGGGAGAGAGAGCAGTGTTGCGGGGTATGGAAGAGACCCTGGTGCAAGCCTCATCTATGGTGGAGGAGGGGAATCCCCGTTCCCTGAAGAATGAGGACATTTCAGATGCCCTGGTGTGGAACGCATCATCCTGGGAGCAGATGTGGCGTAGGCGGAGGAATTGGGAGTAGGGGATGGAGTCCTTACAGGAGGAAGGGTGGGAAGAAGTGTAAATGGTATATGGTATAATAATATATGGTTTAAATAGACTGCAGCATGGAATTGGACTCCCCACAGAGTAATATGAGCATTGAGCACTAGATGGCGCTTACTTTTTCGATCTAATTTTCTAATTAGCTTAATTAATTAGTGTGCAACTTTTGACACTGAGTTATGAATTCCTTCTCAATTATATTTTATCTAAATCTGTGCCAAATTTCAAGTAGTGCAGTTTGTTTTTCATTAAACTGAAACCAAGTTGGAAAATCAAGCCTGCCAAACCCTCACATAGCAAGTCTCAAATTGATCTAGCAGTAGGATTTGCTGCTTCCATGGCAGATCCATCAGTAATGGCAGAGGTACCCCTTAGTGACATTTAACTAGAGTTCAATGAAGTGGTGAGCTATTAAAGATATGTTTATGAAATCCTAGCACATCTACCCTAGGGAAACAGCATATGCTGATCGTATCCTATCCCCATTATCCCTCAATTCAACCGTAACATCAAGTGTCTCAGATTTAAAGGTCTCATCTTTTGTGTTTTGTGTCCCTCTTCAGATTCCTGCCTTTCTATTCCTTTGCCTGTATTCTCTGGAATTGTCTCTCTAAACTTTAAATTTCCTATTCTTCTCCCAAGCATTCTTAAATGATTGATTGATCTTTTGATAACGATTTGAAATAATTTGGATTTGGTTACGTTTGTTTCTGTGAAATTTTATTATGAATGTATATTAATATATGTATAGTATAAGCTGTTCTCCCTTCCATCCACCTCCCTACTCCTTTTCCCCTTTTCAGCGGCTTAGATCTATTGTTATTGACATTAGACTAATGGTCCTGTATTTTCTTTGTTCCAGGACCTCAGTACATCAAGCCTGAGTGACACCACAAGGAGCAAGCCCCCTGTTACACTGCGCTTGGTAATCCCTGCCAGTCAGTGTGGTTCGCTGATAGGCAAAGGAGGGTCAAAAATCAAGGAGATTAGAGAGGTAAATTGTTTTGGCTGTAAGAAACATAGCAGTCTGGATCATATTGTGAGTAATTCTGGATCCAATTGTGGGCACTTGCAACATTGTGAATTCAATACAACTATAGCAGTACTAATGCATCTTAATAATAATAATAATAAATTTTATTTAATGGGCGCCTTTCAAACATCTCAAGGACACCTTACATAGTATATCGGAATAACATATAATCGGAATATAACAATAAAGACATCACAGAGACACAAATTAAAAACAGGATTCAATCCAAAAACAGAAAATCAAAAACACAGTGTGAAGAGGGAGCAGCGGCAACCAAAGCGCGCCAGCGTTCACTCTCCCTTCACGGCAGCCATCTTGGACACAGACCTACAAGACTACGAATAGACAAAAAAATCATCCCCCCACAGTGGGTAGCACTGTGGAGGAAGGCACAATGTCCAGTCCCCACCCCATGTTCACCCCAAAGTCAGGCCTATTGGGGCCACCGCAGTTGCCTCTACGGAGGCCCGATGTCTATGGCCGTTCTCACCGGGTGGTCTTGCCCCGGCGTCGGGAGAGTCCTTTCGGCGGCTGGGCCACTTGGAACGGCCGCTTCCCGGTTGGAGCCCGCGGCTTCCAAAGCCGACAAGGCCGCGCCGGTTTGGAGCTCCCAGGCTCCCGATGTTGAAATCGGCGCCGCCTCTCCGCTCCGCAGACCCGCAGCCCGGAGTTGTTGCTCTCGGCGGTCCAGCTCAACACTGCCGCCACCGAGGCCAAGCTGCTGGGCGGTGCCCGCCAGGAAACGGCGCTCCAAGCCCGCTGGTAGGCCACGAGGACGGGTCAGCGGGCAGCCCGGAGAAAAAGCTGCCTCACCGACCAGGTAGGGACCTAGAAATAAAGTTGAGACCTACCCCCCACATTAAAAAGTCCATATCCCCTACAAACGAAAAACAGGACTCACTAAAAACTGTGTTTAATTACATGTTACTAATGCAAGACCACACACAATGGGAATCAAATTGACCCACTTTGGTAAAATTGGTCATCACATATACAAGCTACCTGTGAGTTGGTGAGGTTGGTGTTTTGTACCGGATGATGCCTGTTCCTTGCGCATCAGGGTAAAAATTGGGAGCTCGCCACATTATTAAATTATGGTTCAAAGCAAGGCATCGAGTATTTGAGATGTTTTATTACTGCTGCTTGTCTTTAATGGGAAAAAAAAGGCCAAGTTTAGTTTAGAGATACAGCATGGAAACATGCCCTTCGGCTCACTGAGTCCATTGGTCGCCCGTTCACAGTAGTTCTATGTTGTCCTACTTTTTCTTCCACTCCCTACACACTGGGGGCAATTTACAATATGGGAGGAAACTGGAACACCTGGCGGAAACCTACGTGATCACAGTGAGAATCTGCAAACTCCACACAGATAGTACCCGAGGTCAGGATTAAACCAAGTCTGATGCACTGTGAGGCAGCAGCTCTACTGTGCCGTCCGGTGTAATGGAATACATCTGACCAATATAATAAGAGATGTAAATGGAGGAGTTTGTTTTTTTCAGTTGCCAGAGACCACATGGAATACTTTTTTTAATGTAACATAATCTGGCGAACAATGATTGATCAGCAGTAACTTTGATAGGAGGATGAATTATTAGATTCAGCTTTTACATGGAGTCACTGCAAGGACAATGTTGAATGGTCTTATCCTGTAAGATTCAATCATTGCGATTCTGGGAAGGTTTGATATGGATCATAAAATAAAAAACAATACAGGAGATATTCAGTTAGTCAAGCAGCTTCTGTGGAGAAACTAGTTAATGTTTCAAGAGCTTTTGTCATAAAATATTAACCTATTCATAGATACTACCTGATGTATTGAACGTATACAGCATTCAGATTTTATTTCAAATTTCCAGTCTTTGCTTTATAATTTAAGACCATCAGTGGAAATGAGGGTTTAACCTCACAATCCAAATGGAGAAATTTATTAAAGCAAGTTTTCCTGAAGCCAGCAAGCTCTGGTCCAAGTTTTTCTCCCAGCAGGATGTTGTACATGACAGGGCTTGACTAACGCAGTTTAAAGCAACAGAAGCAGAAATACTGTCTTTGCCTTTGCAGACTACAGGAGCTCAGGTTCAGGTAGCCGGGGACCTGCTGCCAAACTCGACCGAGCGTGCAGTCACCATCTCTGGAACTCAGGATGCCATCATCCACTGCATCAGGCAAATTTGTGCAGTAATTCTGGAGGTGAGAAGTGTGAATTGTGAGGGTCCAGTGATGGACTTAGTTTTGAACTATCTGGTAAATGATTAACAGAAAACAGGAAAACAGAACAGTCATCAGTAATGGCAACTCAGGACTCCCTAGGATTACTTGGGGAACTTTGAAATTCTGGAGCAGTATGCCTAGCATTTGTGGATGATACCATGTTTGTGGTAAAGAAGCACTGAAGGAAATGATATATAGTTCCATGTCTACTGCTCAATCTTAGGAATGTTTGATGCGACAGTGTGGAAAGAATACATTCCTCTTTCTAACCTGTGCTACGAATTTGATGCCGGCACAGAACACTTTCCGGTCCAGATGCCTATTTCCCAGCAGTAACATCCTTGACATTGATGAGATCAGGATTTGAAATTGTCTGGGGTGCTCTGTGTTCTTGGGCAGCAGAAAGGGATTAGAGTATAGTACAGATTTCAGCCCCTGAGTAGGGAGTGAAATTTCTGTGATTGGAGATTATAGAAGCACAGTATCTGGTGTTTAGTGGAATTGAGGAATTTTCTGGAAAACCAAGTTTGAAAATACGAGAGGATAATAACTGAAGCTGGTTGGAATTTAAATGGCGGGCCACTGTATTTAACTCCAAAGCTGATGAAAGAGCATCAAACACAAAAAATTTTAGAGCAGATTTTGAAATAATTTTGGTGAGAATTGAACTGAGGCACGAGTAAGGTTAGGATGCAATGAGAATAAAAGGAGGCACTAAAGTGCGCTGTTCTACATTCAGTGGAGATAGAGGGAGACAAGCCTTGCTGACCTTCCCCCCCTTTTCCCTCCATCAGATGCCTGGCTGCAAAGTAATTGTGGAGGGAGTCATGCTCAAATCATACAATGTAACAACTGGTGCGGCGATGCAGTTCACCAATTCCCCTCCCTTTTTGCTACTGGTCATGTGTGTTCCAGAATATTGTGGATGCTAAGACATTCAAGAAAACGGATAGCTTTTTCGATACTAAGATAGTTGATAATATGGGGATTAAACAGAAAAGTGACGTTAAATCATAAAGGCATTATGGCGTACTTCTATTTCTAATGTTCTAATGGTAATACTCCATTATGTTTCTTTTCCTGTGTAGTCTCCACCAAAAGGGGCCACCATTCCTTACCGTCCCACCCTTGGACCTGGACCAGTGGTGTTCTCTGGTGGACAGGTAAGCATGATTGAATGTGAGCCATTTGTACATTCTTAAGTTAACGTCAAAAGAATAGGCAAAAAGAATTTCACTACACCTAGGTGTATGTGACAATAAATACAACCTTTGAACCTTAAATGTCACGTGTTTCTTGTCAAAGAGCATGTGAGCTGTTCAACACAGTAACCCTTTGGGAATTTAGCCCTTCGTTTTGAATGTCCAGTCATTGCTCCAGGGGGGCTTTGCAGCCTTGGTGGTTCTCTTGGAGAATGCCCCAGTGTGGTAGGGGATGATAGTGCGTCTGAAATGACATGAGGTATATCAGGGCTCGAAATTAGTGGTTGCCCGGGTGCCAATGACCACCCAAAGTGCCGCTGGGCAACCTAATCGGCGAGTCATTTTGCCCGGCTTGGCACGCAGATACTGGTTTATACCGAAGATAGACACAAAAAACTGGAGTGATTCAGCGGGTCGGGCAGTATCTCTGGAGAAAAGGAACATGACGTTTTGTGTCGGCGACGGCTGTAATGCGCGGGAAAGATGCTAAGTGTGGTGTGACGGACGGTCGGAGCGAATGACGGGCCCCGGACACAGCGGCGGCGGCTCCATCTCCTCCCGCACCCCGCCCGGCCTGATAACGGACGCTGCCTGCCACTCCGCCAACGGCGCTTTCAAAACAAACCCGCACGCCGAGGCCGGGAGGAGGGAGGGAGAGCAGGAGACCCCCCTTGCTGTTGGGTGGCGAGGAGATCCCAACTGCCTCCCCCTTTGTCTCTCCCCCCTCTGTCTCCCCCCTCTGTCTCTCTCCCCCCATGTCTCTCCCTCCCCTCTGTCTCCCCCCCCCCTCTGTCTCTCTGCCCCCTCTGTCTCTCTCCCCCCTCTGTCTCTCTCCCCCCCTCTGTCTCTCCCCCCCCCCCTGTCTCTCCCCCCCCCCTCTGTCTCTCTCCCCCCCTCTGTCTCTCTCCCCCCTCTGTCTCTCTCCCCCCTCTGTCTCTCTCCCCCCTCTGTCTCTCCCCCCCTCTGTCTCTCTCCCCCCTCTGTCTCTCTCCCCCCCCTCTGTCTCTCCCCCCCCTCTGTCTCTCTCCCCCCTCTGTCTCTCTCCCCCCCCTTCTGTCTCTCCCCCCCCCCTTCTGTCTCTCCCCCCCTTCTGTCTCTCCCCCCCCCTTCTGTCTCTCCCCCCTGTCTCTCTCCCCCTCCCTCTCTCTCCCCCCTCTGTCTCTCTCCCCCCCTCTGTCTCTCCCCCCCCCCCCCTCTGTCTCTCTCCCCCCCTCTGTCTCTCTCTCCCCCCTCTGTCTCTCTCTCCCCCCTCTGTCTCTCCCCTCCCCCCCCCCCTCTGTCTCCCCCCCCCCCCTCTGTCTCTCCCCCCCCCTCTGTCTCTCTCCCCCCCTCTGTCTCTCTCCCCCCTCTGTCTCTCTCCCCCCTCTGTCTCTCCCCTCTATCCCCCTCTGTCTCTCTCCCCCTCTGTCTCTCTCCCCCCCTCCGTCTCTCTCCACCCCCCCTCCGTCTCTCTCCCCCCCCCCGCCTCCGTCTCTCTCCCCCCCCCCTCCGTCTCTCTCCCCCCCCCTCCGACTCTCCCCCCCCTCCGTCTCTCTCCCCCCCCTCCGACTCTCTCCCCCCTCTGACTCTCTCCCCCCCTCTGCTTCTCTCCCCCCCCCCTCTGTCTCTCCCCCCTCTGTCTCTTCCCCCCACCCCCTCTGTCTCTCCCACCCCCCTCTGCCCTGTCTCTCTTTCCCCCTCCGTCCCTCTCCCCCTCCCTCTCTCTCCCCCCCCCCTTTATCCAGGGACCCCTCCTCTCAATCCCACACTGATCCCCATTCCTGCCTCTATTCAGTCCTCTTACCCCCCCCCCCCCTCGCATCTATTCATCCTGCACCGATCTCCCTATCCACCTCACATTGATTCTCCTGCCACCCCCATCCATCCTGCACTGCTCCCCCATTCATCCTGCACTGCTCCGACCCATCCATCCTGTACTGATTCCCCCCATTCATCCCGTACTGACCCCCCTCCGTTTATCCTGCACTGATCCCCCATCCATCCTGTAGTGAGCCACCCATTCATCCTGCACAGACCCTCCAATCCACATTGTACTGACCTCCCCCAGTCATCCTGTACTGATCCCCCCCATTCAAGAAGAATGGGAGAATCAGTCTGAAGAAGGGTCTCGACCCGAAACGTTGCCTATTGCCTTCGCTCCATACATGCTGCCTCACCCGCTGAGTTTCTCCAGCATTTTTGTCTACACCATTCACCCTATGCTGATCCCCCCCCCCCCCAACCACCCTGCACTCATTCCCCCCATCCATCCTGCACAGATCCCCCCCCCCCCGTCCAACCTGTACTGAACCCCCCATTCAACCCCATTGACATCCCCCCCGCGCTCTCCCCTCACAATTCTATCGACTTCAACATGCACTAATTCCCCAGCCTCAATCCATCCATTCCGCACCGAATGCCTTCTCAAACCCCCCCCCAAATGTGTTTTAATTCCCAATGTTATTTGTTTTTAATCCATAAAGATGGATTAATAAAATTGTGAACACGTGAAACATTAAAACCGCAGTGTTCGATTGTCACTGCTACCATTGACACGTTATTACAGAATTTTACTGGCAAATCAATGCTTTTAATATGGAGTATCGGTACAGTAGTTAATGAAAACATTCACAACTATACGTTGGATTTATCCAGATTTTACTTTTACAGTCAGTCATATACATCACAAATTTGGTCAGGAGATATTTCAGTTAAAATTTTAACTTTAATTCTGAAGTGGGAATAATGGAAACAGCGTTTATCAATAACTTTTTTGAAATCTGGTGCGTACAAACTGGGTATCTTCATTGCTGTTCATAACACATACATCTAATCTGAATGTCCGGTAATGTGGCGTTTTGACACCTTTAAACATATTACCAAAAGAACATTTGCTGCAGTTATGTCCTTTGACCATCTCTTGTCAGTTAACGTGATGTTTAACCTGTCAGATGGGTATAGTCGGTTTTAACAGCTATTATCATAAAATGGCAATTTTGATATTTCCTTGCAACCTGTAAATTTTGTTGTGGATAAATTATGTGGGAAGCGAGAGTGTTTCTGTACCAATAGCAATAACGACCCATGCTACACAGAGACCATGCTTGTATCAATCTGTAGTGTGCATGGTTAAGCATATATGTTACCATGGTCCAGGATTTATTGACACAGGTTGATCATACGCTGAATAATCCAACCACATTTTTGTTTGGAAGTGGAAAGAAATAATAGAAATTGCATTAATTGCAACGTGTAAAAAGAGTTGAGATACTGGATTATAATTTTGCTGCATGTCAATGTGGTATATATCATGTCTTGATTGGTGAATATGTTTAGTTTGTGACCTTATTTGAAGCAGAAATAACATGTGAATGCTTCATTGAGCATAATTCCGACTGGTAACTATGCACTTCGTACGAGCACATTATCGCACGCATCATGCAAGCCATCTTAAATGACCACCTAAACTGTCATTTGGCAACCTAAAAAGCTGCCTAAGTTGCCTGGCTGGCAACAGGGAAAAAAGGTTAAGTGAAAGCCCTGTATATACATCACAACTACAGGCTATTGGGGCATTTTGGGGCATTGTGGTAGAGCACAAACTTCAATTTTCAATTTATTAGAATTCTTATTAGGAATTTGGAATTTATTAGGAATTCGGAACTTATTAGGAATTCACTTAGAACCAAAGTCAAGTGATTTGCAGTCAGGCTTGGTTGCAGCCTGACATATTTATTTTCTCCACATACCACCATCTCAATTGCAGGCCCTTCACCAAGGAAGAAATATCATGCTAACATCCCTCTGTTATTTTATTCTCTTAAGGAAAAGGTACCACCTTATTCCCAGCAATTTGTATGTATATATGAATGGAAATATGTATGGTTATGAATGTTCTTGGGATTTATCATGTTTCAGAGTAACACTGCCCAACACTCTTCCCTCTGGATTAAGCCAGCTTTTGAGTCCTTTATATTTTTAGTTGGTATGGAGAATGGAAATTTTACTAGAAATACATGCTTCAGTCACATTGTATGGTACTGCTAATGAATTTTCTATTGATGTAGCCCTCTCTGGACTTTTGACATGGTTTATATGAACACAAATACGAGGTGGAGAAGTAGGATAAATTAGAATGAATGATCAATTTAGTTAATGGGATTTGTGGCAGCTGCTGCTGTTTCTATTCTGAATTAATGTTCGATCCTCTATAAATATAAAGCTATCTGCCAGGTCTTGTGTTTTTGCTGTCCTATCGTGTAGTGTTTGATACTGGATCGCCATTTTAAGGCTCTGACCTAATTCTCCTTGAAAAACCAAAAATCTGTAGTGTGTCCCACAATATTTTATTATTCTTTCCAATTCTTCAATCCCCTAGGTTTAACATGGTGCTAGTTCTCCTAACCTGAATCCTAAGGAAACTTGCTACTAGTGATTTCTATTTTACCGTTGACGACTTACACTAATGTTGGGAACTGAAGGAAAACCTTTCTTCTTGTCAATGCAATCAAACCACATTATAATCAACTATTATATTAATTACACAGCGGCATTTGGGTGCTGCACAGAGATTTTCGTATTGTGAATAAAGAACTGCCAAGGTTCAGGATAACTCAAAGCCTTGTGTAGCACATTAAATGAATTAAGCAATAAAGTGTAGTCACTGTTTATTGTAGGAGAATATTCCCAGCCTTTGAAGTTGTGCCAAGGGCTTATACCCAACTGAGGGAGCAAACATTTCATCCAAAAAAATTCCTCTGGAATGTCAGCCTGGTATTTTGTTTTATCACTAAAGTGGGATTTGAACCCAGTATATTTGACTGGGGTAACAGTGCTGCCACTGCGTCATTGCTGATTTGCTGTCCCATAGCTTTCATCCCTGAAAAATCCTCCTTTGAAGAACCAGAATCAGCTGTGGCTCAGAGTTAAAGTTAAAAGCTTTTAGAGATTTGGTTTAGAAGTCTAGTGCTTCCTAAATAGAAAGTGGGGCCAGAAATATTTGCAACATTGAGCTCTTGAAGGGTAAATTAAGCAATGCTATGAGCCAAGAGAAAAAATGATAGCTGTATATATGGTTGTCTGGCAGGGATAGACACGAGGAGCCAAACTGCTACCATGCTGTACCTTAACTTTCTGTAGTGCTATCGTATGGCAAGAGACTTTGTTCTTGTTGGTAGCGCTGTTAGCAAGATGTATCTTTAAACATTGTCTTATGCTTTAAATTTTCTTTCAGGCGTACACCGTCCAAGGACAGTTTGCAGTCCCTCATCCAGATGTAAGTGAAATTCAAATAATTGTAGCTTGTAAACAAAAACACTGCTTTAAAAAGTTATTTGGTATTGGGAATTAAGCCCTGGCAGCTTGGAAATGGCTGCTTTCATGTTGAATCAGTGCGTAGAAGATTGGGGGGCGGGAGCCTTTGATCAACTCCGACTCCCCACATGTTAGATTTTTTTGCATTGGTGGTCCACAACCAGCCTCCCCTGGAAGAGGACAATGTTCTTGATCTAGTTGGTGACTGCGGTTGCCTACAATGCTTTTTAAGCCATGCTTAAGTGGGAAACTTGTGCTGTGCCTGCTAATACTTTCCATCTCAACCGAACTCAGGGAATGGCCAGGGTAGAATTTAAAAGAACTGTCTTGTTGACTATTGTCATCTCAGCATGAGTCTCTACACAGACAATCCTGTTGTGTTTCTTGCTCCTGAATTGTTATGTTTGGGAGTGTGTGCTTCAGGACAGGGCAGTGATCTTCAATCAACCTGAACTTGCAATTAGCCATCGCAAGAGTTTCTGCCAGAAAGATTTGACAAACTTTGAGGTGGGAGCTATCTGAAATTTGCACCATGCCACCCCAATTAAGTAGTAAATAGCTCGAGCTCAAACTGCTACTTGCATCTTGTGAAAAATCCCAGCTTTTTCTCCAGCATGGCTCAGCCAGCTAACAGACTTTGTCAGGAGCTGTTTGCAATGCAAGAAGGGATGGGTGGTGCAATGAAATGTACATTACACAATGTAGGCTGTGGACTAAGAATTGTCAGATGATTCCTGGGAATGGTGAGAGAGGGGGTAAATAGAGTGTTTCTCTAATGAGGAAAGGGAGAGTTTAGAAAATTGAGAGATGGGCTCATCTGACAAATCGGTTATTAATTTATTGTATTTCTTTTGATTATTATATATTTATCCGTGTATTGCCTTTATGGTTAAGCTGCTCCAAGTACGAATTTAATTGTCCCGTTGTTGGTACATAAGATAATTAAACACTTGACTCTTTCACAAGTATATTGTTCCCTGTGAGGGAGTCTAGATCTATGAACTTTAGTCCAGATGCTGTATCATCTGGGTCCTGAGAAGCCACTGGTGTTCTCTCACCTCTGGTGCTGCCCACTTTCTGTTGTGAGGGCAGATGCCAAGTTGATATTGGAAAGGCATCAGAATTTTAAGAGTGAGTCCTGAGGTCAGGAGCGACAAGCACTGTCCATTGCGATTGCTGAACTTTTGTTGATAACTTTTTCATTCTGTTTTGTAGTTGTCGAAGCTTCACCAGTTGGCTGCTCAGCACGCTTCCTACAATGCAGTGAACCAGTCCTCCTCATCATACTCTGGTATGTGCCAACACAATTGAAGAAAGAGGTAGCAACTGTTCTGTCAGTTAATTACACGGTGAAGCTACATCTAATCTGACAGTCCTTATTCTTGAACAATCACTGCTCAGCAGAACTCTGGATTTTTGTTTGTGAACTCTCCCTTAATGTCCATAAATCAATTGATCTGAGTTGTTCCATCAGTGACTAAGCTTCCACTGCCCTCATCCACTTTAAAGAATGAAGCTGCCCTGTTCGGTAGTAAAGAATACTAAGAATGAAGCGGCTCAGTTTATACATAATACCACCAATGTGTCATTGTTAAAGAATATATAGCTGTCTGGTTTGGATGAGGTCAGGGGTCATATAGAATTAAGTACAAGCAGATGATGAAGCTGTGAAGAAATATGAAAGCACATGTGAAGAGATGAAAAACAGCATCTGGTTAGGAGTCAGTAACCTTTAAGTTTCCAATGGATTGCTTAATTTACCTTTAATGCTACAAAGAAAATTGGCAAATCTTTCCACTGGCCATTAAGTGGCATTGCATAAGTTTCATGATGCTGATCATTAAAAAAAAAAGCCTCTTGTGCTAATTTTTCCTTTATCTGCAGGATTGGACAACAGTGGTCAGACTACATCTCAGGAGCTCCTGATTCCAAATGATGTAAGTAGTGTTTGTTAGAGTTGGGTGTTTCCTGTGCTTGTGCGTATTCCTCTTAGGTTAGTCATGGAAAACAGACATCTAATGTGTACATTCACATTTAAGTTTGAGTAAGTGCTCACCCTAAGCTTGTACACCTGCTATTCTGGGACTAACATTCCCTTAGCTGCACTCTGGATCTAAAGTTTGATTTGCTAGCTTAAAATGCATACCTGTTAACTCAGTGATAGCACTGCATTAATGGAGAGATGGATTTGAGGTGAACGGGGTCAACTAAAAATATTTATCGAAATATGCCAAGGGACTCTGGATCAGTGTAAAGTAAAATGAAAACAGCGGTGAGGGATTTGGACCCAGGCAGGGTATTGTTTTTGCATTCACCACCCTGGTGCTTTTCACAACTTTGGGATGTCCGAGGCAGTTTAGTACATTTTGCTGGGTAATATTAGAACTGTGGTAGCTAAGTTGCATCTAGCCAGTTTCACAACTGGCAATGTGATAATTAGATGCCCTTTAACATTATTTGAAGGATAAATATTTGCTTGGGTACAAGGGATGAGCTTTGCTCTTTAAGTATTGCAAATCTACCCAAGTCCAGGTGAATCATCAGTTTAGTGTCTTATCCAGAAAAGGAATTGCCCCGGTGTTGCATTAACATGTCAGTCTAGTTTGTATCCATTTGCCTGGGGCTTGAACACCTCCTGACTCGGATGTGAGGATATGGTTGCAGCTTTAGAACAAATGTGGTGGAGAGAATGGCCCGAGAACTCAACCTGCCTTCCTCGTGTTGCTATTCTGGCCATCCCTAACACTCATCCAGTAGCGAAGTAAAACGTTCGCAAGACCAAAAAAACGGAGCAGAATGGTGGAGCTAGGAGAGTTGATGGCACTGCAGTGTGAACAAGTTGATAAATCACCTTGTTTCCCAAAAGTGCAATTTTAGCGACCAGGGCTAGAGAAAGAAAGAAATACACTATTTGGACCAGAGTGGCACCTACTTGTTGATTTATGTTTTCACATTAATTTAACTTTTTCTATAATTACCTCTCTCCCATTTTCTCACCTCTGCTGCTGACTGCTGGCACTAGTTAGGGAATGAGTTTGGTGGCTGCTTACTCATGCTGCCCGCTGTGTCTTCTGGGCACTTCAAGTGTGGGTGGCAGTGGGGAAGATAAAGCTTACTGTGGGACCCCGTCTGGACAAATCCCACATGTAAAGAGATGGCACCAGAGGTCAGGATTAAACCTGAGTGAGACAGCAGCCCTACCAGTTGCACAGATGCACCAATAAGTAAACTGCCCTCAATCTGGGCAGTTATCCCCCCCCCCCCCATCATGAATGGCGGTGATTATATACATTATTGGTGCATGGGAAGTTGCAACTCACAATATTAATAGCATGTCTTTACAGGTGAAATGAGTAGTTCACATTATAACCAGAGTAACCAAATTTAGAATAAATTTGATTAGAGGCACTCCCTACCATGATGACAACATCACAGCATATCGGGAGAAAGCAATATTAAATATCTGTGACCTGTTTGGACAGAAGTTGTATGTGATGTGCCTAGCCACATTCATATGAATCTGAGACTGATGCTGCCATTTTTGATTTGTTGCTCTGTTCCTGTTGAAGGATAGTGGATAGTTACTGAGCTGCAATTCCTGGCATGTGCTTAATGTGAAGCAGGGTCACAGCCCTTGCGGAGACTATGCTTATAAATAGTCAATCAGCAGTACCACACAATACTCTCTTCAAAACCCCGGAGTGTCAAGTGACAAAGGAAGAAAGGAATGCTGTCCAGACAACACACGACATGTGTCTTTTGAAATTCAGAACAAGAATGAAGAGATATTTAGTTTCACTAAACAGATGCCAGGCCAAAGCTGGAGGGACACTACTGCTGGAGGTCAGAGTACATTCTGTAGGGTATACCGAGTATTTCAGAATCTATAATTTTGAAATAACATCAGGAACATTCACACTATTATGTAAGTTTATTGGCCAAGTATTCACATACAAGGAATTTGCCTTGGTGCTCCGCCCACAAGTAACACCATGACATACAGTGACAGTTACGAATGACTCAGAAAACACTAAACATTAATAATAATAATAAAACATTAATGATAAAACACCATTGATCAAGCATGTGAACCAACAAAATACCAGATCAAAAGGAGTCTACAGATTTTTGGCTGAGTAGAGCAACTACTCTGGATAAAAACTGTTTTTATGTCTGGCTGCGGAAGCTTTGACAGTCCGGAGTCGTCTTTCAGAGGGAAGTGATTCAAAGAGTTTGTGGCCAGGGTGAGAGGGGTCAGAGATGATCTTGCCTGCTCGCTTCCTGGCCCTTGCAGTGTACAGTTCATCAATGGAGGGAAGGTTGCAGCCAATAACCTTCTCTGCTGATCGGACGATTCGCTGCAGCCTCCAGGTGTCGTGCTTGGTGGCTGAGCCAAACCAGACCATGATGGAGAAGGTGCGAGCAGACTCTACGATGGCCGTGTAGAACTTGTATTATGAACTTGTATTCACACCAAGCCTTTCAAACCTTTGCGGTCTCGTGTCTCTTGAGAAGCTTTGCAGGTTGAATCTGAAACGGATGGTCGTGTATTGTAGGAGCTTCACTGTAATCGCTAATGCAGTAGTTCGCTGGTGGTTTGTAAATTAATCTACAAACTTTTATGGCAGAATAGAGGGAGCCATGTTTCATCGGGTAATAAAAAGATTTGCATAAATGTGTGTGGTGATACCTGCAGTTAGAAATTGATGCTTTCTTCGATGAGCACATCGATAGCACAATTTCTACCTGTGGATGTTTCCTCGTTTTAATAAGGGCAGTAAGGATGGTAGTAGTTGCCTGATCCTCTTACTAACTTCTGTTCTGTTTTTTTTTTCTGTCATCAGTTAATTGGCTGCATCATTGGGAGACAGGGCAGTAAAATAAATGAAATCCGGCAGATGTCAGGTGCTCAAATCAAGATCGACAATCAGGTTGACGGTTCGACCGAGAGACTCGTTACAATCACAGGGGGTGCCCTGAACATCAACTTGGCACAGTACCTCATAAATGCATGGTAAGGAAACCTGGTGGCCTACCCCAGTACGGTAATGGAGGAGGCAATATAGCATATAGTTAAGAGGGACAGGCGGCCTGCTGGCATTGGGTACAAGCTTGGTGCTGGGTGACGGTGAGCTTTTCCAGAGTAAAGGGCACAGTAGATGAAATTGAGCCAACTCACATAAACACCCAATAAATTAACACTGACCGGGGTATGGAATGGGAAGGGGGATGTGGGCTCTGGAGAATTTAGTTTCTTTCAACATGTGCTCTGTCATGTTGAGCTTGCCCAGGGTCCCTTTGTGCTGTCCTTTTCCCTGGAGTCTGCAGGGGGCATTCTACCATCAACCATCAGGAGGGTGATCTGAAATTGAATTCCTCTTCTGTGCTCCTTCCCTTTCCCTCTGTCCGCTGGAGGCAGAGGCCTCTGATCACTGCCTTCTTGCAAGGATCATTGTTGGACTGAATGCTGGCACGATTGTCCTTCCTCATATTGATAACAGTCATAGATGCAGCATGGAAATGGGCCCTTTGGCCCACAAAGTCCATGCCAACCATCAACCACCCATTTACATAAATCCTATATTAATCCTATTTTTTTTATTCTCCCCACATTCCCATCAACTCCTTCCTCCCCCCGCCTTCTCCCCCTCCCCACCCACCCCACCTAGATTCTACCACTTACCTACACACTAGAGGCAATTTACAGTGGCCAATTAATCTACCAACCTGCGCGTCTTTGGGACTGGGAGGAATCCGGATCTCCTGGGGGAAACCCACGCAGTCACTGGGTGGACGTTCATACACCAGACAGACAGCATCCGAGGTCAGGATTGAACCAGTGTCTCTGGAGCTGTGAGGCAGTGGCTCTACCACCTGCGACACTGTGCCACCACTTTGGGGTGTTTGGGATATGCTTTGGCTCTGTGGTTCCTTGTTTTCTCCCCTCCTTGTACGGTTTCACAAATACTGTTTACCCTTTAGTAACCCACCTAAGTGATAGCATTCATGGCAAGTGTCAAAAGGATTATTGATGTCATGCAATGTATAGAGGTGCAGTTCAAGTGTGAGACACAAGCTTAAAGTTCCCAGTCAAAGGCTAAAACTCTTAAAGTTTTCCAAAACCTAAACCTCTTTGTCTTCTCACCCTCAACATTGGCAGGTGTATTGGATGGTGTTGGTTCAATTAGCTAAGAGCAAAGATCAAACTTGAGACTTTGTTGGTTGGTGATGCTGGGGTTTGTCTACTCCCTGAAGTGTAGTTGAAGCTGTGAGAGGCTTTAAGATTACAGACACTGAATGTTCAGTTCCACTGGCATTTGTGTTGAATATGTTCACCAACTTTTCTTAGAAAACTTTTCACAGTTACAGTATAATGGTCATTGTCACTATGACTTGTTACCTTCTCCTGTCTCCTCTGCTGAAAACTGCAGGGCTCTCTGGCCAAGACTGACAACCTGCTACTCTTGAGTCACCTTCTGGGAGATCAAGGTACAGACAGGTCCTTGAGCTCAGTGCAGACGAGATTGTCGATGCAAATCTTACTCCTAGCATGCATTGGCAGACCAGTCCTCAGTATGAATTCTGTCACCTGGTTTGTCTTTGAGAAACCTAGGTAAAGTAGGGGTTACCAGCAGGGCTGAGAATGGTTGGATCAGAGACAACCTAAATCGAGAAATATGACCCTTTAAAAAAACCCGATAGCTAGGCTGAGTGGTCTTTATTTGAGGGGCACCGGGAGTATCTAGAAGAGGAATAAATGGAATGTGGGGAATAAGAGAGAGTGTAGGAGAGAAGAATCGTTTTGATATAGCTTTCCAGCCAGTTGATAGAAGATTCTGTAAAAGATAGATCTTTCATGAATTGATCAGCTTTCTAAACTGAAATGCCATTAGAGCTTGGGGTGAGCAGTGTGGTTTACTCAAGGAAACTGATTTGTCCACCAAACTGTTTCCTCAGGAGAATTTTAACTACATGCCTGCATTTATTGGCTGGTTGGCGACAGGACCCAAAGCTGAAATGGGTGCCCTTCATAAGTTTGGGATCCTAGGTAGCTGGAGGTTATTGAGCTGGGAAGCAACCCCACCCCCCCCCCCCCCTCCCTTGCATGTGTTTAGTGCCTTGTGTGTGTTTTTAATTCAATACAAAAGTATTGAACCTGTGGCATAATGTATCCTTACATTTGTTTTAATATCATCCTCCACCACCCCTCCTTAACTCAGTCTTCTATTCCTCTCACCTAATATAACCCTGACCTCTCTCCACCTCTCTTTCTTTACAGTTTAGAGATGGCTAAAACCACCTCCCAGAATGCTTCCATCACGACCCCAGTTGACCTCAACATGACCTTCTCTCAGCCTGCCAACCCTGCCTCTTCCCCACTGGCATCGATGAGCTCCGCCCTCCCATCCTCTATGCTGAATGCCCCCTATGCCATTCCCATCTCCAGCCTCCTTGGCATGAAAAATGTTCCCTTCCTGGCATTGTCTGCAGCCAACTCGGGGCCTTCTGGGAGCCTGTCAGCTTACACAGCCAAAATCTCCTCATCCAATGGGGTTAAGAAGTCTGAGCGACAGAAGTTCTCACCGTATTGAAAGGATGGTGCAGCTGCTCAGACCCTGTGTAGAACTAGTGAGGTAACGAGTGACGGGAAGGAGTCATTGGGAGTATCATTCAGATTTGTGAATATTGTTGTTTAGGAGGTCTGTTTTCATGCAAGTCTGTACCTGCAGATTGACCCCCAACCCCTTAGAGTGGCTGAATAACCTTTTACCTGATTCCCTCAGCATTCACACAAAAAAAATCAACATTTTTAAGAACTGGCGCTATTTGATAAATTTAAATTTCCCCTTGGTTAATCACAATTGAGACATTGGCTCAGTGGATAAATACATTGCCCACTGAATAACTGAGCCACAAAATCCTTGTGTTCAATCTCAAGGCAGGATGACTAATGCCTGAGATAAGGAGAGGGAGAGTGCCAACCTGGGTTCCCATTCCAGACTCGCATCAATGACTTCTGGTGGAACAGGCATCGGAAGGCTGAGCGACCATAGGGTGGGCTGAGGGAGGAGTGGGGGAATCATAGCTAAGTTTGGTTAACTCCCACCCCCCTCCCCCCCCACCCCACCTTGACCCCCTCTCACAACAATAGGGCCCATTAGTCCTTTGATTATTAAAATTAACCTAGTATCCTGTAGAAGAAAGTGTGGTTGATGTGGTTCTTAGCTCCTGTTGTCCCAGCTAATTTACTGCCTTTAAGAACAGAGGGGGTAAAGTGTAATAAGGAGATTGGTTTAAAAAAAAAAAATGCAATTTGGAAAGGGGAGGTGTTTTGCTGATGCCAGCTCGCTGTGCATTCTGGGAATCAGGGAAGCCATATTGGAAGTCACTGGGCTTTTGGGGGCTTGGTGCATTCCGTTAATCTAACCACTTCCTGTGTGCTGTACTTCACATTAATCAGATGTTTAAGCATTTTAGTTATACCTGATGACTTCAGGCAATATTTCAACATTGAATAATTACAATGAAAAAATGTTTAATTGTTTTTTTTTTGGTTTTCTCTCCAAGCATTCACGAGTGACAAATGACTACACTGTAGCATGGTCAGGCTGCAGTAAACATCTCTGGTCCAAGGTCAACAAGTTTTCGTGTGCCCCCTACCAGTCCCCACATATCTAATACCTGACCCTTCAGGAACAGGCTGAAAATTAAGCATCAACAGACTATGCAAAAGTTAAACATAGATTTGATTTTTAAAATAAAATACATCATCTGATTTGAATCCTGCAGCCAGATCCTGAAAGTTGATTTTTTTTTAAAAAAACGTTCTCGTTGGGACTGGACCTATTTTTCTGATATGTTTAGAAAGTGAATAAGTTTTTCCAGGAGTTCAGTTGGGGCTCCAACATCCCCAGTGCTGGATGGAGCACAGGAGGACAGGCCTGAAGAAAAAGTTGTGTTTGTACAAGCTACAGGAATGCAGCACATCTCATGATCGAGCACGAGCGCGCGCACACACAGGCACGCGCACATGCCATCTCAAAGTATCACTGACAGCTTCTAGACATTCCACTCCCTTACACAAAGCTTTTCCACGCGGGCCGTTCACCGGGCAGAGGAGAGATATTGGTTATGGTGTCTAACTGGATTGCAGGCGTGCTGAAAGCCAATGCCCATTCGCTGGGTGCAGGTGTAGGGTTACGCGCCGCCTGTTTCAGATCTGTTGTAGGTGGGTGCTGCCAGGTGCACTCTTGATGCTGGCGAGCTGTAACGTGGGGACAGCTTTCCTCTACCCTGGGAATTTTCGGTAGGACAGTGTAGAAGAAGATGTTCCTTATCCTGGGGACAGGTCCTGGGCTGCTCCCTGAATTCCATTGGCGCCCTTGACCTGGGGGTGCTCGTCCTCGCAAGAAGGTTGGACAAAGCCTGTGTCCCCGTTCCATAAAGCTGAAGCACTGTGATGCGATGACTTTCACCTCACTGAGATGGTGCTTGTTTAGTTGTGGCTGCAAGTTGCTGAATCCTTGTTGAAGAAAGCTTTGTGTAATGGTACAGGCAGTCTCTGTGTGCACACACAGGGTTCTGGGCAGGCGGCCATGTCTAATATTACAGACCCCGTTCTTTGTACCCTTTTCCTGCCTCTGTCTTCATCCCGCCTCTGTCCTCATCTTGTGTTGTGGTGTTCAAATTCGCTCTCCATTTTCCTTTGCAGTTGTTTCTTTTATATTTCCTGTTATGTTTCGTTAAATAAAAGTTTTTTATGCAACACAAATTCCTTTTATAAAATCTTAATAAAAAGTTTTTTGGCACATTATGGGAGTTCTCTGTGACCTTTTTGGGTCGATTTTTTTGAGATTCCTATGAAAGCAAAAATCCACTCAATTGGAGGCATGTTGCTCTATCCGCGTTAAACCTAGCGGCGGGGTTCGTCGTTCTCAAGGGGTGACCTCTGCCCGCCCATCGAGATCACGGGGTGGGATTTTTCTACCCAATCCGTAAAAGGGCGGCGATAAACGGCTCATTTTGGTTGGTGCGGTGGACCTGCCCTATACACAGTGCTTTAGACGGTGAAAGTTTATTTCAATCGAAACAAATTTAAGATTTTAGGTTGTTGGATGGACCTCTATTAGACGGGCGGAGAAATCGGTGCATAAAAGAGTCCCATGGCTTTCTCAGTTTGGGTTTCAAAAACTCTGTCAACGTGGTTGGGTGAGAAACGACGGAGGGAAAGGAAAAGTAAAAACAATCTCCAGTTACGGGAAGTCTGCAATAAATCAGAATGCGGCATCCCCGCAGGGGCACGGTTAGTCCTATTCGGTACATTTTGTGATTTAGAGATCACTGCGTTGATGCTTCTAGCTCTATCCAATGTGGGCTTTGGCAGAAGAGCAAGCTCTTGAGTTCGCCAATAACTTTTTGTTTTAAACCTTCATTGGTATAAACCTGCGGGGAATGCGGAAGTTGGCCTCTAGATGCCTTCTCTCTGTGCCTCGCTGGAGACTAAACCTGGCAAAATCTGTCCGGGAGGTTTACTGGGAGGAAGGAAAGAAAGGGGCATAACAATTGACCTGCATTCGCCACCCTCCGGAGGCTCGACCGTTCACCAACTCAGTAAGGGCGCCATTCACGTGCGGTGCTGGGCGCTGTTGATGCGCCCAAGGCCCGAGATATGCGTCCGGGCGCACAGACGGCGGATCCCCTCGGGTGTGGGATGCTGTGCTCCATTGTGAGGAGATCCAACCTCAGTAGACTGGGATACACGAGGGAGAGGGGAGACGAGTGCAATCTGTCGACCGTGCCTGAAATCGGTTCCTCATTCTGAGACGTCTGCACGCTTCTTATCCCCGAGATCTGTGCCCTGATTAACGTCCACAAATCCTCAGCGGGTTTTATGCAATGCTTTATCCACATGATGACCCAAAGCCCTTTACAGTGAAGGCGTCGGAAGCAAAGATTAAGTGCAGTATTGCTGCATATGCAAGAATTTATGTAGGGTGAGTCTGAAGAAGGGTTTCGGCCCGAAACGTTGCCTATTTCCTTCGCTCCATAGATGCTGCTGCACCCGCTGAGTTTCTCCAGCAATTTTGTGTACCTTCGATTTTCCAGCATCTGCAGTTCCTTCTTAAACACAATAATTTATCTTGTTGGGGGTGGTTTGTGATGACTACTGCCGGAAGATCCAGGGAGAGGTTTAGATAGTCTGAGCTCGAGATACATTAGTGTAGAATGCTGGAATAAATCAATTCAGCGAGGAGGTTCAGGAAGAAAATTCCAACAGCACGAGACTCCCATTAGGAAAACGGTGGGACTAATGCCAGAATGGGAGTTTGCAGGTCTGAAGGAGGGGAGGAGACCAATGGGACATTTGAAAAACGTGCCCCTTGTCCTAGTTGAGCCCCGGTGAGAATAGTGTCTCGGTAAAGGTTGGGGCGCTTTCCAAAGAACATTACCGCAGTCACTTTAGTCTAGGGGGAAGGATCAGTGGTGGGGGAGGCGAGTGGAGCGGAGTTGAGGCAGGAGGCGGAGTCCAAATCTCCGCCGCTGAAGGTGGATATGAAGGGGCCGGCTGTGGTGATAGAACAGGAAGGGAAAAGGCAGTTCACTGGCGTTTCCAAGAGCGGAGCTCACCCGCCCAGCGAAGGTGCGGCATTTCATCCACGCCGTCAAGAGGCGCGATCGCTGAGACCTGGACCCAGTCTTGTGCTCACTCACCCGCCGCTGACAACTGCCAAGGAAGGCTTGCAACGCCACTGCGGTCAAACTGGACATCCGGTCGCACCGGGGGTCCTCGCAGTTCGAGGAAGGAGAGGCGGGGGGATATGGATTGAGTGGGGGGGACATGATGTGGGTTGAGTTGGAAGGACGTTTTCACACAGGTTCCAGGACACCAATGAGTCATCACACGTGTTAAGATGAAGGGTATATTGTAAATAACATCATAATTCCCATTTCCCAATATAACATAATAAAGCCGAGAGTGCACGCATTAAAATAAAAACAAGATAATAGGAGCAGGCGTCGGCCCCTCTCCTCTGGCCTTATCTGAATTTGGATGATCATATTGAATGGCGGTGCTGGCTCGAAGGGCCGAATGGCCTACTCCTGCATTCATTTTCTGTTTATCTCTTCTGTGCCAGTATGTCACACCCTTCAAACCCCTAATCTTTCGATTCACCTCTTTAAATGTATTCCAGCAGATCCATTGTGAGGCTGGAAGTAGGTGAAAGTGGCTCCCCCAGATCTCGTTAGTCCACTAGTTCCTGCCCACTGCACAGGTACTTTCTCCTGTAACTACAGGAGGTGCAACATATAACCCCAACAGCCCTTTAAAGTGAGACGGATTTACATGCATCTGTTCCAACATTGTCCACTGTCTTCAGTCTCCCATACATCGGTGAGACAATAGGTATAGGAGTAGGCCATTCGGCCCTTCGAGCCAGCACCGCCATTCAATGTGATCATGGCTGATCATCCCCAATCAGTACCCTGTTCCTGCCTTCTCCCCATATCCCTTGACTCCGCTATCTTTAAGAGCCCTATGTAGCTCTCTCAAAAGTATCCAGAGAACAGGCCCCCACCACCCTCTGAGCAGGGAGTTCCACACTCACAACTCTGAGAGAAAGTGTTTCCTCGTCACTGTTCTAAATGGCTTACCGCTTATTCTCAAGCTGTGGCCCCTGGTTCTGGACTCCCCCAACATCGGGAGCATGTTTCCTGCCTCTAGCGTGTCCAAACCGTTAACAATCTTATATGTTTCAATAAGATACCCTCTCATCCTTCTAAACTCCAGAGTGTACAAGCCAGGTGCTCCATTTTCTCAGCATATGACAGTCCCACCATCCCGGGAATTAACCTTGTAAATTTACGCTGCACTCCCTCAATAGCAAGAATGTCCTTCCTCAAATTAGGGGACCAAAACTGCACATAATACTCCAGGTGTGGTCTCACTAGGGCTCTGTACAACTGCAGAAGGACCTCTTTGCTCCTATGCTCGACTCCTCTTGTTATAAAGGCCAACATGCCATTCGCTTTCTTCACTGCCTGCTGTATCTGCATGCTTACTTTCATAGATGGTAAGTATACCATAGTTAAGATGGTCATTGAGGGGATCTCCAAACCTTTAACATTCATCTGTAATTTATCCTTCCAAACCGGTACTTTCCCAATTCAAATGAAAATAGCAAAAATAATACTTGTTCGGAATAAATAAATAAATAAATAAATAAATAAATAGACTGATGAACAAGGACCCCCCAGATCCCGTTGTACTTACACCATTTAGATAGTAATTTGCCTTCCTGTTTTTGATACCAAAGTGGATAACCTCATATTTATCCACATTAAACTTAATCTGCCCACTCCCCCAACTTGTCTAAGTCACCCTGCATTCATAGCATCCTCCTCACAGTTCACACTGCCACGCAGCTTTGTGTCATCTGCAAATTTGCTAATGTTACTTTAAATCCCTTTATCCAAATCATTGATGTATATTGTAAATTGCTGCAGTCCCAGCACCGAGCCTTGCGGTACCCCACTAGTCACTGCCTGCCATTCTGAAAGGGACCCGTTAATCCCTACTCTTTGTTTCCTGTCTGCCAACCAATTTTCTATCCATGTCAGCACTCTACCCTTAATACCATGTGCCCTAATTTTGCCCACTAATCTCCTATGTGGGACCTAATCAAATGCTTTCTGAAAGTCCAGGTACACTACATCCACTTGTCCATTTTCCAAGTTACATCCTCAAAAGATTCCATAAGATTAGTCAATCATGATTTCCCCTTCGTAAATCCGTGCTGACTTGGACCGATCCTGTTACTGCTATCCAAATGTACGGCTATTTCATCTTTTATAATTGACTCCAACATCTTCCCCACCACCGATGTCAGGCTAACTGGTCTATAATTCCCTGTTTTCTCTCTCCCGCCTTTCTTAAAAAGTGGGATAACATTAGCTACCCTCCAATCCACAGAAACTGATCCTGAGTCTATAGAACATTGGAAAATTATCACCAGGGCATCCACGATTTCTAGAGCCACTTCCTTAAGTACTCTGGGATGCAGACCATCAGGCCCTGGGGATTTATCAGCCTTCAGTCCCATCAGTCTACCCAACACCATTTCCTGCCTAATGTGGATTTCCTTCAGTTCCTCCGTCACCCCAGATCCTCTGGCCACTACTATATCAGGAAGATTGTTGGTGTCCTCCTTAGTGAAGACGGATCCAAAGTACCTGTTCAACTCATCTGCCATTTTCTTGTTCCCCATAATAAATTCACCTTTTTCGGTCTTCAAGGGTCCAACTTTGGTCTTAACTAATTTTTTCCTCTTCACATACCTAAAGCTTTTACTATCCTCCTTTATATTCTTGGCTAGCTTACCTTCGTACCTCATCTTTTCTCCCCGTATTGTCTTTTTAGTTATCTTCTGTTGCTCTTTAAACATTACTTTGGCCAGCTCCTCCCTCATGGCCCCATAGTCCCCTTTATTCAATTGTAACACTGACACCTCCGATCTATCCTCCCTCTCCAATTGTAGATTAAACTAGACATTGTTATGGTCACTACCTCCTCATTAACCTCAAGTTCCTTTATCAAATCCGGTTCATTACATAACACTAAATCCAGATTTGCCTTCTCCCTGGTAGGCTCCAATACAAGCTGCTCTAAGAATCCATCACGAAGGCACTCTACAAAGTCCCTTTCTTGAGGTCCAGTACCAACCTGATTTTCCCAGTCTACCTGCATGTTGAAATCTCCCATAACAACCACAGCATTACCTTTGCTACATGCCAATTTTAACTCCTGATTCAACTTGCACCCTATGTCCAGGCTACTGTTTGGGGGCCTGCAAATGTCCCATAAGGGTCTTTTTACCCTTATAATTCCTTAGTTCTATCCATACTGACTCCACATCTCCTGTTTCAATATCACCCCTTGCAAGGGACTGAATTTCATTCCTCATCAACAGAGCTACCCCACCCCCTCTGCCCACCTGTCTGTCTTTTCGATAGGAGGTATATCCTTGAATATTCAGTTCCCAGCCCTGGCCCTCTTCCAGCCATGTCTCTGTAATTCCCGCAACCGCTTCGTCGAATACTTGCACCGTCCACCAGGGCTAAATGGAGCTCCTAGTTTCGAAACAGTTAACACTGCTTCCAAAACGGGTCCTTTTCACAATGGCAGGCAGTGACTAGTGGGGTACCGCAAGGCTCAGTGCTGGGACCTCAGCTATTTACAATATATATTAATGATCTGGATGAGGGAATTGAAGGCAATATCTCCAAGTTTGCGGATTACACTAAGCTGTGGGCCAGTGTTAGCTGTGAGGAGGATGCTAGGAGACTGCAAGGTGACTTGGATAGGTTGGGTGAGTGGGCAAATGTTTGGCAGATGCAGTATAATGTGGATAAATGTGAGGTTATCCATTTTGGTGGCAAAAACAGGAAAGCAGACTATTATCTAAATGGTGGCCGACTAGGAAAAGGGGAGATGCAGCGAGACCTGGGTGTCATGGTACACCAGTCATTGAAAGTAGGCATGCAGGTGCAGCAGGCAGTGAAGAAAGCGAATGGTATGTTAGCTTTCATAGCAAAATGATTTGAGTATAGGAGCAGGGAGGTTCTACTGCAGTTGTACAGGGTCTTGGTGAGACCACACCTGGAGTATTGCGTACAGTTTTGGTCTCCAAATCTGAGGAAGGACATTATTGCCATAGAGGGAGTGCAGAGAAGGTTCACCAGACTGATTCCTGGGATGTCAGGACTGTCTTATGAAGAAAGACTGGATAGACTTGGTTTGTACTCTCTGGAATTTAGGAGATTGAGAGGGGATCTTATAGAAACTTATAAAATTCTTAAGGGGTTGGACAGGCTAGATGCAGGAAGATTGGTCCCGATGTTGGGGAAGTCCAGGACAAGGGGTCACAGCTTAAGGATAAGGGGGAAATCCTTTAAAACCGAGATGAGAAGAACTTTTTCACACAGAGAGTGGTGAATCTATGGAATTCTCTGCCACAGAAGGTAGTTGAGGCCAGTTCATTGGCTATATTTAAGAGGGAGTTAGATGTGGCCCTTGTGGCTAAGGGGATCAGAGGGTATGGAGAGAAGGCAGGTACGGGATACTGAGTTGGATGATCAGCCATGATCATATTGAATGGCGGTGCAGGCTCGAAGGGCCGAATGGCCTACTCCTGCACCTAATTTCTATGTTTCTATGTTTCTATTTCCATAGTGACTTTTCTGTGCTTGGCCGACATTTCAAATTGTGCTTGGGTTGCTTACAACCCGACAGTATGAAGATTGAACTATTTCAGGTAAATCTTGCACACATTTCCCCAACATACTGCTCTGTTTTGGAACGCCTCGTTCATTTGGCCCTCATTTGTTGCAGTGCTGTCCAGTAGGACCTTTTTCCTCCCACAGGCTCAAGGACCAGCCCCTCTTTCTGCTCTGCAACAAGAGACCAGCATTGCAGGGCAGGAGCGCTTCCAGAGGGAGACAGGTGCACCGTGGCTGCTGGCCGTATATCAATTAACGGCTGTCTTGCACACTACACACACTTTGCATCAGTGTTTCATGTCTTTGCTATTGTATATACTCTGAATAAACCTCGCGTACACTCACCCCACCCCCTCCCCCCTCCAATGTTGAAGGACCCTTGGGGAAACCCAAAAATGCGGTTTTGGTGGGAGGGGAATGTGGAACAGTACAGCACAAGCACAGGCCCTTAGCTCACAAAGTCTGCACCAAGCATCACCGAAGATCATCTCTTATCGCCACCTGCATATAATCCATACCCCTCCATTCCCTACATGTCCATATGCCTTCCCAAGAGTCTATTAAATGCCATGAACATACAGTATCTACCTCATCCACTACCCTTTGGCAGCATATTCCAGGCACTCGCTCGCCTCCCTCTGTGTAAAAAAGTGGCCCCTCTCACCTCTAATGTTTGATAGCTGTGGAACTCGATTGGCCAGTGACCTCCAGCTTGAATATTTTCCTTACGCTACAACCCTCTGTCTTTTAGCAGTAAATCAGTTTTGAATCCAATTACTAATAATCCCTTGAAATTTAATCTGCTTCAGTTTATGAGGGACTTTATCAAATGCCTTATTAAAATCCAGTGGGTCCACGAAGGCTTCGTGGAACTCCCGGGTGGTAACCATTTTAACACCCCTTTTCATTCCAACAGTGATCTTTCTGTCCTGGGCCTCCTCCAAACTCAGAGTGAGGCTACATGCAAACTGGAAGAACAGCATCTGATATTCCGGTTGGGTAGCTTACAACCCAATGGTATCAACATTAATTTTCCAATTTTGGGTAATCTCTAACTAACCCCCTCCTGTTGTTACAACCCAGCAGTATGAATATTGATTTCTCTAACTTAAAGTAACCCTTGCATCCCTTCTTTCTATGTCCACCCCCAACCCTAGTCGTTGTACTAGTTCAACTGTTGTCCTGTTGAGTTTCACTGTTGGTAAGCCTGCTTCACAGTCCGTGATCCCAGTAATCTTGGTGTCATCTGCAAACTTACTAAGCAACTTGTTTTGTAATGTTTATGTCTAAGTCATTTATATATATCACAAACAGAGGTCCCAGCACAAATCCTTGAAGAAATCCACTGGTCACAGTGCTCCTGCCTCTATAGTGTCCTTCTCACACAATCCTCTGTCTTCTATCAGTAAGCCAGTTCCGAATCCAAATTACTAAGTCACTGTTAGTCCCTTCCCTGTTAAACTTCTAGATCAGCCTACCATGTGGGACTTTATCAAATGCCTTCCACAAATCCATTTAGACAACATCCATCACCCTAGCGTTATTGATCATCTCACTAAGACGCATGTGTAGAGACAAAAGAGGTGCTTGCCAGCTGCATGGAGGACTGAGATGTGTGGTGCATCCGTCACCGTGCCTGTCGGAAACCAGCACCACTGTGTCGCTAATGTTTTCAACGATTTTAAAAATAAATCACTTAACTTACAATAAAAGTTCCTTAACTGAAAAGTACAATTCCAGTTGTCACATCCTATGTTAAAGAAAGGAAGAAGTCCTTGCTCATGGAATATCACGAATCAAATAAAAACAAAACAGGATTACTTCTTGGGATATGGACAGGCATCAAGGAAAGTTAATGATAAACTAGAATGGTAGGGGATGTCTCATTGCATAGGACACTGGAAGCAGTACTAGCATAAGGGGCTGCATCTTTATCTCAACTGAGAATGAAATCAAATTGACCAATGATAACTAGGACCAGCAAGAGTAAATATAATGAGAACAAGCTCCAGGTTGAAAGGATGGGTTAATGTAGGTGGAAGGGAAAGAAATTAAAGCATAGAGAAGCTGCTAAAAATAAAAAGAATAGCAATTTTGAAATTCAGGGTACATCAGCAAGGTTAGCAATTAATTTTCACCTGTGCTTCCCTACACAGATCAATGGTTAGCTGCCTGTTTTAATCCGTGTGGTGAAAATACTCCATTGGGTTTGTAGGGTAGGAGGTTGTAATGTGGTGTTTCCATGCTCCAGATGCCTCACCCCCCCCCCCCCCTCCCCACCACCCCATCCCCCACAATGTGGTGGAGCTTGTAGGTTTGGGATTATCATTGATGAACCTTGCTGAACTGTTGAGGTACACTCTGCAAGGGTTATATGAGGCTGGCCACAGCTTGTCAATGCGGGAACACATGAAAACAGATTCCACAACCAGGAATAAAATGACAGATAATGATGTTTTAGCGATGCTGAGGGAGTACGTGTACCTGTATAATGATGAAAATTCAGCTCAGAATCAAAAGATAAAACATCTTCTAAAATGGCCATGTTCTGTGCAGTTCAGCAAAAGTTGCAGCACACAGATGGGGCAGTCTCCACAAGTCAAGCTTCTGATTTTGGAGGCAGGTTTTGTCCTTGGGCAAACCTGCAGCTCACTTCCAGTTCTCAGTTCTCTTCTGGTCCCTTGCATGGAGAAACCTCTCATGGCACATCACAGTTGCAGGGCAACACAAGACAAACTTCTGTGCAGTAAGCATCTTGTCAAATGCTGGGTTCTGAGAAAGTTTTTAAGGAGCTGAAAAGGCAGCAACTCAAAGTCATTTACACAGGTTGAAGCCGCAGATTTATGTGCAAGGACTTAGTATTGTAAAGTGCAGCTTCACAGTAGAATTTATTCCTACCAATGATTAAATTGCTGCTGAGTTCTAAAAAGTGTGATCGTTAAGACTTACATTAAATTTAACCTAATTAATTAGCTTCAAGGGATATGGATTTTTTTAATGGCCACTTCCTGCATTCTTCAGAAAAAAAGACTATTGTCTCAAAGCACAGTGATTAAAACTGTGGTCATAATCCAAACACAAGGTTTGAATCATTCCCATATAACAGCCAAACAAGAACGTTGGCAGGTTTATTACAGGGATGGCCATATGGGGCAAATCGTGGAATCCCAGAACAGTGCATGGCAATCCCTGACAACTGCCTTGTCCGTGCAGGAGAAGCTGATTGATGTTCACATCATTCATTCCCTTGGGGCTGAGACGAGTGGCAAGCCAACCTCTTGGATGGAGTGCTACTCTGGCACTGATTAATGTTGTTCCTGGGCAATGGTGATGATTATTGGAGAGCTCAGGAGTACCTTCAGCCAGACCACCTAGCTGAATCTGGGCATTCATATGCGAATGATACTCTCTTGAGGGGAACCCCCAATGGAGAGGAACTTCATGCAATCCTCCAGCCACAGTTTTCCATGTACAAACTCCATCCTAAACAGCAAAATGCTCCTTGGCACCTTTTTTTTCTCTTTTCCTCTATTCGCAGGCACAACTAACATTTACATGAATCCCTGATTGTGGAGAATATGCAATTCTGGACATATAAATTTGAGATGAACTGCACTAGTCTTTGCAATAAAGACACAGTTACAGCAGCAGAGATCTCAGATTTTTATGATAAAGGACCAGCAACATATATCCAAGTCATATAACCTGCCTCCTGCAAAGACTCTATCCTCTACTCCCAATTCTTCTGTCTTCGTCGCATCTACGTGCAAGATGAGGTGTTCAATACCAGGACATCCTGGTATTCTTTAGGGAACGGGGGTTCCCCTCTTCTATCATAGTTGAGGCCCTCACACGTGTCTCCTCGGTATCCAGTAGCTGTGCTCTTGCACCCCCTCCCCCCAGTCACAACAGGGACACTGTCCCCTAGTCCTTACCTTTCACCTCATCAGCCATGTTCCATCCGCAACTCCCTGGTTCACACATCCATTCACAACCAAACCATCCTCTCCCCAGGTACTTTCCACTACAACCACAGGAGATGCAACATTTTTGCAACCTCCAACGGGATCCCACCACTAGTCACATTTTCCCATCTCCACCCCTTTCCGTTGGAACTGTTCCCTCCGCAACTCCCTGGTTCACTCATCCATTCCCAACCAAACCACCCCCTCCCCAGGTACTTTCCCCTGCGACCACAGGAGGTTGCAACACTTGTCCCTACATCTCCTACATCGACTGCATCCAGGAACCCCAATAGTTCTTTCAGGTGAGGCAGAGGTTCACTTGCACCTCCTCCAACCTCATCTATTCTTCTTCTTATCGAGTCCACACACAAGATTAGAAGTTGTTCAGCCAGAGCTGAATACACTTCTCGGCATCTGCATACAATGGTGTCTGTCTTGCCTCTTCTTTTTTTTTCACTTAAATTTTTATTGATTTTTAAGAGATATTTTCAAAACAGTGCAACACCATTACCATGAATAAAACAAAGTAAGAAAAACAGCAATCAAAATAAAAAAAGAAGTAGATCGGGGGGAAAAAAAAAGAAGTAAAAAAAAAAAAAATTTGGAATAAGACCATGTGGTTCACTTACCAAATTAAAAAAAGAAAAAACATTACATTGATTAGTTATCTGGAGATAATTCAACATTCATACAAACATACCATCTAGTTCTATATAACGCAATCTTCCCATATCTAGCTCGGCATTTATCTAATTGGTGTCATGGCTCAAATAAACAGTCCATTTTTCCCAGATCTTTTTTTTTTTTTGCCTCTTCTTATGTTTCTTATGCGTGGTGGTGGAAAGATTGGTGGAAACAGGGCCGCAACGTGAACGCTTTTTCCTTGACCCCACTTCATCTATTGAATCTGTTGTACTCAGTGTGGACTCCGATATATTGGTGAGACCAAATGCAGACTGGACGATCGTTTCAGCACCTACGTTTAGCCTACGCGATCTCAGTTGCCAAACATTTTAACTCCCCTTCTCATTCCCATACTGATCTTTTTGTCCTGGGCCTCCTCCACTGTCAAAGTGAGGCCACACGCAAATTGGTGGAACAGCACCTCATATTTCAGCTCCAACTCAGCGGTGAAGTAGATTTCTCTAATTTCAAGTAGCCACTGCATTCCCTCTCTCTGCCTCCCCCCCACCCTAGTCATCCTGCCACTCCCACTGTTCACATCCATATATTCTTTCGTTTATCACCTCTTCCACAGCCAATAATGGACCAATGCGGGCTTCACTTTTCCTTGGACATCGGTGCCAGCTGATTTGTTTTGAACCTGTTTACACCTCTAGTTTCCCTCCTTCCCTACTCTCAGTGTGAATGTTTTCGACCTGAAACATCACCTATTCCTTTTCTCCAGAGATGCTGCCTGACCTGCTCGGTTACTCCAGAATTGTGTCTATCTTCAATGTAAATCAGCATCTGCAGTTCCTTCCTACACATATATCCAAGTCAGCCTGGCATATGACTTTTACACGATGTGTCTGACTGTCTGTTATCCTTCTAAACTTAAGTGTTTTGGAGATGATGTTGAAGAAGCCTTGGTAAGTTGCTAAGAAGTCAATTCTTTATTGTGAGGGGAAATTAATAGACAAGATTAAATTTTGGTTAAGCAGGTGAAATAGCTAATAGTCAAATCTAAAATGGAGTCGTTCTTCTACAAAAGCATGGACAAGTAGAACAAAAGAATGGCTCGGTGCCAAGTCTGAATGACTGTAAATTAAATGGAACACAATATGGAGGACAGGTTGTCTTTTCAATAAAGACATTAAGATGGCAGCCTGCAATAATAACATGTGCTTCTTCAAGACCATAAAGAAGCCAAGATTGAAAAAAATAGCTGATGCTCCAGAGATAAGTAATAACTTGTCATTGGAGGAGCTCGATTTGGACCCAGCTTTCCTATATTATGAAAGGCTACATAATCTTTCAGTCATGCCATATTCAGACTTGGTAGGAGTGTTTTACTGATAAGAAAAATGTATAATTGTGCTAACTCGCCTTTATTCTCTGAGTGGGAGCCCGAGAAGCACTGAGCAACGTTTGTGCTCATTGTATCTCGGCACTCCCGTCTGATGAACCAATAAAGATTGCCATGGTCTACCTTCAACAGTTGTTACTACCTGCTTTTTAAGAAATAAACTTTCACACAGGGAAGTGGATGAAAATACATATGGATATCTCTTTAAAAACACATCTTTCAGATTCATCTGAGCTAGGAGAAATTGTCATGAGTGCTGTCTACATTTTTCAACTTGGGGAAGCTGCTTGAGTCGATTATTAAATATGTAATAGCAGCGCACTTGGAAAGCAGTGACAGGATTGGTCAAAGTCAGCATTGATTTATGAAGGGAAAATCATGCTTGACTAATCTTCTGGAATGCAGCATAATGTGGATAAATGTGAGGTTATGCACTTTGGTGGCAAAAACAAGGCAACAAAGATTATTATCTGAATGGTGTTAGATTAAGAAAAGGGGAGGTGCACCAAGAACTGGTTGTCCTTGTATATCAGTCACTGAAAGTAAGCATGCATGTACAGCAGGCAGTGAAGAAAGCTATTGGCATGTTGGTCATCATTGTGAGAGGATTTGAGTTTAGGAGCAAGGAAGTCCTACTGCGGTTGTACAGGGCCGTTGTGAGACCACAACTGGAGTATTGTGTGCAGTTTTGGTCTCCTAATTTGAGGAAGGACATTCTTGCAGTACAGCGTGGGTTCACCAGGTTAATTCCCTGACTGACATATGATGAAAGAATGGAGTGGACTGGGCTTGCATTCACTGGAATTTAGAAGGATGAGAGGGTATCTTATAGAAACATATAATTATTAAGGGATTGGATATGCTAGATGCAGGAAAAAAATTCCCAATGTTGGGGGAGTCCAGAACCAGGGTTCACAGTTTAAGAATACGGAGTAGGCCATTTAGGACTGAGATGAGGAAAAACGTTTTTACCCAGAGTTGTGAATCTGTGGAATTCTCTGCCGCAGAAGACAGTGGAAGCCAATTCTCTGGATGCTTTCAAGAGAGAGCTAGATAGGGCTCTTAAAGATAGCGGAGTCAGTGGATATGGTGAGAAGGCAGGAATGGGTACTGAATGTGGACGATCAGCCATCACAGTGAATGGCGGTGCTGGCTTGAAAGGCCGAAAGGCCTACTCTTGCACCTATTGTCTATGTTTCGTGTGCTTGGGCATTTCTTTTTTTTTTTTTTTTAATATTTTTATTAGAAGTACGGTAAATTACAATAATGCACAACACATATATCTTAATACATTTTTTGTACCGCTTCATTTTTTTTGAGCTTTAAGAAAAAGATAGAAGTAAGGAAAGTCAAGAAAGTGCGCAAGTCGTGAAGTGCAAGAGAGTGTTCAAAAGGGAACTGCAGATGCTGGAATATCGAAGGTACACAAAATTGCTGGAGGAACTCAGCGGGTGCAGCAGCATCTATGGAGCGAAGGAAATAGGCGACGTTTCGGGCCGAAACCGTGCAAGAGAGTGTTGGGAAAAGAAAGCCCCTTAGAAAAGAAGTTAGAGAAGGAAGTGAAGTAAGAAAGTAGACCCTAGAAAAGAAAGAAAAAGAAAGTAAGGACAATCGCTCTATTATAACATTAAACTCCGCAGAAAGACTTTTTGTTGTTTTACCTCCCATTGCCAGGTCCTGATACCATTTATTTATTTATTAAATTACTATTGCACCGTGCTTGGGCATTTCAACATGTTTTCCAGGACAGCTATTTTGTGCTTCAATATCTTCAAAATGTTTTGCGAGTTTGAATATAACTCCATTTTTTCTTTGATTTCTTGACATCCTTGCTGGAGAGAATGGCTTTGAGGTCTCCTTATTTACTTTGCTTCACAGAGCGCTCAACATGATCATTATCTTCTTCACCAACGTCATCAAATAATTCATCATCTTTGTTTGAGAACAGCTGCATGTAAATATCTCTAACAATTTTGGCAAGATCATTTGTTGACGGGAACGCAATTGGATCATCTGAATACCCGAGTCTAGAAATGCCTGGGTTTCTTCTCTGCTCAATCCTGACAAAAGCAGCTTCATACAGTTTTCTACCAACATCACGTGGCTGCTGTTCCAAATTGGTGAGCTTAAAATCAAATATTTTGTCAGCTTTGATTAAGTTGCTATCAGGTCATCGAAGAGCTTTAGACTTTAGAGATACAGTGCCGAAACAGGCTCTTCGGCCCACCAAGTCCACGCCGACCAGCAATTATCCTCATACAAGACAGCACCTGTAGTCAGGATCGAACCTCGGTCTCTGGCGCTGTGAGGCAGCAACTCTACTGCTGCGCCACTGTCGCCTTAGTTTCTCGTGCTATGTATTGCGAGTACCAAACATCTGACTTTGAAAGTCAATCCAGTTATGTGTCTACCAAAGATAGATAGAAAGTGCTGTAGTAACTCAGCGGGTCTTGCAGCATCTCGGGGGAAAAAGGGTGGGTGACGTTTCAATTCTGCTTATGGAGTTTGGGGAGAAGGTAAAACCGGGCCTTGCGGGACTGTGGAACGATAAATCTGGAGGCTGTGGAGGGCAGATAGCCGGAAATGATAAAACCCGAGATGATCTGAGATAATGGCCTGGTGCTCATCTGTGAAGTCATGATCCAGTGGTAATTAGGAGGAGATGTCTGAAACGTGGCCCCTGGCCTCAGCCAGAGTGCTGAAGTAATTCAGCGGCTCAGGCATCCTTGTACCATCCTATTCTAGTACTAGCTGTAAAGAGAGATTAGAAATCTAATAACTTTAATCAATTAATCAGTAATCACTTTTTTTTAAACAAATTAATCAGAGCAGCATTAACAAGATCCTGAGAGGACCTGTCAGGACGAATGTATGTAGGACATTTCCTCTTCTGAGAGATTCTCAAACTAAGGTTTGTCAGTTATCTGCAGTTATGTTTGTGTTTTCATGAAATAAATTCCCATTCTCAGAATATTTTCACATTTACTCGAAGCAGCATACTGGGCCTAAATTGACATTGCAAAAACTGCAGACATTAATGACACAGCACTCCTGTACTGCTCTGATGTGTTATCTTAGATTATGTGATCAAAACACGAGAGTGGAATTTAAATCGATGACATTCTACCTTGGAGGTGCAAGTGAGCCGAGCTAACTGCAGAGATTCAACCATTACTAATGATTATGGACATAATTTCTCTGCAGTCACAAGCATTATTAGAATTCCACAAGTGTCGTCAGTATATAATTCCATTTATTTGACATAATTACAAGAAAAATGAGTACAGGTTTGTACATTTACATTCTCCTAAAGGCACTGACTTGCCTGGTTCAATATAGACCGGAGATCTGCAGTAAACATTCAAGTGGTCCTTCTTCAGTGATGGCAAGACATTTAAAATTTAACATTGGGGTCATCACCAGTGATTTGCTCCTAACCAGCAAGGATCCATGGATGGTCCAGACCTTCTATAAATGGATGTTCTACCAAACTCATAGGCATTGCCCTCACCAGTGTCCCAGCGGAGCTAGAATAACAGTTGATGCATATTTACCACAAAATGAATTGTAAATAATTGGAGAATGATATGGACCAAATAGAACAGAGTAACTCCTTGATCTTCATGAATAAGATGCACACATGCAGCACTTAATAGTTCAATGCATCAATTATATCTATGCAATTTAACGTGGCTTTATCCCTCCAGTCATCTCTGACCCAGAAACTATTCAAGGGAATATTATAATGCTCACTTCACCTATTAATAAGTTCACGGGGAGGTCAGTCGATTTTACTGATTCTGCAGGCCAGCAAAGCTGACCTTTACCAGCTCAGCATCATCAGTTACTTTACAGTGTTCCTTCGGTTTAGTCTCTCCTGATCATCTTTATATGATTTCAGAGTACAACACCAAGTGACTGGTGCACTCTCACTTCCAGCACACAATGATATTTGAATCATTCTCCAATCTCTCGTCCAATTCCTTGTAACTAATTCCTGAGGGAAACAGAATAAAACTCAATTAGGTACAATTCCTTCAAAGAAATAACAAACCCTTCCAACAGATGTTCTTGAGTATGATATAGGTTAGGTGCAGAGAGAAGGGTTGTGGCAGTTGCTAGCTTTGCAGCCTAGGAGTCAGATAAAGTCAGAGGTCAAGACCCACTCGGGTACATCAGTCTGCTGTACAGTGCCCTCCATAATATTTGGGACAATGTATAAACACTGCTGTAATTTCTACATGGTGAAATCAAAATGTATAAAAATGGCCTTTAATAAAATCTGACAATGTGCACTTTAACCACATGTGATTTTTTCTATTACAAATCTCAAATTGTGGAGTACAGAGGCAAATAAATAAATGATGGGTCTTTGTCCCAAACATTATGGAGGGCACTGTATTTCCAATGCAATACTCGTTTAATATCCCATTTGATCTCTAAAATATCCCCAGTTCACAGAAGAGTGAGGACATGTGGAAAAGAACAGGCCAGACTCAGAGCAAATCATCCTCCAACTTTCCCTAGTAGCATATATCTCAGAGATATAATGTGATATTTTTCTTTTCTCAAACCCAATCATCCTTAAAATGGTGCTAATAGAAATGTTTTAATGCTGCTACTCAGGGGTTTCATCTATGAACCTCACAGCCAACACAGATGATGCCCTTCACATGAGAAACGGAAGAAAGGTAGGCTACACAGCCCCCTCAGTTACTCCATTCAAAAAAATCGTGACTGTGATGTGAACTTAGGCCAGTTCCACTTTCCTTGCTGTTCACCATAAATGTTGACTGCACTTTAAACTAAAAATCCTCTTCTACTGTCTTAGTTAGGAACATTTTAATCTGCCCTCTAGGCTCTAGATTCCACTTTGAGTATAGCCCTCCATCCCCTCCTAATCTACCTTATCAAGTTTCTTCCGTATCTATATTTCAATAAGGCTTCTTCACGTTCTTCATTCTTCAAAACTTCATAGGCACAATCTAATCAGTCTTTTCTCAACCAACTCTTCATCAAGGATTAATCTGCTGTACATTCTCTGAATTGCTTCCAATATATGAATAATTGTCCTTAAATAAATGACTAAAACAGTACCTGTGGACTAATCAACAACCTGTACGGCTGTAGTAACACTTGCTTACTTCTGTACTCTATTCCCCTTCCAAAAATGACAGAGCCAGAGTCATACCTGCACTTCGTAAACTGAAACAGACTGGTCGCCGACTTGAACGACTCACAAAGAAATCATCTCTCACAGTCCACCTTGAAGCTTACAAATTCCACCTCACTGACTACAAAGATGCCCTCATTGCTGCAAAATCTGCCTACCTCTCCTCCATATTCACTGATCCCTGCCTAAACGACAGAACCCTCTTCTCCACAGTGGGCAACCTCCTCAAGCCTTGAGCCAACACTCTCCCTACCTCTACTCCGGATCTCTGCAACTCATTCCTCCACTTTTTCGCTGATAAAATCAGCACCATCTATCAATCTTTATCCCCTGTACCCGACTCCCCAGCATCTACTCCACCACCTACCAAGGCCCCTCCTTTCAACATCTCCACTGACCTCCTTACCCCTCCTCCACACTGCTTCCTCTCCCAGTTTGACCTGGTCACCCCTATTGAAATCTCCAAACTCATCAGCTCTTCCAAAACCCACTACCTGCTCCCTCGACCCTCTCCCCACTCCCCTGCTGAAGTCCTGCCTCCCCGTTCTCTGCCCCTACCTCACTAATCTCTTCAACTCCTCATTGTCCCAAGGAATTGTCCTCTCCGCTTTCAAAACTGCTGCTGTCACACCAATCTTAAAGAAACATGGTCTTGATCCCTCCTCTCTCATTAACTACCGCCCAATCTCAAACCTCCCCTTTCTTTCAAAAACCCTGGAGCGTATCGTTGTGTCGCAACTTCATTCCCACCTCCTTGCGTATAACCTACTTGAACCCCTCCAATCTGGCTTTCGCCCCCTCCATAGCACAGAAACTGCTCTCCTCAAAGTCCTCAACGACCTCCTCACCTCTACTGACACTGATAGGGGAGAACCAGTGGATGTGGTGTATCTGGACTTCCAGAAGGCTTTCGACAAGGTTCCACATAAGAGATTAGTATACAAACTTAAAAGCACACGGCATTGGGGGTTCAGTATTGATGTGGATAGAGAACTGGCTGGCAAACAGGAAGCAAAGAGTAGGAGTAAACGGGTCCTTTTCACAATGGCAGGCAGTGACTAGTGGGGTACCGCAAGGCTCAGTGCTGGGACCCCAGCTATTTACAATATATATTAATGATCTGGATGAGGGAATTGAAGGCAATATCTCCAAGTTTGCGGATTACACTAAGCTGGGGGGTAGTGTTAGCTGTGAGGAGGATGCTAGGAGACTGCAAGGTGACTTGGATAGGTTGAGTGAGTGGGCAAATGTTTGGCAGATGCAGTATAATGTGGATAAATGTGAGGTTATCCATTTTGGTGGCAAAAACAGGAAAGCAGACTATTATCTAAATGGTGGCCGACTAGGAAAAGGGGAGATGCAGCGAGCCTTGGGTGTCATGGTACACCAGTCATTGAAAGTAGGCATGCAGGTGCAGCAGGCAATGAAGAAAGCGAATGGTATGTTAGCTTTCATAGCAAAAGGATTTGAGTATAGGAGCAGGGAGGTTCTACTGCAGTTGTACAGGGTCTTGGTGAGACCACACCTGGAGTATTGCGTACAGTTTTGGTCTCCAAATCTGAGGAAGGACATTATTGCCCTAGAGGGAGTGCAGAGAAGGTTCACCAGACTGATTCCTGGGATGTCAGGACTGTCTTATGAAGAAAGACTGGATAGACTTGGTTTATACTCTCTAGAATTTAGGAGATTGAGAGGGGATCTTATAGAAACTTATAAAATTCTTAAGGGGTTGGACAGGCTAGATGCAGGAAGATTGCTCCCGATGTTGGGGAAGTCCAGGACAAGGGGTCACAGCTTAAGGATGAGGGGGTAATCCTTTAAAACCGAGATGAGAATAACTTTTTTCACACAGAGAGTGGTGAATCTCTGGAACTCTCTGCCACAGAGGGTAGTCGAGGCCAGTTCATTGGCTATATTTAAGAGGGAGTTAGATGTGGCCCTTGTGGCTAAGGGGATCATAGGGTATGGAGAGAAGGCAGGTACGGGATACTGAGTTGGATGATCAGCCATGATCATATTGAATGGCGGTGCAGGCTCGAAGGGCCGAATGGCCTACTCCTGCACCTAATTTCTATGTCTATGTTTCTATAACTTCCTCAAACTCAACAGCGATAAGACAGAATTCCTCCTCATAGGCTCCAAAGCCACACTCAGCAAAATCAATAACCCCACTCTCACCATCGACGGCACCACTGTCTCCCCATCTCCCAAGGTCCGCAACCTTGGCGTGATCTTTGATTCCACCCTCTCCCTGGAGTCTCACATCCGCCATGTCATTAAAACCTCCTTCTTTCATGTCCGCATCATCGCCAAACTCAGACCCTCTCTCACACCTCCCGCTGCTGAAAGACTCATCCATGCCTTCATCTCCTCCCGACTAGACTATTGCAACTCACTTCTCCTTGGCATCAGCTCCACCTACATCAACCGACTCCAATTGGTCCAGAACGCAGCCGCCCAACTCATCACCCACACCAAATCCTGGCATCACATCACTCCAGTCCTCAAACAACTTCACTGGCTTCCCATCTCCCACCGGATCACCTACAAAATCCTGATCCTCACCTACAAAGTCCTCCACTATCTGGCCCCCCCATATCTCACTGACCTCCTCTCCCCCTACCAACCCTCACGGTCCCTCAGATCCACATCAGCCGGTCTCCTCTCCATCCACAAGTCCAACCTCCGCAGTTTTGGGGACAGAGCCTTCTCCAGGGCAGCTCCCAGGCTCTGGAACTCCCTCCCCCAACTGATCCACAATTCCGTGTCCCTCACCATCTTCCAGTCCTGCCTCAAGACCCATCTCTTCACCTCTGCCTATCCTTAGCCCCACGTCCCCCTCCCTTTTCATCTGTGCACTAATTGCCTCATATTGTGTTTTGAATTGTATTCTGTCTTTACTTTGTGTACTAGTCATGTCTCTACTATTTATTTCATTCCCCTTACATGTTTTTCCTCTACCTGCTAAATTTTTGTCCTTGAGACTCTTGAAAGGCGCCAATAAATAAAATGTATTATTATTATTATTATACAGCATGGATACAATTTCTGTGGCCCAACTTGAGCACATCGCCCAACACGTCCCATTGATCCCACCTGCCTGTGTTTACCCAATATCCCTCTAAACCTCTCATATCCACATACCTGTTAAATGTTTCTTAAACATTGCAACAGTACGTGCCTCAACTACCTTCTCCGGCAGCTCATTCCAAATACCTACCACCTTTTATGTAAAAAAGTTACCCCTCAAGTTCCTATTAAATCTTCACCCCTTCACCTTTAACCTATATCTGGTTCTTGATTCCCCGCTGCTAATGTTTACTAACATTGCTTTATTCATAAGGATATTCACATTATCTCTGTGTAGAAGCATTTTTGCCGGTCTTTTTAATCAATATTCTACTTTCCCATTCTGCCTATCGAAGTGGATGATGTCACATTTTCCCATCTAAAGCTCCGTTATAGTCTATTAGGCAAATGTTGACCTATCCTTGACTCTGTATCCGTCTCATAATTTGTACCCCCACCTATCTTTGTATTGTCAGAAAACTGGCAACACTACACTTGTTCCCTTCATCTAGATTATTAATTTAGATTGTAAATGCAGTTCTAGCTCTGATCCCTCCGGCATCCATAAGCAATATTTTAAGATGATCCTTTTCTCTCACCTCTCTTTCCATTTGGGAGCCCTCCTTCCAGCCTTGCTAACACAATAAGCCCCCAAAGCCATGAGCTCTTCTGCAGTTATCTTTTAAATGCCATCTTCTTAAATGACTCTTGGAAATCCAAAGGTAGACATAAATGCTGGAGAAACCCAGCGTGTGAGGCAGCATCTATGGAGCGAAATAAATAGGCAACGTTTCGGGTCGAGACCCTTCTTCAGACTGATGTGAGGGTGGGGGGCATGGGAAGAAGAAAGGAAGAGGCAGAGACACTAGGTTGAGGGAGAGCTGGGAAGGGGAGGAGAAAGCGAGTTACGAGTGGGGGGGATGGGGAGTGAGACCAGAGTTACGGGGCATAGAAGAGACCCTGGTGAGAGCCTCATCTATAGTAGAAGAGGGAAACCCCCGTTCCCTGAAGAATGAGGACATCTTCGATGCCCTGGTATGGAACACCTCATCCTGGGTGCAGAAGCGGCGTAGACGGAGGAATTGGGAGTAGGGGATGGAGTCCTTACAGGAAGCAGGGTGGGTGAAACTCTGCTCTCACTCCCCATCCCCCCACTCGTAACAAGGGCAGAGTCCCCCTTGTCCTCATCTTCCACCCTACCAGCCGTCACATACAAAAAATAATCCTCCGACATTTTCACCACCTCCAACGGGATCCCACCACTGGCCACATCTTCCCATCTCTTCCCCTGTCTGCTTTCCGCAGAGACCGCTCCTTCCGTAACACCCTGATCAATTCATACCTTCCCACCCAAACCACCGCCTCTCCTGCCACTTTCCCTTGCAACCGCAGGAAATGCTACACTTGTCGCTTTACCTCCCCCCTTGACTCCATTCAAGCACCTAAGCAGTCTTTACAGGTGCGGCAGAGGTTCACCTGCACCTCCTGCAACCTCATCTATTGCATCCGTTGCTCTAGGTGTCAGCTGCTCTACATCGGTGAGACCAAGCGTAGGCTTGGCGATCGTTTCGCCAAACACCTTCGCTCGGTTTGCAATAACCAACCTGATCTCCCGGTGGCTCAGCACTTCAACTCCCCATCCCATTCGGAATCCGACCTTTCTGTCCTGGGCCTCCTCCATGGTGAGGACCACCGGAAATCGGAGGAGCAGCACCTCATATTTTGCTTGGGCAGTTTACACCCCAGTATGAACATTGACTTCTCTAATTTCAGGTAGTCCCGGCTTTCACCTCCCCTTCCCAGCTCTCCCACAACCCACTGTTTCCGCCTCTTCCTTTCTTCTTCCCCCCCCCCCCCCCCCCCCCCCCCCCTAGTCTGAAGAAGGGGCTCGACCCGAAGCGTTGCCTATTTCCTTCGCTCCATTGATGCTGCCTCACCCGCTGAGTTTCTCCAGCATTTTTGTCTGCCTTGGAAATCCAAATGTATCGACGGTATTCCCTTAATCCACAGTTTAACTTTCTTAAAGAATGCCAATAAATTTATCAAACATGATTTTCCTTTCATAAAAGCCATATTGTTTCCACTTTGTTTTTATATGATTTCCTATATGTCTCACAACTTACTTAGTAATGGATTACAGTTTTTGTTTCAGTGTCAGGTTACCTGGCCGATAATGCCCTGCTTTCTTTCTCCCGCTGGTCACAAGAAATGAATTACATTTGCAGTTTTCCTTTCTACTGGGATCTTTCGTAAATCTAGGGAATGTTGCAAGATCACAACCAATGCATCCACAATTACTGGGGTCACATCTCTCAAGATCCTAGAATGCATTCAGGTAAAGGGACATGGATGGACCTTACGGCAAATGACCTTTCTCTGGGAAGAATGATTGTTCCTCCTTTTTGTTCCCAATTGTAACTATTAGTGGGATGTTTTTAATGTCTTCTGCCGTGAAGGCACACAGAATATTTGTTCAAAGTTTCTGTTAGAAAATCTCACTCAGAATCCAAAAGATATTTTGATCTTCCATCTAAAGCTGGACCATGTACCTGCATCTCCATTCTTAAAGTACGCATTTAGATTCCAATGATGGAGTGGGTCATTGTAGGATTGTTACCTGTTTTGCAGCAGATCTCATCATAGCTGTGAGAGCCCGTGTAGAGACGTGGCGATTGGTACCTCTCTTCACAGTTGACCTTTACCGGGTACTTGTGCAGTCGACGAATCAAGCCCTTCATCAGTCCAAATTGAATCAGTTTCCTGCAAACATGGAAGAGGCAGATCAGGCATTCTGCTGCAAAATGTTCCGCCAACTCCCCAAAGCCTCTCTGCTGCCGTTTAGCCCCACACAAAATGATTCTCTATTGTGATAGATGAGCGATAGTTGCCCAACTAGATTCAAAACAGTTGATACCATTCACGTTACAGCTGCCTGCAACCCTATACTCTACATTCATTATCGCTGATTGGAACAATGTTTACAGGATGCAAATGTAGACACACATGGAGGCTTCTTCCAGAGAATCAACTTAATTGATAATCTCTAGGATCTAAAAAGACAAAGGCAGGAAGTGCCTACAAGTGGATCCTGACATGGACAACTATTACCACTTCTTTGCTGTTACTGAGGCAAAGCCTAGAACTTTATTTGAGCTGCATCTTGAGAATATCCACATTACACCGACATCAGTGCCTCTAGATCAGCGTTTCTCAACCTTTTTATCCTTGCGGAACCCTTGAAATAATTTTCATGTCTCAGGGAACCCGAGTTGGGGGTTGCCAGGCCATTTTGAGATCGCCATTTTGACTTGCGTCACAACGGTGATCTCTGGGATCACAACGGGGACATGTCAGCTGCGCTTGCACAATTGGGGGAGGGTTGCCAGGCCGGGATTGCCATTTTAACATCCAGCATTGTGTATAGGTGAGTGCTACTGGGGGAATATTGCGTTGGGGGAGGGGGACCCAACAGGTCCACGCTTGGTCTAGTTCAGGGGTGTCAAACTCATTTTAGGTCACGAACCGGATTGGGCAAAATACAACTTCATGCTTCTGTTACCTTCGTTTTCTCAACCTGCTCTCATGTGTCTCAGTCTTTGCTATAACTACAAAGTGTTTCACTTTACAAATTTTGTTTTTTATGAAGAAGATTGCCTAGCAAGCATTACTTTTATGATTGGTATGAACTTACAGTCGTAGGCTACAAGAAGATCGACGAGAGAGAGAAAAAACAATGCTATTTTGCCAGATTGTTTTGGGAGCCACATCCTTTCCATTAATAAACCATTTGAAAACGAACTTAATAAACCATTTGAAATCGAACATTAGCAGACACAAATGTAGACCTAACTAAACAAATTGTTGTTTCATTAGATCTACTTCTCCGCCACCATCTTAGCGCTGGCATCCAAGAGAGACTCCGGGTTGTGGCCTCAGTGCGAGTTTCTGGGACGATCGAGAGACTGGGAAGGGCCTAGAACAGAGACGCTTTGCGGTCGGCTGAGCTTTCTCCTCCGCCATGCTGCTCCACAGAGTAAAGAGAAAAGTATCCTGTTGGTTTTTTTCCTCACAGCATTCAAACCCAGCACAGCCACTCTGCACTGCGCAACCTAACCCCGCTCAGCGCACGCCCCCTCCCTCCTCATTGGCCACAGCTGACTGCCCAGAGGGCGGACCCTTCTCCTATTGGAGGTAGACAAAAGTGCTGGAGAAACAGCAGGTGCAGCAGCATCTATGGAGCGAAGGAAATAGGCAACGTTTCGGGCCGAAACCCTCCTTCAGACTGAGGGCTGAGGGAGAGATAGGAAGGGGAGGAGACAGCAAGGGCTAACAAAATTGGGAGAATTCAATGTTCATGCCCCCAGGATGCAGACTCCCCAAGGTGCTGTTCCTCCAATTTCCGGTGTTGCTCGCTCTGGCCATGGAGGAGACCCAGGACAGAGAGGTCGGATACGGAATGGGAGGGGGAGTTGAAGTGCTGAGCCACCGGGAGGTCAGGTTGGTTAATGCGGACCGAGCGGAGGTGTTCGGCAAAACGATCACCAATCCTACGCTTGGTCTCACCGATGAAGATCAGCTGACATCTAGAGCAGCGGATGCAATAGATGAGGTTGGAGGAGATGCAGGTGAACCTGTTGCACCTGGAACGACTGCTTGGGTCCTTGAATGGAGTCGAGGGGGGAGGTAAAGCGACAAGTGTAGCATCTCTTGCGGTTGCAAGAGAAAGTGCCCGGGGAGGGGGTAGTACGGGAGGGAAGGGAAGAATTGACAAGGGAGTTACGGAGGGAGCGGTCTTTGCGGAAGGCCGACATGGGGGGAGATGGGAAGATGTGGCGAGTGGTGGGGTCACGTTGGAGGTGACGAAACTCTCACACCATATAAGGAGCGCGCGGCTGACTAGGGAGGCAGGTCATGCACACGAACAGCAGCTTAAGGTGAGCCCGGATGCCCCAGCACCAGGGACATCTGCAGCCCGATCTGGCACCGGGGACAGCTGCAGCCCGCTCTGGCATAGGGGAAATCATCCTGCAGGCCCAATTGGACCCCTTCGCGGGCCGGTAGTTTGACACCCCTGGTCTGGTTTATCACTATTTCTCTCGGAACCCCTAGCGACCTCTCGTGGAACCCTAGTGTTCCGGGGAACCCCGGTTGAGAAACGCTGCTCTAGATGCTGCAGTCACCACCACCTCTAGGGTAACTTGCAAAGAGCAAATTGCACCCTCACAGATAGTTTTAAGAATAAATGAAGAACGTTTAAATAAAGCCAGGAAGATCACATTGCTGGGAGAAACTCCATTAGCATTTATTTGACTTTCTTGATATGTTAAATTAAACTGAAATAGCACAATGAACGAGTTTTGTTTATTGTTTCTGAGCTATAGCCTGATAATCATGATCCTATGTTTTCAACCTCACCTCTCATCCGCATGTTGAAGTTGCTGAGCATAGCGGGAGCAGAGATCTCGAGCTGTGGTGCCAGGGCTGAGTCCACAATATAACTGGAAAACATCTCGCAAATTGGCTCGCTTGTGTCCTGTGGATGACAGCAGCAATTAACACCTCTTGCTTCTGATGGATCTAACCCTTTGCACAAGAACTCAAAGATGTTACGTATACATAATACAGCTATTTCCATATCTCCTTGAGTTCCCAAAATACGTACAGCTAATGAAGTACTTTTGAAATGGAGGCACTGAGGCTGATGCGCAATTACACAAACTTTTTCAGTTAATTGTAGGTTTAATTGCACTGTTAAATAATAATAGAGCACTCATGATCTTGACCAATGGAAACCCATATGAATGTCCCAAAGAAAAATGTTTTAAAAGGAGTAAAATGAATGATTTTATTATAAGAAACGAAAAGAGAATCTCCATAGTGTACATGACCAGGCGCTCCATTTCTCAGCATAGACAGTCCCGCCATCCCGGGAATTAACCTTGTAAACCTATGCTGCAATCCCTCAATAGCAAGAATGTCCTTCCTCAAATTAGGGAACCAAAACTGCACACAATACTCCAGGTGTGGTCTCACTAGGGCTCTGTACAACTGCAGAAGGACCTCTTTGCTCCTATATTCGATTCCTCTTGTTATAAGGTGGAAACTGTCCTGAATGGCCGGGAGACAGTTGCCAGTGATGTGCTGTGCCGCCTTCACCACTCTCTGTAGTGTTTTGCGGCTGTGGGCAGAACAGTTCCTGTACCAGACTGTGATGCAGCCCGTCAGCAGACTCTCGATGGTGCAACTGTAGAAGTTTGTCAGGATGCTGGCATTCAGTCTTCCTCAGTCTTCTCAGGAAAAAGCCGCTGGTGGGCTTTCTTAGCTATTGTGCCCGTGAGCAGTGTCCATGAGAGGTCCTCAGTGATGTGCACACCGAGGAACTTGAAGCTGCTGACTCTTTCAACCTCAGCATCACCGATGTGGATGGGGAGGTGACCACTCCCCTACTGTCTCCTGTAGTCCACGATCATCTCTTTAATTTTGCTGACATTGAGAGAGAGGTTATTTTCCTGGCACCAGCTGTTTAGTGCCTTTACCTCCTCTCTATAGGCCGTCTCATTATTGTCTGTGATGAGGCCCAGGATGGTCGTGTCGTCAGCAAACTTTAAGATGATGTTGGAGCTGTGCTTAGCAGTACAGTCGTGCGTGAACAGGGAGTACAGGAGAAGACTGAGCACACAGCCCTGTGGTGTGCCTGTGTTGAGGATCAGTGAGGAAGAGGTGTGGCTGCCAATTCTCACCACCTGGGGCCAGGCCGTCAGGAAGTCAAATATCCAGCCGCAGATGGAGGTCTCGACCCTAAACAAGAAGTTCTCCTCTCTCCGACGAGAGTTGAGCAACATCCTCTCTCGGATCAGTCTGAAGAAGGGTCTCTACCTGAAACGTCAACCATTCCTTCTCTCCAGAGATGCTGCCCGTCCCGCTGTGTTACTCCAGCATTTTGTGTCTACCATAGTTTGTACTTGTAACAGTTTGATGGACCAAAATATTATAAACTGGATAACTCCGGCACAATGCCGAGGGAGGGTTGATCTAGCTCAACATGGAGACCACCTACATTCCTTTTTCTAGCTTCACAATTTGCAACTCTTCAATATTTTTGAAGATCCCAACCTGAAGCATCACCTATCCAAATTCTCTACAGATGCTGCCTGACCCGATGAGTTACTCCAACACTTTCTCTTTATTTCAGACAGTATAATTCTGGCATGGCTTGGATTTGAGGACCGTCTGAAATGCTAAGGTGATGTGGAGCTGGTATTATTTTGAGATGTTTATGGAGTCACAATTATTCTCGTGTGATGTGCTCAAATGGCAGATATAGGTTAGGAGGAAATTTCTTTCTAAAATTGATTTTTTGGCTGCCCCATGGCCAGTATCACTATCAGCAGGATAGATACAATGATTTTGGGTGAGCAGAATGGATCTTTTCACTGTCTGAATTTTGAAACAAAAGTCTAGTTTTAGAATCCAGACCCGAAATGTCACCTATCCACGTTCTCCAGAGATGCGACCTAACCCGCTAAGTTACTCCAACACTTTATCTTTTATGGCAAATCAGCATCCGCAGTTGCTTGTATCCAAATCTAGTTTTATTAATTGGACATCAAAATTGAACACGGATGGGTGCAAATGACACAATGCTATTTGGTTTCCAATGCTTTATTTGAATCATTCACCATACCTGGCTTGGTGACATATGCCAGGCATTCCTCCTGCAAAGACTTGTCGTCCACCAGATCTTGCACTCCAGGAGTAGGGCAGTACACATTAGAATACTGCAGGGGCAAAAGTACAGGAAACAGTTAAGCAGTAGCAGCAGTAGCAACATAATTCCTGCAGGTTCAGCAAAAAATAAGGCTTTTTATTTGCATTAAAGGGAGAATGGGGCAGCAGACAAAGATGCTATTTCAAGCTACAGTGATAGAAATATACATAATACCAAAATTCTCCATACACTCACCTGGAATATTGGTACTAAAGTCACAACTCCATAGTACCTGTGAAACAACATATATTACATTCAGAGTATAATTCACATTAAATAAATTCTCACATATTTTAAGAGAACAAGTAATGCAAAATATGGCCTGGGTAAACTACAGTCTCATGCTGAGATTAAACAACAGGTTATGCCTAGTCCAAATTAAGAAACAGAAAATGGAATAAAGTAACGTTCCCTTAATCCAAATCATTATAAAACATTTAGCTCTGCTACATATGAGTCGCAGAATTATATTTCCAGTTTCTGAATCGCAATGGTAAGGAGAAACTTTGTCAGGTATCGGAGGAAAAAAATACATATAATTTTGTTATAAAAAAATGCACATCTCTTTCAACAATCTGGTGGAGTTGAGGCTAGTTGCTTCTAGTTCAGTTCTGTGGCCTTTGACATGGCTGATAAGATTCTATTTAGGCCTGCAGACTGTGCTACACGCGGAACAGGTAGCTCTTGATGCGGCAGGAGTGTAGTTTGAGATATTATGCATTCTTTTAGTAATGCAAGGCCTCCTTGTGCTTCCAGACAGAGTCATGGTACTTAGTGCCTGCTTGGATGTAGCTCCACTATATTGAACAATCGAAAGTCAGGGATTTCTATGCACTGGCATGAATGCGACTTCACCTAACGAGACCTTGAGAGCACCCTTGAGGCAATTTTCCTGCTTGTCCTTCATTGACAAGTTGTTCTATGACTTTACCAGTCCTCGTTTTTGCGTCAATAATTGGGGTGTTGCCCCCACCAAGATGGTGGTGCTTCATGCCTTTATAACACTGCACTTTACTGCTGATTGCACATCTGTTTATAGGGGAATTTAATTATTTTGATGACAACAAAGAATTACAAGTCAGGCTGGTGTGTGTTTTGGAATGGACTATTCAGACAATTTCCCTGGTAAAGGTTGTGGATGAGGGCGAGAGTGCGTTGCACTGACTGAATCGTGCCTCTGGGGCTGTCTGTATGATGTTTGCTGGTGCTCCCTATGATCATGTGAGCTCTCCCCTTGGTGCTCTGGAGGAAAGCCAGGCCAGATGGGAATTGGCTACAGTATATTACCTTGCATGTAAGGAAGCAGGGAACATATGCAAACTCAACGCAGATCGAACTCAGGTTGCTGGAGCTGAGGCAGCAGCACAAAAAGCAGTGCCTCTGTGCCGCTCTGTAATCAAAATGGTTGAGTGGGCTTTTCTCCACCTAGGACCCACAGTACAAGGCATTCACTGGTACTTATCAGCCCAAGGCTGATGCAGTATGCTGACCACCTCAGATAATTCAGATTATCTGACCATTTCAGATAATCCATGATTTGAGCTAATCATTCTTGAATGATCAGTGAACAGCCATATTCCTGTGAATGATTTTTAGTTTTTAACTAACCTGTCACGTATATGCCTATGTGTATAGAACTTGCACTTTTTTAAAACTGTGCTTTCACTGCACCTGTAACACTATATTTTGCACTCAATTCTCTCTTTTAACATGCTGTACTAATATATGGAATGATTGCAGCATATATGATATATATACTAATATATGAAATGATATGGTAAGATCTGCCTGGATTGCATCCAAACAAATGTTTTCACTGCATGCCAATAACAAGCCTATACCAATAGAGGAATATTTACTCTGTACCTAACACAGGTAATAGATGTCCAGAGAATGTGAATAGCAGAGCACATACTATCAAATTGATTATTTTATTAAGCCTGATACTCAACACTTAAAATAAACACTGTTCCCATCCTTGATGGCTCACCTTGATCTGTAAAGCTGTGTTTGCCTAACTAGTCAGCGAATCAAAAAATAATGAAAGGGAATGAAATAATTTGCCGGAAATTGATTGTCACTTTCCAACTCACAATAAATTCTGTACTGCGATCCGCACCAGGTTCAATTCTACATCAGCTTCTGCAGAGATTTTCTGGATGTGACGGAATCCATCGATGTATGGCAGAATCTGAAAGAGACAGTATGAGCCAAAACTGAATGCAAAGCTAAAGGCACAACTGTTCAATGACAATCACTGCCCATTCAGCCTTACATCCTGATAGTCACATGAAATAAAGTTGGGAATTTCTATATCCAGAAAGAGAGAGAATCTGGAGATCACCACGGATGGAAAAATATAAGAAAAACATGCAAATCTAGGAGGGTAAAGGGAATAGAAAGTCATTACAGCAAAGTCAGCTGAGATAAAATAGAAGGTTTGATTGGAGTAATGGAGAAATTGGACCAAATGGAATGCTTCTGCAATGAATATATTCAAGAGAATTTGCCTTTAATCGGTCACCTCTATGCCACCAATCTAAAGCACAATCTTCCCTTGTCTTCTCCCTAATTTAGATATATTAGGGTTCAGTGTGTAAGTCTCTTGCTGCCTCCAACGATCAAATAATTCCAATGTTTCAGAGTTAGTCATTCAAGTGGGGAGCTGAACAGTACATATTACAACTGACTGACTCTCCCACTGATATTTAGAACCGTACAGCAAGGGAACAGGACCTTGTTTATCCAGCCTTTCCTTATAGCTATTACCCTCCAATCTAAACAGCGTTGTGGTCAATCACTTCGCATCTTCTCCAAAGCTTCCTGTATATTTCCTGTATTGGGGCAATCATGTACATGGTACTTCAAATGTAGCCTAACCCAAGCTTAATGCACCATGACTTCCTGACTCGTATATTCAATGTCCCGAGCAATGAAGGAAAATTTACCAAGTGCCTCCTTTACCATTATTTACGTGTTGCCACTTTCAGGTGGCTATGGATTTGGAACCCAAGATCCCACTATACTTCTCTGTAAATCAATACAGTGCATCAATTATTGCAACCTCCAGGAAAGGGAGTGGTTGCTCTGCCAGATATCCTTCCATTATCTAAAAATTCACCTGGAAGCAAAGGTTCCTGAAGGAGAAGATGCATGATAGCTATGCCTTCATTTTTTCATCCCTTCTCACTCACCTGCTGAGTAGTGAGGTCCCAGTGGATTTTGATAAAATCTTCCTTACACTCAGTGAATACTGGCACATCATACTCCTGTACTATAGGCTGGTCCCTCCGCTGAGCAATCACTTTTAGGTGAATGGTATTTGATTCATCTACAAATAGAACAAAACATAAACTACTTAGAACATTGTATGGTCTGCCATTTTACTTAGCACGATTGAAAATCATTAGAAAAAGGCAATTCCGTTTTCAAGAATTGCTCTCAAGGAATTTGGTTTTCTAATCTACTTGGTCTTTATTGATGTGTAATCTTCACGTTTATTGCACAAAGGTACAAAAAGCAAATGAATGAAAGGTATGCAAAAGGACAAATCAAAGCCAGCAAAGATAATCAAGGAAAGGTGGAGCCCACAATAGCCCATTGTTGGCTGTGGAGAATTTTAAAGCCAGATTTATCACTTCTGAAACTTTTTAGATTCCAAAGGAATCAAGAAAAAGCTCAAATAATGCCTTACTATTGATGAAATGCAGTGAGCAAACGCCATAATTCCCAATATTTTCAATCTTGATACCAGATGATGAGCCCATGTACTGACAGACATACCTATTGGCAGAGAACACTTTCCACGAGCATTCAAATCCTCCAGAATAATAGTCATCAGTGGGATCAGTTTCTGCTTGCTGTCATCATTGGAGATGAAACCACTTTCAAGCTAAAAACAGAAAGCTATTATAGATCATGTCGTGCAATTTCATTTCACCTACAGCAACACCTTACAGAATCCATTTAAAAATGCCAATGATTTACGACTCCCCCTCCACCCTCCTTTTACACCTGATTTGTCACTGGTGGCATTGAGATTTTCGCCATATTGGTTTGGATTCGGGGCTTGAATTACCAAGCCTTCTGGCTCAAACATCCATGTGCAACCTTGTATGCCATTAGCTTTCAGATGTTTGGAAGGATTTTGACATGTACTCCTATCCACACAAAGTTTATCGGTCCTCATTAAGTTGGGCCCAATGTCTTTGGTAAAAGGGTCCCAGGAGAATTGGACATCTGCACAACACGCTTAGAAACTTCTGTCCTTTGCTAAAGTACTAAATTCAGATGACAAAACATGGCAGGAAACAGTTAAGGTCATTTTAAACAGCAATAGATGCAATTCCAAATAAATATGTGCGAATATTTTATGCACTTGAATGTTCCAAAGGTATCAAGGTTTGCTTCTTTGATCAGTTTTCTGGAATTGAGATGTGGAGATTAAATAGAAGATTCTAGAAAGTTGAATGTTTTTGTCTTACCCTGTTCTTACCTCCAGTGTAGTGAGATAACCTGCCAACTTTTTAACGATTGGCTCCAAGGAGCAGGTCTTAGCTTTTGCATCACAAACAAAGCCCAAATTGAAAAGCAGTGCATTCCTCACATATTTCTTATGTTCAATGCATACGGGGCAGCCAATCAGCTTCTTGTCCATAGCAGTACTTAGCATATAAAAAAAAACACAAAGAAATAGAGAATTAAAGTAACATTCACAGAACAAATGCCAGGCAGCATTTGGAGTACTGTGCGCTGTTCTGGTCGCTCCCTTTATAGGAAGAATGTGGAGGTTTTAGGGAGGGTGCAGAAGACATTTACTAATATGCCTCCTGGATTCAATATTAGCTATAAGGCGAGGATGGACAAACTTGGTTGTTTTCTCTGGAATGTCGGAGGATGAGGAGAGATCTGATTGTTTATAAAACTATGAGAGACATAGGGTAGGGTACAGTCAGAATCTTTATCCCCAGGGTTTGGCTTTAAAGTGAAAGGAGCAAGGGATGCACGGTACAAGTATATTTCCTCCCCGTGCAGTTCAGTGCTCATGTCTTAGAACAAATGTGTATTTATTAAGTTCCGAGTTCCATCATAGACATATCTAGCTAGCAGTGTTGTTTAGCATCGCAAATATAAATCATGAGTGAGAAGTCATCATTTGGACTATTGTGAACATAGAACAATGCATCACAGGAACAGGCACTTTGGCCCACAATATCCTTGCTGAACATGATACCAAGTTATACTAATATTTGCTGCTTGTACATAATCCATATTCCTCCTTTCATTATATATTCATGTGCCTAGAAAAGAGCCTCTTAAATGCCTCTATCGTGTCTGCCTCCACAATCACCCCTGGCAGAGCGTTCCAGGCACCCATCACTGTGTGTAAAGATTTTGTCCCACATGCCCTCTCGTCCCTGACATTTCCCATCCTGGGAAAACGTCCTGACTGTGCATCCTATCTATGCCTCTCATAATTCTACATACTTCTATCAGATCTCAAACGAGAAAACAATCCAACCTCCATCACCACCCCTCTTTTGTCCAACTTCTTACAGGTAATACCCTCTCATCCAGACAGCATTCTGGTAAACCTCTTTTGCACGCTCTCCATAGTCTCCTCATCCTTCCTGCAATGGGTGGGCGAGAACTGTGCACATACTCCAGATGCAACCTAATCAAAGTCTTATAGAACAGCAACATGACTTCCTGACTCGTATACTAAATACACCGATCCATGAAGCAAGCATTCCATACGTTTTCTTTATCATTATTGTTGTTGCTTTTTAAGAAGGTATGGAATTAGACTCCAAGATCCCTCTGTAGACCAATGCAGTTCAGGGTCTTTCCATTAACTCTCTACAATCCCCTTACATTCTACCTCCCAAAGTGCAAAACCTCACACTAGACCCTGGGGAGTTATCTACCTTAATGCTCTAAGAGCCACAAAACCATCTCCTACTTAATCTCAAACTGCTCGTGCATATTAGTGTTCCACACACTGATCTCACTGTTCTCCTTGTCCACTACTTGGGGAATACAAATGTGAAGTAGTAATTTCATACCATCCTTAACTTGAGGCACTAATTCCCACCTGGACCCGGGAGTGGGCCTACCTTCTCCCTGATTACCTTAATTTATAATGCACATTAAAAAATTAAGTCTGATTTTCAAAATAATGGCAAAGCCAAAAAGTGGATTAATTGGTTTGCTTTTTCAAAGTATAGAATATTCTCTTTGTACCATGTATGATCCTAACTGCACATGATGTTTCTTTGTTGCAACAGTGTCTCCACCATCATACTAGACTTTACATGGCACAGGTTCCAGCTCATCACACAGTTCCCATGAGGAAACAAAGCAAAAAATAAAAAATTAATTAAAAAATATATATATATCACTTACACAGTAATAAGTTTGTTCTGTAACTCTGGCTTTGTAATGATGTACACTTGGACTGTATCAAACAATTCTCTTGAGATATACTCTTCAGGCACCTGCAATAGATATTGACATTTGATTCAAAGAAAAACTGAACAGCTGAGTGTTGCAACATTTTGCTGATTAATAAATTATTAAAAAGTCACCAAGTAACAGGTTAACTAATAAATAAACTACAGTGAACGAGTTGGCATCCTTTATGCTGAAAGACACGTCTTAAATAGAACAGTGATTCTGTGCCAAAACACTGTATAAAGTAGAAAAAGCCAGTACCTTCACTGATTATATTGGTGCCGCGATTGTAGTACAGGGGGAAAAACCTTTAATACTGCATGGTTGAATTTCAATCTGGTGCTCTCAATTCATCACCTTGTTGCTTTATATTAAACTACAACTACCAAACCTGCAAATTACTTAAATCGTTTAACATCGTCATAGGAACATTAAGAAAACTTGACATTAGAGATATTAGAGCAGATGATTGAAGGTTCAGACATGACACAAGTTTTAAGCAACATTTTGAAATGAGGAAATAGAAGCTGAGAATTGGAGGAGAATCCAGAGTTAAGGGCCTTGCGGTTGAATGCATGACCTTCGAATAATCTTCGAGTGATCTCATATTTCTGGAGCACAAAGTAGCCCTGCATAAACTGCAGAAGGAACACATTTCCTCACAAACTCCCCATCCATCTACTCTCATATCCTCATTAGTCACCTCAGAACCCACAATACCAGCGTGGAATCAAGATGAGGGACTGTCAAATATTAAATTTGAGAATTCCTCAGAGGAATGAATTGGAATGCAGTTGTTGGGTTGAAAGAGGTTTCGGTGGTAAGGAGTGACAAGACCATATTTGACTCAGAGATAGCCTTCTGTCACTGAGACAATAGAATAAGCTAGGCCACCTACAGTAGCACAGTTTCAGAGATAGTTATAAACATAGGTTAGGGAACAAATATGATTGCAAAGATTATGAAAAATAAACTGAGATGGAAGAAAGCATGCAAAATGAAAATAGCAGTTAAAATCACCAAGGATGATGTCACTCTGAATTGAGGGAAGAAAGCTGTGAAGATATATCAGAAATTTGTTATGGCACTTGATTGGCAGCAGAGAATGAGAATTTTAAATGAATGGCATTAGGTTGCATAAGTAAGTGCTCAAAGTGGATGCCAGGACATTAGGGGGTCTGATCGGTCAATTTGGTGTTAAAAGCCACTAAGGTGAATGGAAGGTATAACTAGGCAGTGATGTTTTGTTTGGAGGAGGATGTCATGATGTCACTGCATATGCCTGTCATCCACAACATGGATTCCAAGCCTCTTGTTTAGGGAGAGGACATTTATAGCAGTTCATTCATTGAAAGGCTATAGCACAATGAACAGTGAGTTAGTGAACAAGGAGACTAACAAAATTACTTTCTAGTGAGGCTGCCTGCGATTGAAAATCTGCAGGAGAATAAGTGGGGCACCTGGGGCTGTTGTGGGTCACAAGACAATGCATTACTAAGAACTTTAGCATATACCAAATATGTGTGTGTTTGTGTGTGTGTGTGTGTGTGTGTGTGTGTGTGGGGGGGGGGGGGGGGGTTAGGAACATCTTTGTGCATTGAGGCAATGAAGTATGTATTTTGGAAGACAGATAAAGAGATGATTACATGACAGGCCTTCTTCGTTCCACTGTCCCAATATTAGATTGTGTTCCCAGACAACAGTGCTCAGATCTCAGAAGGGTCCCGACCTGAAAGGTTACTTTCTATTTCCTCCACAGATGCTGCCTTACTCATTGAGTTCATCAAGCACTATGTTTTGCTCACGATTCCAGCATTTATACTTTCTTGTAGCTCTGATCTAAGACAGTTGCTGGCAAAGGAGGAATTTTCCTTGCCATGCAGCATAGGTCAGATAATGGAATCATCAAAACTAAACACTGCTGCCAGTAGCGGAGACCCATTCAACTGTCATTAGCACTGGCTTTGTTTGAAAATTCAACCTTATACATCCAATAACTTGACTCTCTATTTTCATCTCAAAATCGATGGTCATTAGTTCAGTCCCTACATGTAACTGCACACATACAGCTTCACAAGGGAGTGATAAACTATTGACATCTGTTAAAAAGGTCCATCTGCTGACATTCAATGCCACTATTTACAAATTATTTGTCCCGAAACGTCACCTATTCTTTTTACCAGAGATGTTGCATGACCCGCTGTTCCCAGTATTTTGAGTCTTATCTCCACTATTTACAAGTTGGAAAGATAGCTCTCACTAATATCCTGACAAATAACTGTCAATTTGTATAAACAGTTTATCTAGACTTTCATGACACTACAGACAGGCTGTATTTCTTACGCAGCATTAACTGTATAATTTATTTTGTTGTAAGGGAAACAATGTTGTGGAAGATTCTTTTTTTGACCAAATAGGATTGACAGAATTCAACTAAATATGGCTACAGCTCTAGCATGAGTAACCAAGTCAATGAGTTAACAATATTAATCGTCAAATAGCAAATAAATAATTTGCATTGAAAACATTTGGCTGTAGGGTGACATCTTCTAAAATTGTGGATTCCTACAGATTGTAGAGTAGCAAATGTGACTCGCACCATTTATGAAAGGAGTAAGAGAAAAAAACATTGACTTGTTAGTCTAATATCAGTACTAGAGAAAATGGTGGAATCTATAATATTAAAAATATCAATGAGTAAAGCCAAAATGGATGTTTGAAATTACATTTGACTAATCTATTGGATTTTCCAAGGATGTAGCAACTAGAGTAAATGTATCAACTAGAGTAAATGTGGAATTTCAAGAATCTCAGCTAAACTGTAAAAACATGGATTGAAAGGCAATTAACACATAAAACAAGAAAATAGGAATAAATAAAGCCTCAAATTGGCAGACTACGATTAACAGTGTACTACAGAGATTAACGTTGGGGCTCAAGTATTCACAATCTAGATGGACAATTTGTCTGAAGGCATCAAATATCTTGCATTCAAATGTGCTGATGACATGAAACCCAGTGGCAATGGGGATAAGGATGTAAAGAGACTTTAAGCAAATTTGTACAAGCTACGCTAGTGGGGGTCATAACAAATGGACCACAAGGGGAAGGATAGCACTTTAGTAGAAAATCATTTGAAATGTAAAGAAATTGGGAAATGTTATTCAAATGGACCCGGGTACCCTTGCACACATTACTGAAAGCTAACATGTGTTAGCAGTTAGAAAAGCATATGGTTAAGTTGCCCTTTATTGCTTGAAAATACAAGTACACAAGCAAGATTATCTCACTATAATTACATAGGGCCTTGGTGAGAGCACAGTTGATGTACATTGTATAATCATGGTCTCCTTTACCAAAACAATTATGCACTTGCTTTAGAGAATGAGGTGACCTCATTAAAGCATACACAATTCTTAAGGATTTTAATGGCATAGGTGCAGAGCAGATGTTTTCCTTGAGTAAGATGGTCCCAAAATGAGGAGTGGACCATTTGAGAAAGTCAGAGGGGTGTATTTTTGGCTTTCTCTGACCCCAGTATAGGGAGGTTTCATGGCAGTCGGGTCATGACCCATGACCCGTACTGTTGCTACACTACTCCAAATGGATTACACGCGATGAACTGCAGGTAGGCACTTACCAATGTTTCCAGCGTAGCGGGCCCGTTAAAACCCGCTGAAATTGTCAATTTTTGCGCTGTAAATAATTATGGAAATCGGGATAAGCGTGTGAGACATTTAGCTTACTTCAGAATTCCAAAAGTGAGGAGAAATGACGGTAGATAGAAGCGAGAGCTGAAGGGACAACAACAGACAGAGTGCTTAGCGAACATTGGCCGTTTGCATCAACTAAGGTGTTTTTTCTTGATTCCTTTGGCATCTAAAAAGTTTCAGAAGTGATAAATCTGGCTGTAATTTTTTTTAATCGCCCATGGTTCCCAAGTGGGTTTTTACATACAAAATGAAAACGCATTTGAAGAAAAATTTAGCCAGATTTATCACTTCTAAGAATTTTTAGATACCAAAGGAATCAAGAAAAAACACAAATAATGCCTTACTTAATGAAATGCAGTGAGCAAACGCGATAATTCCCAATATTTTCAATTCCGATATCTACACGGCCAATGTTTACCAAGCACTTTAGCTGCTGTAGTCCCTTCAGTTCTCGCTTCTCTTTACCTTCATTCCGCTTCACATTTGGAATTCTAAAGTTGGGTACATGTCTCTCACACTTACCCCGACTCCCACAATGTTTTTCAGCGCAAAAATTCAACATTTTGGCGGTTTTTAACAGGTAGGAAAGTACGTGTTTTTAGCATTAATAACATATACCGGAAGTGACGGATGTCCTCCAGATGGATTTAGCGGCTCCGTGCGTCAAGCCCTATGACATAGTGACCTTACGTGCAACCTCCCTATACTGTAGAAGTTTTCTTGATGGGTTCTGGATGTAAAAAGAACCATGGCATAAAGGCAGGAAAATTATTTCTGAAATAAATCAGTCATGAGCTTGTTGACCAGCAGAGTTGACGCCAACTGGACTGCTCCTGCTCTTACTCAAACTGTTTTGCTTCCCATTGGAACCTCTCCCCCACATCTCTGCAAAAGTGGGAAATAAAGCTAACACTTTAAAATAAACACCATTTAAAACATCTTCTTCGATAGCTGCCAGGGCACCAATTATTAAACATAGAAAATAAAGAAATGCAATCTCCTGAAGCTAAGATCAGACATGATTTCAGAGATTTGATACAAAAGTTGCACGATGGCACAAAGAACTGCTGATGCTAGAATCTTGAGTAAAACACAAAGGGCTAGAGGAACTTAGTAGATCAAGCGGGAATGGACAGGCGGCGTTTCAGGTAGAAAGCTGGAAGAGAGATGGGTGTAGGCCATAATCTGGCAAGTGACAGGTGAGGATGTAGGTGAGATGTTGACTGTCAGATGGGTGGTGTAAGTGAAGAAAGGTTGAGGTTATAAGGAGACAAAGGGGTGTTAAACAAGGAGTGGAGTGAAATGTAAAGCCATGGGTAGGGATATATGTGGAAGATTGTGGAAGAGGTGGGGTAAAAGGGAAATGAAGGAGTCAGGGATGAGTGTATGAAGGAGGGGGAAAGGAATAGGGTGATTGGTTGCGTGGGAAATAGTGGGAGAAAAGGGTACACAGCTTGCGTACAGAAAAGAGAGGGGTAGGGGGATACTATTTGAAATTGAAGATTTCAATGTTCATACCAAAAACACAAAGTGTTGAGGGACTCAACAGGTCAACCAACATCTGCTGAGTTCCTTGGGTCTCATGTCATAACATTGGGTAAGCTATCCAGGCGGAATATGAGATGCCGTCCCCCCCCCCAGTTTGTGTGTGGCCTCATTCGGGCAATGGAGGTCAAGGCACCACTGGGCGTGGCAAATATTTGCGTGTTGTCCTACAAGAGAATCTACCACTACTCATTGGAATCATTCCACTATTTGCCTTGTGTACTATTATAGTCATGATACGATGTGACAGGATAACGCGCAAAATAAAGCTTTTCACCGTCTCTCATTACACGTGGCAATAAACTAAACTGCAGACACTGGAATATTGAACAAAACAAAGCACTGGTGGAGCTCAGCGGTCAGGAAGCATCTGTGGAAGGAGTGGATAGACGACACTTTGGATCGGGACCCTTCTTCAGCCAAACTAAACTAACACCCCCACTGTTCACATGCAAGTGCAACTATTAAACAGGTGGGCGCAGCCTCACTCCAGGAGCCTTCAGCACGGCAGGCAATGCAACTGGAAAAGTGGCTGAATGGCAGCTCAACCGGCCTACGTGTTGATGCAGATGCCACCGCAGCCCCTTAGCCAAGGAAGCCACATGTGCCTCGCTGGATGGGACGGGCTGGTTCTCGCGATCCGTGCTCTCCGGTACCTGGAAGGTGATTTTCGGACCGAGGGTCGGGTGAAACTCGCTGAAAAAGACGCATTCAATCCTGCTACCCATCGCCCTGCGTGAGGCCGGGCTCCTCCTCCCGGGCCCGAGGCCGCGACGTCCAAAGATCTTAGAGCAGAGCGACGTCCATGCGCGGTGACGCAAGGACGCAAGGAGGCCCGCGCTGGCGGCCGCAATCAACATTCTATGATCTTTGGCCGCAATGGCGGAGCCGAGCGCCGAGTTCTGGCTGTACCGCATCCTGCGCAAAGCCGCCAGCACGGCCGCGCACCTTCTGTGTCTGGGCTTCACTGTCGGGATCGGGGTTGTCAGTAGGCCGGGGACGAGTGAGTATGATATTTGAGCCACCGCCTTCAGGACAGCCAAGGCCGTAGGTGCGCGCCATGTTTGTGAGCGCCTGTAACTAGGGGGGCAGTGCTCCGGGTGGCGACGGCGTCGTCCAAGGGGCGGGATCCATGTGTACATGTGATTTGATGGCCCCCACAATATGTGGGGAAACTCTGGCCTGGAGAGCAAATCAGATGCTGGAAGCAAATTTCTTTATGTTTTTAATCAACTTGTCAAACACTTGTATCTATAAATGACTCTATGTGAAACAAAAAGCTGGAGTCTCAGCATCTCTGGAGAGAAGGAATGCGTGACGTTTCGGGTCGAGACCCTTCTTCTCAACCCAAACGTGACCCATTCCTGCTCTCCAGAGATGTCGCCTGTCCCGCTGAGTTACTCCAGCTTGTTGTGTCAATCTTCGGGATTGGATAGGGATTGGACAGGCTAGATGCAGGAAGAATGTTCCCGATGTGGAGGGAGTCCAGAACCAGGGATCACAGTTTAAGAATAAGGGGTAGGCCATTTAGGACTGAGATGAGGAAAAGCTTTTCCACCCAGAGAGTTATGAATCTATGGAATTCTCTGCCACAGAAGGCAGTGGAGGCCAATTCACTGGATGCTTTCAAGAGAGAGTTAGATAGAACTCTTAAAGATAGCGGAGTCAAGGGATATGGAGAGAAAGCAGGAACGGAGTACTGATTGTGGATGATCAGCCATGATCATACTGAATGGCAGTGCTGGCTCGAAGGGCCGAATGGCCTGCTCCTGCACCTTATTGTCTATTCTCTATTGTCTATTGAACTTCATTCTCCTTTGGCAGCCTGTGGCTCCAGGAGGAAGAAGAGGAGATGAAATTAAAAAATATAGTTCATCTGAGAACAGCCAGCAGGAGTATGATGTGGCTTGTGATCTATGAGGTGCTGGTGGCCCAGTGTGATGATAAATGAATGAATAAGTAGTCTAAGTAGTCACGTACAAGGAATTTGCCTTGGTGCTCTGCCCACAAGTGGCAACATGACATACAGTGACAGTTAGGAATGATACATTAAACATTAATAATAAAACATTATTGATTAAACATGTGAATTAAATAAAATACCAGAGCAAAAGGAGGCTACAGATATTTGGTTATTGAGTAGAGCTACTACTCGTGGAAAAAAACTGTTTATATGTCTGGCTGCGGCAGCTTTGACAGTCCGGAGTCGCCTTCCAGAGGGAAGTGATTCAAAGAGTTTGTGGCCAGGGTGAGAGGGGTCAGAGATGATCTTACCCGGTCGCGTCCTAGCCTTTGCATTGTACAGTTAGTTCATCAATGGAGGGAAAATTGCAGCCAATAACCTTCTGAATGTTTCATTGTACTATATCTGAGATAAGAGCTAATATATTTACTTTTTGTTCCAGGTCTATTTTCTTGGCATCCATTCCTGATGGCTCTGGCAGTAAGTAATTTGCTGTTTTATATTGTCTTTGGGGACTCCCCTTTGTATCATTTTTTTGTATCTTCGCGCCGTTACTCGTGATTGGTCAAGGAGAGGGGCCTTGCCCAAATTGTTTACTTTACCTGGTGGAATGTTTCTTTGCTTAATGGAATTGTTTTCCACTAGTGCTTTCTATCGAAACAATGTTATGTGATATTTTGTGATTGGGTTAGGGAAACTGGAGCATCTTGGGAAAACCCACACGATCACAAACTTCATACCGACTGCACCTGCAGTCAAGATAGAACCTGAGTCTCTGGCACTGTAAGGCAGCTACTCTACTGCTGCGCCATTGTGCCGCCTTGTAATCTTGTAATGGCATCAGTTTAGGCATGTGCAATTCCAGTGCGTGTTAAGAGCTGTCAGAGGTGTTCAAAAGAATAACGAGTGCATTCAAAAATAAGAGTTATAATGATCATAAGTTGGAGCAGAATCGGGCCATTCGGCCCATCAAGTCTATTCCGCCATTCAATCATGGCTGATCTATCTTTCCATCTCAACCCAATTCTCCTGCCTTCTCCCCACAACCCCTCACACCTGAACTAATCAAGAATCTGTCAATCTCTGCCTTGAAAATACCAATTGGCGGCCTCCACAGTCTTCTATGGCAATTAATTTCACAGAATTACCATCCACTGATTAAAGAAATTCCTCCTCATCTCCTTTTTAAAGGTACATCCTTTAATTCTGCGGCTATGACCTCTGGTCCCGGACTCTCCCACAAGTGGAAACACCCTCTCCACATCCACTATCTATAAAGCATTAGAGCCCTAGATTAGAACATCAGGCAGATGTGGTTGGGAGAAAACTGAGCAGAGCAAGTCAAAAAGGAAAGGTGAGCCAAATTGTTCAGCTTTCTCTTTCAGAAAGTAATCGAGAATTTTAGGACAGCAGAGTCAGGAAAGTAAGATGTCATTTTATGAAATGCAGAAATATAACCATGCTTCTTTTTCCCCCCCTAGTTTTCCTTCATTATGACGCAAGCTATTCTGCTATTCTCTCCGGAGAGTTCCCTTATTTTGTCCTACTCGAGGAAAGTCAAAGTCCGAACCCACTGGGTGTTGCAGGGGCTGGCCACTGTCTGTGCCATCGTAGGCTTGGCCATTATCAGCTATAACAAATATACGAATGACAAACCACATTTTACCAGCTGGCACGGTCTGGTTGGGTTGGCAACTGTCCTGTACACTTGCCTGCAGTCTGCTGGTGGGGTGACTCTGCTGTATCCCAAACTGATGAGGAAATGGTCCCTGGCCAAACTGAAATCGTATCACGCCACCTCTGGACTTGTTGGCTACCTGCTAGGCTGCACCAGTATGCTTTTGGGCATGTGTTCAGCATGGTTCACAGGGATAGTGACTGGTGTTAGCTGGTATCTGGCCATTAGCTGCCCTGTTCTGTTGGCATTGGTCCTCATGAACCAAATTACTAATGCCTACCTGAGGAAAAAGAGGATACAGCCTTGAATAAACTTCCACCATGGCTTTGGCTGCTTATCCGTTATTCACTCTCTCTCTAATCTATAATTACCGAGAAGTGTTAAAACCAACAAATCAATACACCAAGCTTCTTGTCAATGCGGGTGATTGATGATGATGTGGAAACTACCAGCAGATCAGTATCAATCCTGCATTATGTTGGGAAATGAAAAAGTGGACCTGAACAATGGCTGGATTGTTTTCCTGTTCAACTAACTAAGTTGAACTAAGATGCTGGTGTTAGTTGGCATCTGATGCAGTCTTTCAGGGTATTGGAATATCTTCAAGTGTCCTCTTTCTGTTCCTCCTTTGCTGGTCAGCAGTACTACAGTTGGATTCCTTTAGTTCATTCTCACTGTTTGAAGTTCAAGAGAAGATTATAGAAAATGGAAACAACTGTACTCATGAAAGATGTTGCATAAAGTGGAGCTCAGTGTTAAGTCTCCACTAAATTTATGCTGTATGAAAAATAACGCATGTTTTGAAACATTCAGAGGGTGATTATAATAACCTGGAATTATATAAAATGTAATTTTTATCTCTGAATATTCATAAACCATTTTGCATGGTATTATCTTCTACACCATCTAAGTTTTTAATTCTCTCACTGTAGTAATTTACCATTAAGATTGTGAATAACTTTAGACTTAATTGAGATGAACTTTTTAATTAATTTATTAATGTTAATGCAATTTTAATTGTTATTTAATTCTCTATCTTCACATTCCAAGCTCATTGTCCTGTATTTAATCCCGTTTGTCTTCTGTGTGTTTTTCCTTAACTGTTGCTTGTAATGTATTGTGTTTTGCTCTAGTTGATGTGTTATATTTATATTTCATCCTTTATTGTTGGGTTATCTTTTGAGTTGAGAGAAACAGCTGTTATTGCAGCGATGTGTTTCATCTAATTGTATTTACAGACTGCTTTGTAATATATTTGTTATTCAGTTCTATCAATGTCAATGAACAAAATAGGAACTGGAGTATATAATGGATCATTAAAACAATGCCATCTGCATTCCGTCCAAACTACTGGTTTCACCACATATTCTGCCAATCTCTTCTTTGGCTCCACTGAATTATGTTCAGTTTAACAAACAAATTAAAAGGTTATATTACGGTGACACCACTTCTCGGAGAGGACTGGAATCTTGTGTGTGTGCAACTGTGTTCATTTGATTCTGCAATCACAGGAGTCGTATCAATCTGCAGTGAAAAGATTTTCTGTGTTTGAATCTCCTGACAATGTTGTCACTCTTTTGTCTAAAACTGCAATAACTGAGGCTGGACTGATTTAAGATCAAGGAGCCAGAATATGGTCAAGATGTATTGTTTAGAGATGATCTGAAAATAATTATAGCTCAAAGTAGAAATTCTGCCATCGACTTGAAAAATTCTTGAAAAAATCAATTATCCTTTTGGACAAAGTTATAGACAATAGGTGCAGGAGTAGGCCATTCGGCCCTTCGTGCCAGCACCGGCATTCAATGTGATCATGGCTGATCATCCCCATCAGTACCCTGTTCCTGCCTTCTCCCCATATCCTCTGACTCCGCCATCTTTAAGAACCCTATCCAGAGAACCGGTCTCCATCACCCTCTGAGGCAGAGAATTCCACAGACTCACAACTCTCTGTGAGAAAAAGTGTTTCCTCGTCTCCGTTCTAAATGGCTTACCCCTTATTCTTAAACTGTGGCCACTGGATCTGGACTTCCCCAACATCGGGAACATGTTTCCTGCCTCTAGCGTGTGTAAACCCTTAATAATCTTATATGTTTCAATAAGATCCCCTCTCATCTTTCTAAACTCCAGAGTATACAAGCCCACCTGCTCCATCCCTCAGTATATGACAGTCCCGCCGTCTCAGGAATTAACCTTGTAAACCTGCACTGCACTCCCTCAATAGCAAGAATGTCCTTCCTCAAATTAGGGGTCCAAAACTGCACACAATACTCCAGGTGTGGTCTCACTAGGGCCCTATACAACTGCAGAAGGAGCTCTTTGCTCCAATATTCAACTCCTCTTGTTATAAAGGCCAACATGCCATTCGCTTTCTTCACTGCCTGCTGTACCTGCATGCTTACTTTTATTGACTGATCAATAAGGACCCCCAGATCCTGTTGTACTTTCCCTTTTCCCAACTTGACACCATTTAGATAGTAATCTGCCTTCCTATTTTTGACACCGAAGTGGATAACCTCACATTTATCCACAGTAAACTGCATCTGCCATGCATCTGCCCACTCGCCCAACCTGTCCATGTCACCCTGCATTCTCATAGCATCCTCCTCACAGTTCACATTGCCACCCAGCTTTGTGTCATCTGCAAATTTGCTAATGTTACTTTGAATCCCTTCATCTAAATCATTGATGTATATTGTAAATAGCTGTGGTCCAAGCACTGAGCCTTGCGATACCCCACTATTCACTGCCTGCCATTCTGAAAGGGACGCGTTAATCCCTACTCTTTGTTTCCTGTCTGCCAAACAGTTTTCTATCCATGTCAGCACTCTACCCACAATACCATGTGACCTAATTTTGCCCACTAATCTCCTATGTGGGACCTTATCTAATGCTTTCTGAAAGTCCAGGTACACTACATCCACTGGCTCTCCCATTTCCATTTTCCTAGTTACATCCTCAAAAAATTCCAGAAGATTTGTCAAGCAAGATTTCCCCTTCGTAAATCCATGCCGACTTGGACCAATCCTGTTACTGCTATCCAAATGTGCCGCTATTTCATCTTTTATAATTGACACCGGCATCTTCCGTTTTCTCTCTCCCGCCTTTCTTAAAAAGTGGGATAACATTAGCTAAATTTATGACGGTTGATGATCTGGTTCTCATATTTGATAGGCAGGCCTATCTTGACTGATCTAAATCCTCAATTCCTTGGATTGCTAAGGAGTGTCCTGCAGTGGAATGAAAATAATGGCCGTCAATTCTAACAGCACCCAGGCATCATGTGCAGAATCTGTGCTAACTTGCTAGACAATGGTTTCCTGTCATCAAAGGAAGTTCATTGTAGAGTTTCAGGGGAGCATTCCTGTTGGTAACAATGTGCTTAATAATGATGTTAAGAGATTCAAATATTTCTGCTCAACTTGGATTTTATTACCAATCATTGGATGAATTTATTTGGTTTATTGAAGCTGTTTGTACTGAGTCATGCAGTCTGTGTTCCAGTTTTTTGTGTACTAAATAAATGCCCATCTTTCATGTATCTGAGTGCTTTGTCATGTCTTTATTCAGGCTCCGTATGGTGAGTGTCAGGAAGTGCTTGCCACAGAAAAACACTACACAAGGATACTGCTTGATTTTTATGAACAAGGGAGGAGAGCTTTCAGATTGTCCCTTGTGACCAACATTCTTTCATTTATCTCTGTACCATGGCCGTCATGTGACATTTTCCTTTATTTTAGTTTAGTATCAGACCCTTTTGTTAGTTCAGTTACTGCATAGATATGGTGGAGTTACATATAAAGAAAGTAACAAGATGGCACCTTGTATGACTCCTTATACCAATTTTTATTTGTGTTTGCTAGAGTAGAAAGTAAAAGGGGGAGAGATTTAAAACTGGCTGTTGATTCTTTATTTCTATACTGCATGATCATAACAAGCCATAAATAAGGAAGTGTATAAGGAACAGAAACATGCTCCAGTGTTCAATAGATCTATAATCTATAACGGGTGATTTTCACATGGCCCTCTTTCCTTTCCGGCCCTCATATTATTAGCGTCAAGATTTGTCCTGGGGAAAACCGACACCGTCATGGGGAGAACGTACAAACTCCGTACAGACAGCACCCATAATCAGGATTGAACCCGGGTCTCTGGCGCTGTAAGGCAGCATCTGTACTAGTGCGCCACCATGCATGTACCGTATCCTCCTCCAGGACCTGCCCTGGAAAATGCAGTCAATTCACTTCAATCTTTCTTTTGTCTGTCTTCTTTAATTCAGTCTGCACAGTCCTTTTTCTGTTTATTTTTGTTATTTCCATCGGTGTACTGTATTTCTTTCCATTTACCAAGGTCTTGCTATTTACCAGACCTAGCTCTCACTGCTGGTCTGCATTTCCAGCAGCTCTGTGGCTGGAAAGTTTTAAAACCGCAAGATGCCTGTTCCAACAAGTAAGTACAACTGCCTACAGGAAATTAAGGAGAACTGCCAACTAAAACACCTGTATGAATCATATTTAATTTGTTGGTTATTGACATTTGCAAGACCAAAACACTCTTTTTCAGTTCAGGCTATGATATGATAAGGTCAATGTTCCTCCCATGATGACAGTATATAATACCAATTGGGGTTTATCAAATGCGGAGATAAAAAAACTGTAGCTATGAAGTTTGATAAACAAGGATATAACCATAACTTTTAGACTTTTGTTTGCAATATTTGTCTCAGGGAAATTAGTTTCAGTACTGTATCACACTTTTGGATTTATTATTTCGTGAATTCCACACAAAATTTGTTACATAGGATTTAGTGCGCAGAATACTGTAGTGGCCTGGTCAAGGTCAGGAAAAGGCCAGACGCCAGGCGGGTTCAAACAGTAGTCTTTTAATCCCAACAGCGAGAGTACACCACACACACACCTCGAGAGCACTAAACCCAGGGTCGTCTGGAAACCCCGTGGCAGACCAATGCCCCTGTCCCTCAATCGGCGAGGGGGATGATCCAAGGAGTGGCCTACCCCCCAGGGACCGCCACAGGACCCCCCCCCCCAAGTACCCGAGGCACGAAACGGACATGAGGGCGTACACGGCGGCCAGCCCGGGTGCACACTATGCCCGGCCCCGGAACAGGTGACTGACCAACAGGTGCGGGGGAAGGAGTAGCCAGAGAAGGAGGTACCCTAGACAGAGGCCGCCCTCGCTTACGGGGCCGCGCTACCAGCACCGGCTGATCAATATCAATATGTGCTGGCTTCAGCCGCGCAACTGAAACAGTCTCATGCCGACCCCCCCATGTCCAGGACGAAAGTCGACGAGCCAGGACCCGGAAGGGACCTTCGTACGGCCGCTGGAGAGATGTCCGATGCGCATCCATGCGCAGGAAGACGAACTGGCAGTCCTCCAGAGCAGAGGGAACGTGCGGACGGAAGGACCCATGAAGAGACGTGGGCACCGGCGCCAGCTTGCCCACCGTCTGCCGAAGACGTTGCAGAGCGTCCGAAGGCTGCTCCACCTAGCCACGTGCTGGCGGGATGAACTCCCCGGGCACCGTCAACGGAGACCCATACACCACGTCGAGGTCACCAGTGTAGTGGCCTGGTCAAGGTCAGGAAAAGGCCAGACGCCAGGCGGGTTCAAACAGTAGTCTTTTAATCCCAACAGCGAGAGTACACCACACACACACCTCGAGAGCACTAAACCCAGGGTCGTCTGGAAACCCCGTGGCAGACCAACGCCCCTGACCCTCAATCGGCGAGGGGGATGATCCAAGGAGTGGCCTACCCCCCAGGGACCGCCACAATACCACCATTTGGCTCAGACACATACGGTAACCTACCTCTCCACAATGAACATTTCTTACTTTTTCTTTATCCTTTGTATCATTTTCCCTTTAAATGTATTGGTGCTATTTAATCTCAACTATTCTATGCATTGGCACATTCCTGGGAGAAAAAAAATCAAGCCTTTTAGTTTACCGTTAAAATGTATGATGGCAAATTATTCTTTTCAATGTTTTTCTGTAATTCAAAAATGCACTTAAAAAAAAATCCTTTTCCTTTGTCTTCTATATTGCGCAGTAATTAGACTTATGGTCTAATACCTCATTGGTTGGAATGTTCTTTGTGGCATCCCGTATAAATACAAATCCTTCTTTCCCTAATCATTTTGTTACTTCCCTCATTTCCTTATTTCTCACACCATGCCTCAGAGTCATAAGAACATAAGGATAAATAGGATTGAGCAGATTCAGCGAGGATTTATAGATGGCAAATCATGTTTGATTAATGTAGTGGCATTGCTTTAGGATGTGACTGGTTAAGGGGCAGGCAATGTATATAGTATATTTAGAGTTTCAGATAGCTTTCGATGAGGTCCACAGAGGAGATTGGTCCACATGGTTAAGAGTGCATAGAATTCAGTTTAATCTGTTGAAATGGATTGAGAATTGCTCAATGAACATTAAGCAATGACGGAATAGAAGGGTCAGCAGGCTGTGACAAGTGAAGCGCAAGGGATCGACTATTCACAATCTGCTCTAGTGATTAGCTGAAGGGGACCAAATGTCATGCCTCCAAATCTGTTGATAATCTAAAACCAGGTGGTGGAGAGGAAGTTTTAAGGATGCTTTAAGGGGACATAGACGCAAGAGAACATAGATGGGACACAAATAGATTATAATATGGAAAAATATGAGCTGCAGAAAACAGCAAAGCAGAGTATTTTTTAAATGGGGAGAGACAGTAAATTGGTGAGGTTCAGAGGGACCTGGGTATTCTTGCACAAATGTCAATGAAAGCTAACATGCAAATGCAGTAAGTAATTAAGAAGGAAAATTATATGTTGGCATACATGGTGGAAGAATGTTGAGTGCAGAAGTAAAGACGTCTCACTGCAATTCTGCAAGACCTAGGTCAGACTACATCTGCAGTATTTTGTTTAAGAACGAACTGCAGATGCTGGAAAATCGAAGGTAGACAAAAATGCTGAAGAAACTCAGTGGGTGAGGCAGCATCCATGGAGCGAACGAGATAGGCAACGTTTCGGGTCAAGACCCTTCTTCAGACTGATGTGAGGGGGGGGGGGGGAAGAAGAAGGAAGAGGCGGAGACAGTGGGCTGAGGAAGAGCTGAGAAGGGGAGGAGAAAGCAGGGACTACCTGAAATTAGAGAAGTCAATGTTCACGCTGGGGTGTAAACTGCCCAAGCGAAATATGAGGTGCTGCTCCTCCAATTTACAGTGGGCCTCACTCTGGCCATGGAGGAGGCCCAGGACAGAAAGGTCAGATTCGGAATGGGAGGGGGCGTTGAAGTGCTGAGCCACCGTGAGATAAGGTTGGTTATTGCGAACCGAGCGGAGGTGTTGGGCAAAGCGATCGCCAAGCCTACGCTTGGTCTCACCGATGTACAGCTGACAGCTAGAGCAGTGGATGCAATAGATGAGGTTGGAGGAGGTGCAGGAGAACCTCTGCCGCACCTGGAAAGACTGCTTGGGTCCTTGAATAGAGTTAAGGGGGGAGGTAAAGTGACAAGTGTAGCATTTCCTGCGGTTGCAAGGGAAAGTGCCAGGAGAAGGGGTGGTTTGGGTGGGAAGGGACGAATTGACCAGGGAGTTACGGAGGGAGCGGTCTCTGTGGAAAGCAGACAGGGGAGGAGATGGGAAGATGTGGCCAGTGGTGGGATCCCGTTGGAGGTGGCGAAAATGTCGGAGGATTATTTGTTGTATGTGACGGCTGGTAGGGTGGAAGGTGAGGACAAGGGGGACTCTGCCTTTGTTATGAGTGGGGGGTGGGGGGGGAGTGAGAGCAGAGTTACGGGGTATAGAAGAGACCCTGGTGAGAGCCTCATCTATAGCAGAAGATGGAAACCCCCATTCCCTGAAGAATGAAGACATCTCCGATGCCCTGGTGTGGAACACCTCATCCTGGGTGCAGATGCGGCGTAGATGGAGGAATTGGGAGTAGGGGATGGAGTCCTTACAGGAAGCAGGGTGGGAAGAAGTGTAGTCCAGATAGCCATGGGAGTCAGTGGGTTTATAGTGGATGTCGGTCAGTAGTCTATCACCTGCGATGGAGATAGTGAGGTCTTGAAATGGTAGGGAAATGTCGGAAATGGTTCAGGTGTATTTGAGTGCCGGATGGAAGTTAGTGATGAAATGGATGAAGTCAGTGAGTTGTGTGTGAGCTCTGCAGTATTCTAGTCAGTTTTAGACTCCTTACTGAAAAATTGATAAAATTGACAGAAAAAATGCACATCAAAGATTCATTAAACTGATTCCTGGATGATGGATTTGAGATATGTTGAGAGTGAGTATATTTGACCTCTATTCTGAGGAATAAGAGGTGATCACATTTACAGGCCTCAATCTTTTGGATGCAGGATGGAGTTTAGAATCAGGGTTCAGAAATAAGGGGTAAGCCATTTAGGACTGACATGGAAAAAAACGTCTTCATTCGGAGAGTGATGAATCCTTGGAATGCTCAGCCCTGGAATGTTGTGGAAATTCCGTTATTGTGTTCATTCCAAACAATTATAATCTCGTATTTGACCCCCATTTATTTACTGGCTATTGGCAGTTACATCTTCACCAGATGAGGTATTTTGCAATCTCCCCTTTAAATCTTTCCGTGTCTCTCTTCTGTTATCTCGTTTAATGGATCGGTATGTTTTATCATGCTAGAAACATTATATAATTACAAGTTGCTGCTCTGTATCTGAGAAGCAATTAGGTTACCTGACCTAATTCATTTATTGCAATTGCTTCACAAATGCATGAAATAACTCAATAAATAATGAACGATTGGTCCTGCTCAACTAAAAAAGACTAGCCAGGCATCAGCAATAACCTAAGGCAGAGTCACTGAGAATCCCATAAAAGACACTGAGCACAGAATATGCTGAATCTTTCACTGTGCTCTGAGTCTTGGTTTATTTGATATAGTTTACAAACCATGTGATTATATCATGTTGCGAGTGAATAGGGTAGGATTGAATTACATATGACCAATCAGGTCAAAGGTTCCAATTCTGGGAGCTGGAAGCACGTTTCAAGCAGTTTGTTTGGATGTAAGGTTGTATTTGATGTGGGGTTTTGTGGAATGGAGGATGTTTCATTTCCATTCATCACACTGTTGCTATCAGAACGCTGAAAATCAGACATCTTACCAAAGCTGAGAAGGAATATCAGAGCGAGCCAGTAATTTAACCTCATCTCTGTACTACCCATCCTGCGGGGATAGGTAGTTTAGTATCTCATCCGGATGATGACACCTCTGATTCTATTGTGCTAGAGTGTCAACCTAGATTATATGCTTGTGCCTCTAGCCTACTGGGTTACAAATGACCTGATTTATGTAAATCTGACGACGCAAATTCTCTGGTACACTTTTTAAAGCATTTTTCAAGCTAGCAATAATAATAATAATAAAATGTTTCATGGGATTTATTAATGATTGGATGAAGTATGTATTCCGCTAGTGTAATTATGGATTGTGCAAGGGTGATTTTTCAATGAAATGAAAGAATTATAGCAAGAGTTTGTAAAGTGCAATGCGGGTAGCTATAGAAAACAGATGTTTCTGACTTACCAAAGGTTTTCAGGAACAGACCCTTACATAACTTGGAACTGCCTGTACCTATTCTGAAGGAAGGACATAACGGCTTTGTTATATACATTATATGAACATAGGAAATAGGCGCAGGAGTAGGCCATTTGGCCCTTCGAGCCAGCACCGCCATTCAATATGATCATGGCTGATCGTCCCCAATCAATAACCCGTGCCTGCCTTCTCACCACATCCCTTGGTTCTACTAGCCCCTAGAGCTCTATCTAACTCTCTCTTAAATCCATCCAGTGAATTGGCCTGCACTGCCTTCTGTGGCAGAGAATTCCACAGATTCACAACTCTCTGGGTGAAAAGTTTTTCTTCATCTCAGTCCTAAAGGGCCTACTCCTTATTCGTAAACTGACTCCCACAACATTGGGAACATTTTTCCTGCCTGTCCAATCCCTTAAGAATTTTATATGTTTCCATAAGATCCCCTCTTATCCTTATAAATTCCAGTGAATATAAGCCCCAGTCGACCCATTCTTTATCCTTCTAAGAGAAAATAATGTCCCTGAGATCCTTCTTAAATGTCTCCACTCTGATTTTTAAATCCTCTATCCTGGATGTGAGTGTTCACCATATTCATGCCCCTCATGATCTTGTACACTGCAATAAGGTCACCCCTCAGCCTCCAATGCTCCAAAGGAAAAAGTTGCGGCATATTTAACTTCTCCCTATAATTGTCGCACAGTTAACATCCTGGTGAATTTATGTTGCATCCTTTCCACTAATGACATATTTCCTAAAGCTGGCTGACTGGAGTCGTATATGTAGCACCCCTAGTGTGGTCTCACCAATAACTTGTAGAGCTGCATCGTGATGACCTAGCTTTTGCACTCAGATCCCACCCAATGAAGGCAAATATGCCAAATGCCTTCTTCACCATAATATTCACCTGAGTCGCCTCTTTTGGGAAAGCATTCACCTGGACTCCCAAATCTCTCTGCCTTGCATGTGTAAGTCCTGTAAGCACCTCTCACTTGTCAGAGTTAAATTCCAACTGGAATTTCTTGACCCATCTTCCTAGCTGATCTAATTTTTTTGATGAACTTAGATAACCTCCTCTGTCTACTATACCACCTATTTTGATGTTATCCCAAATTTACTAACAATGTTATCTGCATTGTCATCCAAATCCAAATGTATATAACAAATAACAGCAGACCCAGCATTCCACTGATCACAGGCCTCCAATCAGAAAATATTCCGACTCAACTACCCTATAATTCTTTCTTCCAAGCCAATTTTGAATCCATTTGACTATCTCACCTTCGATTCCACGCAATCTAATTTTCCAGACTAGCCTACCGTGGGGCACCTTGTCAAAGGCTTTGCTAAAGTCCATATAGACACATCCATTGCCCTGCTCTCAATCATCCTCTTGTTGACAATAAACTCTATCAGATTTATGATACATGATTTCCCACACACAGCCAAATTGACTATCCCTAAACAGCCCAGGCCTATCTAAATGCTGGTTGTTCCTGTCCGTAAGAATTCCCTCCAACAACTTTCCTCTACTGATGTTAGGCTCACTAGCTTGTAGATCCCTCGCTGCCTGCTCTCTGCCTGTGTTTAATTTTGAGACACAGCACGGAAACAAGCCCTTCAGCCCAATGAGTCCACACTGACCATTGATCACCCATTCACATAAGTTCTATGTTATCCCAGATTCTCATCCACATTCGGGGCAATTTACAGAGACCAATTAACCTACAAACTTGCATATCTGGGATGTGAGAGGAAATCAGAGCACCCAGAGGAAATCATGCGGTCACAGGGAGAATCTGCAAACTCTACCATACAGCATCTGAGGTCAGGATCGAACCAGGTCACTAGTGCTGTGAGACAGCAGCTCTACCTGCTACACCACTGTGTCCCAGTTCATGTATATGTTAATGTATATATCTTTGTGGATGTGGATGTGCAAATGTTTCGGTATATTTATATGTGTGCACATAACTATTTGAATGTGTATCTTAGTGTTTGTGTGTGCATGAATGTGTATGCATGTGTGTACACACGTGTTATTGTACATACTGTATACCCTTGTGTGTCTATGTGCATGTGTGGTGTTCATGGGTATATCTTTTTGTGTGTCCATAAGTATATCTTTATGTGTGTGCACGCACATGTTGGTGTCTAGGTGTACACACGTATTGTATGTTTGTCTGTTTTCCTGATATTTTTCTTCTTTAACCAGAGGCAACAATGCATTTCCACAGGGCGGCAGCACACACTCACTTTTAGGCACAAATAATCCAATAGCAGCCGCAACGGCAAATTTGCACGTGTCATTTAAAAAGGTTTGGTTGCCTCTGTACAGCCAGAATTCAACTGATTTTACACAGTAGTTTCTGTTATATACATTTGGCTTACACCTGTGCTCACTTTAGTGACTGTGCTGCTGATGCTGAAGAAACTTAATGCTTGATAGCTTCATTTGGATAAAACACCTCCTGAATGATTCTAGTAACCTGTGGCTTTGGTTATTGCGCAAAGGTCCTTTCCAAAGGAATGATGACGCCAAGAGCATTGTGAAAATTACAGCAATGTTACAGCACAAGATGGAATGGCAGGGTAGGTTACAGGTTGATGTTGATTAAATATATGAACCTGATGAAATGAATGCAATATTTAGATATGGAGAAGGAACAGGAAGTATACCACCACTGCAATTTTGTTATTGGTGGGGAGCATTGTGATCCAAGACAACTTACATCTGACGTGGCTGCACCCCCTAGACGTTCAGAATTGCTAAACATGGTATTGATACTAGGGGCATCAGGGCACTGAGTTAACTGGATACTCTGGTTTAGCTGGAAATCACGCACCTTCGGTTAGATGTCAGTAAGAGAATGGCGAGGCTACAAGTCATATAAATCTTCAAGCTGCTGGTTGAATCTTGGTGTTGGCAGAGATTTTGAGGAATTTGATATTTACTGCCTTTGTGGTTAATGGTTAAGAGTACATACTGACTCCAGTATTATGGAACAGGAGACCATTCACATGAAAGAAGTGAGAAAGAATGTGGTTGAAATAAACCACAGTATTGATGAAAGGATAGGTACTGACCTCTTTAGCTCTGTCCTGGTGTATCCGAGATTGTATTTCATGTGTCTAATGTCAGGATACCTTGCTGCTAAAAAACAAATCCTCTTCGGGCAGGATCCACACGTTACTGTCCATAAAGGAATCAAAATCATAGATGCTTGACCTGGGACTGAGATTCTGCAGATGCAATTTTAGGAACTAATGTAGGTCTAAATTTAAACAAAGAACCTCATCTGTCGGTGGGGCCGGGAACCTGCCCGAAGGCTCGTTAGCCAGCATAACCGGGAGGGAGTTGGAAACATGGGATGTGAGGAGCGTGGGCCAGTCAGAGGGTGAATCGAGGTAATGCCTCCAGCACCTTAAAGGTCAGCTGCAGGAGGGCACACAGATGGCTGGGCGAGGAGAGGGATGTCGTTTTACATTCTAATCCAGTCGATGGTGATGGAGGAGGTCCTGCAGGAGCCTGGGACTTACCTGTATCGGAAACCGATCCAGTAGACTGAGTGTGTTGGCCGACCGGACTTTGCAAATGGTGGCAAAACATGGTGGCGCCCGCACGTGTACACACACACACACAAGCGCACACACACACTCACACACACTGTTGGGAGTTCTTGGAGCCCACAATTCAAACAAAATACATATTATAATATGTGAAGGTATAAAATAAAAAATATTCCCTTTTAGCCGTGTCCATATAACCATATAACAATTACAGCACGGAAACAGGCCATCTCGGCCCTTCTAGTCCGTGCCGAACACGTACTCTCCCTTAGTCCCATCTACCTGCACTCAGACCATAACCCTCCATTCCTTTCCCGTCCATATAACTATCCAATTTATTTTTAAATGATAAAATCAAACCTGCCTCCACCACCTTCACTGGAAGCTCATTCCACACAGCTACCACTCTCTGAGTAAAGAAGTTCCCCCTCATGTTACCCCTAAACTTCTGTCCCTTAATTCTCAAGTCATGTCCTCTTGTTTGAATCTTCCCTACTCTCAGTGGGAAAAGCTTATCCACGTCAACTCTGTCTATCCCTCTCATCATTTTAAAGACCTCTATCAAGTCCCCCCTTAACCTTCTGCGCTCCAAAGAATAAAGACCTAAAGTCTTTCCTTTGAAGTCTCTTGACTGCTCCCTATCCCACAACAACTTCCCCTCACCTTTCATCTTTGTAGAACTACAAGGGTTTCCATCTTATCAGCTGAGCCCTGCAGGGCAACTACATCATCAAGAACATGGACAGCAGGAAGGCATCATTGCCTTAACCATCTTGAAGTGATCTTTCATGCCCTGGCACAGTGTGATTGGAATGGGTAGTCCAGAGATGTGTGACTAACCTGCGGGGGAACCTAGCAGTGTGGTCTGCTCCCACTACAGAGATCCAGGGGAGTGAGCATATCCTTACCTGGAAAATTAGTTCACATGATAATTCTGCTCCAGAGAACGCGGGTGAGGGCATCCCACATATGATGGCTCATGCTTGGTGCATTCACCAACCTGTCAGAAAGCCTGTGAGGATAGTCAAGGAGAATGCAGGAAACCTCCTCCAGCCTTCCGAATGAGTGCTTTCAATGGAGCCCAGCGCCCCATTCTGGCAAGTCAGGAAGTGACTTCATGCCAATAAACAATAACACACCTAAAGCACATTCATTGATGGACAGCTTCAGCTTCACAGGTGAAAGCCACCCAAGATCTGCCCACTGCTATCTATACAAGCTTATTATTCTTCCGGCAAACTGCTGTTTACCAATGGAGCAAAGCTTTTTGCTGACGACAGCACAGAGTGATCTACACGCCTGCAAGTTCCCAGGGCACCCAATGTTGTCAACCAGAGAGGAGGAATCTGCTGTGGCTCCCAGGGTAGAAGCATTCCATCTCTGGCACACCTTCTGCAAGCTACAATGGCTGAGATGACTCAGAAGGTCCACTGATGCTGTTGAATTTGGTTTTCCAAGGGCATCCTTTACACATTGGCTTATTCACATATACTAGGATATTTACAACTGATGAATTTACACTCAGCAGCTTGGTTTCACACGGATTTATTTACATCGATTGAGATGCTCAGTAGTTTATTTACATTGAGACACAAGAGACTGCAGATGCTAGAATCCTGCGTAAAACACAGCATGTTGGAGTAACTCAGCAAGTTAGTCAGCATCTGTGGAGAGAATAAACAGGCGACGTTTCCTGTTGAGATCCTTCGTTATTTACCAATGCTGCTTTATTTATACACTCTTATTTACATACGGAATTATTTGCATATGAACTTGCTTATTTAAACACGGAATTATTTATATGTTGTGGTTTACTTGCACATATATTTATACACTAATTTACTGGCATGCTGAAATATTTACACATGGCTTTATTCATGTGTTTTGAGTTAATTCATGTACTCATTTATTTACAACATGCTAGCCTACATTTTCTGACGAGCTGTATTCCCATCTGCAGCCTAAATTTGCACCATGGATGAGGGCCATGGACAGAGAATGCTTCTCAGAGGAAGTTCTCCCACAGGGACATGAGAAATTATGTGAAGGTTAAGGAGCAGACATTCCAAGACATAGCACAATTTGTTTGCTTGCTAATAAAGAACACTGAATGCAGGGCACTAGACTGGAACAAATGCAAGTGAATCGCTGCTGCACCTGGAAATACAGCTTGGATCCCTGGATGCTGGAAAGGAAAGAGGTGAAAGGACAAGTGTTGCATCACCTTCAGTTGTAAGGGAAAGTGCCATAAGAAGGGGGTGGTTGGTGGACCAGGGAGTCGTGAAGGAAATGGTCTCTTTGAAATGTTGAAAGGGGAAGAGAGGGGAAGATATGAATGACGATGAAATCTCTGAAGGTGGGAGAAATTGTGGGTAATATTCCATTGAATGTAGAGGTTGGTGGGGTGGAAGGGGAGGACCAGGACCATCTTTGTTTTGTCCTGGAGGATAGGGTCGTGAGAACAGAGACACAAGAAATGGATAAGATGTGTTCAAGGGCTTTATTAATAATAGAAGAGGGGATGTCACAGTTCAAGAAGATGGAAAACATCTCAGAGGCAACTGTACTGAATGTCTTGTCATTGGAGTATAATGAAGTAGGAGGAACTAGGGAAATATAAGAGTTCAAGAGGGAGGTTGGGTCTAAGAGTACTCAAGATAGCTGTCATAGTTGTTAGGCATGTAATGAATATCAGTAACTAACCTCCTCCTGAGATGGAGATAGAGAGATTCAGGAAATGAAGGGAAAAGGCAAAGTTTGACCGTGTGGTGAGGGCAAATTGTTGAGTTATGCATGAGTACAGGAAGTAGCACAAATGCAGTCTTCAATGTACCAGAAAAAGAGTTGAGGGAGTGATCCAGAAAGGCTGTTCCATATATCTCACAAAAGTCAAGCCCGCAGATGTACTTCTGATCTAGAGAAAATGAATGGAGTTGACGGAGGCGGCATTCATGTGATGTGAGAGCAAGTTCTGCCAAGTGAATGAGCGTGTTGGCAGAGGGAAGCTGGTTGGGTATCTGCTCAAGGAAGAAGTCAAGGACTCTCGGTTCATCCTGATGTGGGATGGAAGGATTGTACATCCACGGTAAAGATGAGCCTATTGGGACCAGGGAACTGGAAACAATCAAAATGGGGGAAGGCACCAGAATGGGAAGGAACTGGACCATAGGAGAAAGATATTCCAGGTAGTAAGAAATGGGTCCAAAAGGGCAAGAGCAGAAACAATGGGTCTGCCAAGGCAGTTCTGTTTGTGGGTTTTGGAACTGAGGTAGTAGCTGCTGTGTAGAGCTGGGACACTATAAAACTGGAAGCTTTGTATGGGAAATCTCCTGAGTAAATGAGGTCCATGTCTGTCTGGGAGACCATGGTCTGATGTTTGATGGTGTGATCGTGTTCCACAGGGAAATATGAGGAGGTGGCTGAGAGCTGAGGTCTGGCCACTGAGATAGAGAGCAGTTCACCAGACTGCAACAGCAGGGTGGATGATAATATATGGATTAGTTCTTTGTGTACAGAGTGATGCGAGTTCAGAACAGAGTATGTTAGAGAGAAGTGGAAAAGGTTAGCCAGTCAATGTCACGTCAGCAGTTTATAAAGATTAAATCTAGAGAATGCAAATGGCTGTTGGAAGGCCCATAGGTGGATCAGGAGTACTACAGGTGGTCAAAAGGATCCATAGCTTGGGAAGAAAGTCTCCTGGCTAAAGAAATGGGCAGAGGCAGAGGCAGCTGAAAAAAATGGTGTCATGTTGAGCTTGGAATTCATTGAGATGGGGTGGAGAGGGATGAAGCTGTGACATCTGAGGACCGATCACAGGATCAGAGAGGGGAAGATCGGAAGGGATAGTGAAGACACGGCCGGGTAGAGGGTGGAGGTGGAGAAGATGGTGTCTGATGAAAGTGAATGGGCAAAAGGTCAGAGGAATATTGGAATGCAAGTCTTTGAAGTTTATATCTTTAACATTTGAAAGGGAGTAGAGTCATCTATTGCAGCACTAATGCGAAGAATAAAGTGGAACTCTGGCCCACAATAGCTTGGGTGATATTGTTGCAGAAAGAGATCAAGAGCATGCACATGAGTATGGATCAGGTTGTGTAGAGAACAGTGCCTCAACAAGTATGGACATGGTTTGGACATACCTGTGATCCTGGGTGAATCCGAATTATGAAGTGATACAGTTAAGGGGCTGGGATATTAAAGCTTTGTTCTGGTTTGAAATTTGTGTGCTACTGCAGCATAATAAAAGACCACATATCCCAATGCCCAGTCTTTGACAAATCTTTACTTTTTCTCACAGAGAGTGGTGAGTCTGTGGAATTCTCTGCTTCAGAGGGCGGTGGAGGCAGGTTCTCTGGATGCTTTCAAGAGAGAGCTAGATAGGGCTCTTAAAAATAGCGGAGTCAGGGGATATGGGGAGAAGGCAGGAACGTGGTACTGATTGGGGATGATCAACCATGATCACATTGAATGGCGGTGCTGGCTCGAAGGGCCGAATGGCCTACTCCTGCACCTATTGTCTATTGTCTATTTATTTTTTCTCTCTAAGGCTGTTTTCACGCTGATTTTTCCCCGCTACATTTGCCAATCTCCAGAATCATTCCCATTCAGTGCACAGAATGTAATGGAGCAGAATTCTGATCTAAAAATCCCGTCACCTTTACATGACACAATCTATAAAATAATCCCTATCCTCATGTATCCTTATCCTCAACACAATTTGAGGACGGGAAATAATATGTCATTAGGTTAATAACTTTCATTCATATATATAATTCAATAATATAACTCATTACATGGTCATTGCATGTTGACACTAAAGGTAGGGAATTCAGCAGATACTGCAAGTGCGTCTGTTTACGTTGGCCTCAGCAACACTGGGACCAACTCCTTGAGGTTCCAGTCTTTGAATTTTCATAGTGTTTAATAATATGGTGCTTACACAATGCTTTCTATCAGTGCATCCTGCTGAATCTAATTAATGTACAGTTTATATTTACACAACATGTCACCATGTTAAGTAACATTTCCCTTAATTACGTGAGCAAAATAACACCAATCTCCGTGTATTGTTCCCTCCCCTGCATCATTCTTATTTTGTCTTGTTGCATTGCATATCCATCTGTTCTTTTACACTTAGTATTCTGCACCCCTGGCACCCAGCCTGGTCTTTTTCTTTCTAATTTCCCACAAAGCCTTACAGGGTTCAGTCTGTGCTTGTCAGTTTTCATTAAATATGAAATAAGCTGCAACATAGGAGTATGTGCACTGTTTGTGCTATATCAGCTATTCTTCCCAGAACTTGGTATTTTAATATTCCCTCATATGAAACAAGTTTATCTGTGCATAGGGTGCTCACATTGGAATTGGAAGTAGAATCTGTTGAAAAATCAAATGCTCAGGTATTGAACTACTGGTTCAATGAGGAGTCAAAGGCCTATTTCTGGGCCTATTGAACTACTGAAACAGAGGAGTTTCAGTAGTTCAATAGGCCCAGAAATAGGCCTTTTGACCTGCCATATCCATGCCAATCTTTTTTCCCCCGTCTCCACTAATCCCATTGGCTTGCATTATGCTACTATGCCTTGTCTATTTTTCTGTCTGTCTAAATGCTTCAGAAAGTGGTAATTATATTGGATTCCACCACCTCCTCTAACAACGCTTTCCACATATTTACCACATTCTGTGTAAAAAACATACTTTAAAATTCTCTCTTCCAACCGTAAACCTGAGTCCTCTTTAATTTGATACTCCCACCATGTGGGAACCCCGCCATGCTTGGATGTTAAGTTGTGAAGATCAGAGTTAGAGTGAGGTGTTGGAAAAATTAGCTTAGTGAGGAGAGGACAGAATAGCAAGAAAGAGGTTTCAGCTCCCATTTCTGTGATCAATCATTATACCAGTTTCCATAAGTTGCAGTCACGTGGCGATTTGGATGTTGTACACATGAGCAGGCAGTCAAGCCAGTAAGACCTGCCTAATACAGCTTGATATTCTCTGCCACAGAAGACAGTGGAGGCTAATTCACTGGATGTTTTCAAGAGAGAGATTCAGCTCTTCGGGCTAACGGAATCAAGGGATATGGGGGGAAAACAGGAACGGGGTACTGATGTTGGATGATCAGCCATGATTATATTGAATGGCGGTGCTGGCTCGGAGGGCCGCATTGCCTCATGAAAACAACTTATATCATCAATGCTACTGTTGAGCGGGAGGTACAGAAGCCTAAAATCCCTCTCTCTCTCCAGATTCATGAACAGCTACTTTCCTATAACTCAAAATTTTTAACTGATCTGCACAACCCATCCAACCAAATAATCAACCACCCGAACCACCAATGACATGACCCAACCCTACCCACATTCTGATGACATGACCTAATCCACTGAACACCAGTCCTCCCAATGATGACCTAACCCAATCCCACCCATCAGACATCAGACAAACAAGTCAATGCCATGGTAAAAGCTAGCTTATTTCAGCTTCGGACGATAGCTAAAATAAAACAATTCGTCCAGTTTGATGACCTCGAAAAGATCATCCATACATTTATCTCCTCCCGCCTAGATTACTGCAACTCTCTTTACACTGGCATCAGCCAATCTTCCCTGTCCCACCTGCAACTGGTCCAAAACGCCGCAGCGAGTCTCCTGACGGGCACCCGAAAAAGGGACCACATCACCCCGATCCTGGCCTCTCTCCACTGGTTCCCTGTGCGGTTCCGAATAAATTTCAAGACCCTCCTCTTTGTCTACAAAGCCCTCAATGGGCTTGCACCCACCTACATTAAAAGTCTTCTCACCCACTACACCCCCTCCAGGTCCCTCAGATCATCCGACTTGGGGTTGCTGAATGTCCCGCGGTCTAGGCATAAGCTCAGGGGCAACCGCGCCTTTGCGGTTGCAGCTCCTAGACTGTGGAACAGCATCCCCCTCCCCATCAGAACTGCCCCCTCCATTGACTCCTTTAAGTCTAGACTAAAAACTTATCTGTACTCCCAAGTATTTCCTGACGTCCTCTGAGCGGGGGCTATTTGTATATATGTATGTAGTTTGCTTGTGTATACTATTCTTAGAACAAATGTAAAGCACTTTGGTCAACGAGAGTTGTTTTTTAAATGTGCTATATAAATAAATGTGACTTGACTTGAATAAACCCCATCAATCACCCACCCAACCCACCCGTGCCCACCCACTAATCACACAAGCAAACACACTGATCATCTAACTTAACCCACGAATCACTCAACCCAAATCTACTATCTCCTCATCACCTAACCCAACCTCCTTGATCACTGAACCAACCCATCATTCAGCTGAGTCAAACCCATTTATCAACTGACCCAACCCAATCATAGCCAACCCATGGATCACCCAAACAAGCCCATTGGCGATTTCATCAACTGATTGGTGAGTTGGATCTGGAAATAATAGTTGAATGATAAGTATTGATCAGAACACTAGGGAGAACTGAAGGACTACATCTCAACACCATCCTACTGCGGGAAGCTAAAGATGGGCTGTTGATTCTGCCCTGCCTGGACATCTGAAAGAAATGAATGAATTAAAAAAACCCTGACTCTTCTTTCACAGTGAGCATAAAAAGGAATGGAGGGTTATGGTCTGAGCGCAGGTATATGGGACTAGGGGAGATTATGTGTTCGGCACGGACTAGAAGGGTCGAGATGGCCTGTTTCCGTGCTGTAATTGTTATATGGTTATATGGTTATATGGTTATAGATGTAGCTTTGGGATCTTTAGATCCACCTGACAGGGTGTTTGGGGTTACAGTTCAATATCACAGGCTGAATACATGAACTGCAATAAGAGTGTCTAACTAGATTTGGCACATAGATCTCGAATATGATATTAAGATATTAAGAACCAGCATAATTTTGGACATTTGGGTTTGGATGGGTAAGAGATTGGACACCCACGTGTGAACTGAGTATTTAAGTTATAAAGGACACCTCCAGTTTAAATTCCATTTGGAATATTTTGGAGGACCAAGAAACCAAGAACCAAGACACCACTGAGGCAATTTCACAGTGCCTAGAACCACCACCCACAGTGAGCATGCTCAAGTTCGGTGAAAACCTGTTTCTGCATGGTTTAACTCAGACCATTGCATGCTGCTTCTGTGTGACCAGGCGTCTCTGAGCTTCAGTGTGTCAGGTGCACAGAGGATCTGAAAGGGAAGTCACAGACTCCAGGGAACTTGCACTTGACATTGATGGTTCTTTGTATGATGCCAAATTGCTTAGCACATAAAAATGAAGTATGCAAACTGATTTTAGGTCTTGGTGCCACTGCAGGTAGCCATTGCAATGGAACATTTGAATGCTGTAGTGGAAGGGTGTTAGTGCATAAAGTGTTCATTATAGACTCTGGAGAGCTGCTGAGCTACAACAGCAGGAAGCATCTGCTGTCCAGACTCACTCTGTGGCTGGGCTTGTTGCCAGTATTGTGCATTGGATGACAATGTATTGAATAGGACCGAAATAAAACATGCATAGACTATAAATAAACAGGTCCTTATCAACAAAATGAATAGCATTAATTTATATCACATACATCCATTTACTTGGGCACCACCAAAGCACTTGTCGACCCGAGGTCTGTAAGTGGCACCAGAGTGCCAAGACTCCAGGCTCCAGACTTGGGTGGTGAAAACTGAGCCTTGCTATTAACAAAGAAAGGACAAACAATGGGACTTTACAGGGAAGAAAGTTCATTGAGAGGACTTAAAGTACTTGACTCTGCCTGCCCATTATGCACCTCTTGCATTGAAGATTGGAATTGAACGTCATTCATTAGGCGAGAAATAGTATTGGGTAGGCTAATGGGACTGAAGGATGATAAATCCCCTGGGCCTGATGGTCTGCATCTCAGGGCCCTCAGGGAGGTGGCTCTAGAAATAGTGGACGCATTGGTGATCATTTTCCAATGTTCAATAGATTCAGGATAAGTTCCTGTGGATTGGAGGATAGCTAATGTTATCCCACTTTTCAAGAAAGGAGCGAGAGTGAAAATGGGGAATTACAGACCAGTTAGCCTGACCGGTGGTGGGAAAGATGCTGGAGTCAATTATTAAAGAGGTAATAGTGGATAGCAGTAAAAGGATTAGTCCAAGTCAGCATGGATTTATGAAAGGGAAATCATGCTTGACTAATCTTCTGGAATTTTTTGAGGATGTGACAAGTAAAATGGATGAAGGGGAGCCAGTGGATGTAGTGTATCAAGACTTTCAGAAAGCCTTTGATAAGGTCCCGCATGGGAGACTGGTGACTAAAATTACAGCACATGGTATTGGGAGTAGGGTGTTGACATGGATAGAAAATTGGTTGGTAGACAGGAAGCAAAGAGTAGGAGTGAACGGGTCCTTTTCAGAATTGCAGGCAGAGTGGAATGCCGCAAGGCTCGGTGTTGGGGCCACAACTTGGGGCAGTTTACCATATATATTAATGATTTGGAAGAGGGAATTAGGAGCAACACTAACAAGTTAGCGGATGACACAAAGCCGGGTGGCAGTGTGAACTGTGAAGATGATGTTAGGAGGTTGCAGGGTGACCTGGACGGGTTGAGTGAGTGGGCATATGCGTGGCAAATGCAGTATAATATACTGTAGATAAATGTGAGGTTATCCACTTTGGCGGTAAAAACAAGGGGGCAGATTATTATCTCAATGGGGTTAGGTTAGGTAAGGGGAAGGTGCAGCGAGACCTGGGTGTCCTTGTACACCAGTCACTGAAAGTTGGCGTGCAGGTACAGCAGGCAGTGAAGAAAGCTAATGGAATGTTGGCCTTCATAACAAGAGGATTTCAGTATAGGAGTAAAGAGGTTCTTCTGCAGTTGTATAGGGCTCTGGTAAGACCACATCTGGAGTATTGTGTGCAGTTTTGGTTTCCTAATTTGAAGTAGGGCATCCTTGTGATTGAGGCAGTGCAGCGTAGGTTCACGAGATTGATCCCTGGGATGACGGGATTGTCATATGAGAAAAGATTGAAAAGACTAGGCTTGTATTCACTGGAGTTTAGAAGGATGAGGCGGAATCTTATAGAAACATATAAAATTATAAAAGGACTGGACAAGCTAGATGCGGAAAAAATGTTCCCAATGTTGGGTGAGTCCAGAACCAGGGGCCACAGTCTTAGAATAAAGGGGAGGCCATTTAAGACTGAGGTGAGAAAAACATTTTCACCCAGACCATGGTGAATTTGTGGAATTCCCTGCCACAGAGGGCAGTGGAGGCCAAATCACTGGATGGATTTAAGAGAGAGTTAGATAGAGCTCTAGGGGCTAGTGGAATCAAGGGATGTGGGGAGAAGGCAGGCACGGGTTATTGATTGGGGACGATCAGCCATGATCACAATGAATGGCGGTGCTGGTTCGAAGGGCCGAATGGCCTCCTCCTGCACCTATTTTCTATGTATCTAAGTATCTATGAATTAACATTTATAATGTTCAAATACTGTTTTATATAAAATTGATAAAAATGCATATTCCATTACAATAAATATTTACATGTATTATATTATCACCATGTATATTAAACAGATTGATTTTTTTCCTTCATTGCAGATAACACATTCATAATTGTATTCAATGGTTCGTGTGTAGAATATCTACATATTTTACTTATCCTACAGACTTGTATATACAATGTTTGTATTTTACATATATCAAAAAATGTTTTGAATAATATGTGAATCATTTTTTTCTTTCTCACTCCCTTCCCAAATGACCATGCTGGCTCAGGCTGAGATATGGGTTTGCAATTACCAGTAGTCCTTTGGTGGTGCCAGGTCACGTTCTCCATCAGTAAACCACTGGGTTCCTCAACATTTCCACACCAGGTTGCTGGTTGGCTTCATGATGCATAGATCTGTATTTATCCTTTCAGGTCATGAACATCGAAAGCTCACTGCTGATGCAGACTGAGTCACATGCAGGCCTCTACTACCGCAGATCATTAGATGCCCTTTTGATATCTCCATTATGGGGGTAGAGATCTGAATGTTGCATTGAGTCAGACACAGGGGTTACCATTCCCTTTGGAAGCTTTGTCAGGTGGATGAGTGCTGCTTTACGCAAGGCGAGGTGATGTTGGGCAGGAACGATAATGGTTGAGAAATGGTACGAGTCTGTTTACGATGTCCTTCTCATATGCGTAACTGTCCATCACTCTGCCAGATACGAGTACTGCAACTCCCGTTGGGAGATCCTAGGGCATCAGAGAAGAACCAGTAGCTGTGGCTACAGTCACAGGCACCAGGCCATTACCTCCCAAACTGTCTTTGATTTCAACACCTCTGGCAATCTGCCCTCCACAGCCCTGCACTGCCCATTTTTACCTCCCCCCCCCCAAAAAAACAAATAATGCACAAACAAACCTGCTCTGGGGAAACCCATTGTCTCTGCCTGTTCCACAGAACTCATATCCACATACCTTGATTCTACCTTATCCCCCTTGTCCAATCCATCTACATCCAAGACACCTGACACGCCCTTCAACTCTTTCAAAACTTAGTTTTTTGGCCGCAGTCACTCATCTTTACCATGGACGTCCAGTCCCTCGACACCTCCACCCCGCACCATGAAGGTTGCAACACCCTCTGTTTTTTTCTTGAACAGTGACCCACCCAATTTCCCTCTGCTAACACTCTCCTCCGCCTAGTGGAATGTGTCCTCACCCTCAACAACTTCTTCTTTGACTCCTCCCACTAGCTCCAAGTTAAGGGTGTAACCATGGGCACTCACAGCTATGCTTGCCTTTTTGTTGGTTACGTCAAACAGTCCAGGCATACACTGTCCCTATCCCCTAACTCTTTCTCCACTACATCAACGACTGCATCGGGGCTGCCTCCTGCACCCGTGCAGAACTCATAGACTTCATTACCTTCACCACTAACCTCCACCCTGCCTGTACTATCTCTAGCACCTCTCTCCCTTTCTTGATCTCTCTGTCTCCATCACAAGAGACAGACTATCGACTGCTGTCTACTATAAACCTACCGACTCACAGATGTCTTGACTACACTTGCTTCTTGCAAAGACACTATCCCCTACTCTCAATTCCTACGTGTCCGCCTCATCTCCTCCCAAGATGCTTTCTATACGAGGACATCCAAGATGTCCTCATACTTTAATGAATGTGGATTCCCCCTGACTGTCATAGATGAATCCCTCACCCTATTCTCTTCTGTGTCCCGGAGTCCTACTCTCGCTCTCTCTCTCTCCCCCCAGGTACAACAAGGAGAGAGTTCCCCAGGTCCTCACCTTTCACCCCACCAGCCTCCGTATCCAAAACATTGTCCTCCGACATTTCTATCGGCACCAACGTGACCCCACCACTAGTCACATCTTGCCACCTCCACACCTTTCCGCCTTCCACAGAGACCGCTACCTCCGCAACTCCTTGGTTCACTCAGCCCTTCCCACCCAAACCATCCCCTTCCCAGGTACGTTCACCTGCAACTGCAGGTTATGCAACATCTGTCCTGAAGCCTCTACCCACGACTCTATCCAGGGAACCTAACAGTCCTTTCAGAGTTTCACATACACCTCCTCTAACCTCGTCTACTGCATCCAGTGTTCCTGATGTGGGGTACTGTACAATGGCAAGATAAAGTGTAGACTCGGTCGGTGACTGTTTCGTTGAACACACGCAGTCCGTCAAGGCCTACTGGATCTTGCAGTTGCTGACCACTTTAACTTCCCTTCCCATTCCCACACTGACATTTATCCTGGGCCTTCTCCATTGCCAGTGAGGCCACACGCAAATTGGAGGAACAGCACCTATTATTTTGCTTGGCTAGCTTATAACCCAGCGGAGAATGTTGAATTCTCTAATCTTAGGTAACTTCTACATTCACCTCCCTCCCCATCCTCTCTCTCTTCTTCCTCCTCCCTCCATTCAAAGTCAGGTAACCAGTTCGCAACAATATATCCCTCTTGGGCTCATACTCTCCAGTCAGCAATTGGCCTATCAGGAAACCTCTTTGCCTGAGGTCATCTGTTGCTGGCCTGATATGGTCTTTTATTTTCTGCCTTGCTTCCAGTTTCTTCCATGTTTCCCTTTTTCCCAACTATAATCAGTCTGAAGAAGGGACCATACCCGAAAAGTTACCTATTCGTTTTCTCCAGAGATGCTGCCTGACCTGTTAAGTTACTCCAGGATTTTGTGTCTATCACTAATAGCTGAGTGTTGACTCTCCATCCAGTTTTCTACTGTAGAATTCTACTGGGCATAGTTGAGAACCTATCAGGAGACAGTTTGACCATGCTTGGCATCATCTTTACAAGGGCATTGAGGGGTGGGTAATAATTGGCAACCATGACACCAATGCTCAAAACTCAACACTTGTGTAAAATAAATTGCAACTAGTGCTAGAAGAACTATATCCTGATGTGAACACATTTCCGTGGGGTAGAGTGGTGGAAAATCGGTGAGGGATTGGGTTGTGAATGAATATGAAAAACCCTGATTAATTCATCCACTGTCTAAAACAGTGCATCAAGGCCAATAGGACATCTCAATGACCGCTGAAACTGTTGATTGATCCAGTAGCTTTGCTAATTTGTCCAGTTGCAGCAACAGAATTGGCAGTGATTTCATTTTTCCAATGGATTTTAAATGTGAACAGTGAAACTGAATGTTTTTGGGAGGCAGCAAATTCTAAATGTACATTTATATGAAGCTTCAGCCCACCTCTCAAAATGGTTTAGGTGCAACAAAGTATGGTGAAGGGCAGCAGTTGTGTTGTAGGCAAAAGCTGCAGTCAAATGACCAAGACCTTAAACAGCAATGAGATGTTTAAGGAATTTCGGGGTTGATGGAGGGGAAGGAACGCAATGTTGAAATACAGAATATCTCGTTCTTCTACGTAACATCATGAGACCTCTCCCGCCTATCCCCATTCTCCCAGAGGTTGAACAAACCACCATTGATCATCCATGGAAAGACACAGAAGGTAAGGAATCAAAGAATGTTACAGTGGCACTTGCCGGGGTAGTCTGGTGCATGGACATTGCTTTCTGTGCCATATACAAAGTAACTGTGCTCTTGTCCTTTCCATTGGACCTGCACTTTGGTCACCGGAATTAGTTCGATTGTCTGCCGCTGCAATGAAGGAGAGATGGATTCATTAAACCGCACTATGTGGGGGAGCGAAGAATCTACTTAACCCCAAGAAAATGCAATTGCCTAGAAATTAGATTGCGTTATTTTCGGGGTATATGGAACGAGCTGCCAGAGGAAGTGTTGTGGGTGGGGTACAATTGCAATGTTTAAAATACATTTTACAGGGTCATAAATATGAAAGGTTAGAAGGATGTGATCAAACTGTAACTACATAACAGGCAATGTTATGTACTCATCCCCAGAACACCTGCACTCATCCCTAGAACACCTGGATAAGAGAGATACCTATGCCAGACTTCTGTTCTTAGACTACAGGTCTGTCTTTAATATAATTATACCATCCAAGCTTATCACCAAACTCGCGGGACTTGGTATCAGCACTCATCTCTGCAACTGGATCCTCGACTTCCTGACCAACAGACCCCAATCAGTGAGGAAATGCATACCACCAGATTCAGGGACAGTTTCTTCCCAGTTGTTATCAGGCAACTGAATAATCCTACCACAGCCAGTGAGCAGTGCTGAACCTCTACCTCTTTGGTGACCCTCGGACTATCCTTGCACTAAACGTTATTCCCTTATCATGTATCTACAAACTGTAAATGGGTCGATTGTAATCATGTATTGTCTTTCTGCTGACTGGTTAGCACGCAACAAAAGCTTTTCACTGTACCTTGGTACACGTAACACTAAACTAAATGTGGTTGAGGTTGTCATTTTACACAAAATATTAGCACCAGTGAAGCAGGCATAGATTTTGTGACGGAATGAATAGATTGGAGGGATGGCACTGGCCATTTTGCAAAACTGCAAAGAAGACAATGCACTGACCACTAATCTATGAAACAAAGGAGGCAAAGAAGAAAAATAAAAGAATCATATCTGCAGATACTCCCTCCCATAGCTGGACTAACTGCAGCTTTCAGTATAAGGCTACAGACTCCACAGTCATTGTATGCATTAACCATTGCATCTACAATTGGTCTGGTTTCTTGCTAGCAGATAATTGGGTCCCAGATGATGAATCGATGTGGAGACAGGAGTGGGAAGAATGGCAGTGCAGCCTTTCTGTCTGTAGGCTTCCTGCCATGATCCAGGCTCTGTGTTGGATAACCGAGGGAACAGCACGATTTGGTAGAAAAAGATGCTGTGTGGGAGCAGGGGAGAGGGAGGGGGAGCAGTAGTGTTGGGGATGGTTATTGAGCTTGGAAAGATATTTTACTCAAGGATTCAGTTAATTTTACCTCCTCACAACATCAGGGTTTCTCTGTTAAAATGAAGAAGATCCATAAAGGAACTCCCAGAGTTATGAATGCCTGACTAATGGACATCCTGTACACATGATCAAGCATTTGGGAGACTGGCGTGATGGATGGGCATGGACTTGTCAGCTGTTGTGGGGCTGCAGGCATCATCTGCTGAATGGGAACGGGCATGTCTGAAAGCCTTTCCTCCCCACCTCCATCCTGTGCTACAACAATCTGGGACTGGATTGAGCCAAGCACAGCTGGGAGCACCACGCAGACTCACTCACTGAATCAGTGAGACCACTGGCAGCCACTCTTCCCGCACCTGCTCGCTCTCCCCTCACTGTTGTTTCTGTAATTGGATTTTAAGAGGAGAGGAACACCCCTGTTCCCTGTCTCCATCAATGGTGTGAATGTGCAGTTTACCAGGGAGTACAAATACCTTGGAGTGTGCCTGGACAATAAACTGGACTGGTCCAGGAACGCTGAGGCCCTGTACTAAAAGGGACAGAGCCAGTTGTACTTTTTGAGTAGGCTCCGCTCCTTCAATGTCTGCAGTAAGATGCTGCAGATGTTCTACCAATCGGTGCTCGCCAGTGCCATCTTAGCTGGCTCCATCCTGGTGGTGGAGTTGGATTCATGGGAAGTGGTCTTGGAGGGGAGGATGCTCCGCAAACTCCGGAGAATCTTCGACAATACAGCTCACCTCCTCGATGACACACTGGTCAACCTGAGGAGTACCTTCAGCAACTGACTGGTTCCACCAAGATGCAGGACAGAACACCACAGGAGATCCCTCTTCCCCGTGGCTATCAAACTGTACGACTCCTCCCCCTTCTTTCGTGGGGTAGACTGACTCCCCCCCCCCCTCCCTCCCCAATATTTGCACATCCCCAATTCTTTCCACTCGTCACTTTAATTTCATGTTTCAAGTATTTTGTGTTTTTATGACTGTTGGAAGATCAATTTCCCTCCTGGGTTAAAAGTTCTAGCGTATCGTATCTGATTCTCTCGTATAGGACTGCTTGTACATTATTTACAAGATCAACTCAGTTTCTGCAAACAGATTGATCACCCTTAAATACTTTACCCCTTATTAACACCTTATTAACACCTGAATTAAGAGGTTTTTGGCATTGAGGTTCCTTCTTAAGATGCTTTGAATTTTAAATACCAAACCTACCTTAATTCAGTCATTTTAAGCATTAAAAACCGACACCCGAGTATCAGATCACAGAATTTGTATTATCCTGGTGTGCCTGCAGTTTCCTTGGCCATTCTCACCTGTTGGAGAATACACATTGTTCTTCCAAACTTGTCCTGATGTTCTTGAACCCCTTGATGGGAGATGTGATCAATTAGAGTATCTGGAAAACCAATTATCGGATAGACCTAAGAAATCAAAACAAGTATAAAAAACGTTAATAAATTGGAAATATTCCATTATTTGAACCATCCCGTTAACAATGTAAAAATCCATAGCAGGATAAAGGTGTTGGGTAGTGAATGGTAGAAAATGGCTGCTTCATTGTAATATTATAATTCTTGAAAGGGCTGTCAGTAAGGAAGTAGGGCAGATATTTCCATGGTTAAGGAGTGCAAAACTCAGGGGTCACAGTTTAAGAGCAGTTAAGGATAGGCATAGACATTGCTGGACATTTAGCTCATCAGATGGGGACGTGATACTTATAGCACCAAAGGCACCCTATACTGTCCAAATGTTAAGCTTTTATGCCCACGAAGATTCAACTTGGTGCCCGATCATTGGAGAGGAGTGGGTAGCATGATGGTACCATGGATGATGCTGGTATCTCATAGCTCCCAACGTGGGGCGAGTCCAGAACCAGGGGCCACAGTCTTAGAATAGAGGGGAGGTCATTTAAGACTGAGGTGAGAAAAAACGTTTTCACCCAGAGAGTTGTGAATGTATGGAATTCCCTGCCACAGAGGGCAGTGGAGGCCAAGTCACTGGATGGATTTAAGAGAGAGTTAGCTAGAGCTCTAGGGGCTAGTGGAGTCAAGGGATATGGGGAGAAGGCAGGCACGGGTTATTGATAGGGGACGATCAGCCATAATCACAATGAATGGCGGTGCAGGCTCGAAGGGCCGAATGGCCTCCTCCTGCACCTGTTTTCTATGTTTCTTTTTCTTAAATGTATTTATTTATTTATTTAAAAAAAAATTTAATTAGAAGTACGGTAAGTTACAATAATACACAACACATATGTCTTAATACATTTTTTTGTACCGCCTCATTTTTTGAGCTTTAAGAAAAAGATAGAAGTAAAGGAAGTAAGGAAAGTGCGCAAGAGTCGTGAAGGTGCAAGAGAGTGTTGAGAAAAGAAAGCCCCTTAGAAAAGAAGTTAGAGAAGGAAGTAAAGAAAGAAAGTAGACCCTAGAAAAGAAGGAAAAAGAAAGGAGAAACAATCGCTCTATTATAACATTAAACTCCGCAGAAAGGGGACTACCAACCAAGTCTGATAGGGGACGATCAGCCATGATCACAATGAATGGCGGTGCAGGCTCGAAGGGCCGAATGGCCTCCTCCTGCACCTGTTTTCTATGTTTCTATGTTTCTCCCGGGACCCAGGTTCAATCCTGACCTCTGGTGCTGTCTATGAGGAATTTACACATACTCTTTAGAAATGCATGGGTTCCCAATGGGTGCTCCGGTTTCCTCCCACATCTCTATGATGTGCTGGTAGGCTAAATGTGACTGTAAATTACCTTTAGTGTGGATAAGTGGCAAAAAAGAAACAAAAGGGAGTTAAAGGACACGCATGGAGGAGAATATATTGCAGGATTATGGAAATGAGAAAGAGAATGGTACCAATGAGATTACATCCTTGGGAGTTGGCAGGGACCCAATGGGCTAAATGGCCTTTCATTGCATTATACGTGTAAAACATAACAGATGCCCATAAACTGTAGATGAATTAAAATAAATGTAGATTGCAACATGTTATTTCTTATAGAAACTTACAAAATTCTTAAGGGGTTGGACAGGCTAGATGCAGGAAGATTGTTCCCGATGTTGGGGAAGTCCAGAACAAGGGGTCACAGTTTAAGGATAAGGGGGAAATCTTTGAGGACCGAGATGAGGAAAACATTTTTCACACAGAGAGTGGTGAATCTCTGGAATTCTCTGCCACAGAAGGTGGTTGAGGCCAATTCATTGGCTATATTTAAGAGGGAATTAGATGTGGCCCTTGTGGCTAAAGGGATCAGGGGGTATGGAGAGAAGGCAGGTAAGGATACTGAGTTGGATGATCAGCCATGATCATATTGAATGACGGTGCAGGCTCGAAGGGCCGAATGGCCTACTCCTGCACCTATTTTCTATGTTTCTATGTTATGACCTCACTGCACCTAGTACAACTACCTGTCTTGGACATCTATTCAGGTACTTTGGAAAACTGTTGGCCATGAGCTGCTTGTTTTCCAAATGGTCTCCGATAAACCGCAATGTTTTGGCTAGCATATGGCCCAGAAGTGACCCTCTCTTACCTCGTAGTTTTCATCGGTGAAGACATTCTGTCCCGTTACATTACTAAAGAGTGTCACAGGAAGTCCAATTTGTTGGTCAGCTACCTGTTCAAAGATGTTATTGGTCCTGGCCAAGCACAAGAATAGAAGCATTGTTTATTGACATGTTGACATGGTGTGATGTTGGTATACCCACAACATTAAAGCAGGTACCGGGTTATTATCAGGGTGCACATGTTCGTTGCCATGTTGTGGATTGCAATAACATCAATAGGAACATTGAAGTTTTAAAAATCTGCAGATGACAAAAAAACAAAACCAAAACCAGAAAATGCTAGAAATATTCAGCAGGTCAGGCAGCTACTATGGAGAGAGGCAAAAACTGCGTGGATGTCCTTCCATCAAAAATGTATGTAAGAAAAAAGGTGCAAAAGGATGAAAAGAACAAAGGGAATTTCTGTGATTAGGTCTACATGTGCCACAGATGATTTTGGACTTGCTGAAAGAGGGCCGAGGTCAAATTATTTACATCTGATCTGTGTGGAGTGGTGTAAATACAAGGAGATGCATGAGAAAATACCTGAGAGTCCACATCACAGAGGATCTGACATGGACAACACACACTGCTGCACTGGTGAGAAAGGCAAGGCTGCGCCTTTACCACCTCAGGCAGCTGAGGAAATTCAGAGTTTCTCTGAGGATCCTTCAGTGCTTCTACTCTGGGGCTGTAGAAAGCATCTTGTCCGGACTCACCCCCCTGCAGGACCTATACACCAGGAGGTGAAGATCCAGAGCCAGTAAGATAATGAAGGACCCCTACCACCCCAGCTGCTACGGTCAGGCAAGCGCCTCCACTGTCACGTTGTGAAAACAGAGAGGATGAGACGGAGTTTCTTCCCCCAGGCCATTAGGACTGTAAACTCTAATTTCACCAGGGACTAATTTACTGTTGTGTTGTGTCTTTTTATTTTTCTAAAATGTAAATACTGGTTTCTGCTCTGTTCTGTTCTGTTGTTCTGTTGTTTTGCACAATCCTCAGGCATTGCCACTTTCATTTCACTGCATATATGTGTATGTGAAGTTGAGGACTTGACGAGAACAGAGGGGAAAGAACAATGCTGGGATTATGCGATTTAAAACAATGCATTTCTAAAAATCTGACATAAAAGAAAATGTTCCAGATACCCGACAGGTCAGACAGCATCTGTGGAGGGAGAAAGGCCGAGATACAATTGCATGTGGATGATTCCACACCAGACCTGTACAGGTAGTGGAGGTGTCAAATCAAAGGTTATCATGGAAAATAAAATTTGCTTGTTGGAGGTAATTTACTAGCTAGGAGAAATGACTTGGTTGACAACAGCCATAATTTTCCTGCATAATGAAATGAAATCAAACCCCCATGGATCTTTAGCGAATCTCACTGATGCTAAGTAACTGAGCAGGCAAGGTGCTGTGTTTGTGAAGCTTTATTGGAGGTTGGTGCACTGAAACCCATGTAATGCATTTAAGGATAAACACAAAGTGCTGAAGTAACTCAGCAGGTCAGGCAGCATCTCTGGAGAAAAAGGATGGGTGACATTTCGGATCGAGTCCTCAGACTGAAACGTCACTCATCTTTTTTCAAAAGTTATGGGGAGAAAACTGGAGAATGGGGTTGAGAGGGAAAGATAGATCAGCCATGATTGAATGGTGGTGTAGACTCGATGGGCAGAATGTCCCCATTCCGCTCCTATGACTTAAGTTGTACTATTTGCCTGGTTAAGTTAGAATTACCCTGTAATTATGCTTCCATAAAAGGGCAATATAACAACATGCTAAATAAACCCAACACTTACCATTTTATTGTCAGCTGAATGTAGAAGAGCAGCTGGCCACTAGTTTTGCAGACATGACAAGATCGAGTGCCTCGGCCGAGACAAGGGCCGCACCTGTGCAGAAGGAACTGGTGTTACCTGGTGAAAACTCTGCTCCTTCTGCAAACACCTTGCAAGCCACGGCAGTCTATTCAGTAACCTGTGCCACACCCAGAGATCCTGCCCCAATTGGCTACATATATACGCAGGGTGTCGATGTTGGTGAAAGGGTCATCAATAGCTTCATCCACATACAAATGTGATCAGAAATCTGATTTGCGACTGTCTTAGGTAAAGTCCCCTCCCGCCGGTGTCTTTAGCAGGGCCTGAACCCCGACATGCACAGAAAGCTCAACTGACCCAGTGCTCTTTGAAAAGACACTACCATCAGACCTACTGTCCCTATCAGTTCCTATTAAACTCCTAATTTGAGGAAAGCAGGAGCAGTGCCCATCTGACCCAAGCAAACGGGAGACAAAATGAAATTTGGTAACATCACAGGTGGGGTTGGCTGCACGAACAATCAGCGTGCTGTGGCAAACAGCCCCAGTCAATCCGGGTCGATATTAGCACCAACCTTTTCCGCCACCCACACCCCACCCCAACTCTGAAAAAAGAATTTGGAATCACTGGGTTGGGATTAATTTTATAGCCTGGTAAATCTCTGCAAGGGAGTTGGATAAAGACCATTTAGCCCTTTGAGTATGATCTGTCAATTAGTTAGATGATGGCTGATCTATACCTTAGTAGGACCACACCAGGACCCCTCTGGGCATCTCTCTCACCGTCGACCCTGCCTTCATTAACAGCACTGCCGCAGGTATGATTGGTGATGGTGGGGAGGACATGAGAAAAGGCCCCTTCCATTTCACCAGCCTGCTGCTTAATCCTAGCCCAAAGACACGCTTCAGCCAAAGTTTAAACTGCAAAAAGGAAATCTGGCATAAAAACAGCAAATTCTGGACTCACTCTGGGGATTCAATCTGTGTCTAGCTCTGATTCTAATGTTACATCCTCTTATTCTCAACCCTCTGCCAGTGAAAATTGTTCCTCTGAATAAAATAATCAAATTATTAAGTAAAAAAACCCACGTTTCGGGTCGGGACCCTTCCTTGTTTTACGTTATTAAGTATGTGTTAGATTAGACAATCAGACTATGCCCAGATCAGAGAATTCCAAGCATAGAGGCAGTACCAACCCCCAGCTCCTCAGAGCAGTGGGATCGGACAGGCTGTTCCAGTAGCATCACCCGACCCTACTGTAATGAAAAATATGCAGGATTCAAGGATTCGGATCAATGAATGGAGGAAGCACATGGTGAAGAGCACAAATAACTATTTATTCAAGTAAAAAAAACAGAAAAACTATCAACTATCCATAAAGGAACAATACAAAGTTACCACCAGGGGCGCCGCACGATTGGCAGCCCCGCCAACAGTCTGTGTGTTTTTTTGTCTTTTATTTATTTTTAGTCTGATCGCCCCATCAACGGAGGGCTCGAGGCCCCCGATCACGGAAGAGCAAAGGGAAGAGATTTGAACTTTTTTTCGCCTTCCATCACAGTGAGGAATGCGGAGGAGGCACTGTGGTGGATGTTTATGTTAAAATGTATTTTGTGTGTTGCTTTTTATTTGCATGAGTGACTTGGCAAATGAAATTCCTCGTATGTTGCAAAACATACTTGGCTAATAAAGTATTATTGTGATTGTGATTGTAACTCTTACGCCCCTCTGCATATTCGAGTCTCCTGTCTGCACTGGCTGGCAACGGCACACACCATGGTCCAAGCTCTTCCTCTCTCTCTTGTTCCTTGTTGAGGCTCTTTTCTCTCCACGAGGATGAAGCTCACTCTCATGGTAGAAGCATGTATTTATATAATAATTTTATCATTTAAGAACAACAGGTGACTATGTGTCATTGACATCAGTCTGAAGAAGGGTCTCGACCTGAAATGTTACCCATTCCTTGTACCCAGAGATGCTGCCTGTCCCGCTGAGTTACTCCAGTATTTTGTGTTTATCTTTGATTATGTGTCAAGCTAGCTATCCTCCTTGGTATCATAATGGTGTGAGCTATGTGTCCTGTCAGACACCAAGCTAATCTCGAATGTGTCTGGGAAAGCAAAGTTTATCTCAGTGACCTCGCAGGTGTCCTCGTGACCTACTGGTCTCTTTGAGTTAGCCAAAGCATTCTTCAAAAACATCTACGCAGGGTTCGAAATATGGTGCTGCTAATTTAGCTGGCAATTTCATTTCAGCTCAGTCTGCTTAACCCTTACATTACACCTACCCCCCTGAGAGGTTTCACTGGATCATGGGCTAGAGGTTTTGCTTCCAGGACAAAGCAACTAAAGTCAAATGTTTCATGTCTTAGCATCAAACGACCACCCCCACCACTCCAACACCAATAATGCGCTGGCATTAGTTCATATACTTAGTCTAGCAGTCTAACCTGTCACACGTGGGAACACATAGACCTGCTCCTGCAGAAAGGCTTTGCTGCCTAAAAGCAAACTATTTATTAGGCAACCTACTGCTCGCCAGAAAGATGTCTTACTTGGAATCTGTTCCTGCTCCATTCTTTTAGAAGAACAACACTTTTACTTGACCCTTTCACTTACCGTTTTGATCCACTGCCTCCACATTGGATGCACCGCTTGTTTCCATGTAACAGCCCCCGCCCTCCACACGACAGGCACTTCAGCTGCATTCAGACAAGAACAGTTTAGAGATACAGCGCGGAAACAACCCTTCGGCCCACCGAGTCAACGCTGACCAGCGATCCCCGCACATTAACTCTATCCTACACATACTAGGGACAATTTACACTTATACCAAGTATACAAACCCAAGCCAATTAACCTACAAAACTGTATGTCTTTGGTGTGTGGGAGGAAACCGAAGATCTCAGAGAAAACCCACGCAGTCACGGGGAGACCATACATACTCCGTACAGTAATCGGGATCAAACCAGCGTCTCTGGCGCTGCAAGTGCTGTAAGGTGGCAACTCTACCGCTGTGCCACCGTGCCTCCATGCTTGGAGTCAGCGCCACATTGGAATGATCACCTGGACATGGCAATGTACGTGCGCAGTTTCAAAGCTCTTCCCACCTGGTAGGAGATTCCCCTCATGTTCAGGCACCTGAGAACAGGTACAAGAGATGGGGTGGGGCGATGGGATGGGAGGGGATGTGCACTAAACCTGCCTGTCGGAAAACAAAAGCTGGGAGCTTAAAATAAGAACAGAAAATGCTGGAAACACTCAGCAGGTCAGCCAGCATACGTGGGAAGAGAAACAGTCAACGTTTCAGGTGGAAGACCTTTCATCAGGATTTGTTCTTATGAAAGGTCTTTGACCTGAAATGTTAACACTTTCTCTTCCCACATTGTGGCCTGACCTGCTGATTGTTTCCAGCATTTTCTGTTTTGATTTCAGATTTCCAGCATCTGAAGTTGTCTTGATCTTCACATACATCCTTAACATTCATTCCCTCAACCAAGGCAGCCCAGCCCATCAGGTGGGCTTGCTCTCTCGTCAGCCAAGTTAAAAGGTACTTTGTAATTTGGGAATCCGATAGAATGTACAGACATAGCGTTACCAATGATGATTGTCGAGCCACCCAGTAATATCCTGGAGTTACTAAAACCTCAAGGCACCTGCCACACGAACATCATGGCTATAAGAACAGCTGGGTTTCTGTGCCTTCAGCGGCAAATAATTCACATTTGGACACCATCCACGTGACACAAGTTAGGAGTGTAATGAAATGCTCCCCGCTCACCTGGATGTGCGCAGAAACTCTCCAAAGAAACACCATCCAGGAAAAAGCAGCCAATTGACTGGGACCCCATCCACCGCCCTAAAAATTATTTCCCTCCACCACTGGCGCACAATAGCTGAAGTAAGTAGCATCCATAAAATAGGCTGCAGTTACTCACACTGGCTATTTTGATAACACCCCCCAAACCTGTAACCCTACAGGATTTAGGGGCAAGGGAACACTGCCACCTTCAGGTTATTTTTCCAGTCACGCACCACCGTGACTTGGAAACACATTGCTGGTATCTCCTTAAGACTGAGTCTAAAGCCAATTTCCTCCTTGATAGCACTGCAGGAGCACCTTCACCAGAAGGATTGCAGTGGCTTTCAAAGGCTATTAGGGATGTGCGATAAATAATGGCTTTCCCAGTTCAGATCCCAAAAACAAAGATTAAAAAATGATATTTAATCCAAGTGCTAAACTGTGACTGAGAGATTTTAATTTGCATTCTCAGTGAAACGTTGATCATCATATTGCATTTAATTTCTCTATAGAGGACAAAATCCCTTTCCCTCATGAGATATTGAGACATGAATCACACTCTATCCAGCCTCCAGTCTGCATCGAGTTAGTTAGAATACGCTGTGGACTACAGGAAGTAGGGATGGACGTAAGCTATGATGGCAATCAATACCAACACGAACTGCAGTTGAAGAACCTGCAATCTGTTACATGGTAGACTGCAACGATTTAGTGGGTTGCTGCACCTGAGGAACTGTACCCCAGCAACCGACAGTGCCACTAATCGTGGAGGGAAGGAAGAACCATTGAGAGCAGGACTTGAAGATAGACATTGCCAATGTTAACAGGCTAAAAAGTATTGAAGACTGGACTGGCCACAACCCACCTTTCCTTTTCCACCACACTGAGAACACCGGTACTTCCGTCTGCCCTTGCACTTGTGGCATCGCTGAAAGAAGATGGTGAATCGCGTAAACCCAAGCTCAAAACATCAACAGCAACAACACTCAATTATTTTAAGAAGATAAGAAATAGGAGTAGGACGAAGCCATTTGGTCCCTTGAGCCTCTGCCATTGAGGTGGTTTGTGACTGATCTTCCTCCTCAAACACGTTTCCTACCATATCCCTTCTTTCCTCTAATATTCAGAAATCTCAGTGCTTTGTTGGAATGATCTCAATGATTGAACCTCTGGGGCAGGAATTCCAAGCGTTCGCTGCTCTTTGAGGTAGTTTCTTTTATTTCAGTCCGAAAATCCCTATTTCTAGTCTATCAGAGTGAGAACATCAGTCCACATCTATTCTGTCAAGCCCACTAAGAGTTTTTCACATTTCAATGAAGCCCAGCCCACTCAGTCACAGGACTGACCACTGTCCCAGTAGTGAGCTTCCTTCATCGCGCACTTCCCTTCTCGTAAGCATCTCCATTTTGTTAGATAAAAATGAGACCAAGCAATCTTATTAAGTTTCTATATAATTGTTAAATGACAATTTCATTCTCATTGGCCAACATACAATTTGCCTTCCTGGTTGCCTATTTCACCTGCATGTTAGCTGCCAATGACTTGTGTACAAGAACATCTAGGTCCTGTTGAAAATCAACTTTTTATAATATTTCACCAATTGAAAATGCTGCATTTTTCCACATTGTACTCCATCTGCCATGTTGCTGCCTAAACTCACTAAGCTTGTCTTTATCCCCTTGAAGTCTGTTTGCATCCTCATCACTATTCGCATTCCCACTTAGTTGCATATCATCAGTAAACTTGGGAATTTGGTCCCCTCTGACAAATCATCAATTAAGAGTTGAACAGCTGAAGCCAAAGCACTGATCCCTGTGGTACCCAACCCTGGAAAAGGTGCAGAAAAACTTAGTGAGAAAATTACCGCGACTGGACGGCTTGAGTTATAAGGAGGGGCTGGCACGTTTTTTAACCTGGAGCACAGGAGATTGAAAGTAACATTTTGGATGTGTATAAAACTGTGAGGGGTATAGATAAGGTGGATGGACACAGTCCATTTCCCAGGGTATGGGAGTCTAAAAGGGCAGAGATTTGTTGAGACGGGAAAGGTTTAAAGGGGAACTGAAAGGCAACTTTTTCCACACTGGCCGATTGGTACAACGAGCCAGCCGCGGGAGGAAGCTGCAGAGGTAGGTACACTTACAACATTTAAAATACACTTGGACAGATGGATGAATAGGAAAAGTCTATGTGGATATGGGCCAAACACAGGCAAATGGAAGTAGCTCAGTTACAGTATATAGCTTGGTCTGCATGGATGTAGTAGTTCTGGACAGAATCCAGATACCATAGGCTGGATACAGGCAGCACCTCCTTAGAATAGGGATAGCATTGAACATATTGCAGGATACATTGGGATTCACTGTACTCATGTTGGTTGCATATGGAGTAATGGGGATGGGTGGATCAGTGTGATTCAATCAGGTTAAAATAAAGTTAGCCACAGGTAGATTAAATAGGATTGGCCAGTGTAGAAAGGTGATCTTGAGTGGAATTAGGTAAATTGAGAATAGACCTGATTTCAAATCAGTTCAATCAAGCGAAGAAGGGTTTTGAAATGTAAATTTTCAATTTAATATCGCAGTAAAGACTGACATTGATCACTGTAATGTTGAATGTCTGTTTGTTTGTTTGTTATAACCCCCTGACACAAGGTGAAGGTCATCCCCCTCCCCACCCTCTCGCAATTACCTTGGCAGCTGCAGTATGAGGAACTGGGACTTTCTTCGTGAAGTCCTGAAACATGGGGGGTACCTCAATGGTGATGTCCCACGGAAGGGGAGGGGTTCCACAGGCACTGTTGTCAACAGATTGTCCTGCAGATTAAAACAGGTATAAAAAAAAGAAAATCAGAGAAATGTTTGGTGGCTAAACCATTATCAATGCATTTAAATGGCTGATTGTAGGGTGTTGCCGCTTCACCTGTTGGAAGTGGTAGATAGATAGATAGATAGATAGATAGATAGATAGATAAATACTTTATTAATCCCCTTATTCAGGGGAAATTCTGATGTTCACTCTCCTCTGTAATGTCTTCCTATCCATCACCATAAATATTCATCCCCAACACCATTGGTGCAATGTGACTTGCCTGGAACCCTGCACCAACATTTCCAAACCCCGACATCTACCACCAAGTAGGGCACACAGTGGTAGATTTGCTGCTTTACAGTGCCAGAGACCTGGGTTCGATCAAGACTATGGGTGCTGTCGGCATGGAGTTTGTACGTTCTCCCTGTGACCATGTGTGTTTTCTCTGGGTGCTCTGGTTTCCTCTCACACTCCAAAGATGTACAGCTTTGTGGGTTAATTGACTTTTGTAAATTGTAAATTGTTCCTAGTGTGTAGGATGGTGCTAATGTACGGGGTGATCACTGGTTGTCGTGGACTCGGTGGGTCGAAGAGCCAGTTTCTGCACTGTATCTAAAACTAAAGACAAGGGAAGCAGGGGGAGGGCACTGTACAATTGCATCAACTGTAGTTCGCCTCCCAGTCACACAACACCCCAACTTGGAAATAAACTGCTAGCCCTTCATCACCACCGGGTCTAAATCCTGACACTCCCTCCCCAAATGTCAGTGGGAGCACTTTCATCACTGGGACTGCTGCAGTTCAGGATGGTTCACCCGTTTTTTAACAGGTAATTAGTGTTTACCTCGTCAGCAGCATCCTGACCCCGAAAATTGAATAAATAAAGTGTACACAGGGACCCACCGTTTGGCTGAGATATAAAACTGATACTCTCTGTGGTACTGGATTAATTTGATAAGATTGCCATAGAATATTGCATCTTTGAGGTGCACCTGGCAAACATCACATATCCCATAGTACTGCACCTTAGTCATAACAACCTTGGCAAGTGCAGTCATACTCTTGTTTTACCGGGCATTTTGTAGTGCTTCTCCTCCATCATTCCTAGGAGAAACCCTCATAAACTGAGCTGAGGATCACATCACTCCCATTCACATGACTCCTTCCCTCGTGCCATCAGGCTTCCCCGGGTCCCTGCAAGTGGCTTCCTGCCATCCCATACCATGGCTGGATCATACCTGTTCCTGGATTGAGGCAGGGCGGCTGACTGCCTGCAGGTCAGGAAGTTAATATGTGCCAGACATCACAGTGATGGACCCAGCTATTCTCAACCACTCACCATTAAAACTGTATAAAAAATATATCCTGATCGCTGGTAAGGTACGTCCGATTGTTCAGTCAATCATTTGCTGATGAACAGTTTGTTATTAAACCGTGGATTTGGGAGATGTAGGTGGAGGGGCCCAATAACATATTTGCATTTGGTTATAGATCACATTTTTACATTAAAACAACTAAATAAAGGATCAAACAAAAGTAACCAGTGGTGAAGGAGATGAACTAGGATGTGTACCAGGCCACATCTGGAGTTCTTAAATGGTTCAACCGCATCTCCCATTATCTGCTCTCTGAACCTGTAACGTCCTGGAATCAAACCAAAATCAGCCGTAGACACTGTGATGCAATGAAAGTTGATCTGTCGGTTTCAGTTTATTATTCTCATATATACCGAGACACAGTGAAAAGCTATGTTTGCATATTATCCCAATCAAATCAGATACACGTGAAGCCAAACACAAGTACAAAACGTAGACTGATGAGACAAATACCAGAGAAAAATGGCTTTGAAGATTATTGGGGATGTACGTCTTCAGATGGATGGCTGATATTAATTTGTCACGTCTCAGTAACCTGACTCTAGTTGTCACTGTGAAAGTTGTTAAAATGAAGGTTTTACTAAATATGCACTCACCAGTAAAGGGTACATGAGTCCATTCAGTTAGCCGGGATTCGGTGAAGGTCTCGAGACGGTACTGCAAGAGACAAAAATATTCTGTTTACTTGAGAAAATATTGCCTTTCAGGGAACATATCATGGCCGCAGTGGTAGCAACTGTCCTAATGAGAAGCTAATTGCATTACTGGGACAACAATAGTCACTCTCCTTCACCAGAACACAATTCGAGTTCATCATTAGCCACGAAAACATAGCCTCACTTGCCAACACAGGCTTTCACATGCATTCATCTGACAACAGATGTGGCTCAAGCATTACTTCAGCAGGTTAGCATGGATCTAGGTGACACTCCACTGCAGTCTCAAGAGTGTCACACTGTCCTGTGTGCGGTTTCTCCAACAAGCAATTAAACTATTTGTCTGCAGGTAGCTATTATAGGTTCTAAAGCATTCCTTGAATAAGTTGTTCTCTCTGATGTGCTGGTCAGTGTTTATTATCCAGCTAGACAAAAGTGCTGGAGAAACTCAGCGGGTGCAGCAGCATCTATGGAGCGAAGCAAATAGGCAACGTTTCGGGCCGAAACCCTTCTTCAGACTGATATAGGGGGGGGGGGGGGGAAAAAAGGAAAAAGGAAGAGGAGGAGCCCGAGGGCTGAGGGAGAGCTGAGAAGGGGAGGAGACAGCAAGGGCTACCGGAAATTGGAGAATTCAATGTTTATGCCGCTAGGGTGTAGACTACCCAAGCGGAACATGAGGTGCTTCTCCTCCAATTTCCGGTGGTGCTCACTCTAGCCATGGAGGAGGCCCAGGACAGAGAGGTCAGATTCGGAATGGGAGGGGGAGTTGAAGTGCTGAGCCACCGGGAGATCAGGTTGGTTATTGCGAACCGAGCGGAGGTGTTCGGCGAAACGATCGCCAAGCCTACGTTTGGTCTCACCGATGTAGATCAGCTGACATCTAGAGCAGCGGATGCAATAGATGAGGTTGGAGGAGATGCAGGTGAACTTCTGTCGCGCCTGGAACGACTGCTTGGGTCCTTGAATGGAGTCGAGGGGGGAGGTAAAGCGACAAGTGTAGCATTCCCTGCGGTTACAAGGGAAAGTGCATGGGGAGGGGGTGGTGCGGGAGGGAAAGGAAGAATTGACCAGGGAGTTACGGAGGGAGCGGTCTTTGCAGAAAGCAGACAGGGGGGGGGGAGGATGGGAAGGTGTGGCGAGTGGTGGGGTCACGTTGGAGGTGGCGAACGGAGGACAATTTGTTGTATGTGACGGCTAGTGGGGTGAAAGGTGAGGACTAGGGGGACTCTGACTTTGTTACGAGTGGGGGGGGATGGTGAGAGAGAGCAGTGTTACAGGGTATGGAAGAGACCCTGGTGAGAGCCTCATCCATAGTAGGGGAGGGGAACCCCCTTTCCCTGAAGAATGAGGACATTTCCGATGCCCTGACTAACCATTTAAACCTTTATTTTCTGGCTGTTTTTTCTGTATGGCCTCACTGCATACATAATGGCAGCTTTAATTCTTACTACTTTCAAAGGTGCTTGCTGGGGCTGAACAGAGTGAGAAAGTAAGCTGTCCGGCTAGGAGTGTGGCAGGGAGTGGAAAGATGTTGACCTTAGAGACCTTACCCTGTACATGTTGCAGGGCGTGAGGTCCTGAAATACCATGTTTCTGGCGGGACTGCGGCTGTAACAGCAATGAGCAGTGGCGAACTGCATCAACGCCTCTCTCGCTGCATCTTCGGTAATGGACGGAATTCTGAAGGGAAAGAAAAGGTTGCCAGAACGTCAAGCTTACATCCCAGGATTTATGGCAAGTGCCTTTCTTCACTCCATGCCCATGTTCATGGGTGTTAGGGCTATAACTCCCTGTTGTTGCAGCCAATACTACTCCCTCAGTTGGACCATTTTCATCCCAGTCATTCCCACTTCTCTCCTCTGTCACAGAAGATACACAGGTTTGAAAGCTGCTTTGACAAGATTCAGGAACAGCTACTTTCCCACTGTTATCAGACTACTGAACACTCCTCCCATAAGCTAGAGTATAGCCCCGGTCTTCCAACCTACATTATTGTGGCCCTTGTATAATTTTTTATCTGCGCTTTTTCTGTAACTAACACTGTAACATGTAACACAGTATTCAGTGCTCTATTTTTCTCTTTACTTATGCATGGCTTGATTGTATTCATGTATGGTGTGATTTGACTGGATAGCACACAATTGTTTTTTCACTGTATATTGATACACTTGACAATAATAAACCAGCACCAAGTAATCATCACCACCATTTCAATGACCACTTGCACTCCCGAATTGTGTGATCTGAAAACTGGCTAGGGAAGGCTGAAGGGATTACCAGAGTTATTACTGTACATATGACTCTGAATTAGAACATGAACATGTGAAAAAAGTGAAATATGTGATTAATGCAGCTTTAAGCCATCTTCCATCAATGAATTAGTGTATCACTTTAATAATGTAAGGAATCAAACCTCTAATGTATCTGATCAAATTTACAAGAGAAAACTGCATTGAAATAGGTGATGGTTCCAAACTGAATTGAACACATTGCCCTTGATTGTGAGGTGGAAGTTCATGAACCTTACGAATATCCCATACCTCCACTCCAGTTGGGGTTGTGCTTGCTCCCTCCTGTCGGATGGGTAAGTTGGTGGACAAATGTAATTTCCACCTGCAACATAAAGATTTGTCACAAATGTCTCAACATTTACAATTACTTATAAATCCTGACTGTGGGAGTGTTTCTGGAGCTAAAGCATACACCAGGCTCTGAAATGTAAGTCTGCCAGTGCCTAGTCTAGGGCACTGTTTGAGGTAACTTAAGTTCCCCAACACTCCCTACTCGGCAGTTGAGACGCTAGCTTGTGGATGGCATTTGGTCCCATCTACAAAATGAACTGCAGTTACTCAACCACAGGCTATTCTTGACAGTGCCTCTCAACCCACCAGCTATACCATCAAGGAGGATAAGGACAGCAGTGCAAGGGAACACCACTGCCTGCAGGTTCCCCTCTGCATCACGCATCATCCTAACTGGAAACATATTGCGAGTTCTTCATCAAAGATCGACACAAAATGCTGGAGTAACACAGCGGGTCATGCAGCATCTCTGGAGAAAATTGATAGATGACATTTCAGGACGGGACCCTTCTTCAAACTGATTGAAGTAGGGAGAGTGGGGAAAACACTGGAAGCAAATAAAAAACACTAGACTAAGTGGGACCCGTCGGGAGGGCTGGTCCCCCGACGCAATATTCTACCTCTCCACCAATTTACCAATAAGGGGGGAGGGGGGGCTTTCTGGAGCGTTAGTATGGGTGTTGTTGGCTGAAGGGACTGGTTTCCAGAGGCTAGTATGGGCATTGTGCGCCAAATGGATTCTTGGGCTGGCTGCTCAGTCACTCAAGCCTGTTGTGCTGGCAGCTCACTCACTCACAGCTGGTGGGCTGGCAGTTAACTCACAGCTATTCCTTGAAATTCTATTTCAAGCACGGTGCAAAGCCACCAAATTCAATTGCAGTTTCTTACCAATTTAAGCAGGGTGCAAGGCCACCAAATTCAAGTGCAGTTTCATACCATTTTAAGCAGGGTGCAAGGCCACTAAAGACAGCGAGTCGTGACCTCTCCCTCTTCCATCTTGCATAGACTGAGCCATGCCCACAGTTCTGGGGTTTATAGTCCCTCCCACCAGAAGGGGCGTGACCTTCACGGCGTGATTGACAGGATAGAGAATCTCAACATTTTTTAAACACTAATAACTCTTTTATTTTTCATCGATGGGAAAAATCCTCGGCACCTGATGAGCGGAAGGGGACTCTGAGTAAGATGGCCAAAAATCACAGCCGTACGTGGTAGCGTTTTTTCTAAAATCAATATAAACCGTAAACAGGAAGTGGTCAAGATTAGACTTTTAATTATATTGAAGGCAAGGCAACTTTAATTAGGCAAGGCAACTTTAATTAGGCAAGGCAACTTTAATTAGGCAAGGCAACTTTAATTAGGCAAGGCAACTTTAATTAGGCAAGGCAACTTTAATTAGGCAAGGCAACTTTAATTAGGCAAGGTAACTTTAATTAGGCAAGGCAACTTTAATTAGGCAAGGCAATTTTAATTAGGCAACACAGCTTTAGCATTTCCAAACCAAAGGCAACACAGCTTTAGCATTTCCAAACCATAGGCAACACAGCTTTAGCATTTCCAAACCATAGGCAACACAGCTTTAGCATTTCCAAACCAAAGGCAACACAGCTTTAGCATTTCCAAACCAAAGGCAACACAGCTTTAACATTTCCAAACCAAAGGCAACACAGCTTTAGCATTTCCAAACTATTTTTCAAACCACATTAAGGGCACTGACAGGTCAGTAAAACCACTCAGTTTAGTAGACATGTGTTCAGTGTTATTCACAGCTCAGAGACGTGACCCTCTCCCTCCCCCTCCCCCATCTTGCAGAGACTGGCTGAGGCACTCAACACTTCCGTGTTTTATAGTCCCTCCGGAAGTGCGTGGCCTTCAGGGGAGAGAATCTCAACATTTTTTAAACACTAATAACTCTTTTTATTTTTCATTGATGGGAAAAATCCTCTTGTCCTGCGCAGCGGAGGAGGAGTAAGATGGCCAAAAATCACAGCCGTAAGTGGCAGCGTTTTTTCTAAAATCAATATACAGAACAACAGGAAGTGGTCAAGATCAGACTTTTAGTAATATAGATTATTCCACAGTATGAATTACTATTCCCACCTATAATCTATCTGAAGAAGGGTCCTGACCTGAAATGTCACTGATCCATTTTCTCCAGAGATGTCTCCCAACCTGCTGAGTTACACCAGCATTTTGTGTCTATCTTTGGTATAAACCAACATCTGCAGTTCCTTTTTTATTATATTTTGAGTTCTTCATCGTTGCTGTAAATCCCTGCCATATACCACTGTGGGAGCACCTCAGAAGGACGGAAGCAATTTGAGAAGTGACTACTTACTACCTATCCTTCTCATGGACATTTAAGGATAGGTAGTAAATGCTGTCGCTGTCAGAGACTATTATGCTTATGTCTATATCTATCTTCTTATCTTCTTATATTACTAAAAGTCTGTTCTTGACCGGTTTTGGCCATCTGTGCTGCGATTTCCGACAGAACGCTGCCACCTACGGCCGTCATTTTTGGCCACCTCGCTCAGAGCCCCCCTCCGCCGCATGTGTGCCGAGGATTTTTCCCGACGATTAAAAATGACAGAGATATTAATGTTTTTACAAAATTCCCCATTCTCTCTGCTGTCCCCACTGGCGGCAGGGGGGGAGGGACTATAAAACCAGGAAGTGGTGTGCCACACAGTCTCTTCAAGATGGAGGAAGGCAGAGGGTCACGTTTCTCTGAGCTGTGAATAACACGGAACACATGTCTACTCAAATGTAAGTGCCCTTAGTGGTTCTAAAATGCTTGCAGAATGTGTCTATTGGTTCTAAAGCGTGCAAAAAAAATGTCTATTGGTTCTAAAGCTTGCAAATAAATGTCTATTGGTTCTAAAGCTTGCACAAAGTGTCTCTATTGGTTCTAAAGCTTGCAAAAATGTCTATTGGTTCTAAATCTTGCAAAAAATGTCTCTATTGGTTCTAAAGCTTGCGAAAAAATGTCTATTGGTTCTAAAGCTTGCAAAATAATGTCTATTGGTTCTAAAGCTTGCAAAAAAATTTCTATTGGTTCTAAAGCTTGCAAAAAAATTTCTATTGGTTCTAAAGCTTGCAAAAAATGTCTATTGGTTCTAAAATGGTTCATACTAGCGCTCCAGAAAGCTTGAAGTTGAAAGACACCACTTACTGCAAATGGTGGCATGAAGTTGAAAGGCACTATTTACTGCAAATGGTGGATTGGTTGCTTTGGCTTGAAGTTGAAAGGCACTACTTCCTGCAAATGATGGCTTGGGTGTGGCTTGAAGTTGAAAGGCACTACTTACTGCAAATGGGGTGTGTGGGTGCATTGGCTTGAAGTTGAAAGGCACTACTTACTGCAAATTGTGGCTTGAAGTTGAAAGGCACTACTTACTGCAAATGGTGGCATGAAGTTGAAAGGTACTACTTACTGCAAATGGTGGCTTGGGTGCTTTGGCTTGCAGTTGAAAGGCAGTACTTACTGCAAATGGTGGCTTGGGTGCAATGGCTTGAAGTTGAAAGGCATTACTTACTGCAAATGGTGGCATGAAGTTGAAAGGCACTACTTACTGCAAATGGTGGCTTGGGTGCTTTGGCTTGAAGTTGAAAGCACTACTTACTGCAAATGGTGGCTTGGGAGCTTTGGTTTGAAATTGAAAGGCACTACTTACTGCAAATGGTGGCTTGGGAGCTTTGGCTTGAAGTTGAAAGGCACTATTACTGCAAATGGTGGCTTGGTTGCTTTGGCTTGAAGTTGAAAGGCAATACTTGCTGAAAATGGTGGCTTGGGAGCTTTGAAGTTGAAAGGCACTACTTCCTGCAAATGATGGCTTGGGTGTGGCTTGGGCGTGGCTTGAAGTTGAAAGACACCACTTACTGCAAATGGTGGCATGAAGTTGAAAGGCACTACTTACTGCAAATGGTATCTTGGGAGCTTTGACTTGAAGTTGAAAGGCACTACTTACTGCAAATGGTATCTTGGTTGCTTTGGCTTGAAGTTGAAAGGCACTACTTACTGCAAACGATGGCTTGGGAGCTTTGACTTGAAGTTGAAAGGCACTACTTACTACAAATGGTAGCTTGGGTGTGGCTTGGGTGTGGCTTGAAGTTGAAAGGCACTACTTACTGCAAATAGTATCTTGGTTGCTTTGGCTTGAAGTTGAAAGGCACTACTTACTGCAAACGATGGCTTGGGAGCTTTGACTTGAAGTTGAAAGGCACTACTTACTACAAATGATGGCTTGGGTGTGGCTTGAAGTTGAAAGACACTACTTACTGCAGATGGTGGCTTGGATGCAATGGCTTGAAGTTAAAATGCATTACTTACTGCAAATGGGGGCGTGGGTGCATTGGCTTGAAGTTGAAAGGCACTACTTACTGCAAATTGTAGCTTGAAGTTGAAAGGCACTACTTACTGCAAATGGTGGCTTGGGTGCTTTGGCTTTAAGTTGAAAGGCACTACCTACTGCAAATAGTAGCTTGGGTGCTTTGGCATTAAGTTGAAAGGCACTGCAAATGGTGGCATGAAGTTGAAAGGCACTACTTACTGCAAGTGGTGGCTTGGGAGCTTTGGTTTGAAGTTGAAAGGCACTACTTACTGCAAATGGTGGCTTGGTTGCTTTGGCTTGAAGTTGAAAGGCACTACTTACTGCAAATGGTGGCTTGGGAGCTTTGGCTTGAAGTAGAAAAGGCACTACTTACTGCAAATGGTGGCTTGGGTGCTTTGGCTTGAAGTTGAAAGGCACTACTTACTGCAAATGGTGGCATGAGGTTGATAGGCACTACTTACTGCAAATGGTGGCTTGGGTGCTTTGGCTTGAAGTTAAAAGGCACTACTGTAAATGCACTTCCTGTTTGCACTGTATATTGATTTTAGATAAAACGCTACCACTTACAGCTGTGATTTTTGGCCATCTTACTCAGTCCCCCTCCGCTGAGCAGGTGCAGAGAATTCCTCCCATCAATGAAAAATAAAAGTGTTATTAGTTTTTTTTTAAATGTTGAGAATCTCTCTCCTGTCAATCACTCCATGAAAGCCACACCTTTTCCGGTGGGGGGGGGGGGAGGGGTTATAAAACCCGGAAATGTGGGTGTGGCTCAGTCTCTGCAAGGAGGAGGGAGAGGTCACGACTCGCTGTCTTTAGTGGCTTTGCACCCTACTTCAAATGGTATGAAACTGCACTTGAATTTGGTTGCCTTGCACCCTGCTAGAAGTGGTAAGAAACTGCACTTGAATTTGGTGGCCTTATACCCTGCTTGAAATAGAATTTCAAGGATTAGCCGTGAGTCAACTACCAGCCCACCAGCCGTGAGTGAGTTGCCAGCACAACAGGCTTGATTGACTGCGACGCCAGCCCAAGAATCCATTTGGCGCACAATTTGCATACTAGCCCTCTGGAAACCAGTCCCTTCAGCCCACAACACCCATACTAGCACTCCAGAAAGCCCCCCTCCCAACTGGCCACCAATATTAGAATTGGTGGAGAGGTGGAATATTGCGTTGGATGACCAGCCCTCCTGTGTGATGCTGGGACCCAACGGGTCCCACTTAGTCTAGTACTTTCTAAAACTTATCTTGAGAAATAAATTCTCAAGCAGGCCATCAATTCTTCAGCTGGAAACTCAGGCAGCAGTCATTTATAATTGCTGTAACTGTGAGGGGCATCGCTGGCAACCCAGACCTTCTCTGTAATCTCTACCCTTCCCTGGGATCTCTAGCTGCAGTCACAGAAGAGCAATAAGGAGCTGGGAGCTCAGGCAGGGCAGCCATTGATTTCACGCACGCTGCACATCTGGGTAGCTACTTCTTGGCTAAACTAATGCAATGGCCCTACATGCTCCCAAGTCAAAGTACTGTTTACTCTGGAGCATTCATGGAACGATCACTGCCCTAGAATGAAGGACAGACTAAGTATGATCACGTCTTAGGTCATGTGTTTGGAGGTTTCACTCTATACCTACCTCCACCGGCAACAGTCCCCTCATAGCCCGTCACCTGGTCCAGCATTCCAATGGGAGGCGCTGTTGGGCCTTCCTCATCCTCCAGGTCCTCTGGCCCATCTGCAGAAAATTGAGACAGTTGAAAGGATGTTGTGGCTGGAACACGTCCTACTGACCCTCTTGTGCTGGAGGAACCCTATGTTTTTGATCAGTGATCAGTGATCATTTGAAGCATGTGATCAGTGCTTTGTTTGTATGTGTGTACATGTGGGAGTCTGTGTGTTTCCCTGAGATATTCAGGTTCCTCCGCATGCCACTTGCAGTGATGTGGGTAACCCTGCCTATCCACTCTCTGGGCTTCATTTGCGCACAGTTTCAACTGACAATTTCAATTGTAATGTTGCACAATTAAATGCAAGGACCCACACATCTGCAAGCAGATCACACAAGCTGAAAGTATGCAGTGAATGCAAGATGGCATTCCTCCAGCAAAGTCCATTTGACCTCTTTCCCTTCCCACTGGAGTTTGCTTATGGACATAACACACAGTGCAAACATACACATGGCAAAACTCAACAGCTGAGGGTAGCTGTGTGACTGTGCTGGTCGCTCTGCTACAGGAAGGATATCATTAAAATGAAAAGGGTGCATTAAACATTCATGTGGATGTTACCAGGTCTGGAGGGTTTCAGTAATAAGGAGTGGCCGGATAAGCTGGGTCTTTTCCCCATGGAGTGTCGGAGGCTGAGTGATGACCTTATAGAGATTTACAAAATCATGGCCATAGATAATGTGAATAGTCAAAGTCTTTTCCCCAGGATAGGAGACTAAAATTAATGGGCGCAAGCTTAATCAAGAGGGAACGATTTAAAAAGAACCTGAGGAGCAATTTATTCATACAGAGGGTGGTGCATACATGGAACGAGCTGCCAGAGAAAATGGTGGAGGCAGGTACAATTACAACATTAAAAGACGCTTGGACAAGTACACAGATAGGAAGATTTGGAGGGATGCAGGTAGGGGGAAGGCAAGTGGGCCTGGCTCCGTTAAACAACTTGGTTGCAATGGTCGAGTCGGGCTGAAAGACCTGTTTCCGAACTTTACACATCTACATCTCTATTCCCTGCGGCTCTGTAAGTGGGAGGCGACATTGTTCTGCTGAGAGTCCCCAGTGTGCTGAAGGGAAGGGCTGGGTTAACACTGGCACAGTGTCCTCTAGGAGGAGCAGGAGGTGAGGGTCCACAGCCAGATACATTTTGTCGGAGCTTGCTTCTTCTTCTTCTTGCGTTTGAGGCAGCAGAAGTCTGCAGCAGGGGGATGCCATCTGGTTCGACATCTGGAGGTGCCCGCCCTAAAAAGGGCGCATGCCTTGGTTGGCGTCAAGCTGCGGCGCTGCTGCTGTGTCTGTTTGTTGTCGTTCGCCTGACTGAGGTCAGTTGACAGGGCTCACCAAGGGGAGGTCAACAACATGAGCTGAAGGAAGTGATATAGACCCTGTCCCAAGGGCAATGACCTTCATGTCTGAGCATTCAGAGATACAAGGTGAACCATCCGTGTGACCTTCTCATCCAAAGAGCATGGATTCATTTCCTTATCATCTGTCTGTGGAGGGAAATGCCTTTAGGGTCACTGAATCTCATAGTTTTAGGGAGTGGGGGTAGTTGTGGTGGGTATATAGCCACCTTTCACAGTTTTAGACTCGGCAGTGAACGGAGATAGCTGTGTTCTATGTTTAAGCAGAGGTTAAGTCTCCATACCTTCAAGGGAAGAGTGCCTGTAGTGTGATCTGACCAGCTGCCTGAAGTTTCTGCAAGCAGCCAACTGCAGGGGAGTGGAGCTACGGACTTCAATGAATACTGAGCTATTCATCAACGGAAAGGCAATGACATCCTGAAGATCCAAACATTATTTCTGATCTCATATTTTGCTACAACAGAAAAGGGCCCATTTTTCCCACTGAGTCTCTGCTGGCTCTTAGAGCAATCCCACCCACCCGGTAACATAATCTCTCCCCCTTATTACAATTGTACAGAGCCTTGATGAGACACGCCAGGAGTACTTTCTAGCGTTTTGGTCTCTCCTGGATTCTCCTGCCACTCACACACTCTAAGGATAACCTTCCAATGATTCTAATGGAGAGACACATAGCTCCTAAGAGGCTCATGGTTTACACATGCACAATACAAAGCAACCTACCCCAATTCATCACAGTTGGTATGGCAATTGTTCTGCCCAAGAAACTTTAGAGACATGTGAACACCCGTGTCCATCACGCAATCTAGCCTCCCCCGACATTGACCATCTACACTTGTCTCTATCACGCGGTCAAGCAGCTAACAATATCAAGAACCTTTCACACCCTAGTCATTCTCTCCTCACTCACTCTCGTCAGAGTGAAGACTGCCAACCTTCACTCACCATGTAGCACCACATCTTCCACTGTAATCAGACTCTAGAACGGACCTCTCATAAGCTAGGGATAAATTGCCTACTATGTTCTGTTGTGCTGAAGCAAAGCAAGAATTTCATTGTCCTATCAGGGACACATGACACTAAACTCTCTTGAATCTTCAATTCCCAATCTAATTTACATTGTGGGCCTTGTACATTTTTTTATCCACACTTTCTCTGTAGTTAACACATGGCTCTGCATTTCGTTTGTTTTCCATTTTGCACTACCGTTGTATGCATGAATGGTATGGTTTACCTGGATAGCAGGCAACACAATGCTTTTCACTGCATCTTGGTACAGAGAATAATAACAAACCAATACCACTAGTCTTTGGTATTCACGGGTTAGCATCTGAATGCTAATTCTAGTGCACCTTTCAGTAAGTGCCACATAACCAAGTCATAATTAAGGCAAGAGAACATGGGAAATACCATGGCGACTATCACCGAGGTCTCCAGACAAAGTTACTGTGCCAAAAATTATTAGGACAGCCTAGCAATGGACTCCATGTGTTTCCCACTTCAATATCTGTCCACCCCGGGCATTTGCTGATTGACTGCTACAGCAGTGGTTGGTGGAAGAGGAAGAAAACTATGCAAAACCCACTCTGGATTTTAGTTTCAATATAATTATGGAGAGGGTCAGAACTGGACCTAGGGTTGAGATTTTTGATTGGAGAAAGGCTAACTTTGAGGAGATGCGAAAGGATTTAAAAGGAGTAAATTGGGACATTTTGTTTTATGGGAAAGATGTGGAAGAGAAATGGAGTACATTTAAAGGTGAAATTTTAAGAGTACAGAATCTTTATGTCCCTGTTCGGTTGAAAGGAAATAGTAAAAATCGGAAAGAGCCATGGTTTTCAAGGGAAATTGGACACTTGGTTCGGAAAAAGAGGGAGATCTACAATAATTATAGGCAGCATGGAGTAAATGAGGTGCTTGAGGAGTATAAAGAATGTAAAAAGAATCTTAAGAAAGAAATTAGAAAAGCTAAAAGAAGATATGAGGTTGCTTTGGCAAGTAAGGTGAAAGTAAACCCAAAGGGTTTCTACAGCTATACTAATAGCAAAAGGATAACGAGGGATAAAATTGGTCCATTAGAGAGTCAGAGTGGACAGCTATCTGCAGAGCCAAAAGAGATGGGGGAGATATTGAACAATTTCTTTTCTTCGGTATTCACCAAGGAGAAGGATATTGAATTATGTGAGGTAAGGGAAACAAGTAGAGTAGCTATGGAAACTATGAGATTCAAAGAAGAGGAAGTACTGACACTTTTGAGAAATATAAAAGTGGATAAGTCTCCAGGTCCGGACAGGATATTCCCTAGGACATTGAGGGAAGTTAGTGTAGAAATAGCAGGGGCTATGACAGAAATATTTCAAATGTCATTAGAAACGGGAATAGTGCCGGAGGATTGGCGTACTGCGCATGTTGTTCCATTGTTTAAAAAGGGGTCTAAGAGTAAACCTAGCAATTATAGACCTGTTAGTTTGACGTCAGTGGTGGGCAAATTAATGGAAAGGATACTTAGAGATAATATATATAAGCATCTGGATAAACAGGGTCTGATTAGGAACAGTCAACATGGATTTGTGCCTGGAAGGTCATGTTTGACTAATCTTCTTGAATTTTTTGAAGAGGTTACTCGGGAAATTGATGAGGGTAAAGCAGTGGATGTTGTATATATGGACTTCAGTAAGGCCTTTGACAAGGTTCCTCATGGAAGGTTGGTTAAGAAGGTTCAATGGTTGGGTATTAATGGTGGAGTAGCAAGATGGATTCAACAGTGGCTGAATGGGAGATGCCAGAGAGTAATGGTGGATGGTTGTTTGTCAGGTTGGAGGCCAGTGACTAGTGGGGTGCCACAGGGATCTGTGTTGGGTCCACTGTTGTTTGTCATGTACATCAATGATCTGGATGATGGTGTGGTAAATTGGATTAGTAAGTATGCAGATGATACTAAGATAGGTGGGGTTGTGGATAATGAAGTAGATTTTCAAAGTCTACAGAGAGATTTATGCCAGTTGGAAGAGTGGACTGAAAGATGGCAGATGGAGTTTAATGCTGATAAGTGTGAAGACTGCTACATCTTGGCAGGACAAATCAAAATAGGACGTACATGGTAAATGGTAGGGAATTGAAGAATGCAGGTGAACAGAGGGATCTGGGAATAACTGTGCACAGTTCCCTGAAAGTGGAATCTCATGTAGATAGGGTGGTAAAGAAAGCTTTTGGTGTGCTGGCCTTTATAAATCAGAGCATTGAGTATAGAAGTTGGGATGTAATGTTAAAATTGTACAAGGCATTGGTGAGGCCAATTCTGGAGTATGGGGTACAATTTTGGTCGCCTAATTATAGGAAGGATGTCAACAAAATAGAGAGAGTACAGAGGAGATTTACTAGAATGTTGCCTGGGTTTCAGCAACTAAGTTACAGAGAGAGGTTGAACAAGTTAGGGCTTTATTCTTTGGAGCGCAGAAGGTTAAGGGGGGACTTGATAGAGGTCTTTAAAATGATGAGAGGGATAGACAGAGTTGACGTGGATAAGCTTTTCCCACTGAGAGTAGGGAAGATTCAAACAAGGGGACATGACTTGAGAATTAAGGGACAGAAGTTTAGGGGTAACATGAGGGGGAACTTCTTTACTCAGAGAGTGGTGGCTGTGTGGAATGAGCTTCCAGTGAAGGTGGTGGAGGCAGGTTCGTTTTTATCATTTAAAAATAAATTGGATAGTTATATGGACGGGAAAGGAATGGAGGGTTATGGTCTGAGCGCAGGTATATGGGACTAGGGGAGAATACGTGTTTGGCACGGACTAGAAGGGTCGAGATGGCCTGTTTCCGTGCTGTAATTGTTATATGGTTATGGTTATATGGATGAGCTGTTAAAAGCCCTGTCCCACGGTACGAGTTCATTCCAAGAGTTCTCCCGAGTTTGCCCTGATTCAAACTCGGAGATTTACGGTAATGGCCACTCGTCGGTACTCGGGGCTCTCGTGGACATTTTTCAACATGTTGAAAAATCTTCACGAGTCTTCCCGAGCTTACCTGCCGTTAGTGAGTCTTCCCGAGTACCTGCCGTTAGCGCTAAGAGACGTCCCCGAGCTCCGACATACCCGCTACGTTCATTCTCCGTGCTTACCACAAGTTTGATTTTTTTTAAACTCGGGAGAGCTCTTGGAATGAACTCGTACCGTGGGACAGGGCTTTTAGGCTGCAAATCTCTCTCGTGGAATCATGCAAAACTTACAGGAATGCAGGAGACCAGTTAGCTATCATGTCAATGTTGGCTGAAAACAAGCTCCCAGCCTAATCATACCTTCCAGCAACAGGTTCAAACCCCTGTGGATCTGGACTCTTCAAGTACACGTCCAAGGGTTGTTTCAATTTGGGAAGGCTCACTATTTCCAACATCCTTTCAGGCCACGAGTCTAAGACCCCAACACCCTCGGCCTGAAGAGATGTTTCCAAATCTCCCCACTTATGCTTCTACAAATCACTTGAAGTCTATGTCCAGTTTGACCCCCCTACTGAAGGAACTACATCCTTCCTACTCATGATTTTACACACTACTTCCCACTGACAATCCCACCTCACTGAAGGAGACCTCAAAGACACCAACATCCAACATGAACATGCCAGCTTTCTGCTCTGGTATGAGAAATAAGAAGCTTCCACAAACTCACACAAGAGCCAGGTGCTGACCAATTCCAGCAAGGGTTGTGTGTGGGTGGGAAAAGAGAAGTAGAGAGGAAACAGAGAAGGTGATAGGAGGAGTAAGGTAGGAGAAAACTGAGGGGATTTGGGGTCTGTGCCATCCTGATTGTACAAGATGGCAGAAAGAGAGTGGAAGTGAATGATTTTATTCCAAAGACATAGAAGAAGATATATTGAAGAACGAAGTTCTTCACAACCTCAGCTGAACACAGAATTATTCATGAAATATGGAAAAAACATGCTAAAATATTAATACATTGACTATTGGATACTTTAATATTCAGATGGATCAGTTTTGCAAAAAGCTTGGTCGGATAAGAATGCTTTTGGAATAGTTGTCATACATCAAGGAGTCACCCATGACTGTCATGTCAGGCAATAACTATTGAAAGTGAAACAGTCAACATTGCAGGGTGAAGATCTCTGACAGGGTGGAGCCAGGATTGCCAAGGTGATTCTACTGTTATGAAGTTGTCTTGCCAAGAGATTAATATGGGCAGATCAGATCTATTGTTGAAACTTGAAACCTTAATAAACTTGAAACCAGAATATTGGAAAAACCCAGCAGAATACCCAGTAGGCAGAAAGGGAAAAAAACTGATTTGGTATTACAGATGGATTATATTGGAACCTGCTGGGTATTTCCAGCATTCTCATATTAGTTTCAATTTATGTACCGTCTCTATGCTATTTTAACATATACTTTTGGCTATTTCTGTCTCTCATCATTCTATTAACCAAACAGTTCTGTGAAACTGAGCAAGACAACTTCATAACAGTAGAATCACCTTGGCAACCCTGGCTCCACCCTGTCAGAGATCCTCACCCTGCAATGTTGACTGTTTGGTTAATAGAATGCCAATGTTGACTGTTTGGTTAATAGAATGCCAGAGATATTTATTTCGTCCTAACTTAAAACTAACATATTTTCCCACTTTCCCAGTTCTGACAAGAGTTTTGGACCTACACATTAACACTGTTTCTCTCTCCCAGACACTGCCTAACCTGCTGAGTGTTTAGTTCAGATTCTCAGCATCTCCAATATTTAGATTTTCAATTCGAATACAGATTATCTTGGAACTTGTCTTGATAATGACAGGATATATCCTGCATCAGATCCTCAAGGTAATATATATATATTCATAATATACAGCTTAAGCAAAATATAGTGCTCCAAACTTAAATAAAGATATTCGTAAAGCCAAGAAGGACAGATAAGCTTCTAGAATGGACAATTAGAATACAAGGCCTCCCAAATGATAAATAATTATTAAGCATCGACAGAATTTCAATGATTATGCATTTATTGAGAAGAAATAAAATTAGTAATTAACTAAGGAAGCTACAAGTAAAGTTAGGTTAGATGAATAGCATATTGTGGTTACAGAGAGAAAACAGTAAGAGGGACATGTTAAAGCAGTGAAATGCAGCTCAGAGCTGTTGCTGAAGCAGAAACTAAAAGGAAAATGTTTCAAAAACCCAGCAGGTGTCCATCTGTAGTATTAACATAGTGGGGAAGAGCACATAGCCTGAGCATTTTTCAATAGAACCGCTGACTCACAGCTCCAGCAATTGGGGTCAATCCTGATCTCCGGTGTTGTCCATGTGGAGTTTGCACATTCTCCCTGTGACCATGCGAATTTGCTCTGGTTGTTGAACTAATTGGCTATTGTAACTTGCCCCTAGTGTGTAGGTGAGTTGATGGAATATGGGAGAGTTGATGGAAATGTGGGGAGAATAAAATGGGTTAGGTTAGGATTAGTGTCAATATAGGTGGTTGATGGTGAGCAAGGATTTGGTGGGCCAAAGGAACTGTTTCCATGTTGTATGGCCATGACGTGATTGCCTCATAATACAAGACGACAAAAATAGTTTTGGCTATGTCTGCCTTAGAGCCTCCTCTCTTTTCTTCCTGATAAAATTTAAATAAATCTGTACCATCTATGAATCTATACAACTTTATTCAAAAAGTTTAAAGTGTAAACCTAGTGCTAGATGGTTAAACACAGTTTACCCAATGCAGGGTTTTGGCTTTAAATGTCAACCATTCCTTTCCCTCCACATGTGCTGGTCAACCCACCGAGCTCCTCCAGCAGTTTAATGTAGACACGAGGAACTGCAGATGCTGATTTAAATCTAAGACACAAAATGCTGGAGTAACTCAGTGGGTCAGGCAGCATCTCTGGAGAACATGGATAGACAACATTTCTTCAGACTGATTGTAGTAGGGGGGAGAAAGATGGAAGGAAGGTGGGGGTGGGACAAAGATTATAAATCATAGGTGGATACAGGTGAAGGAGGTTTTTATGTGCAGATGGATGGACAAGAGTAAGAGTAAAGGCTGTGAGTTACAAAGACACGCATATCTCTAACTTTAATATGTTGGAACATCAAATCTGTAATAATTGAACTTTTAAAATGTGCCCCCATTGCCCTCCCCATCTACATTGCCATAATTCCCCTCCCCCAGCACCCTATTCCCTTCCCCACTCCAATCGCCGCAAGTCCTGTTTTTGAAAGCCTCCAGGTTATGTTTTCTGCATTACCTGTAGGCAGGTTATAGCAGGTTAATGGAAGAATTATGGAACACCAAATACACACAAGGCTGCTATTGGGCTTTATAAAATCATAATTAAGGAATCAGTAAAGCACAAAGGGAGGCCATTCATTCCATTGAGTCTATACAATCCCATTATTCTCATAACTGCACTCTTTCCCTGTAATACTTTGTGCCCATGCAATACCCTGCCAAAAGTCTTGATTAGTACAGGTGTCAGGGGTTATGAGAAGGCAGGAGGATGGGGTTAGGAGGGAGATATAGATCAGCCATGATTGAATGGTGGAGTAGACTTGATGGGCCGAATGGCCTAATTCTGCTGCTATCACTTATGAACTTATGATGTCCCAATTAACTCTTTCTGCCATCCTTCAGCAGTGAGTTTCAGATCGTAACCAGTCAGTGCATAAGATAATGATTCCCACTTCCCTCCTGTATTCTTTCACCCAAAATTACAATCTGCCCCTCTCAGACACTACAGCAGCCAAATTGGAGAACTTCCCTCCCCCTCATTGTAACTGCTGCTCCCTCCTCTTCAACAGCAGCAACAGGCTCAGAGCACCACAGCAGACCCAGAGACAAAGACAAAGTCAATCTGCTGGAGGAATCTGGTGGGTCAGGCACCATCTGTCGGGCATGGGAGTGTGTGGCGAGGGGGAACGAGGGCGGGAGGTGAACAGATGAAGGATCTTGACCAGAAACATTGGTTGTCTATTTCCCTCCATAGATACACTGCCTGGCACACTGGAGATTCTCCAACGCTATTTTTAGGGCCTCCTAATCTCACCAGGGACCCAGTTCAATTGCCCACCTTTGGAAATGCAGGAAGAAAGGTTTGGTAATTTTAATTTCACTTTCTTTAATTCTCTCCTCACACTTGAAGTTTCCCAGTGGTTGTTCATCTCCAGAAGCTCTAAACAACGTCAGGGTTCCACAAACACAATGGGTTGTGACCCCACACCTGTACCACTCGAGACATCATTGCTCAGACATTGCTGATTTCTTGGTTCCTACTCTGCTCAAAATATAATGGCACTCGTGACGATGAATCCATTGTTGCCAATTTCAGGGGATTATTTGGAGAAGAGGAACAAGCCACAAATGTCACCACAGCTCAGTGACCGGAACAATGGCAGTGCTTCCGCACGGCACTCAGAGTATGGCGGTTGCAAGCTGGCAGTCGGCAAGATCGGTGTTGTATGAGGTTATCACATTTCATAGAAGGACAGGTTAGTTTATTATTGTAATATGTACCAAGGTACAGTGAACTTTTGTTTGTGTGCTATCCAGTCAAAGAAAAGATTATACATGAATACAATCAATAGTGCCCAGATAAATGATAAATGGTACAACATTCAGTGAAAACTATATTGTTGAAGTCCAATTGAAGATAGTTCAAAGGTCTCCAATGAGGTAGATGGTAGGTCAAGACCACATTCTAGCTGATGAGAGGACCATTCAATTGCCTGATAACAACTGGGAAGAAACTGTTCCTGAATCTGGAAGTATGCATTTTCATATTTCTGTACCACTTGCCTGATGGCAGATCGGAGAAGAGTGAGTGACCAGAGTGAGACTTGATTATGCTGGCGGCCTTGCCGAGGCAGCATGATGTAGATTGAGTCAATGGAAGGGAGGCTGGTTTGTGTGATGGTCTGGGCTACGTCCACAACTCTGCAATTTCTTGTAGTCTTGGATGGAGCTGTTCCCAGACCTTGCTGTGATGCATCCCGATAAGATCCTTTCTAGTACCATATCTTGGTTCTTGGTTTCTTGGTCCTCCAAAATATTCCAAATGGAATTTAAACTGGAGGTGGTGGAGGGAGGACTTAAGACAGAAAGGGTTATTGGGAAGAAAGAGCTACTTTAAATTAAGTTGCATCTGGATGGGTAACTATAGTAGGGTGGAGATTATTCCATGTTTTAATTGTGCGGGGGAAGAACAAATTGCTGTACACATCTGTCTTTGTAGCTGGGATCACAAATTGGATTGAATGCCCTCGTCTGAGGGAAGTTAGTGTAGAAATAGCCGGGGCTATGACAGAAATATTTCAAATGTCATTAGAAACGGGAATAGCCCCGAGGATTGGCGTACTGCGCATGTTGTTCCATTGTTTAAAAAGGGTTCTAAGAGTAAACCTAGCAATTATAGACCTGTTAATTTGACTTCAGTGGTGGGCAAATTAATGGAAAAGATACTTAGAGATAATATATATAAGCATCTGGATAAACAGGGTCTGATTAGGAACAGTCAACATGGATTTGTGCCTGGAAGGTCATGTTTGACTAATCTTCTTGAATTTTTTGAAGAGGTTACTAGGGAAATTGACGAGGGTAAAGCAGTGGATGTTGTCTATATGGACTTTAGTAAGGCCTTTGACAAGGTTCCTCATGGAAGGTTGGTTAAGAAGGTTCAACTGTTGGGTATAAATGCAGGAATAGCAAGATGGATTCAACAGTGGCTGAATGGGAGAAGCCAGAGGGTAATGGTGGATGGTTGTTTGTCGGGTTGGAGGCAGGTGACTAGTGGGGTTCCTCAGGGATCGGTGTTGGGTCCTTTGTTGTTTGTCATGTACATCAATGATCTGGATGAAGGTGTGGTAAATTGGATTAGTAAGTATGCAGATGATACCAAGATAGGGGGTGTTGTGGATAATGAAGAGGATTTCCAAAGTCTACAGAGTGATTTAGGCCATTTGGAAGAATGGGCTGAAAGATGGCAGATGGAGTTTAATGCTGATAAATGTGAGGTGCTACACCTTGGCAGACAAATCAAAATAGGACGTACATGGTAAATGGTAGGGAATTGAAGAATACAGTTGAACAGAGGGATCTGGGAATAACCGTGCATAGTTATTTGAGGGTGGAATCTCATATAGATAGGGTGGTAAAGAAAGCTTTTGGTATGCTAGCCTTTATAAATCAGAGCATTGAGTATAGAAGCTGGGATGTAATGTTAAAATTGTACAAGGCATTGGTGAGACCAAATCTGGAGTATGGTGTACAATTTTGGTCGCCCAATTATAGGAAGGATGTCAACAAAATAGAGAGAGTACAGAGGAGATTTACTAGAATGTTGCCTGGGTTTCAACAACTAAGTTACAGAGATAGGTTGAATAAGTTAGGTCTTTATTCTCTGGAGCGCAGAAGGTTAAGGGGGGACTTGATAGAGGTCTTTAAAATGATGAGAGGGATAGACAGAGTTGATGTGGACAAGCTTTTCCCTTTGAGAATAGGGAAGATTCAAACAAGAGGACATGACTTCAGAATTAAGGGACAGAAGTTTAGGGGTAACATGAGGGGAACTTCTTTACTCAGAGAGTGGTAGCGGTGTGGAATGAGCTTCCAGTGGAAGTGGTGGCGGCAGGTTCGTTGGTATCATTTAAAAATAAATTAAATAGGCATATGGATGAGAAGGGAATGGTCGGTTATGGTATGAGTGCAGGCAGGTGGGACTAAGGGAAAAAAGTTGTTCGGCACGGACTTGTAGGGCCGAGATGGCCTGTTTCCGTGCTGTAATTGTTATATGGTTATATGGTTGTTATATGGTCTGCTCCTAATTGGTTTGGGTTTGGTGTAGGTCTTGTAATCTATGTCGAGCTGACCATTTAACATTTTGTAAAAACAGGTCAAACGGTGAGCTTCACGTCTGTCTTGGAGAGGGTTCCACCCCAGAGAATTCAGAAGTTTGGTGACACTCGCTTCTCTCTCATAGGTGTTAGTAACAAATCGAGCTGCCTGTCTTTAGACAGTTGATGAGGGTTGTTGGGGACATGCTAAACTACAGGTCCCAAATAATCAACAGTAATTAGAAAAGCAAATATGCAGGAGATTGCAGGCCGGAGCGGACATCACATCATATGGGCCTCACCGATGTAGGCACTAGGAGGAATAGTGCTGGCCTTGAGCCCAGGCAGCTCCTGTTGTTCACAGTGTGGGACCGCCTTGGTATTTGAATAGATTGGGGATGTTTATTTTACGTCTTGCCCAGGTGACTTGTGCAGAGCAGTTTCCACAGGGGATTCAGAATCCAGTGGTGCCAGTAACTAGAATTCCCATTGGGAACCTGGTGGGAAACCAAGAAATCACCCCACACCGACTGTGACTTTGGAATTGTGTACAACCACATTAGCACGATATGTCAGTAGAGTGGGCAACACGATATGTCAGGCATTGTAACATTACAATGGGCGGTGAAACATGTAAAGGTTTTCACTGTACCTCGGTACACGTGACAATAAACTAAACTAAACTAAACTCCCAAACTTAGAACCTACCTAGATGCATTTTTAAAAATCTGCAATTTCTCTGTATCTGGATAACATGCAAAACAGTTTTTCACTGTACCTCATGACAAGAATATATCAATAGGGAGGTTTCACGGCGGTCGGGTCACGACCCATGACCCGTACTGTTGCTACGCTACTCCAAATGGATTACATGCGGTGTGCTGCAGGTAGGCACTTACCATTGTTTCCAGCGTAGCGGGCCCGTTAAAACCCGCTGAAATTGTCAATTTTTGCGCAGTAAATAATTATGGAAATCGGGATAAGCGTGTGAGACATTTAGCATACTTCAGAATTCGAAAAGTGAGGAGAAATGACGGTAGATAAAAACGAGAGCTGAAGGGACAACAACAGCCAGAGTGCTTGGCGAACATTGGCCGTTTGCTCACTGCATTTCACCGACTAAGGCAGTATTTGTGTTTTTTCTTGATTCGTTTGGCCTCTAAAAAGTTTCAGATGTGATAAATCTGGCTGTAATTTTTTTAAATCGCCCATGGTTCTCGTGGGTTTTTACATACAAAATGAAAACGCATCTGAAGAAAAATTTACAGCCAGATTTATCACTACAGAGCCAACAGAAGTGTAGATGATGCAGTGTCCCTCTGTGTGCACTCCATCCTCCAACACCTGGAATCCAGATCCACATATGCTCGCATTCTTTTTGTGGATTTTAGCTCCGCATTCAACACCATCGTTCCTGTAAAGTTGATACACACTTTACAGGAACTGTGGGTCAACTCATCTCTACGTAAATGGATCTATAGCTTTCTATGTGACAGAAAACAGGTGGTAAAAATTGGTAACCATGTCTCACTGGCTAGGTTCCTGAACATCGGCGCCCCCCAGGGTTGCGTTTTATCACCTCTTCTGTACTCTGTATATACACATTTTTGCTGTTCACACTCTGACTCTTGTTATTTAAGTTTGCAGATGACACATCTGTGGCAGGTCTTATTACCAATAACATCGAAACCATTTACCGTAGTGAAGTAGAGGAGCTAGTAAGGTGGTGTGAGAACGACAACCTCATACTTAACATCTCAAAAACTAAGGAGCTGGTTGTTGATTTCAGAAAGAAGGCCACCCCCCTCCTCCCTCTCTTCATCAATGGAGAGGTGGTTGAGAGGGTCACCTCCTTTAAGTTCCTCGGGACCACCATACATCAATCCCTATCATGGGAGCTCAACACCAGTCTCATAATCAATAAGTGCCACCAGCGACTCTACTTCCTGCGGCAGCTCAAAAAATTCAGGGTCAGTCGACCAGCCATGACCCACTTCTATAGGTCTACCATAGAAAGCATACTCACATTCTCCATGCTTGTCTGGTATGGTCACACAACCTCGCAGGATAAGATTCGGCTGGAGAGAATAGTGCGCCGAGCTTCTAAGATCATCGGTTGCAGCAGACTTCCCTCAGTGACATCACTTTACTCAACAGGACTCACCAGAAAGGCCAAAAAAATCATAGCAGACCACTTTCACCCGGCACATTACCTCTTTAATCTCCTCCCATCAGGAAGGAGATATAGAAGCATTAAAAGTAAAACATCTCGCTTCAGAGACAGCACCTACCTCCAAGCCATCAGATATTTGAATTTGCACTAATCACTTTGCACTTTCTTTTGCACTTGCACTTACGCTTAACATGACGCTGCTGGGTACTGTCCTTCCTGTATATATTGTCCTTCGTACGGTATTGTCTGTATTATTTATTGTGGTGTATGTGGTGGTTGTATTGTACTGTATTGTATCTGTCTGAGAGCGAACCAAGACACATTCCTATCTCCCCCCCCCCCCCCCCCCCCCCCACCCCCCATCAGTCTGAAGAAGGGTTTCGGCCCGAAACGTCGCCTATTTCCTTCGCTCTAGATGCTGCTACACCCGCTGAGTTTCCCCAGCAATTTTGTGTACCTTCCACATTCCTATCAACTTGTTGACATGGCAATACATTTCTTGAATCTTGAATCTTCTGAGAATTTTTAGATACCAAAGGAATCAAGAAAAAACACAAATAATGCCTTACTTGATGAAATGCAGTGAGCAAACCCGATAATTCCCGATATGTTCAATGTTTACCAAGCACTTTAGCTGCTGTAGTCCCTTCAGTTCTCGCTTCTCTATAACTTAATTTCGCTTCACGTTTGGAATTCTAAAGTTGGGTACATGTCTCTCACACTTACCCCGACTCCCACAATTTTTTTCAGCGCAAAAATTCAACATTTTGGCGGTTTTTAACAGGTAGGAAAGTGCGCGTTTCTAGCATGAATAACATATACCGGAAGTGACGGATGTCTTCCAGTTGGATTTAGCGGCTCCGTGCGTCGAGCCCTATGACCCAGTGACCTTTCGTGCAACCACCCTATACCAACCTCACCGATGGTGGGTTGTAACATTACTCCCAGCGTAAATGTCACCATTGATTACAGCGACAGTTACATTACTAGCAGTACAATAGCATTCTTCCTATTGCTCAGCAAGAATCCGTAAATGCTCTCAAGCGTATGTACACTCAAGCCCAGTGTATGGATAGTTGCCCTCTTGTTTCTACACCAGTGAGGCTGATACGTTTCGTACAGCTCCAGTGGACTGAACGAACTCGCTGACCTTCATTAAAAGTTGGTTTTCTTTACGTTTACATTTAATGTGCAGGATGTGACGTGTGGAGTCTGCTCTCCACATGTGGGTAAATGCCTTCACGGTGTGTAACCAAAGTTAAATTAAATCCGACACTGTCGGACAGAGCGCTAAAAAAAAGCAAGAGACCCATCAATTAATCCAAAATAATCTATCGCACAAATCCCTTCGACGCATTCATTAACTCAGCCTGCATCTCTTGTCAATTCTGGCCGCCGCTTCCCAGACTCAGTTTCAGTCTCTCCCTTGCTGTTTCTGCCCCTCCCTCTCTCATACACACGCACTGTCTCTTTGACTCTTTCTTTCGCTCACCCTTTCAAATCATCTCTGTCTCCAGGGGTGGGAGGACTGTCTCCAAAAGCTGCATTATTTGTTTCCCTGCCGGTTCCCTTACCGCTGATTTACCCGCTGCCAGTCACCACTAAGTTCCGTAAAGCAAGAGAACTTTTCCGACTTACCAGTTTGAGAATGAACGGGATCCATTGGGAAAGTACGATAACATGAATCGCGCACAACACTGATCTCCCACACAGGAAGCTGGTTTAAGAATTCGGCAGCTTCAGCCCATGGGATGTGGATTCCTGCCAAGTCTTCACGGTTTACACCAGTTGCTTCCAAGATATGAAAGCACATGACTCCACAGAGCTGGTCTTAGCTCCACATTGCATTCTTGGGTCTGACGCGAGCACACGGATCAGTCAGCTCTTTGGGGGAACAGAAATTCGAGGGAGAGAAGGCTGGCGAGGTGGGGAAGGGGGAGGCCAGGCCACCAACACAGGGCAGCAGTCACGAGAAAACGGGAGGGGGTGGCGTGTTCACAATAGATAGGGCATAAGTAGGTATATGGTACGTGATCGGTGTGTGTAAATGAAATGGGGCAGTGAGGGTAAATCAGCGCATGGGGTGAATCAGGGAAAGGGATAAACGAGGGCAGAGATGGGTACATTATTCTTTTGAAGCCGACAGATTCCTTCAGATATTTTTACACCTCCTCACACCCCGTTTCTATTGAGGACCCCAATCCATCCATCCAGTTTCTCCATCTCTGTGATGATGGATTTGCCACACTAATGGCTTCAAGAAGTCTCACTTTTTCCTTAACTATGCTCTTCTCTCATAGTGGACCAGGCTCTCAACCACAGTCCACACACCTCTGCTCTCACTCCTCTCCTCCTGGTTCAAGCAAGGATGGTGTTCTCTGTGCCTGTCCCTACATCTCAGCACTTCCCACATTCAATAGATCATCCTCTGTCAATTTTCATCTCAACCGATGAGCTTCTATCGAAGACACATTGTCCCCTGTCCTTCCAACATTGGCTGATAAGACTTCCCCTTGCGACTCCCTTGTCGGCTCTTCTGTCAACTACCCCATTTCCATCATACTCTACGATGCAACTGCAGGAGATGCAACTCCTAGCCTTTCTTCATCAGCCAGTGACCCAGACTACTCATCAACATGAAGCAGATCCACTTGCACTCCTTCCAATTTTGTGAACCGGTGTTCCTTTACATTTAGAAATAAACAAACACAGGCTGGGTGATCACTTTGCAGAGCACCACTGTTCAATGTGCAGATGATTCAGAGCTTCCAGCCATCTGTCAGTTTATTCTCTGCCCCAATCGCACTCTCCAAGTATGAATGGATCCAACTGGAAACCAATTGCGGCTGAGCTGGTCTTTGCATGCTGGTCAAACCATCTGGTTTGGGAATTGCTCTGCCCAGGACAAGAAGGCTCTGCAGAGAGTAGTGCGTTCTACCGAACGCACTATGGGAACTTCACTCGCCCCCCTGCAGGAACTATACATCAGGAGGTGCAACTCCAGAGCCAATAAAATCATGGGAGACCCCTTCCACTCCTGCAACGGACTGTTCCAGCTGCTACGGTCAGGCAAACGCCTCCGTTGCCATGCTGTGAGAACGGAGAGGTTGAGAAGGAGTTTCTTCCCAGAGGCCATTCGGACTGTAAACTCCTGTCTCACCAGGGACTAACTTTACTGAACCTTTTTCCTTCCGCCCACAATATTTAATATGTAAAAGAATATGTGTTTCTGTTTGTAGTTTGATTGGTTGTTTGTTTGTTTGTCTTTTTGCACAAAGTTCGCGAGCATTGCCACTTTTCATTTCACTGCACATCTCGTATGTGTATGTGACGAATAAACTTGACTTGACTTGGTCCCAGAAGAGGATCTGCCATCATCATTACAATGATTCCACTCTTTGAAATCTTTATTTCAACAGCAGCATTTCTTACACTAACCATGCTGTCTTTAATCTCATCTCAGATTTGGCAATTCTCTGATAACTGGGGCCAAACAACCTCCCGGAATCACTCCTGGACCCACGAGCACCTGACCTGTGAGGCCTACCATGACCAATCTAACCTGTGGCCTACCTACCAGCTGTAATCAGGCAACTGAATGGTCACCTCATCAGCTAAGGTGTGATCCTGACCTTTCATCTACCTCATTGGAGACCGTTGAACTATCTTTAATCAGACTTCATCTAGCACTAAATGTTGTACCCTCTATATTTATCTGTACACTTTGGACTGCTTGATTATAATCATGTATAGTCTTTTCTTTGACTGGATACCACTCAAACAAAATATTTTCACTGTACCCTGGTACATGTGACATTAATAAACAAAATTAAACTAAACTAATCTTCGACCACCTACGCTGTTCCAACAAAGCTGAATGTCGTCCTGCTGCAGCCTTCGGGACTCAAAATGAATTCAACTTTTTAAGATAATCAGTCTCTTGTGTTTGAGTTAGACCTGGCCAGTTCTGATATAACATTAACTTAGTTTTCTACCTCCACAAATGCTCCCTGATCTGCTGAATATTTTCATCAATCTCTGTTATTGCAGATTTCCAGCACTTGCTATGTTCTGTATCTCACTGATCCAGCAGGCTACTTTTTTGTCTCTTATTGCCCTTGTTTATCTTCCTCCACTTACCTCCATATAGATCCCTCTTTTGGACAGCAGCAGCAGCAGCAGCAGCAGCAATATTTGTACCATATGGGCAACCTCGTTCTTTTGCTCTCACATACATTGTCTTTGTTCCCTCGATTCCTTTCCCTACCTGCAGATTAATACATCTTTCTTCTCTCACTAGTTCAATTCTCACGCAGCTCATTGACCTGAACCATGAACTCTTTTTTTTCCTCCATAGATGTGGAGCCGTAAAGTCAAACAACACATAAGCAGACAAAAGATAGACACAAAATGCTGGAGTAACTCAGCGGGACAGAGAGCATCTCTGCAGAGAAAGCATGGGTGACAATTCGGGTCAGGCCCTTCAGCCCACCACAATCATGCCGACCATGCAGACATTTTCGTGTTGCAGCTTTATAAAGATTTGGTTAGGCCACATTTGGAGTATAGCGTGCATTTCTGGTAACTTCTTTGCAGGAAGGATATGGTGGCTTTGGAGGGGATGCAGAAGAGATTTACCAGGATGTGGCTGGATTGGAGTGTATTAGCGATAATGAGTGGCTGGACAAACCTGGATTATTTTCTCTGGAATGTCTGAGATGAGACTTGATGGGTTCATAAATCTATGAGGTATAGAAAAGGTAGACAGTCAAAGTCTTTTTCCCAGGCTGGGAATGTCAAATGCTGAAGTGCCAAGTTTTAAGGTGAGTAAACTTTCCATCCCAGGTAATATTCTGGTGATTCTCCTCGGTATCCTCTGTAGTGTAATCATTATTGGATAAAATGGACTTGGCTCTATTGCCTTTCATACAGGTGAACAGGAGCTCCACTTGGTCTGGTCCGTTAGAGTTGTGTCTTATTTGACTGCACTTTAAGTGGGATAGCTATTGCTTCCAACCCCATTTGAGAAGCAACAGTGCACTCCAGGCTGATGCTGGAGTGCTACATTGATGCTGAGAGGGAGCTTCAGCCTCTGGCATTTTAATGAGACTTTAAAGGAAGCCCCTACCTGTCCTCCCGTGCCTTATTCCTTCAAAGGAAGTCCTGGCCATGTTCATCTTTGAAACCTCGTCAACAGGATATTGGGATTTAGAATTGTCTGTGTTCACATAGACTACTGTGATTCCTACACAGCAAGAGTGACCATGTCCAGGGCTCTAAACTGTTGTGCTTATGGAAAGAACAATGCAAATGCATTTGTTTCCCTTTCTGTGCAATTCAAGGCCATCATCTTGATTAACTCCTGATATCCTCATGGCACCTGGGATGGGCACTAAATACTGACTAGATCCCAGAAACATTCCAGACAGGGAATAAAGTTTGAACAATGAAAGGATTTTAAAGTAGCCAGCACCTGACCAACCCAGCCTCTTTGAACAAGGCAAAGTTTACAAAATGTTTATAGCAAGGTTATATACAGAATTATCTTTGCCTGTGAGGCAGATGATCTCTTGTTTACTGCTGGACAAACATACACCATTATGCTTCTTGGTTATAACCATGCATCTCCTTATCTCCACTTCCCTGTGGCACTCTGTGGCTCTGACGCTAGTTTCAGTATTGTGTGCTCTCTCTGGAGACATCATTGAAAGTTTACAAAATATAATAACCGAAACGTTTGTGTTTGACATTTTAAGCAATTTAGTTGAGGAAGCAATTAGAGATAGTCTTGGGAGTAAAGTAGTCTCCAAACGGCTTGCAGCACCCTGAAGAGATGAGGTAGAATGGATGGCCAGCGCTTGCACTTCAGCAGTGGGTCTAGTCAAATAGATCCCAACCCAGCACCCAATAGTTCACTCCTAAATGTTCCATCATGTGCTCATCCCTGCAAAGATCATACAAACAAACAAACAAACACTCGCCCATATTAACACATCAAATGCATACACAGACTCGCTCTCACACACATCCATACACACATTCACTTACAAAAATCAATCACATGTATTAGCATGTAGAAACACAAACACACGCTCACTCAAACACACTTGTACACATACACACACACTTGGCTAGTTATGCACAAGAACACATGCATACTCACATACAAAAACACAACCATGCACATAAGCATACACGCAGCTTTACACACAAGTACATTCATGCAGATCTAAAACAGATTCACGCATTTGTACACACTAGCACACATTTCATGCACATGCACATACACACACATTTACTCATGCACAAGTACACTCATACACACAAACTCATATCTCTCACATTCATGTAAACACATGCACATGCAGGTGTACAGATACACTTGCAGGTGTACAATAAACATGCACACACATATACGGATTCATATACACGCACAGTAGCAGTGGACAGCTCTGTGCTTCATGTACTGAGTATGAACCTGACAGCAACCATTCCCTACTCCCATGTTGTTCTCGTAAAATGTGCTGTAACTTCTGTAAATTGCAGGAGAGGCTGGGTAAGGCTGGTGATTTTGGGATGTTGCGGTAACAGGACATACCATATGCATTTTGCCTGAGGCCAGAGCTGGAATGCTTTTGAGATCTCAGAAGATCATTGGGCAAGAGAAAGTCACTAAAGGGTTTAAGATGCTATGGGATTAGGGTTAAAGAATTAGAGCTCCATTGCCAAGGTTCAATAGGATCAGAATCCAATCCCAAGGGGTGATGATTCATCACATCAGGCTAGTGGGCACTCCAGATGAGAGGAGGCTGAAACTGAATGTCAATGTTATCAAGGAGAACAGAAAATTAAGTCATAAAAAACTTGAATCATTCTGTCAGAAGGGACAAGAACCTAAATTCAATTAAAACTAAATTTAGACATTGTTTTTTTCAAAACAGTTTAACCATATCTCTGGCTTGCACTGAACAGATTAGCATACCTGTATATATCGAACAGCTGTTCTTGGTTGAGGCTGAATGTGTCCAACTGAATCCCAAGAGCACAGGAAAGGAATGGTTAAAATTAGACTGTAAAATAATAAACTTTCTTAATCTTGCTCTTGCTGCCAGCTGAAAAAAAAGTTAAAGGAATATATATTGGAAACTATTTGACTAATTGTGAGAAGATTCAGATTTTCTTGAGGCAGTGAATAAACAGGGTCAGTGTGGAGCCCTGCAGTGCCTCAACTTCTAAAGTCTCGCCAAAGCTACATTAGCGATAGGACTGTAGGGATTCAGGGGAATCACTGGGAATGGAAGGTGGTAAGAAGATATTTTCCCTCTGAATGACTAGTCAAGGTGGGAACAAATACCGAGGCAGGCATCTCCAGTTCCTCATTTACACAAACAGCCTGAAATGGCAAAATTGTCAAATTTGCATGTAGATCATAGCCAAAGGATCAGTGGAAGTGGGACAGGCAGCTCTGAAACCAGGGGAGATTTAGTCTACAAACAGCTACATAGGAAATAATTATAGTTAACACAGATTATGTGGAAGAAGTAATTTAACACTAGAGGTGAACCTTTCTCTTCTCGATCCATGTAGATGTAATCATGAAGAAGGCGCACCAGTGCCTCCACTTTCTTATAAGTTTAAAGGTTCAGTGTGTCACCAAATGCAGCTGCCTTTTAATAACTTGTCACACCTTCCTAAAAGTGGGTCAAGGTGTGACATCAAAGCTAAAGACATTCTTGTGTGCTCCTGAAACACGCTGAGATCCTTCAGGAAGGTCCCTGGTTCTTGAGAACTCCCTTGCATTTTGTTCCAGTTTAACCCAGATGGGGATGGGGAACAAGCAGCCAGTTTCAAAAGAGAGTCACAAGCCATGTTCACTATCTGCATTGTGAGCTGAACAATGATCAACCTGAATCAACAGCTCATTTAGTTTCTTCTAATCGTTTGCCCATTTGCAATGACCATGATGAGATGTTTGCCCAAACTTTCACTGAGTACTAAGCCTACTAGAACAATTCATATAATTCATTTTTTCCTGGCACTGTAGGGTATCCTGGCACATGCTCCTTTTCTCCATAAAAGTACTAGTTAACTCCCTCTAAGCTGCAATGCTAATGTTTCTTCAGACTTGTTTGGCTATCAGTATGGGTTTATTCTTGTACACAGTGAAAAACTTTGTTTTGTGTGCTGACACAAGAAACTGCAAATGGCGGTTTATAAAAAACCCCCATTAAATGCTGGAGTAACTCAGCGATCCTCAACAGTCTAAGAAGGGTCCTGAGCTGAAACATTACCTTATCCTTGTTCTCCAGAGATGCTGCAGAAAAAAAACATGAAGATGCTGGTATATACAGAAGATAGACACAAAGTGCTGGAGTAACGTAACGGATCAGGTAGCATCTCTGGAGAAAAAGTCACCTGAAACGTCTCCCATACTTTTTCTCCACAGATGCTGCCTGACCCACTGAATTATTCCAGCACTTCTGTCTACCCTCCGGAGATAGTGCATGATTGCCTGCATGCTATCCAGGCAATCACACCATTCATGAGAACATTAGGCAGTGCAAAAAAAAAACCGAAAACAAAGAGTGCAAATATAATTATTGCTGGAGAGAAAGTGCAAATGGAAATAAATGCAAGGGCCTCAATGTGTAGACTGGAAGTTTGAGAATGTATCCTGAGCATGTGAGAGGTCTTCCCAAGAGGCTGACATACATCTGCCATTGGGAACTTCATAGTATTTGATGTTGGATATCTCAAGAAGTGAGTGAGCTGCAATACATGGTTGAGGTGCCAGTCTGATCATTTTGCTGTAGCAAATGAAAGAACTTTGACTGTAAATATTAAATCTGGGACACTCATTGAACTTATTAGGAGTTTAATATCTGCATGTTTAACCTACTATTTAAGTGGCATGTAAAATAAATTAAGTATTTACTGTTAGCATGTAACTACTCTGTTTGTATTTCTTTCATATTTTTAATAAATAACTTTTTGAAATGAAAAAAACAGAGTAGTGTATGTGAAGGGCTCATGGTATTGTTGGCCCAAAGCCAGTTCAAAGTTCCCAGTGACCTCATGATGCACTTCACTATCCCATCAACTGATCCACTAGGATTTTCCATGCATGCTGTATTCTGTTTACTGAAGCTCCCTAAGGAGCTAAGATCTAACCTTCAATAGGAAACATTTTCTGATATGCTTTGTGTGTAACATCCGCTTGGAAAACAAATGGAAGAAGATGATAAGAGATTAAAAACATGGTTTGTAACATCTTTCAATAAACGTTCCGTCTTTGTCCTACAACTGCAAAGCTACTATCAATGCTTATTGCTGTGGTAATTTGATGTCACAGTCTATGCTGTCATAGAAACATAGAAACATAGAAAGTAGGTGCGAGAGTAGACCACCAGGTCCGTCGAGCCCGCACCGCCATTCGCTCATGGCTGAACACTAAACAGACACACTTACCCACAAACATTAGACACAAGACACAGAACACAAGACACTACCCTCCCCTTTATACCGCTATCACCCCTCTCCACCCCAAGAACCTCGTGATCTCCTGGGGGAGGCAAAAAAACGGATAAAAACCCAGGTCCAATTCGGGAAAAAAATCCGGGAAATTCCTCTCCGACCCCAATCCAGGCGATCGACACTTGTCCAGGAGATCACTCAGGTCTTACTATACTAACCATACCTAGGTCCATATCCCTGCCCTCTCCCCGTAGCCCCTTATCCCCTTGGCAGCTAAAAAAACATCTATTTTAGTCTTAAATATATTTAACGTTTCTGCTTCCACTGCTCCCTGGGGCAGTGAATTCCATAAATTAACCACCCTCTGGGTGAAGATGTTCTTCCTCATCTCAGTTTTAAAAGAGCCCCCCCTTATTCTGCAACTATGTCCCCTAGTTCTAGTTTCCCCGATCATTGGGAACATCCTCGGTGCATCCACCCGATCAAGGCCCCTCACGATCTTATATGTTTCAATGAGATCGCCTCTCATTCTTCTAAACTCCAAAGAGTAGAGTTCCAGCCTACTTAACCTTTCCTCATATGTCAATCCCCTCATTGCAGGAATTAATCTTGTAAACCTTCGCTGCACTGCCTCCAGGGCTAGTACATCCTTTCTTAAGTATGGACCCCAGAACTGTACACAGTATTCCAAATGTGGTCTCACTAATACTGTGTACAGCTGCAGCAAGACCTCCGTGTTTTTATACTCAATCCCCCTAGCAATAAAGGCCAAAACTCCATTGGCCTTCCTGATTGCTTGCTGCACCTGCATACTAACTTTTAGTGATTCATGTACTAATACCCCTAGATCCCTTTGCGTTGCATTACAACGCAGCTCCTCCTCATTTAGAAAATAACTTGCCCTATCATTTTTTTTCCCAAAGTGAATGACTTCACATTTATTAGTATTAAATTTCATCTGCCAAGTTGTTGCCCACTCACCTAGCTTATCTATAGCTGTGTTTAGTGCTGAGATGTCTGAAAGGGAGCTACAGTAATTCTCCAGGAAAAGAAAGATAATAGATTTAAATTCAGTCAGCATACTCCGGTTCTCAAATTTATACGTGCTTTTTATCAGTATGTTGCTGGGAATGTACCATCTATCGGCCACAAAGGTGGTGATTTTTAAATCCGTTTTCCTGCATGTACAGAAAAATAAAACCTAGTGCATCCGGAATTTGAATGTGATTACAGTACAAACATTTTAAACTATTTTTAATGCTAATCATCTTGTTTAGCAGCCTGATCTTTAATAATGGACTCTAAAACTTTACGAATCACTGAAGTCATGCTAAAAGACTGAGGTTTCCCCTCTTATATCTCGCTCCCTTCTTGAACAGTGGAGTAACATGTGCAATTTTCCATTCTTCTGGGACCACTCCTCAGGGACCTTCAATATAAGTTAAATCTTCGAGACAACTCAATCAATTCAGTCAGACCGAACTACTGGCCAGGAATATCAACATATTTGTTTTATATGGAAACATATTCAATGTTTCTCCATGTCCATGAAACACATTGTATCACCAAGTCACTTTTATTTTTACTGCTGCGATAGTATCAAACTTTTGTTGTTGATGATTGTGTAGAAAATCCACACATGGTAGAAAATGGTTGGCAATTGTATTGTTGAGCAATTTTGGGATATTTTTAAATTGCATATTGTGGGATAGTTTTGTCTGCAAATTTACAAAATGCATTCAAGCAAAGATTAAAAATATACTGGATTCACATTTGAAGCAACATAGAAGATTGGTACAGCTGTGGAAACAATGCCAGAGAATATGAGGAAATTATTTTCACTGAAGAAGGAATGCATGCTGAGTAAAATGATTACTGTGCTGATGCCTTCTTCCTGAGGTTGGTGACCCAGGACCACAATGGGCCATGTCCTCCCATACCAATCCTACCCCCTCCACCCAAAGGATTTGTGCTCCTCCACCCCATACTCAAAGGTTTATCCCCTTCTACCCTACTGTAAAGGGTTTCTCCCCCTTGACTGCATCACTAAAGAATCCAGATGCCTCCACCCCCCCCCCCCCCCGAGAATGTTTATACCCCTCAAAACAACTCAAGGCGATTTATACAGAAATTGAGGGTATATACCCCTCTCCCCTTTACTAAAGGGTTTCTATCCCTCTATGCCAACAAAGGGTTTACAACCCACCATCGGTGTTTGTCCCCCTACTTCCCACACTGGAGGGGTATCACCTCTCTACTCCACCCCTTTGGAGGATTAATGCACCTCAACACTGCAGGAGTGCTTATACCCCTGTCCCCAATGATATTATGGAGTAAATACCTCTCTGCTACAATAGAGCATTTATATCTCGCTATCCTATTTATGCGCTTATATGCCTCTGTCTGACCCTGAGAAGGTTTATACTCCCTAATCCTCACCAGAGAATGTATAATCTTCTACCTCATTCCAGAGCGTTTATATCCCTCTACACTGTAGAAGGTTTAAACCCCTCTACCCAATCCCAGAAAAATTATGTTCTCTCCCACCGATGGGCCCCACCCCAACTAGTGTGATAAATACCCTTCTACCTCACTAGAGGGTTAATTATCTCTACTCCACCACTAAGTTTGGGAGATGAATTCCCCACTAGTTTAAGGGTTATGCTCCTCAGCCCTCTGCTATTAGTGGGTTAGTATCTCTGTCCTCCTTATAGGGTTAATACCACTTCACTCCACCACAACCCTAGGATTTATACCTCATGTGCAGTGTACATCTCCCTCTACTATAGGGCTGATCTCCAAACCCCTACGCAGACCCCATTAGAGGATTAATAACCATCTACCTCAACATTAAGGTGTTTATCCCCATTATCCCATTCTAGAGCATTTATACCCCTCTACTCCCTACTGCATGGTTTAGACCCCACACTCCATACAGGGTTAATAACTCTCTATCCCACCACCACTAGAACCACTACAAGGTTTTAGCCCCTCTAGCCCCACATGATTTTACCACTCTCTGGAGAATTGTACACCTCTCCCCCCAGTAAAGGGCCTATCTCCACCTACCCACACTACAAGTGGATTTACCTCTCACTCTCCCCCCCCCCCCCCCATTGATTTACCCCCCTCTACACTCCCAGTAGTAGATGATTAAGGGAGACACAGAAAATGCAAGCTGCTGGAATATTAAGCTGAACCCAGTGCCGGAGGACAGGTTTATACCCCTATCGTCCTCCGCTGGAGGAATTATATTCAACCTCACTGAGGGTTTATACTCTACCCCCAGTGGAGGGTTTATACCTTTTCATATCATCACTACCCTTCATTAGTGTGAGGGCTCAGCTAATGCCCCTCCATTCTCATTCTCAGACACTGGAGCTGATCTACGCCTCTCTTCGAAGCCTATTTAACTGAAGGCTGGTTTGAAGCCCCACTGACCCCACTCGATGATGTTGTGGTGTGACACCATTCTGCTGCTTCCCTTCATAAACTCCACATGGAACAGTGTTTGTGATATGGGGCTTGGGTTGGGGCAGGGTAAGTTCCTTTAGAAACATAGAAACATAGAAATTAGGTGCAGGAGTAGGCCATTCGGCCCTTCGAGCCTGCACCGCCATTCAATATGATCATGGCTGATCATCCAACTCAGTATCCCGTACCTGCCTTCTCTCCATACCCTCTAATCCCCTTAGCCACAAGGGCCACATCTAACTCCCTCTTAAATATAGCCAATGAACTGGCCTCGACTACCCTCTGTGGCAGAGAGTTCCAGAGATTCACCACTCTCTGTGTGAAAAAAGTTCTTCTCATCTCGGTTTTAAAGGATTTCCCCCTTATCCTTAAGCTGTGACCCCTTGTCCTGGACTTCCCCAACATCGGGAGCAATCTTCCTGCATCTAGCCTGTCCAACCCCTTAAGAATTTTATAAGTTTCTATAAGATCCCCTCTCAATCTCCTAAATTCTAGAGAGTATAAACCAAGTCTATCCAGTCTTTCTTCATAAGACAGTCCTGACATCCCAGGAATCAGTCTGGTGAACCTTCTCTGCACTCCCTCTATGGCAATAATGTCCTTCCTCAGATTTGGAGACCAAAACTGTACGCAATACTCCAGGTGTGGTCTCACCAAGACCCTGTACAACTGCAGTAGAACCTCCCTGCTCCTATACTCAAATCCTTTTGCTATGAAAGCTAACATACCATTCGCTTTCTTCACTGCCTGCTGCACCTGCATGCCTACTTTCAATGACTGGTGTACCATGACACCCAGGTCTCGCTGCATCTCCCCTTTTCTTAGTCGGCCACCATTTAAATAATAGTCTGCTTTCCTGTTTTTGCCACCAAAATGGATAACCTCACATTTATCCACATTATACTGCATCTGCCAAACATTTGCCCACTCACCCAGCCTATCCAAGTCACCTTGCAGTCTCCTAGCATCCTCCTCACAGCTAACACTGCCCCCCAGCTTAGTGTCATCCGCAAACTTGGAGATATTGCCTTCAATTCCCTCATCCAGATCATTAATATATATTGTAAATAGCTGGGGTCCCAGCACTGAGCCTTGCGGTACCCCACTAGTCACTGCCTGCCATTGTGAAAAGGACCCGTTTACTCCTACACTTTGCTTCCTGTTTGCCAGCCAGTTCTCTATCCACATCAATACTGAACCCCCAATGCCGTGTGCTTTAAGTTTGTATACTAATCTCTTATGTGGGACCTTGTCAAAAGCCTTCTGGAAGTCCAGATACACCACATCCACTGGTTCTCCCCTATCCACGCTACTAGTTACATCCTCGAAAAATTCTATGAGATTCGTCAGACATGATTTACCTTTCGTAAATCCATGCTGATTTTGTCCAATGATTTCACCACTTTCCAAATGTGCTGCTATCCCATCTTTAATAACTGACTCCAGCAGTTTCCCCACTACCGATGTTAGACTAACTGGTCTGTAATTCCCCGTTTTCTCTCTCCCTCCCTTCTTAAAAAGTGGGGTTACGTTTGCTACCCGCCAATCCTCAGGAACTACTCCAGAATCTAAAGAGTTTTGAAAGATTATTACTAATGAATCCACTATTTCTGGAGCTACTTCCTTAAGTACTCTGGGATGCAGCCTATCTGGCCCTGGGGATTTATCGGCCTTTAATCCATTCAATTTACCCAACACCACTTCCCGGCTAACCTAGATTTCACTCAATTCCTCCAACTCCTTTGACCTGCTATTTCCGGCAGATTATTTATGTCTTCCTTAGTGAAGACGGAACCAAAGTATTATTCAATTGGTCCGCCATATCCTTGTTCCCCATGATCAACTCACCTGTTTCTGACTGCAAGGGACCTACATTTGTTTTAACTAATCTCTTTCTTTTCACATATCTATAAAAACTTTTGCAGTCAGTTTTTATGTTCCCTGCCAGTTTTCTTTCATAATCTATTTTTCCTTTCCTAATTAAGCCCTTTGTCCTCCTCTGCTGGTCTCTGAATTTCTCTTAGTCCTCCGGTATGCTGCTTTTTCTGGCTAATTTGTATGCATCATCCTTCGCTTTGATACTATCCCAGATTTCCCTTGTTATCCACGGATGTACTACCTTCCCTGATTTATTCTTTTGCCAAACTGGGATGAACAATTTTTGTAGTTCATCCATGCAGTCTTTAAATGTCTTCCATTGCATATCCACCGTCAACCCTTTTAGAATTAATTGCCAGTCAATCTTGGCCAATTCACGTCTCATACCCTCAAAGTTACCTTTTTTTAAGTTCAGAACCATTGTTTCTGAATTAACAATGTCACTCTCCATCCTAATGAAGAACTCAACCATATTATGGTCACTCTTGCCCAAGGGGGCACGTACAACAAGACTGCTAACTAACCCTTCCTCATTACTCAATACTCAGTCTAAAATAGCCTGCTCTCTCGTTGGTTCCTCTACATGTTGATTTAGATAACTATCCCGCATACATTCCAAGAAATCCTCTTCCTCAGCACCCCTGCCAATTTGATTCACCCAATCTATATGTAGATTGAAGTCACCCATTATAACGGTTTTGCCTTTGTCGCACGCATTTATAATTTCCTGTTTGATACCTTCTCCAACTTCACTACTACTGTTAGGTGGCCTGTACACAACACCCACCAGCGTTTTCTGCCCCTTAGTGTTTCGCAGCTCTACCCATACCGATTCCACATCCTCCAAACTAATGTCCTTCCTTTCCATTGCGTTAATCTCCTCTCTAATCAGCAACGCTACCCCACCTCCTTTTCCTTTCTCTCTATCCCTCCTGAATATTGAATATCCCTGGATGTTCAGCTCCCAGCCTTGGTCACCCTGGAGCCATGTCTCCGTGATCCCAACTATATCATAGTCATTAATAGCTATCTGCACATTCAACTCATCCACCTTATTACGAATGCTCCTTGCATTGAGACACAAAGCCTTCAGGCTTGTTTTTACAACACTCTTACCCCTTATACAATTATGTTGAAAAGTGGCCCTTTTTGATTTTTGCCCTGGTTTTGTCTGCCTGCCACTTTTACTTTTCACCTTGCTACCTATTGCTTCTACCCTCATTTTACACCCCTCTGTCTCTACGCTCACACATTTAAGAAACCCTTTCCCTTTAACTCCATCATCCACTATCCCATTCGACACCCCACCCCCCTTATTCAGTTTAAAACCACCCGTGTAGCAGTGGCAAACCTGCCTGCCAGAATGCTGGTCCCACACCTGTTAAGATGCAATCCGTCCCTTTTGTACAGTTCCCCCTTACCCCAAAACAGATCCCAGTGATCTAAGAATCTAAATCCCTGCCCCGTGCACCAGTTCCTCAGCCACACGTTCAGGTCCCGTATCTCCCTGTTCCTGCTCTCGCCAGCACGAGGAACTGGAAGCAAACCGGAGATAACAACCCTGGAGGTCCTGCTTTTCAGCATTTTTCCGAGCTCTCTAAAGTCACGCTGCAGAATATTCATCCCCTTCTTTCCGACATCGTTTGTGCCGACATGCACTACCACTTCCGGATGTTCACCTTCGCCCTTGAGGATTTTCTGCACTCTGTCCGTGACATCCTGGATCCTGGCACCAGGAAGGCAGCACACCATCCTCGCATCCCGTCTGTTGCCGCAGAAACCCCTGTCCGTACCTCTCACAATGGAGTCTCCCACTACAATGGCGTTGCCTGCCTTAGGCCTTTTTGGTTTTGGCTCAACAGCCCTATTCGCATCACAAGCCAGTCCGCCGCCCAGTGTAAACACCTCTTCTGTCCCGACAGCTTCTAAGTGGGTGAACCTGTTCACAAGAGGTACAACACCCGGGGAAGTTGGCATTCCATGCTTCCCTCCCGTTCTCACTGTCTCCCACCTTCTCTCTTCCAGTACCTTAGGTGTAACAATCGTACTGTAGGACTTGTCGAGGAACGACTCCGTTTCTCGGACGAACCGGAGGTCATCCACTTGCTTCTCAAGTTCCCCAACACGGCCCTTCAGGAGCTCTACCTGGATGCACTTCTCGCATTTGTAGCAGCCAGAGGCACCAGCGGTGTCCTTGACCTCCCACATACTGCAAGCATCGCACTGAATCAGCTTGCCTGACATCTCCTTCTTTCGTCTCTACCTCTCAAGCGTATTGCGTGGTCTCCTCTCCTAAGACTCTCGAGCCAAAGACTCACACTTTTCTCACAGGGCACTTACCTCGCAAGGCCGCTCACTCACTGCCGCTCGCTAAGAGCCGCCTTGCTTAAATTGACTGATAAATTGCCTGATTTACCAATTTACAAACCAAATTCCTCAGTTTTCCCGGCACTGACTCACTTCTCTCCTCCCACTTGGGCTAGAGCCAATCAGTCGTATCTCTTGCTAAACTCCTGCTGCTGTTGCTCCCAAAGCTACAGCAGTTCTGAGTAAAAGTGAGTAAATTTACTTCCAGCATCCTTCTCCAGGAAAACTTCCCCAGGAGCTGTGACACCACCGAGGTCAGGTTATTTTAGTTGAGCAGCCCAAAATGCTTGGAACTATGTCACAAAAGGTCTATACTGACGAGGAGCAGGGTGTGGCTCCTCCATTCTTGGCTTCCACCTACTCACAGCAGCACGAGTGTAATTCTCTGCTTCAGGAGACCTGTCCCTCTGGATTTCAGGGGAAAATAGGACATGAAGCACAAGCTTATCTTTTATCTCCCAACTAAAGATGCACCGTTGATCCCAGAGCAGTTAGTTAGAGATAAATATCACACCAGGCCCACCTGAGGCTTCATATCCACCCTCACCCTCCCCACCCTGTTTCCTCTCGCCGAACACGCTCACCATTGTGCACAGCTCTTGGTCTATTCTAATCTCTTCCTGTTGGTCTGGTATCTATTTTCAGCATAGTGACAAAATAAAGAAGGAATCAGTCCTAGCTCAGGGCACGTCACCGTGGTTGGTCTAAACTCGTGAAAATGGTGCCCCTGAGCAAACAAATTGGCAATGTTTGCACACGGGATTCCACAATGGCGCCTGTCTCAGTCTGGACTTTGAACTGGCTTTGATATTGTAAGCACATTCTACCGGTTGCAGTGTCGAGTGTGGTGCAGAATTAATTCTAAAAATACATTCTAAAAATAAGAATAGTTGACGAAACAAAATCATCTTAGACCAAAGAGTGTTGAGACTTTCATCCAAATCAGGAGCACACTAGGCAGTAGATCAAACTGTCATAATTCTAATTGTTATAAGATATCCAAATCTAAATGAAGTTCCTCTCTAACCAAGTTTCTCCCCAGATGTGACAAGAAGATACCTCAATAACGTGTGGCAACAAAGATACATCAACAAAATGAGATATTCCCTCTTCTTCAACACCTTGGAGCTGGTGATAGGCTTCCGGCCTCAGGTAGTGACATACTTGTGCCTAGTCCACAGGGGTGCGCTATAGGCGGAGGCCATCTGCTCCATGTTGAGAGTGATCCAGACTTAAAGTTCCCTATGAGTCATAACCTCGGAAACATCTGAAGAGAGTGATAAAAAAGACTGCGTTAAAAAAAAGACGTTAGTGAAAAACATAATTGGAAAATGTGTCAACGATAGTGCATGAGGGGGTCCATAGTTTTCTGTTGGTGAGATAGAATTATGGTTGTGATGTGTATTCAAGGACTTGATAGTGATAGGATAGTAGTTGTTCCTGACCTCCTGTATAGCTTCTCCCTCACCTCCATCTAGCGACACAGCGGTCCTTTAAGGTCCTTTCAGGTGAGACAAAGGATCACGTGCACCTCCTCTAACCTAATTTACTGCATCTGCATCCGAAAGGTCTGAATGACAAATAAAGGAATCTAATCTATCTAATCTCCCGTACATCGGCAAGACCAAGCATAGACTCAGCAACTATTTCACGGAACACTTGCGGAACACTTGCTAGGGCCTACCGGATCTCTGGTTGCTAATTATTTTAATTCCTCTTCCCAACCCCATACTAACCTTTCTATCCTAGGCCTCCTCCAGTGTCACAGTGAGGCCACACACAAACTGGAAGAACAGCACCTGATATCCCGCTTGGGTACATTGAATTCTCCAATTTTAGGTAACTACCAAACCCCCCACCAGGGACTTCAGACTCGGTAATTACTGCTCAATGGTAGCAGCAAGAGGGCATGTGGCTATATGGCCAAATATGATCAGTCACGTTTGATGGGCTGTCAAGAACTTATTATGTATTATCATTCAAAATAAGTGTGTGTATATATATACGTTTGTGTTTGTGTGTGAATGCATGTTTATTTTTTGTGTGTACATATATAGGTATGTATATGCGCAAGCATGTGTTTGGATATGTATATGTCTGTATTTCTTCTATGTCTCTTCAGTACATTCAGAAAGTATTCAGACCCCTTCACTTTTTCCACATTTTGTTACGTTACAGCCTTATTTTAAAATGGATTAAAACATTTTTTCTTCTCATCAATCTACACACAATACCCCAGAATGAAGAAATAAAACAGGTGTTTAGAAATTTTTGCAAAGTAATTCAAAAGAAATAACTGAAATATCACATTTACATAAGTATTCAGACCCTTTCCTATGACACTCAAAATTGAGCTTAGGTTCATCCTGTTTCCATTGATTATCCTTGAGATGTTTCTACAACCTGATTAGAGTCCACCAGTGGTAAATTAAATTGATTGGACATGATTTGGATAGGCACACACCTGTCTATACAAGGTCCCACAGTTCACAGTGCATGTCAGAGCAAAAACCAAGCCATGAAGATGAAGGAATTGTCCGGAGACTTCCGAGACAGGATTGTGTCGAGACACAGATCTGGGGAAGGGTATAAAACAATTTCTGCAGCATAGCACATTCCGAAGACCACAGTGGCCTCCGTCATTCTAAATGGAAGAACTTTGGAACCACCAGGACTCTTCATAGAGTTGGCTGCCCGGCCAAACTGAGCAATCGGGGGAGAAGGGCCTTGGTCAGGGAGGTGACCAAGAACCTGATGGTCACTCTGACAGAGCTCCCGAGTTCCTCTGTGGAGATAGGAGAACCTTCCGGAAGCACAAATATATCTGCGGCACTGCACCAATCAGGCCTGTATGGTAGAGTGGCCAGACGGAAGCCACTCCTCAGTAAAAGGCACATGACAGCCTGCTTGGAGTTGGCCAAAAGGGTTGTCTTCTTTGGTGCTCTGGTCTGATAAAACCAAGATTGAACTTTTTGGCATGAATGCCAAGCGTCACGTCTGGAGGAAACTAGGCACCGCTCATCACCTGGCAATACTATACCTACAGTGAAGCATGGTGGTGGCAGCATCATGCTGTGGGGATGTTTTTCAGCGGCAGGAACTGCAAGACTAGTCAGGATCGAGGGAAAGATGAATGTAGCAAAGTACAGAGAGATCCTTGATGAAAACCTGCTCCAGAGTGTTCTGGACCTCAGACTGGCGTGGAGGTTCACCTTCCAACATGACAATGACCCAAAGCACACAGCAAAGACAACACAGGAGTGGCTTTGTGACAAGTCAGTGAATATCCTTGAATGGCCCAGCCAGGGCCCGGACTTGAACCTGATCGAACATCTCTGGAGAGACCTGAAAATAGTTGTGCATTGATGTTCCCCACCCAACCTGACAGAGCTTGAGAGGATCTGCAGAGAAGAATGGGAGAAATTACCCAAGTACAGGTGTGCCAAGCTTGCAGCATCATAGCCAAGAAGACTTGAGGCTGCAATCGCTGCCAAAGGTGCCTCAACAAAATACTGAGTAAAGGGTCTGAATACTTTTGTAAGTGTGATATTTAAGTTCTTTTTTTTTTAAATTAGTTTGCAAAAATTTCTAAACACCTATTTAGAATAAGGCTGTAACGTAATAAAATGTGGAGAAAGTGAAGGGGTATGAATACTTTCTGAATGCAGTGCCTGTTCGTGTGGCCAGTATTTTGCTTTCTACATTTTAGTATCACCGGACTTTCTGCCTGAACTTGTTAACATGGCGTTACTTCATTCCCTACTTGTACTTGTTTGCCTGATTTTACTGCACGTTCTGTGTATACCTGTTGGATCATGTTATTCTGTGTCTGTATTTGTTCACCTGGTGTTTATTAGGTGAACATATACGAACGGGCACAATGTCCACAGGCACGGTCCATCTATCCTTGTCATAATGATTTTCTCTAAATGCACTTTTTGCACACATTATTCCTTCATTACTCTGCCTGTTCAAATACTCTTGCTTGGCGACCATACTTTTGTCATTAACACCAAGGCACAGTGCGAACTCCATCATCAAGTTCGCTGACGACACCACTATTGTGGGGCGTATCACTGATGGGGATGAGTCAGAGTACAGAAGAGAGATCGAGCAACTGTCCATATGGCGCCAGCGCAATAACCTGGCCCTGAACACCAGCAAAACCAAGGAACTGATTGTGGACTTTGGAAGGAGTAGGAGGGGGACCCACAGCCCCATTTATATCAACGGGTCGATGGTTGAAAGGGTCAAGAACTTCAAATTCCTGGGGGTGCACATCTCTGAAGATCTTTCCTGGTCCGAGAACACTAACGCAATTATCAAAAAAGCTCATCAGCGCCTCTACTTCCTGAGAAGATTACGGAGAGTCGGATTGTCAAGGAAGACTCTCTCTAACTTCTACAGGTGCACAGTCGAGAGCATGCTGACCGGTTGCATCGTGGCTTGGTTCGGAAATTTGAGCGCCCTGGAGAGGAAAAGACTACAAAAAGTAGTAAACACTGCCCAGTCCATCATCGGCTCTGACCTTCCTTCCATCGAGGGGATTTATCGCAGTCGCTGCCTCAAAAAGGCTGGCAGTATCATCAAAGACCCACACCATCCTGGCCACACACTCATCTCCCTGCTACCTTCAGGTAGAAGGTACAGGAGCCTGAAGACTGCAACAACCAGGTTCAGGAATAGCTACTTCCCCTCAGCCATCAGGCTATTAAACCTGGCTCGGACAAAACTCTGATTATTAGCAACCACTTTCTGTTATTTGCACTACCAGTTTATTTATTCATGTGTGTATATATTTATATCATGGTATATGGTCACATTTTATCTGTTTTGTAGTAAATGCCTACTATTTTCTGTGTGCTTAAGCAAAGCAAGAATTTCATTGTCCTATACAGGGACACATGACAATAAACTCACTTGAACACTTGAACTTGAAAGCCAATTATTGCCCTTCTCAGGTTCTCTATTAACATTGCTCACGCCACCCAAACTGCAATGACAAATGCTGTGCGGCTTGTACAACTTCCTACTGCTGGGTTCTGGCGCCATCTGCAGCTTTATCAAAGAACTGTCCTATTGAGCTGATTTTTTTTCTGCTGAGACAAAGAACTGCCAACATTTAGCCATTTAAACTTTCCACGTCCATCCTTCCCTCTGGCTTTACATGTCACTCCTTTCTCTCCTTATCTGACATCCTTTTGATCTCGGTGTTTGATCACCCCACTGCCAATCATTCCCCCCTCACCTATCACTTGCCAGGTTTTGTCCCACCCCACCACATTCCCAGCATTTTTTCCCCTACGTCAATCAGTCTGAAGAAGTGTCCCAACCTGAAATGTTGCCTATCTGGAATGCTGTGTGCCACGGGTGCTATGTGACCCGCTCCAGCACTTTATATTTTACTCAAGATTCCAGCAACTTCAGTTCCTTGTGCCTATAAAACAAAATCTTCCAGTCTGCATTGGAATCCAGTGATGGAGGATAGATTTCCTGAAAATAGACCTGGCTCAGGATTTGGGACCCCAGATTGGTTATACTTTTCAAAAATGTCCTTGAATATATTAATATTTAACCCCCCCCCCCTCGTAGTGACCGGACTTTATCAACCATCAAATTATGTCAGGGTCAGTTTCTGGGGCAAGATCTCGTTATAGCACTGATGCAGGCTGTGCTCTATTAATACACAAAAGCAGCAAAAGAAAATATGAGTAGGAGTAAGCTGCAGTCTAACAACCCTGTCCTGCTATTCAATATGACCAATGTTGATCTGCCCCATGTTTCATCTCTCAGGCCACAGCATTTGGTTCAGATATCTTCTCCTTAAAACACCTCCATTGATCAAGCCTCATAACGCTCTATGATAGAGGATCCACAATTCACCATCTTCTGTGAGAAGATGTTCCTATGCAATTCAGTTTAAATGATTGCCCTTTTATTTTGTAACTATTCTCCTCATTTAAGACTCAACAGTGGACCATAGGTCAGCATGATCCACCATCCATACACTGGCCAAGTAAGAGTGAACAGGGGATACAATAGACTGCACTTACTTACCATAACATGGAAGGAGGTCATTCCAACCAACACACTATACCAGCTCCTACCATGGCGATACTGTCCTTATTATTCTATAACCCTCTAACCTATTCTCATTCACACGTTGGTCAACCTGTCTCAGTTATCTTCACACTCATTTGACACCAAGGGTTAATTTATAGTAGCCATTTTAAAATCTGCACTTTCCCTATAACTGTAACACTATATTCGGCACCCTGTTTATTTTCTCTTTTGCACCACCTGATGTACACATGTAAGGTATGATTTGCCTGGATAGCATACAAAACAAAGTCTTTTCGCTGTATCTCAATACACTAACAATAATAAACCGATACCAATTAAATTACCAATCCGCACAACTTTAGGAAGTGGAGGACAGCTGGAGAACCTGCAGAAGACCCAACAGTCACAAGGAAAATGTGCAAACGCACCACAGACTGCATCCAAGGTCAGGATCAAATCCAGGTCCTATGATCTGTAAGGCAGCAGCACTAACTGTGGCACCACCATGCCAGGGCACCTAATCGGCAAGACTTGACTCAATGTTATGCCAAATAAAACTCAAGAAGCACAATTAGTTGGCGGAAATTGACAGACACAGCAGCACTGTTTGTACCACCTCTCCCACTGTATCTCCCTGCAGCCTGTAACCTACGTATATTCTCAGATACCTGCCAACTTTCCTTTGGGTATTTTGTCATTTTATTTTATATTAATTAGTGATTTACAGTGGTCAATTAACCTACCAGCACATCTTTGGGATTTGAGAGGATACTGGAGCACCTGGAGAACCAAAGGCAGTCCCAACAACATAGAATCCAAGATTTCCCTAAGACTGAGGTTAATATATCAGAGACATTACCGAACACAGTCGGTGATCATCAGTCAGAAATACTCTATACTTATTGGGCACTATTGGTTATCCAGAGCCAGTGTGGATCGGGATGTGAAATTTCTGACCCATACTCTCAGAATACCTGGTTTTCCACGACCAATTTAAAAACAGGCCCGGAAAATCCAGCCATTTGTTGCATAAGTGTAAGAAAACTGCGCGCTGTTCACCAAACCATGAAAAAATGCAGCAGATAAGAATTTCATTGTTCCAGTCACTGTGTTTATGATAATTAAACACTCTTGTCTCTTGACTTGTTCCATGAACTCTGCCATGTGTACTGAGGTACAGTGAAAAGCTTTTTATTGCATGCTATCCAGTCAGTGAAAAGACTACACATGGAAACAATCAAGCCACCCACAGTGTACAGATACAAGATAAAGGGGAATAACATTTAGTGCAAGATAAAGTGCAGTAAAGTCAGATTAAAGATAGTTTGAGGGTCTAATGTGGTAGATAGTTGGTCAGACTACTCTCTAGTTGGTGATAGGATGGTCAATTGCCTAATAACAGCTGCAAAGAAACTGTTCCTGAATCTGGAGGTATGTGTTTTTATACTTCTGTACCTCTAGTCTGATGGGAGAGGGGAGAAGAGGGAATGACCAGATTATGCTGGTGGCTTTGCCAATCCAGCATGAAGTGCAGATCGAGTCAATGGAAGGGAGGTTAGTTTGCGTGATAGTCTGGGTTACGTCCACACATCTCTGCAATTCCTTGTGGTCTTGGATGGAGCTGTTCCCAAACCATGTTGTGATGCATGCCAATAAAATGCTTTCTATGTAGGTTGGTGGGGGTTAGTGGGAACATGCCAAACTTCCTAAGCCTTCTAAAAATCTAGAGGTATCTGATAATATTTACTCATAGTCATACAGCGTGGAAACAGACCCTTCGGCCCATGCTGACCAACATGCCCCATCCATATCAGTCCCATCTGTCCGTGCTTGGCCCATAGCCCTCTAAACCTATCCCATCCATGTACCTGTCCAAATGTCTCTTAAACATAATGATAATACGTGCCTCAACTACCTCCTTCAACAGCTCTTTCCATATACCCACCACCATTTGTGTAAAAAATGTTACCCCCTCAGGTCCCTTTAAATCTCACCTTAAACTACGTCCTCTGCTTCTCGATTCCCCTACTCTAGGCAAAAGACTCTCTGTGTTTGCCTAATCTATTCTGGTCATGATCTTGTACACCTCTATAAGATCACTCTCATTCTCCTACGCTCCAAAAAATAAAGTCTTAGCCTGCTCCACCTCTCCATATATTTCAGGCCCTTGAGTTCTGGCAATGTAAATATTCTCTGCACCTATTCCACCATATCTTTCCTATAATATAGTGACCAAAACTCAACACAATACTCTAAATGTGGCCTCATCAACTTACATAGCTACAACATGACCTCCCAACCTCTATACTCTGACTGATGAAGGCCAGTGTACCAAAACCCTTCTTGAACATCCCATCTACCTGTGATGTCACTTTCAAGGAACTATGCACCTGCATTCCTATATCCCTTTGCTCTTCAACACTTCCCAGTGCCCTGCCAATTAACTGTGTAGGTCCTGCCCTGGTTTGACTTCCCAAAATGCAACACCTCGCACTTCTTCTTCTTCTTCTTCTTCTTCTTTGGAGTTTTACGGCAGCCGGCATCCGCAATGTTGCATTGCTGCCACCTTCTAGCTTCATTCCACAGTACTCATGTCTTTATATTAGATCCTTTTTATAAGACCAGAGGCCCTCAAGAAATCAAACAACAACTTTATTCCTTTTCCTTTCCCTCCACACTCTAGAATGTTCTTTACTGATATTTCTGTCAATCCAATTTTCCTCATTTCAATGATCATAAATCCTCTTTCTGTCTCATATCTCCTACATGCAACTAGGGCATGCTGAACTGTTTCTGGTTGATGGCATTCCTCACACAGCCCAGTAGGGTGTTTTCCCAATATTTTTAATGTGTTGTTCAGGTGAGTGTGTCCTATCCTCAATCTTGTTAATACTACCTGTTCCCTCCTGTTCCCCCCTCTTCTTGCTGTAATGCCCACTCTGTTTTGTAGCGAATAGAGGTGTCTCCCCTTTGTTTCCTGTTCCCAGTATTGTTGCCACTCCTGATTTATTTTCTTCCACACAATGTGTTTTCCTTCAGATTTGGATAGTTGTAAGTTTACCTCTATGTTTCTTTTTTTTACAGCCTCCTTTGCCAATTTATCCACCTTTTCATTCCCTAGAACACCAATGTGTGCTGGGACCCACAACAAAGTCACGTCACTGCCCCTCCTTGTCACTTGGCTTAATAGTAGCAGGATTTCATAAACTATGTCAGGCCACCTATGGGATGCACCAGACCCAATACTCCGGATTGCAGATAATGAGTCGCTACATATTACTACTTTACATGGTTGCACCTGTTCCATCCACCGAACTGCCATCAAAATAGCGTACAATTCCACTGTATAAACTGTCAAATAGTTGTTTGTTCTTTTGTAAAGCTCAACATTCATCCCCTGGACTACCACAGCCGCCCCTGTTGTTTCAGCTACTGGATCCTTTGATCCATCTGTGAAAATTAAGAGGTGTTCCCTGTATCTATTACCTATATGGCTATGATATTCTGTCTTTAGGTCTGAATTTTTGTTCCTCCTTTTTGCCTCCCATATCTCCAGATCAACTTTTGGGATGTTCAGTAACCATATTGGCACAGATGGCCACCACCTCGCACTTCTCTGTTAAACTCCATTAAGCATTCCTCAGCCCACCTGCCCAACCAATCAAGATCCTCTGCAATTTCTGACAGCCATCTTTGCTATCTACAATGGCACCTACTTTAGTGTCAGCTGCAAACTTGCTAATCATGCCTTGTATGCTCTTATCTAAATCATTGATACAAATGACAAACAGCAGGGGTAAGGGGTAATAAGTGGTTTAGAGGGTATTCGAGGGGGACTTCTTCCATCACGAGTGGTGAATTTCTGGAATACATTGTATAGAAGAGTGGTGGAGGTTGCTAACAGCATTTAAGAGGAATCTGGAGGAACACTTGAATTGCCAAGCTACTATGAAGGCTACTGGCCAAGTGCTGGAAGATGGGATATGGCCATGGTGGACCAAGTGGTCAGTTTCCATACTGTGTGACTCTGTTTATCTGGTCTTTGGTCTCTCCTCCACTCCACAGAAAGCCTATTTATTGTTAATGGCTTATTATTGTAATGTGTACAGAAATACCATGAAAAAGTTTGTTTTGCATGCTATCCAGTCAAATCATACTACAATCAAATAATACACAAGTACAACAGGTAGTGCAAAAGAGAACAGCGTACAGAATATAGTGTTAGAGCTACTGAGAAAGTGCAGATAATAATGATTCAATGGCTGCAGCGATGTAGATTGGCATATCAGGACTTCACCCCTAGCTCTCTCTCTGTAAGTGAGATGCTCCATCCTAGGCAACAATTTGGTGTATTTCCTCTGTATCCTCTCCAATGCAATTGTAACCTTCCCATCATGTGGCAACCAGTAGCACACACAGTACTCCAATTGTGCTCTAATAAGGTTGTACAGTTATCTTGTTGCTCTGTAGAAACAAGGAACTGCAGATGGTGGTTTATACCAAAAATAGACACAAAGTGCTGGAGTATCTCAGTGGATCAGGCAACATCTCTGGTGAAAAAGGATGGGTGACGTTTTGGCTCGGCACTCTTCTTCAGACTGAAAGTAGGGGTGGTAGGGGGAGAGCTGGTGCGAAAAGACCAGGACAAATCACAAATTACCTCGGGTAGGGCAGTAAACCCATTGTTGGCTAGGGAAGGTGTGATCTCTAGAGGAAAACAATGCAGAGAACTGTGGAACTGGTAAAACAACTAGGGTGGAGGAAGGGGGGAGGGGTGTAGGAGGAAATTACCTAAAATTAGAGAATTCTGACGATGGGGTTTCTATATTTAAAAGGGTGTTATACAGATATGATATTAATTTGTTTGAATCCGAGTTTCTATTCATACATTCGTCTGGCAACAAAGATTGATAGTCTTGGGTATATGATTTCAGATAGTCTCGTATTTGAAGGTATCTAAAATATTGACTACCTTTCAGCTGATATTTCGACTGTAATTCTTGAAATGAGAGAAGAGTTCCCATCTCATAAAGATCTCCGAGTTTTTTAATTCCTAATCTTTCCCAATGTGTGAACGTTTTGTCTAAAATAGATGGCTTGAACGAAGGGTTGTTGGCAATTGGTGAGAGAAGAGATAAATTTCTCAGATTAAGGGTTGACTTCACGTGTTTCCAGATTCGTAGGGTACTGTGGATAATCAGATTTTTCTCATATAGTTTTTTCTTCAAATTTATTGGAGAGAGAAGAATCGCGCCTATATTAAAAGGCGAGCCATCCTCTCTCTCCATTATTAACCATTTTACCTATTGGCATGTGTTGTCCAACCAATAGATTACGTTTTTAATATTCATTGCCCAATAATAGTATAAAAAATTGGGGAAAGCCAGTCCACCAATTTTTCTGGGTTTACATAGATGTAGTTTATGGATTCTTTGTGTTTTATAATCCCAAATAAAGTTTGTGATCAGAGGGTCGAGTTTTTAAAAAAAATGTTTAGGAAGATAAATCGGTATTGATTGAAATAAGTACAGGATTTATGGGTGGAAGATCATCTTTATGGCATTTATTCTGCCTATGAGAGACATCGGAAGCGTTTTCCAAAATTGAGTAAGGGCATTTAGTTTGGTAATTAAAGGATGAAAGTTTGCTTGAAATAGAGAAGTGTATTTTCTAGTTACGTGAACTCCAAGATATTTAAATTTTTCCGTAGCAATTCTGAAAGGGAATTTTAGGAGATGTATCGGCTCTTGGTGTTTTATTGACGTAATTTCACTTTTGTTCCAATTTATCCTACATCCTGAAAAGGAACCGAATTCCTCTATAAGATTTAATATATTTGGAATGTTAACTTGAGAGTTGGTGATATAGAGTAATACATCATCTGCATATAATGATGACCATGCTGTCTCTACTGCTCTAAAATGCCTTCTTTCCAAGTACTGATCCAATTAATTTATTAATGTTACTTTTGAAATTGCTTTCACCAATCTTTTACGGATTGCTTTAAGAACAAAACAATTCCCTGTTTAACTAAATTTCCACTTTGTTATTCCTACCCTTTATCTAGAAGTTATTTTATGAATACTATCTTTTCTATCTACTTTATCCAAACTCTTCATGATTATAAAAAGAGCCATTACCTCACTCGTGACCCAGGTTCAATCCTGACCTAGTCATCCTCTGTGTTAGTTTAGTTTAGAGATAGGGCAAGGAAACAGGCTCTTCGGCCCACAGAATCCACGCTGACCATCGATTACCCTTTTACACTAGATCTATGTATTCCTACTTTTGCGTCCACTCCCTATACACTAGGAAAAATTTGCAGCAGCCAATTATCCCACAAACCTACACGTCTTTGGAATGTGGGAAGAAACTGAGACACCCAGAGGAAACCCTGTGGTCACAGGGAGAAGGTAGACACAAACTGCTGGAGTAACTCAGCAGGACAGGCAGCATCTCTGGAGAGAAGGAATGGGTGACATTTCAGGTCGAGACCCTTCTGCAGACTGATGTCAATGGAGTGGGCTGTACAGAGATGAAATGTAGTCGGAAACAGTAAGACTGGTAGGAGAACCTAGAAAGGGGAGGAGATGGAGGGGGAGGGAAAGCAAGGGCTACTTTAAGTTAGAGAAGTCAATGTTCATACTGCTGGGATGCAAGCTACCCAAGTGAAATATGAGGTGCTGTTCCTCTAATTTGCGCTGGGCCTCACTCTGACAATGTGGCCCAGGACAGAAAAGTCAGTGTGGGAATGGGAGGGGGAGTTAGTGTTGAGCAATCAGGAGATCAGAAAGGTTTAGGCGGACCGAGCAGAGGTGTTCAGTGAAATGATCGCCAAGCCTGAGCGCTTGGTCTGACCGATATACAGGAGTCCACACCTGGAACACAGATACACTAGATGAGGTTGGAGGAGGTGCAAGTGAACCACTGCCTCACCTGATAAGACTGCCGGTGTCCTTGGATGGAGTCGAGGGGGGGAGATATAGGGACAGGTGTTGCATCTCTTGCGATTGCTGGGGAAAATACCTGGGGAGGGGGTGGTTTGGGTGGGAAGGGATGAGTTGACCAGGGAGTTGCGGAGGGAAGGTCTCTGCGGAAAGCAGAAAGGGGTGGAGATGGGAAGATGTGGCTAGTAGTGGGATCCCGTTGGAGGTGGCAAAAATGTCGGAGGATTATGTGCTGTACGTGACGCTGATGGGGTGGAAGGTGAGGACAAGGGGGACTGTCTTTGTTACGAATGGGGGAGGGGGAGCAAGAGTGAACCTATTTGTTACGAATGGGGAGAGTGGAGCTCTTTGTTACGAATGGGGAGAGGGGGAGCAAGTGCGGGGAGCAAGAACAGGGTGAACATGTTTTCTCCAGGTGCTTCAGTTTCCCCCCACATCCCAAAGGTATGAGGATTGATAGGTTCATTGGCCCTTTAAATAGCCCCTAGTATGTAGATGAGTGGTAGAATCTGGGGGGTGTTGATGAGAATGTGGGGAATAATTACTTCCTAAAAAAAACACAATCAAATTCACGAAACACATTTTCCCAAGCACAAAATCATGCTGAATATTCTTAATCAATCCCTGTCTTTCCAAATGGATGTGCATTTTATCCCTCAGAATCCTCTCCAGTCACAGTTCATGTCATCTGCAAAATTACTAATTATATTTCCTATGTTCACATCTGAATTGATAATATTTATAACAAATGGTACGGTCCCAACACAGATCCATATGATACCCCACAGGCACAAGCTTCTAATCTCACAATCCACCCTGAACAATCACCCCATGCCTCCTATCACTCATCGAATTTTGGATCCAATTTGCAACTTGCTTTGTATCCCATGGGCTCTAAAGTTTTAACCAGTTTTCTGACCGTGTCAAAGGCCATATGGTCTTCATCGTTACAAATGATGAATGTTTCGCCCTAACAGCACACTGAAAATCTTTGATTAATCCTTTCCTTTCCAAATATATATTAATTCTGTCTCAGAATGTTTTTTCAGATAACTTTCCTATCACTGATGTTTGTGTCGCAGGCCTGTATTTACTTGCCGCTTCCTTCCTGCCCTTCTTATATAAAGGTACCACGGTCTCTTGAAGTCTATCAACTTTCCCTTCACAGTTTACATCTTCAAGTTATGTACCATCTGTGAAATTACCCAAGGCATTCAGGTCAATCGTACAAGATGCAGTGGATCTAGTGCCAACACTGAGGAACTCTCAAAGACTAATGATAAGTTAACTGTAACTGTTAACTCTTGCTTCTCTCTCAACTGACAGAGTCTGAGCATTTCCAGCATCATGTGCTTTTATTTCAGATCTCAGGAGGCGGGTGACTTATATTTTCTTTCATTGCAACTCTCACATCCTTGTGATTTTATTATTTTTCTACCCATGCTGCTGCAACCCATGTCATTAAATCCCTTAGATCTCGATTACAAACCTATTATGTGTTACTTCATCGAACACCTTTTAAAAGTCATGTACAAATCAACAGTAATTCTCTGATAGTTCATCAAACCTCTACGATTTGGCACGAATTCCATTTAACAATTCCACGCTGGCTTTCTCCAGTTAGTTCACGTTGAAGTGAATACAAATTTCGATGCCCTGACTCTTAGTCTGAAGAAGGGCCTCGACCCGAAAACAAAGAATCTCACTGTGACATGTCGCATGTGATAATAAAGTATAATTCATTCATTCATTCATCGATTCCTTTTCTCCACAGATGCTGCCTGACCCGCAGAGTTACTCAAGCATTTTGTGTCTATCTTCGGTTTAAACCAAAGATCTGCTATAAGATCTTTGGTTTAAACCAACATCTGCAGTTCCGTCCTACACATTGTGTACACTCTCAGCAGGTCCGCCGTTGCTGCGAGGCCCGTAGAAACGGGTCCTAGCCAAAGATACTAGAGGAGCTAATCTTTGGTCCTACCCACCCGGAGGGGTGACGTTCACCAAAGCTGCGTGCCTGGAGCGTCACCGCGTCCGCATGAGGTACGCAGGAAGCGGTGACCTGGAGCGCAGAGAGGGGTGGAGGGGAAGCGGCGCGCATTCTTCAGGCGGAGAGGGGGGTGAGGGGGTTCCTCTGATAATATGGCGGCCGGGGATCTCAGACCGTAAGCGACAGTTGCGCGGGCGCTTTTGTGCCGGGCTGGACCACGGCGGTTCGCCTTGGATCTGGGGGACCCGTTGGCCGCTTGGCGGCGGCGGCGCCGGCCTGATTACTGAGAGGAGGTGTGTGTGTAGGGGGGGTAGGAGAAGGGGAGGAGGGGTTGGCGGCCTAGCGCGGGCGCGGGCTGAGGAGAAGCCTGAGAGTGGGTGGGAGGAGGAGGAGGAGGAGGAGGTGGAGGGGGCGGCGGGGGCGGGCCATGAAGAGACAGAGCGAGCGCGACTCGAGCCCGGGGTCGGCCCCAGGTAGCGGGCCCGGCAGCAGGTCGGCCAAACGAGCTAGGGAGAGGGACCGGGAACGAGAGCGGGAGTGCCGGGGCGGGCGGGAGGAGTGCGATGGGAACCGAGGAGGAGGAGGAGGAGGAGGAGGAGGCGGCGTAGGCAACTACCATAAGGCCGCGCTGAGCGCCAAACATCCGGGCCGGAGTAGAAGTAGGAGCCGGGATAGGCCAGCGGGTGGAGGAGCGGGAGAAAAGTCGAATAGCAATAGCCGTAGGGAGGACAGGGGGGACCACCATCACCACCATCACGAGCCCACCAGGTTGCCTACTGCCAGGACCAGTTCGGCGCAGAAAAGTAAAGGGGACAACAGCAGGCCCACAGGCCTGGAGTACAAGACCCTGGTGGTCAGCAACCTGGGGTCTCAGCTGACGGATGAGGCAGTGGAGGATGGCCTCTTCCACGAGTTCAAGAAGTTTGGAGAGGTGAGCGTCAACGCTACCCACACGCCCGAGGGGGGCCGACTGGCATACGTGCACTTTCGGCACCACGAGGACGCCAAGGAAGCGAGGCATGCCAAGGGCCGACTGGTGCTTTATGACCGGCCCCTTAAAATCGAGCCTGTGTACCCCAAAAGGAGGAGCTGCACTCCACCGGAGGTGAACTATGTACCCATCCACACTGGGTATCAGTATCGGCAGCGCTCTTTGTCACCTGGCGCATGTGCACTCAGAGATCAGAGGACGAGACATGCCAATTATCCTATTGAAGTGGTACCACTGCCAAGGGAGCGTGAGCGGTCATTAGATTATTATGGGTTATATGATGAACGTGGACGAGCCTTCAGCTACCCGGTGCAGGAAGACGATTTGATGCCTGAGGATGATAAGCGGGCCACCCGGAATTTGTTTATTGGCAACTTGGACCACAACATCTCAGAGAGTGATTTGCGCCGTGCTTTTGAGAAGTACGGTATCATCGAAGAAGTAGTTATTAAGCGCCCGCCAAGGGGGCAAGGAGGTGCATACGGGTTCTTAAAATTTCAGAATTTGGACATGGCGCACCGGGCCAAGGTGGCCATGTCAGGCCGTATGATCGGCAGGAACCATGTAAAAATTGGATATGGCAAAGCCAACCCAACGACTCGCTTGTGGGTGGGTGGTTTGGGGCCTCTGACGTCACTGGCTGCACTAGCCAGGGAGTTTGACCGCTTTGGCAGCATTCGGACCATTGACTACGTGAAAGGCGACAGCTTTGCGTACATACAGTATGAGAGTTTAGATGCCGCCCAGGCTGCCTGTGCACAGATGCGAGGCTTTCCTCTGGGGGGGCCCGATCGTCGATTGAGGGTTGATTTTGCCAAGGTTGAAGATGTACGCTACCAACAGCCTTACCCCCAGGCACCACTGCCCATGCATTATGAGCTTCTACCAGACGGGTACAGTCGTCACCGAAGCCTGGAGCGAGAGGCCCGAGCCCGCGAGCGAACCCCGCCACTGCCCCCATTTCACGAACGGGACAGGAACTTTTCCGATGGCGACTGGAGCAGCCCAGCCAAGGCTCTGGATCGTCGCAACAATGCCGATGGCTACAATGCCTCGGTCCGCAGCCGCAGCAGAGATCGTTGGCCGAGCGAGCGAGAGAACGACCGCAGTTCTGCGGCTACCAAGCCATGGGATGAGCGACGGAAACGCCGGAGCCTCTCCAATGATCGTGCCCGGCCTGTCCATTCACCCTTCGAGGAACGGGTGAGAGCAAAGCCACGGGGCTCATTGGAGCCAAGTCCAGACAAGAGGAACAGGGACAGCAGGGTGGCAGATGGGGTGGTTGACAAGGAGCCGATCTCTGCTTCTGCCCCAGAGGATCGTCGCCCGCCCCTCGATGAAAAATTGCTCCAGGATGCTCATGAACCAGTGCAACATAAAAAGAAAGACAGTGAACGTAATCACAGAACTATTGAGATTGATGTAGAGACTAAAGCTAGTATTGAGGCTCCAAAAGTTGAGTCCAAGAAACCAGCCAATTTGTTGGAGTTTGCCCAGGCACTGTCACTGGCCTGGAACGGTGTCCTTGTACTAAAAAATAGTTGTTTTCCAACAAACATGTTCACACTAGAGGGTGACGCTGCAATCACCCTTGCCCTCCTAAAGGACTCTGCAACAGGTGCCAAAGTGTCTCAGCTGAAGATCGCGCAGCGTCTCCGCCTAGACCAACCCAAATTGGATGAGGTGACCCGTCGCATCAAGCAGGGCAGCCCTGATGGCTATGCTGTTCTGCTTGCTGTGCAAGCCCCCCAGGGGGCTGAGGGCGGTGACGGGGCAGTGGCAGTTGAACCTGGCCTCCAACAACGGCTCTTGCGGAATCTGGTGTCCTACTTGAAACAGAAGCAGGCGGCGGGGGTGATCAGTTTGCCCATTGGTGGGGTGAAGGACAAGGACAACACTGGCATGCTGTACGCCTTCCCACCCTGTGTCTTCTCCCAGCAGTTCCTGCAGACGGCAATGAGGACATTGGGGAAAGTGGATGAAGAGCATTTGATTGTGGTAATAGTACGGGACTCGGTCTGAGAGAGCAACAGTGTCGCCGACTCTTTCACGTTGAATAAAGTGTAACTCCTCTTGTTAGGACTGCCAATTCAGTTCAAGTGTCTTTTGGACAATAATTGCTAAACCAAACAAATGTGTGTCTGCACCAGAACTTTTAGTTGTCGAATTCTGTAGTCTGTTTTTACCATTTACCATAATAGTCCTTTTATTCCTTACAAGTGGAATTTTAGGCCAGTGCTGAACTTTGACTTTCATTTGTTTGGTTTTTTAAAAAAAAATGGTTGTATGAAGAAAGTTCTGAATTGTCAGTAAAGCTGCGGCTAACGTTGTATTTTTAATTCCGTTCTGTCCTTGACTTTTCTTTCACACTTCCAGCAGGTAAAAATGTAAACTAAGATAGTTAGAAAGTGTAATTTAAAAAAAAAATGTGGATTTGATTTTTATCCCCCACAAATGTTGTGAAAGGAATTAGCATCAAAGCATTATGAATTCAGGACTGCTAAATACTTAAGGGTTTCAAGAATGTGACCTGTATTGCTTTCTGTAGTGATTTGTTTCTGAAGACTCTTTAACTCTTGGAATTTCTCCCAAATTTTATGTCAATCTTTCCACTTTGTCTTTAAATCCACTTTAATTAATTGTAACCTGTTCCTCCTTAATTATTTTTTTGTTCCTTTTTTCACCCTAACACAGTTTTCCTTTCCACGTGATATTTCACACCATTCCATCCCCTCCACAGTTGCACATTACTTCTCACTTTAGCTCGATATACAAATGTACTGCTCTACACTATTTGAGTTTACTGTTGGTCTCTTGTATGTGTCCTTTGAAACATTCCTCTCTGGTTAAGACCTTACTTCAGGCAACATTCCTCTTTCTGTTATATATAAACCACTTCCCTGTTTTCAAAATATAACAGCCGAAATATACCACTGGGCGCACTGGTGGCGCAGCGGTAGAGTTTCTGCCTTACAGCGCCGGAGACCTTGGTCCCATTCCCATACGTTCTTATAAGAGTGTAGGATAGTGTTAACGTGCAGGGGTCGCTGGTTGGTGCGGACTCGATGGGCCGAATGGCCTGTTTCCGAGCTGTATCTAAACCAGCCAGCTTTTCTATATTCTCTTCTTCCTCTACACTTTTCCTCTACACACCTGCCTCTGTCTCTCTTCCCTGTGATGTATTTTTTTAACTCTAGCCACTCCCCTCTATTCATTAACCTCTTTCCCACCCATCACCTTCCTTCCATGTTCACCGTTCTGTCACAACTTTTCTCTTGTGTCCTCCTTAAACTATTCCGTTCTGCCTGCATTTACTCCACATCCCTCCATTTGAGGCATATTCATGTGTCTCAAAAAGCCTCTTAAATGCCATGATTGTATCTGCTTGCACCACCATCCCTAGTAGCATGTTCTATGCAACTAATAACTAGAAGTTATGTGATAGTCAAATGTTTTCGGTCAAGACCTTACTTCCGGCAAATCCTGATGCAGGGAATCTACTTAAATACTTTGCTTCCACAGATGCTGCCTGACCCGCTGAGTTCTTTCAGAGGTATGCTATTTGCTCTAGATCACAACATCTGTGATTTCTTGTGTCTCCTGTGGATATAGCTTAGCTTGACCAACCTTTCCTCATAAGACAATCAAGGGCGTCCTTGTACACCGGTCACTGAAAGTTGGCTTACAGGTACAGCAGGCAGTGAAGAAAGCTAATGGAATGTTGGCCTTCATAACAAGAGGATTTCAGTATAGGAGTAAAGAGGTTCTTCTGCAGTTGTATAGGGCTCTGGTGAGACCACATCTGGAGTATTGTGTACAGTTTTGGTCGCCTAATTTGAGGAAATACATCCTTGTGATTGAGGCAGTGCAGCGTAGGTTCACGAGATTGATCCCTGGGATGGCGGGACTGTCATATGAGGAAAGATTGAAAAGACTAGGCTTGTATTCACTGGAGTTTAGAAGGATGAGGGGGTATCTTATAGAAACATATAAAATTATAAAAGGACTGGACAAGTTAGATGCAGGAAAAATGTTCCCAATGTGGGGCGAGTCCAGAACCAAGGGCCACGGTCTTAGAATAAAGGGGAGGTCATTTAAGACTGAGGTGAGAAAAAATTCTTTCACCCAGAGAGTTGTGAATTTATGGAATTCCCTGCCACAGAGGGCAGTGTAGGCCAAGTCACTGGATGGATTTAAGAGAGAGTTAGATAGAGCTCTAGGGGTTAGTGGAGTCGAGGGATATGGGGAGAAGGCAGGCACGGGTTATTGATAGGGGACGATCAGCCATGATCACAATGAAGGGCGGTGCTGGCTCGAAGGGCTGAATGGCCTCCTCCTGCACCTACTTTCTATGTTTCTATATTCCTATTAATCTAGTAATGTCCCCATTTTGATTATGCCAATACTGAACACATTATTCTAGATGTGGCCTGCTCAACAGCCCTGTATGTGAGGCACGAACTCCCCTACCTATTGTATTTAATTACCTTGAGAATGAAAAGTTGCATCCATTAACTTTCCTAATTACTAGTTGTACTTGCTTATAAGCCATTTTCCAAATAATGCACAGGGGCATCCAGATGCTTCTGCATTTCAGAGGTGAGCAGACTGCGATTTTTTGTATATCTCATATAACCAAGTTGACTCTTGTGCACTTTCTCATGTTCGTTGTTCTTTTCAACCCATTTATGACGTAAGAAAATGACAAAAACACAGATTTCATGCATTGAATGATGGAAATGCAAATGTTTATTATGCTTGAAGGGTATATCATTACGTAACATAATTTTATTTCTCCTGAGAGAACTGGCTCTTGTTGGGTTTGCAGGTGCAATATCTTGGACAAGGGCTCATAATTTCTGTTTAGGCCAAAACAATGGAATTATTATGCAACCCATTTGCAACTCTCCAGCAAAGGTTACGGACTCAGGAGCCTTGATGGAATCCAACTGGGAGAAGGAGGTTCAAATAGCTATCATATATTTACCAGCAATAGTTCAAAATGAAAAGATCGGGAGAAGGTAAGTGGAAAAAAGTTCCAGTGGAATAAGAATTTCATAGCAGAAGAAAGATTCTTGGTCCATACGTGAATGGTGCCTGAACAGTTGATTATTTCCAGCATCTTTTGGTTTTTTTCATGAGGGTTAAATACAAGATGGAATTTAAAGTTGAAGGATTCCTATACAGAATATTGGAGGGCTGGAATTTGTTAGAAATTGGAAAATAGTCAGGTTTCTGCTTATCCCAAAAGTGAGCATGATGGGTTTAGGTTACTTGTTTGCAGAATAAATACATAACCTGGAAAAGCTTTGCACTGGAATCTTGTTGATGGGTCACATAGTTTATATTTACACCTTGAGATATTGGCTCAAATTAAGATTAATTAGAAGAGATAGCTCAAATTGGCATCAGTGCTCCCTTTTACTATTTGCCTGATGTGTACATTTGGCTGATGGAGAGGCTGTCCACTGTTATTAATGGGGACATGAGAAAATAAATGTTTTAAGTTACAGAGAGAGCGAGTGTGGAAAAGTGAAAAAAGATGATGGAAAATGCGATGCAGAATGCAACGGTTGCTGGAAATCTGAAATGGAGAATGGAGTACCTAGCAAGTGAAGTAACATGGAGAGAAAAATATATCAACAGTGTTAAAGGTGGAGGAACTTGGTGTATTAAGCAGCATCGGATGAGACAAAGCATTGGTCAACATTTTGGGTGCTGATATAGGGTTGGGACCCAAAAGGCCAACCATCCCTTTAGCTACACAGATGCTGCTTGACCTGCTGATTTACTCCAGTTGCATCAGATTCCAGCATCTGCAGACTCCTGTGTTTACATTATGCAGTTCTGGCATAAACGTGAAAATTCATTTATCTGAAATTGGAGGACAGCAACCGTGATTAGGAAGGATTTGTCACTTCTTAGGTGGCAGCAACACTGCTTGTGTCACCTGGACAATCTTGATCTCCACATCTCAGATGTTTGTTCTTCCCACCCATCCCCTTTGCAAATGGAAACATGTCATTTTCTCACTTTTCCTGTTCTGATGAAGGACCATTGACCTGAAACGTTAACACCTCGTGTATCTCCAATATTCTGTTGCCTCACGTCGGTGATTGGGAAGCTATTGGAAAGGATTCTTTGGGAAAGCTTTACTCTCATTTGGAAGAAAATGTAATAATTTGGGATAATTGGCATAGCTTTGTACATGGCAAGTCATGTTTTACCAAACGGACACACAGTGCTGGAGTAACTCAGTTTTGTCAGGCAGCATCTCTGGAGAACATGGATTGGTGACATTTTGGGTCAAGACCCTTCTTCAGACTTGTAGATAGCTGACATTTCAGTCGAGACCCTTCTACCCACTCAATCAAGTTTTTTGAGGATGTGACGATGGTGATCGATGAGTGTAGGGCAGTGGATATTGGCTACATGAATTTTAGCAAGACATTTGATAAAGTTCCTCGGGGTAGGCTGATTAAGAAGATTAAGATGCATGGTACCCACAGTGACTTGGTCATTTGGATTCAGAAGTGGCTTACTCATAGAAGACAGAAGGTTGTGATGTTATGTATTCTGGCTGGGGGTCTGCAACCAGTGGGGTTACTTGGATGTAAATGTGTTGATTAAGACTTGTAAAATTGGTAGAGTTGCAGACAGTGAGGAATGTCACAGTGTCAGTTACAGAAATATGTGGAGATATGGCAAGTGGAGTTTAATCTGAGCAAGAATGAGGAGCTGCACTTTGGGAGATCAAATGTAAAGCAAAAGTATACAGTTAATGGCAAGACCTTTAACATCATTGAAGTACAGAGGTATCCTGGGGTTCAACTCCATAGTTCTCTGTAAATGGCAACATACATAGAGTAATAATAGAGGGTATGGTGTGGTTGTCTTTGGTCAGGACGCTGAGTAAAAAAGTCAAGAAGTCTTAATGCAGCTTTATAGGACATTGGTTAGGACGTGGTTAGAGTATTGCATGCAATTCCGGTTACCCCATTACTGGGAGGATTTGGAGGCTTTGGAGAGGGCGCAAAAGAGTATGACCAGAATAGTTCCTCGATTAGAGTGTATTAACTACAGAAAGGTTGGACAGACTTGGATTGGTTTCTCTAGGATGCCAGACGATTGGGGAAGTATTCTTCTTGCGTATGGCGTGAACAGCCTAAAGTTGTAAGACAACTTGTTCTTTGATCTTTGTTTGTGCACGCCAGGTTGATTGCATTCGTTGAAACAGGGTGGACCACGTGAAGGTTGCAATCTCCCACCCCAGTGAAGTATTGATAGAAGTTCTTTAAGTTCAGAAACAAGGGTCCTGAACTTAAAGAAAGGTAACTTTGATGGTATGAGATGTGAATTGGCTAGGATAGACTAGCAAATTATACTTAAACGGATGACAGTGAATATGCAATGGCAAAGATTTAAAGATCGTGTGGATGAATTACAACAATTGTTCATCCCTGTCTGGCGTAAAAATAAAACAGGGAAGGCGGCTCAACAGTGGCAAACGAGAGAAATTAGGGATAGTGTTAAATCCAAAAAAGAGGCATTCAACAGAGGACTGGGAGAAATTCAGTATTCAACAGAGGAGGAGAAAGGGGTTAATTAAGAGGGGGGGGGGGGGGAGTGACCATGACAAAGCTTGTCGTGAATATAAAAACTGGCAGAAAAAGCTTCTATAGATATGTGAAGAGGAAAAGATTAGTGAAGACAAATGTAGGTCCCTTACAGTCAGAAACAGGTGAACATAATGGGAAACGGCAGACCAGTTGAACAAGTACTTTGGTCAGGAAATGGTGTTAAGTAGACTGATGGGACTGAAGGCAGATAAATCCCCTGGGCCTGATGGTCTGTATCCCAGAGTACTCGAGGTTGCCCTAGAAATCCTGGATGTATTGGTGATCATTTTCCAATGTTCTACAGACTCTGGATCAATTCCTGTGGACTGGAGGGTAGCTAATGTAACCCCACTTTTTAAGAAAGGAGAGAAAACTGAATTCTAGACCAGTTAGCCTAACAGAAGATAATTAAAAAGGCAATATGGGGAGAAAAGATGAGGTACGAAGGTAAGATAGCCAAGAATATAAAGAAGGATAGTAAAAGCTTCTTTAGGTATGTGAAGAAGAAAAAAATAGTTAAGACCAAAGTTGGACTCTTGAAGACTGAAAAGGGTGAATTTATTATGGGGAAATGGCAGATGAGTTGAATAGGTACTTTGGATCTGTCTTCACTAAGGAGGACACAAACAATCTTCCTGATGTACTAGTGGCTAGAGGATCTGGGGTGACGGAGGAACTGAAGGAAATCCACATTAGGCAGGAAATGGTGTTGGGTAGACTGACGGCTGATAAATCCCCAGGGCCTGATGGTCTGCATCCCAGGGTACTTAAGGAAGTGGCTCTAGAAATTGTGGACGCACTGGTGATCATTTCCCAATGTTCTATAGATTCTGGATCAGTTCCTGTGGATTGGAGGGTAGCTAATGTTATCCTACTTTTTAATAAGGCAGGAGAAAGAAAACTGAATTGTAGACCAGTTAGCCTGACATCGGTGGTGGGGAAGATGCTGGAGTCAATCATAAAAGATGAAATAGCCACACATTTGGATAGTAACAGGATCGGGCCGAGTCAGCATGGATTTACAAAGGGGGAAATCATGCTTGACTAATCTGGAATTTGAGGATGTAACTATGAAAATGGACAAGGGAGAGCCAGTGGGTGTAGTGTACCTGGACTTTCAGAAAGCATTTGATAAGGTCCCACATAGGAGATTAGTGGGCAAAATTAGGGCACGTGGTATTGGGGTGGAGTGCTGACATGGATAGAAACTTGGTTGGCAGACAGGAAACAAATAGTAGGGATTAACGGGTCCCTTTCAGAATGGCAGGCTGTGACTAATGGGGTACGTCAAGGCTCGGTGCTGGGACTGCAGCTATTTACAATATATATTAATAATTTAGATGAAGGGATTAGAAGTAACATTAGCAAATTTGCAAATGACACAAAGCTGTGTGGCAGTGTGAACTGTGAGGCTATGAGGATGCAGGATGACTTGAACAGGTTGAGTGAGTGGGCAGATGCATGGCAGATGCGTTTTAATGTGGATAAATGTGAGGTTATCCACTTTGGCAGCAAAAACAGGAAGGCAGATTATTATATAAATGGTGTCAAGTTGGGAAAAGAGGAAGTACAACGGGATCTGGGGGTCCATGTTCATCAGTCAATGAAAGTAAGCATGCAGATACAGTAGGCAGTGAAGAAAGTGAATGGCATGTTGGCCTTCATAACAATAGGAGTTGAGTATAGGAGCAAAGAGGTCCTTCTGCAGTTGTACGGGGCCCTGGTGAGACCACACCTGGAGCATTATGTGCAGTTTTGGTCTCCAAATTTGAGGAAAGACATTCTTGCCATTGGAGTGCAGCGTAGGTTGGCAAGGTTAATTCCCGGGATGGCGGGACTGTCATATGTTGAGAGAATGGAGCGGCTGGGCTTGTATACTCTGGAATTTAGAAGGATGAGAGTGGATCTTATTGAAACATATAAGATTATTAAGAGTTTGGACACGCTAGAGGCAGGAAACATGTTCCCGATGTTGGGGGAGTCCAGATCCAGGGGCCAAAGTTTAAGAATAAAGGGTAAGCCATTTAGAATGGAGATGAGGAAACACTTTTTCACACAGAGAGTTGTGAGTCTAGAATTCTCTACCTCAGAGGGCGGCGGAGGCCAGTTCTCTGGATACTTTCAAGAGAGAGCTAGATGGGGCTCTTAAAGATAGCGGGGTCAGGGGATATGGGGAGAAGGCAGAAACGGGGTACTGATTGTGGATGATCAGCCATGATCACATTGAATGGTGGTGCTAGCTCGAAGGGCCGAATGGCCTACTCCTACACTTATTGTCTATTGACATCGGTAGTGGGGATTAATTAGAGTAGATTACTAAAGAAGTAATAGAGCGCATTTGAAAAGCAGTGACAAAATCGGTCAAAGTCAGCATGGATTTATGAAGAAGAAATCATGCTTGACTAATCTGTAATTTTTTGAGGATGTAACAAATAGAATGGATATGGGAGAGCCAGTGGATGTGGTGTATCGACTTTCAAAAAGCCTTTGACAAGGTCCCATACAAGAGATTAGTGTGCAAAATTAGAGCACATGGTAATGGGGGTAGAGCATTGATACGGAACAGACAGACAGGAAGCAAAGAGTAGGAATTAACGGTTCCTTTTCAGAATGGCAGGCAGTGAGTAGTGGGGTGCCGCAAGGCTCGGTGCTCGCACCCCAGTTATTTACAATATACACGATTTAGACAAGGGAATTAAATGAAACATCTCATAGTTTGCGATTACACAAAACTGGGTGGCAGTGTGAGCTGCGAGGAGGATGCTATGAGGCTGCAGGGTGACTTGGATAGGTTGGGTGAGTGGGCAGATGTATGGCAGATGCAGTATAATGTGGATAAATGCGAGGTTATCCCCTTTGGTGGCAAGAACAAGAAGGCAGATTATTATCTGAATGGTGTCAGATTAGGAAAGGGGGAGGTGCAACATCAGTCACTGAAAGTAAGCATACAGGTACAGCAGGCAGTGAAGAAGGCTAATGGCATGTTGGTTTTCAATGTGAGAGGATTTGAGTTTAGGAGCAAGGTCTTACTGCAGTTGTACGACACCTGGAGTATTGTGTGCAATTTTAGTCTCCTAATTTGAGGAAGGACATTATTGCTATTGAGGGAATGCAGCGTAGGTTCACCAGGTTAATCCCCGGGATGCAGGACTGACATATGTCGAAAGAATAAAATAAAGCAAGTGGCATTTTGGCCTTCACAGTGAGAGTATTTGAGTATCGGAGCAAGGAGGTCCTACTGCAGTTGTACGGAGATAGCTCTTAGGGCTAACGGAATCAAGGGATATGGGGAGAAAGCAGGAACGGGATACTGATTTTGGATGATCAGCCATGATCATATTGAATGGCGGTGCCGGCTCGAAGGGCTGAGTGCCTTCACCTATTTTGTATGTTTCTATATAAAATTATGAGAAGCATAGATAGGGTAGACAGAACATTTTTCTCAGGGTGGATATATAAAAGACAAAAGAGTATAGGCTTAGGTGAGGGGAATGTGCAGGATTTTTTTTACGCAGAGGGTGGTGATGGAGGTAAATATGCTAGTGCATTTCTGAGGTTTTTAGATAGGAACATGGGTATTCAGGGAATAAAGGGATGAGGATCATGTACAGTCAGATGAAATTATTTTTTCTTGACATCGTGTTTGGCACAAACACTGGGCCGAAGAGCATGTTTCTGTGCTAGACAAAAGTGCTGGAGAAACTTAGCGGGTGCAGCAGCATCTAAGGAGCGAAGGAAATAGGCAACGTTTCGGGCCTAAACCCTTCTTCAGATTATTATCTGAATGGTGTCAGATTAGGAATGGGGGAGGTGCAATGAGACCTGGGTGTGCTTGTACATCAGTCACTGAAAGTAAGCATACAGGTACAGCAGGCAGGTAAGAAGGGTAATGGGTTTTCAATGTGAGAGGATTTGAGTTTAGGAGCAAGGAGGTCTTACTGCAGTTGTAGTTGTAGTTCCTGTGCTGTACTGTTCTATGAGAGAAAAACACTGCTGGAATTGAAATACAAATGCTGATAATACTTTGGAGGTCAGACAACATCTGTGATGGTGACAAACTGAGGGCATTACAGACTGGTGACCTTGCATCAGAACCATCAGTTTTGACAAGAAACTGGAAGGACTGGTTATCTGAAATTGTTATAATCAAAATGAAATTCTAACAGCTATAATATGCGCAGTTGGAAGATGAGGCGTAATTCTTCGAGATTACAACAATCAAGTACATTGCTCACTGAAAATGACAATGCAAGTAGGTAAAGAAGGCCTATGGTTGGGACATTGAGTATAAGAATCAGGAACTCGTGGTGCAGCTTTATAGGACTTTGATTAAAGTGCATTTTGAGTATTGTGTGCAATTCTGGCCTTACAGGAAAGATGTACAGGCTTGTGGAGGGGAGACAATAGAAGTACTAAAAATATGAGAGACATATTTAGCGTACTCCCTTTTTCCCAGGGTGGAAACGTCAAAGCCTAGAAGACTTAGTTCTAAGGTGAGAGGGGTAAAGCTTAAAGGATGTGAGAGCATGCATAATGGGTACCTGGAAGGCTCTGTCAAAAATGGTGGTGGAGGTAGATATGACATTTGTATTTAAGAGGCGTTTAGGTAGGTACCTAATATGCAGAGAATGGAAGGATATGGATCACATGCATCATGTATTGTGGACATTGTGAACTAAAGGGCCTGTTGATGTGTTACACTGTTTTATGTTCTATATCACTATTATCCTGTCCTTAATTTTCATGTCTTCTGTTTCCTTTATGGAGAAAATTGCAGATGTTATTTAACACTTCACCCATGTCCTCTATCTCTATATGGAATTTCTTTTTGAGCCCTTTAGGGCCATTTTCCTTTGGTAACCACTCGCATTTAGGTATTATAAGATAATGCTGGAATCAAAATAATGTCACCTTTTTCCACAATCCTTCATTTCATTTTATAATAATATCCTGTATCTCCTTCTACAGACTTTATTCACTTTAGAAACTTAATTGGCATTATTTGATGCTAATCTGTAATACCCCTAGTTTTGGATTTCCCCATGACGAATCGTCTCCATGCACAACTGTCAGGACTCTTGTTTGTTTCAATCAAGTAATCTCTCACTCTTTTAAACTACACCAATACAAGTTGAGCCTGTTGGAGATTTCCTCAAACAACGTTTCTCCTCAAGATATTAATCAAGAAAACTTTCTGATCGTTCACATTTTTCCTTAGATAAGACTAATATGACCCTGTACTACAGATATGGTTTCAGTTCTAATTTTCAAACTTTATGCTTAATTCTGTAACCTTAAATTACAGAAACCTACGCAGTGATCCCCGGTTATTTATCGCAATGCTTTATCAGTGATACTACTTTATGGCCTTCAACAATTGTCATATTTTCTGTTGGCCACTAACACTGGCACTACGACGTCTTAATTGCCAAACATTTGAAATAAAGACTAAAAATTCACTCTCATGAATTTGTTAGAAAAAATAAACACAAATTGCGAAAGAACTAGCAAATGTCTATATTAACGGTTTTTCTAGGAATGCAATCCCTCCATCATGTGGGATGTAATGTAGTTGTCCTTAATTCCTGACCTTGGTTTTCAATCGCTAACTCCTTTTCCGATGACTCACAATTATTGTTACCTGTACTGTTATCATAATCATCTCTAGCATAATACGACCCTCAATTAATACACATTAATACTTTGAACCTCAATCATCAACGTATAATTCAGTGCGCTCAATTTCTGACATGTACAGTTATTCTGATACGTATGCTGTGAATTTGGAATTGGTCAATTATTGTAACTTGTAGTGATAAACATTGTATTGTGTGCTATCCAGGCAGATCATACCATGTGGGTTAATGCAATAATAGAAATCCAGAGAACAACAGAAAGAAAACAGTACAGAATATAGTGCTACATCTACAAAGAAAATGTAGATTAAAAAAATGCAAGGGTCACAATGACGTAGATTGAGAGTTTGGGAATACGTCATAGCATATAAGAGGTCCGTTCACGAGTCGGGTAACAACGGGGAGGAACAGTTCTTCAATTTCAACCATGACCATATTTTTTGCAACCATTAATCGTTGATTCCAATGCTGTTGGCCACAACATTGACAGTACCACTCTTACTCAATCCCAACATTGTGAGCCTGTATTCATGTTACTCGTTGTGGTCCTTGGTTTGTGTTATCCACATCTGACCGTAAATCTTTGACACCAATTGTGTGACCGTCAATTCCTCATTTACATATTGATATCCTTAATCATTGTTACTCACAAAAGCCGACACCTTTAAAATGACCTTCAACCACAAATACTCACATTATGACACACTTGTAATGAAGGCAATTCAATCATTGATGCTGTTTGTGTTTCTTCATCACTGATACCAACACTATGGCCAACCCTGACACTATGATACTGTGATTGGTATCCATTCTCTGTTCCTCAACAAATAGCATCCAAGTTGCGATGTTCGATAAATCACCCGAATTAAATATTTTTCAAACATAATATGGCCCGCAATTAGTGACACCCACATTATAACCTTTAGCAGCAGCTGTAATATGATCTTCAATCCTCAACAATTGCACATGCGCCACAATGTAAGCCTCAACTATCATCATCATTGCTCAATCAATACCTATGGTGTGATCCTCAATCATTAATAGAAAAACTAACTCCCCCAATCACTGACATTGTGCTGTCAACCTCAAATTATTGGCACAAACAGAATTACCCCATGGGAACTTGTAATGTAGTAAATAAACATTGGCACCCAGACTATGGGTGCTATAAAATCATTCACTCCAACCTGTGACACTATTATTGATATTCCAGTTCTCTCATTTTTACCTTCTGACCATCCCTGTGTGCTGCACTACCATGATTAGGCTGCATTTGGAGTATCTTTGAAAGAACTAATTCAACCAAAATAATGAGTGTTTTGCAGTGCGCACTGATAAGGCCTTTAATAAACCAATTTGTTTGATGGACTCACCACTAATCTGTGCTGTTTTATTTTGTGTCTGTACCCTATCTGAGTAAAGCCAGATATCAGGTACGAATATAGCACAAAATTCCCTCCTGCACTCACAATGAATTTGAGACACTGCAAAATGCTTCATCATTGAGAATGAACTCTCCATAATAAAGATTGTTCTTTTAACACCATCTTTCGGAGAAATGTAACTGGGACAATGAAAAAATGTGAGTAACTTATTAATTCCCGAGGACAGCTACGAGATAATTGCTAAGGGGAGAAAATTCTGGCTCCATATTGGATGATTGTTTTCCATACATAGGTGGTACCTTTGTGAAGGTATTTGTTTAGATACACAAACAGGTCTGCTGCAGCATTGAGTCTGAAATTATGAAATTTTCCACAAATTCCAAACATCAATAGAAATACCGACATGCTTCAATGATTAAAGAGCAGTTTTATTCCATAGATTTTTGACTTTCAAGAGCACAACTGTTAAAGTTGAAAATTGGTGGCAGGAATTATATTCATAAATATTTTCAAATTTCTTGCAGGATCAGGAGTACATGGATATAGTGCAGATATATTAATCAGCACAGGGATGTGGTCTTTGGACTCTAAATACTGTATTTTGAGGAATGCTGAACCTTGACATAGTATACCCACATATTACAGCCTGGGCTATCCATGGTAATTTTGCTGTGGTCACCTAGGATGTGATATGTTGATTTTGTAACCTATGCATTGGATTGCGTACATCTGCTTATAGCACTATGGTTAGTAGAACTGGGATAAAATGTATTGGCTCATTAAGGAAATTCATAGTCTAGTAAGAAAGGCAGTGGTCTGGAAAGATTTGTGATGACTTGGCTGGGTCGGATAGCACTTGAGTCCTGGTTCTAACACATTGGAGTGCAGCTGGGTGGGTTTGAGGATTGGAAAATATCCTAATTATTATTGTTAGGTGGTGGGCCTGATAAGATTTGTATGGTGCAGGGTGGGTTTGCTAGAAGTGGGAATGCTCTGCTGGACTGAGGGGTCTGCTTCCTTGATCTGACAGGGTTGGGAAGGGGCCAATTGTCCAGACTGTATATCAATTTCAGAGAGGAAAAAAAACACTTGTTAGAACTGGTGCCATTTCTTGTTATCTGGCAGGAATATAGTTTAAATGAACAAACAGCATTAGATCTGTGCGATCTTTACACTTTTTTTATTACGTGAAGTACTTTTCTCTCATATGTACACATATCCAAAACTGGATTTAATTTACATTTTCTTTATCTTTGCCTTAGGAACAATCAACTCTGTTTAGGGGTATGAAGAAACACAATTTGGTATTCGCTTCTGTGGAGCCCACCAACCCTAGTTCAAATTTAAATAATCTGCTACCCTTGCTTGTATGGGTAAGCAGGACAGACAAATTTGAGGACAGACTAATTGCACACCGTAATACTTATACTGGAAACATTTGTTTTAATACATTGGACCTTTACTCATAACAACTTGTGTGCAACATGTCAATCAGGATAAGTCACCATTTGTGTTTTCATGACTTAATTATTGTTCAGTAGCACCAAGTTTGAGCACAATTTGAATCTTCATCACAAAACCCTGTTCAACTTCCCAAGTAACACAGGACCAGTACAGGGCCTAAACATTGAAATTTCTTTCTGACCCATACCAACATTTCTTATGTTGCAAATTACTATATTCAAAGGGAGCATATTGAGTGTTCTTGAACAATGTTACTTTGTCAAGGGTACTGTAAACATGCTAGTCTTCCTGCAATAAAGGCTTGCTGCTTGGGTCACACTGCTGGTTTTTCCAGCAATGTTATATTGGCAGGAGGCTGTATTCAAACTTATTTCATTTGTAACAAAATACCACTTTCTCCTCAAGCATGAAATCTGACACAATTTCTAATTCCAGAATCATCTTGGTAAAATTGTTTGTCCTGATAGGTAGGGTTTTAGAAATAGTTTTAGAGAAATGCAAGAGGCAAACCAAGCCAGAGGCACATAGCAGAGCTGGAGGGCAGGCTGCCCAGAAATAATGAAATCAGGAACATCGTATGGCCAATCCATTCACAAACATGAACAAAAGGTATTTCTGTAATGTTGTCATTAGTATTAAAAAAAAGTGAAATGCACAAGATGCTTGGAGTGCCCAGTGAACATAGATTAATTTAATTGAACCTACAATGTAGGAAGTGGCACTGCTGCCTCGAAGCTCCAGTGACCCAGGTTCAATCCCAATGTTAGCTTTATTTCTTCCGTGACAAAGACTTGAGTGGTAGGTTAATTGGCCACCAAATCACCCCAGGTGAACGTGGTGCAGATGATGAGAATGCAGAAGGAAAATTGGAATCTGGGTAGAGATGGGCATGATGGTGGGCAAAGTCACGTGTTAGTTTCTAGGTTGTCTCCCGCTCCAAAAGTCGATGATTCAAAAAAGCATTATTGGGATGGGAAAGAATTGTATGTCATCATTTAATGTTTCACACCAAAAGAAATGCAGTGCTACATTTAAATTAAAACATTTAATGATCAAGAGAACTTTCTAAACATAACTGGTAATAATATAATGCACTCTACAGGAAGCTCAGACTGGTGTGAAAATGTGGACAGTCAACTTTCTGGGGCAGAGAAAACGAGTCAATGAGGGGACTCCTACCAAATAAGGCAAGAATGCACCCGATGTCAGCACCAGCCAACTCCTACAGACTTTGTGCCTAGCTCCTCCAGTAAATGCCTTTCCCTGCCTTCTCAACTGGGCTGGGAAGGCGGGGCAGGGGAGAGGAGAGCAGGAGAGACCCTCAGTTCCTTGAAGAAACCCCAAATCCCTCAGGCCTCAATATCAATGAAAATATCATCTAGGTTCAACCCTTTACTCCTTCAATAACTCGATTTTCCAAAAGGGACCATTCTGCTAATAGTTACCGCAGTTCTTTGATGATTGTTCTCAGTTAACCTGGAATTAATTCTCAGTCCTCAGCTCACTACACGTTTTCAGCGAGTAGAGATAAAAAAAAACTCCTGGGGTGTGCATTCATTGTTACTAAACGTCTGAACAAAAACATCAAGTTTGAGACTCACAATGTATAATCAACAAGAAACAGCTCAAGACTAACCTAGCCTACTGGGACTAGTCTGAAACCAAGGTCCATACTCCAAGCACTATAAAACAAATAACAATGAAAGAAAAACACCCCTTTACTCTTGGGCATCAGCTGGCAAACCATTTTGATGAACCTATTTAAAAAAAAAAAAAGCCAGAGAACATCAATTTTGGGAAATATTTTAAGTTTTCCCACATCCTCTTAAAGCTGCCCCCTCAAAAAAAAAATCTGGCACGACCTTCATTAAACCACTCAAAATCAGTGAACATCAAGCTTTGGGCAACTTTTAAGTGCTTCAACATCTTAACTTTCCCCAACACCCTCCCAGAAAATTCAAGCTATACAACCAGCACGTCCCAAGAATCAGTCTATTTTATAACAAATCATGGCATTAAAGTTCCTTTTTTATTAATAAATACAAAAAAGTGAAAAACCAATGAAAATATACAATTATGAGATGGTGGCGATGACTTCACTAGAGTTCGCTCCGTGATTTGGCAGCATGAGGAGCATACTTCGGCATCAGGTCAGTGATCTTCTGGATGAAGTCCGATTTTTCTGCACAGCCTTTACAAGACTCGCCCCACTCGTCCAGGATTTTCTTCAGTTCCTTGACCCGTAGTTTCTTCAAATCCACAGTGCTCAGATCTACCTGCTTGTCTGTCAATTGAGAAAGACCAGAAACATGGTCAGTGTCATTATCTTCATTGTCTAACATGCACTCAAATTTCAGGAAGAACACCACAGACCAGACCTTGTGATTTAGGTTGGTATTACCACCAAAGCAAAAGTGGGTTGGATCCTTAGATCAGCAAGCAGCTCGCTGACTTTACTGACAATCAAAGAGATCGTACTGAGAAAGACAAATTCAAATAAGCTTGCAGACCGTCCTATCCACAACAGGTGCAGCTCTTCCCTACATCGAGTACATCTACATGACACGCTACCTCTAGGCAGCGGCATCAGCATAATCAAGAACCGCCACCTTCTGGCCATGCCAACTTACTACTATCAGGCAGCAGGTACAGAAGCCTGAAGTCACACACCAACAGGTTCAGCAACAGCTACTTTCTTACAATGATCAGGTTCTTGAGCCTATCTACACAATTCTAACCTTGCCTTGACAATGGAACTCTATAAACCACTTGTACTACTATGGACATGTTTTTTTGGACCATCTTTTTTTGCAGTTTTCTTTTTAGTTTATAACTTATGTATAATTTTTTTGTCTTGAATTAATGCTGTCACACTGCTTCACTGGACATATGCATTGGTGAACTTATGTTTAAACTGATAGTCGTCCAGCCCTCACTTACATCCCTGTAACTCATTCACTCATACTTCCATCAGCTCTCCCAATTCTCTTGCCACTCACATAAATCAGGAGCAATTTACAGCAGCCAATTCACTCAATAGCACAACTTTGGGAAGTGGGAGGAAACCAGAGCGCCAGGGGAAACCAATATCAAACACTAGCAAATACAACCATCAGAGGTAGCTGAATCTGCATCTCAACACTCCATGGAATGCAATACAATACAATACAATACAAATTTATTGTCATTTGAGCCCCAGTGAGACTCAAACGGAAACAAAATTTCGTTTGAGTCTCACTGGGGCTCAAATGACAATAAATTTGTATTGTATTGTATTGTATTGCATTCCATGGAAACATTTATCTTATCAATCCCAGATTTTCAAACCACAAAACATTTTATTAATGAGATTTCCCCTTAATCTTCTAAATTTAGGAGAATAACACCAAATTATGCATAACACAAATGCCCAGTGACACATCCCATCCCCTCTCCAACGCCAATCCTTACCATATTTCAGATCACAAATTTGAGGGTCTAGCTTTTTCAGTTTTTCACATATTTTGTTGATTGGCACGTGATTGCTCATTGGTTTGGAAACTTCTCTAACGATTCTGGTGGCCGCATCAATTGTTGCTCCAAGGTAATAGCACTGAAAACAAAGAAATGGCTTTGTATTACTGTTCTTCCTTTACAAACTGCTTTGATCTCCAATAGCTGTACTTCCTGACATGGCTGTGGGGTCATCTGGGATATGGACTCTCAACACTGACCATAATTTGTGAACAGTTACTCCTAAATAAACCCACAACATTATCCAAATCATTGAAGCATCACTGGACTTAATCAGACCATTACAAGTACTTTTGGGGCCAATGACATCCACTGCTAAAATAAACACGTTGAACATTCAGTAATATATTTAAGTGAAATGTTCAAATTCTGAAACAACTCTTCAAGTATTTCCGTGTCAGGGCAGCAGCAAGAGAATTCAAAAGGTAGCAGCTGAATTGACTGAGGGAGCAGCAATAAAAAGGAAAGGTGAAGCAGAGTGACCTAATGGGAGCAGCTATTTTGGGGGAGTGACTGTTGAGATAAGTGCTGTGCTGAGGGCAAGCGTGAGGCTTTGGCTCAAAAGGCTTCAGCAATGACAAGGGGGAATGGTGAGGGCTGCAGTTTCATGTGTGAGATTGTTGATGATGAGTAAATCTGTGAGAAGTGTAGAGACCATGTTAGGAAATGAACTGCGGATGGATTACCTCAGGATCGTCCGGGAGAATTAAGAGCTTCATAGGTAGGAATTACAACTGAGACTCCAGGTATGCTGCCTCCCTGGCGGCAGGATGTCTGAGAGGCTGCACAACATTCTCAATGGGAGGGCGAACAGCCAGAAGTCATTGTGCAAGTTGACACAAATGACACGTGGGAAAGGGGATACATTCTTGAAGTGAATATAGGGAGCCAGGTAAAAAGTTAAAAAGTAGCACCTCAAGGGAAGTGATCTCCAGATCATTCTCAGTGCCACGTGCCAGTGAGGATAGGAAAAAGACGACAGGACAAATGATTGCATGGCAGATGAGTTGGTGCAGGAGGCATGGGTTCAGATTCTTAGACCATTTGGGCCTCTTCCGAGGTGACCTGCACAATAGAGATGGGTTGTAGCCGAACTGGAAGGCAGCCAACATCCTGCCAGGTTGCTGGTCCTACTTGGGTGAGTTTAAAATAGATTATTAGGGGGATGGAAATTCAATGCAGGACTGAGGAAGGCGAGAGGCTGGTATAGAAGAAAGAAATATCAGTGGACTCTACAGGCAAGGGCACAGCAGGAAGCAGGGAAGGACTCAAGATTCAATTGGGTTTATTTTAATGCAAGAGGCCCAAAGGGCAAGTTAGATAAACTCAAGGCATGGGACGTTGTAGCCATTACGCAAATGTGGCCGAGGGACAACACTGCAGCTTAATATTCCATGGTGCAGGTGCTATAGGCAGGATAGAGGTGGAGTAACAGGATGAAATGTTGCTTTATTGCTCAAGGAGAACGTCACGGCAGTAATCCAACATTACTGATGGTTTGTCCAGCAAGATAATATGGGTGGATCTTAGAAATAAAAAGGGTATCATCACCTTGTTGAGGGTATACTCTAGGCCCCCCAAATAGTCAACAGCAACTAGAAGAACAAATATGCCAAGAGATAACATGCAGTTGCAAGTCTAAAAGGGTTGTTAAAGTAGGAGATTTGAACTACCCCAATGTCATACTGGGACTGTCCAGTGTCAAGGACTTAGGCAGGATGGAATTTGAAAGACATTTGGATAGGGACAGTTTATAGGGATAAGGGCCAAACACAGGCAGGTTGGACTGGCACAGATGGGCATCTTGTTCAGCATGGACAAGTTGGGCCAAAGGGCCGTCTCCGTGCTGTCTGGCTTTGACTCCAAGTTACAAAAAGATTAAGCTGCATCATGCAGGCAAGTTGGGACACTGGAAATACAGGTTAGCAACCACTTACAAATCTGTTTTCTTTGCCCTTGACATCTTTGCATGCCTTGATAAGATGTTCCTCTATCACATCAGAAATGAACTTTTCATTTTGCTCAACTAGTGATTTGTAAAAGCGATCCAAGAATGTCACACACACTGTAAGAGAAACAAAATCTTTGAATCATTCTGTGGAAGGGCCCTGAAGTTAAATTTCACATGCCCATTTCACCTCATAGTTACTGCCCAACATGCTGAGTTTCTCGTTTTGTTTTTTTAAAGCCCAGCACCTCCAGTCTCTTGTGTCTCCAAAACCTGTTAACACTTGGCCTAACACAAAAGAACATGTTTTCTGCTTTCCACAGGGAGTACGCTGTTGTGCCACATTTAACTATCCACCCTCCCCCCTCCTTAAACAGGAGTAAAACATTTTATTACACGGTCCTTGTTTTCACCTTTGAACAGGTTGATGCAATTTTAAATTTATGCTTGCTGATTCACAATTTTCTAGTGGAATATCAACCCTGTAAGAATTACTGCTGTATTTCAGGAAAACATCCTAGAGCTTCGACGTAACTGGTCAATATCATAAATATGTGACAAATGAAAGTACCAAAGGTTCTCAGAACATTATACAAATGTTCCTAATTGCAACCTATAACATTACAGGAGCAATCTTCTCATAGCATTGGTAGTCCCATGGTTCTCTGGACCCCCTCCTGTCATCCTATCATTGTGGCTAGCCCACTAGAATCGTCATGCCATATGCATTTTTCAGCATCGCTTTTGTCCCACGTTTCACATTTGCTGATGGCCTTGCTATAGAACCAAATTATTTCCTCCCATGCCACCCGAGAGCATAGAAAAATCAGCCATCAAGTGATACTGGGATCTCACAGAGGAACAAATAAGGCAAGGTGGCAGGTGCCTTTATGCAGTGATTTTACACAATTATATGCAATAATATAAATTATTTGGAACTTTAATTTGTCACATCCAGCATGGGAAACAGAATCCAACTTAATATATTTTGGAGATTTAAAAACAAGTAAAGCGTAAGATATTTAACATTAATAAATTATATCTTCAAGTTAATCTAATAGAGGTACGGCTGCACTGCTCAGCATCACGAGTAGCACATCCAGTGCCATGAAGGAATTCCATGACCCTGTACAACTCGGAGTACTATGGTCTTGGCTCTGGCTCAGAGTGACATCAGCTGGAGAGGAATCGAGTGAGGTATAGCTTGAACAGAGCCAAGACCAAATCATCACAACTTGCTCAGCTGTACAGAGAAGGATCAACTAGGCAATAGGTTAGTGGTTCCTGGATAGTCTGTTGCCTCCCCGTGTAAAGGTTAAGAATATCACTGAGTAGCTGCAATGATTCCAGAGGGGGAATGAGAGAACAGGTAAATATTGTGAACCATATCAGTATCAACAATAGGTACATCGAGAGCAGAGATCCTGCAGGTTGATTTTGACTAAGGAAAGGCAAGTATAGGAATAGGAACATAGGAGCTACTCTGCAACATGACTAAGCTACTAAATTATTTTATATTGTTCTTGCCAAGATTCTGCTTCTGAACTTCAACAATGGATATATGCCAGGTGGCAACAGAATTGACAGGAAGAATGAGCAAGGCTAGCTTTAGAAAGCAGGGCTCTCACTCAACTTTTTTTCTCTGATGCCAGCCGGGCAACCTGGGCAGCTTTTTTGGCTGCCAAATGACAGTTTAGATGGTCATTTAAGACAGCTTGCATGACGCGTGCGATAATGTGCTCGGACGAAGTGCGTAGTATGATCAATCTCGGTGAGACCAAATGCAGGATTGGCGATCGCTTCGCACAACACTCAGTTCTCAATAATCAACCTGATCTCCAGGGGGCTCAGCATTTCAACTCCCTCTCCCATTCCGAATCCGACCTATCTGTCCTGGGCCTCCTCCATGGCCAGAGTGAGGCCCACCGCAAATTGGAGGAACAGCACCTCATATTTTGCTTGGGTAGTTTACACCCCAGCGGTATGAACATTGGCTTCTCCAATTTCAGGTAGTCCTTGCTTTCTCCCTCCTTCCCCTCCCATAGCCTCTTCCTTTCTTTTTCCCGGCCCCCCTCCAATCTGCATCAGTCTGAAGAAGGGTCTCGACCCGAAACGTTGCCTATTCCTTCGCTCCATTGATGCTGTCTCACCCGCTGATTTTCTCCAGCTTTTTTGTCTACCACACCCATTCACACAAGTTCTGCTATCCCACTTTCCTCACCCACTCCCAACACATTAGGGGCAATTTTACAGAGACAAGTTAACCTACAAAGTCAATGCGTCTTTGGGATGTGGGAGGAAACCCACACGCTTGCAGGGAGAATGTGCAAATTCAACACAGACAGTGCCCGAGGACAGGATCGAACACAGATCTCTGGTGTGTGAGGCAGCAAGTCTACTAGCTGTGCCACGATATTTTGTTTTACAACACACAAGAGATTATATGTTGATAACTTTGGTTGCTAAAAAAAACCTATCCTTTTTCAGTCTTAAATCTCTAAATCACGCTGTCCCCCTTTACAGCTACTGTATGTTTTAATTCAGTTCAAGACTATGGGGCAGTATTTTGGCCTTAAAGTTGCTGCCTAAAAGTGCCAGAGACCCAGAATTGATCCTGAATATGGGTGCTGTCCGTATGGAATTTGCTCCTTTTCCCTTTGATCGCATGGGGTTTCTCCTGGTGCTCGTTTCCTTCCACATTCCAAAGGTGTGCAGGAACCTTTTTCAGACCCAACCCAAAACGTAATATTTTCCTTTTGGCCAGTGATTCTGTCTGACCTGTTGAGTTACCACAGCCTTTGTCCATCTTCGGTTTAAACCAGCATCTGCAGTTCGTTCCTACACACAACGGCGTGGACTCAGTGGGCTGAAGAGCCTGTTTCCGCGCTGTATCTTTAAATTAAACTAAAAACACTAAAACCCGAGGGAGGCTAAAGATGGATCTCTACCCGAAATGTCACCCAATTTCTTCTATCCAGAGATGCTGGCTGCTCCATGGAGTTCCCCCGCACAAATAAAGCATGCAATAGTCTTCACCCTACCATAGTTACCCAACTACATTTAAGGTAGACAAAAATGCTGGAGAAACTCAGCGGGTGAGGCACAATCTATGGAGCGAAGGAAATAGGCGACGTAGCGGGTTGAGACCCTTCTTCAGACTGATGTGGGAGTTGGGGGGGGGCAGGAAGTAGAAAGGAAGAGGCTGAGACAGGGCTGTGGGAGAGCTGGGAAGGGGAGGGGAAAGGAGAAAGCAGAGACTACCTAAATTGGAGAAGTCAACGTTCATACCGCTATGTTCATACAAGCTAAATATGAGGTGCTGCTCCTCCAATTTACAGTGGGCCTCACTCTGGCCATGGAGTACGCCCAGGACAGAATGGTCAGATTCGGAATGGGAGGAGGAGTTGAAGTGCTGAGCCACCGGGCGATCAGGTTGGTTATTGCTAACCGAGCGGAGGTGTTGGGCGAAGCGATCGCCAGGCCTACGCTTGGTCACACTGATGTAGAGCAGCTGACACCAAGAGCAGCGGATGCAATAGATGAGGTTGGAGGAGGTGCAGGTGAACCTCTGCCGCACCTGGAAAGACTGCTTGAGTCCTTGGATGGAGTCAAGGGGGGATGTAACGTAACAAGTGTAGGTAGGACAAGGGTTGCAAGGTGGTTTGGGTGGGAAGGGACGTATTGACCAGGGAGTTACGGAGGAAGCGGTCTCTGCGGAAAGCCGAAAGGGGAGGAGATGGGAAGATGTGGCCAGTGGTGGGATCCCATTGGAGGTGGCGAAAATGTCGGAGGATTATCTGTTGTATGTGACGGTTGGTAGGGTGGAAGGTGACGACAAGGGGAACTCTGCCCTTATTACGAGTGGGGGATGGGGAGTGAGAGCAGAGTTAATCAAGAATTAATCCAGGGAGTTACTCCAGCTCCGGGGTGTGATTCTGCGTTGGGTTTCAGCAGTCACGGCGAGGCAGCGACCTGACAGCAATGGCGGTCAGATCTCCCACAACGCAAAGGGAGGGAGGGAGAAGGTACCCGGCGCCGACCAGTGCGCATGTGCAGGGTGGCCGATGATGTGCTGGCCGTGCTTGTGCGCACGTGCAGGGGGAGGATGTGCAGGCTGTGGCAGTGCGCATGTGCAGGGCAGCCGAGGATGTGCTGGCCGTGGCAATGCGCATGTGCAAGGCGGCCGGCGGATGAGGAGCAGTCAGAGAGCGGAGACCCGGCGGCCCAGACACGGATGGCGGGCGGAAACGGAGAGTGACAGAAAGAGAGATAGAAAGGAGGGCCAAGCCGGGCAAAATGACATGGCTTTTAGGTTGCCCGGCGGGATTTTAGGTGGCCATTGGCAACCGGGCAACCGTTAATTTCGATCCCTGGAAAGTGAATAAATAACCTAGTCTGGATGGGACAGTTTGATAAAGAAAATGTGGAAATCTATTCCCCCATTCTTATCCAAGTTTCACTGATATCCAGAAATCTACCGATCTGCTTCGAATGCAGTAAATGGCTTAACCATCACAGCTTCAAAGTAGAGAATTGCAACAATTCAACACCTGCTGAGTAAAGAAATTTCCCTTCACATTACTATACCGCACAGGAACAGGCCCCCTAGTACACAATGTCTGTGCCAAATAGGTTGCTAAATTAAACAAGTCTCCCCTACCTGCACGTGATGTGTAACTCTCCATTCCCTACATCCACTTGCCCATCTAAAAGACTCTTAAATGCCATTATTGCACCTGCTGACATCATCACCTGACAGCACATACCAGGCATCCACCACTAAAAAAAACAAAAACTTGGGCCACACATCTCCTCTAAACTTTCCCTCTACAATCTTAAAGCTAGTTTTGGACATTTCCACCTGGAGAAAAATCTTGACTGTCTATATTATCTGAGCCTCAATTTCATAAACTTTAATCAGGCTTTCCCCACAGCCTCCGATGCTCCAGAGAAGACAATCCAAGTTTATCCAGATGACCAACACCCTTTAATCCAGACAGCATCATTTTAAACCTCTTCTGTACCCCTTCCTGCCACATCCTTTCAGTAATGGGGCAACCAGAACTGCACACAAGAGTCATGGAGCTATACAACACAGAAACAGCCACTTTGATACAACTTGCCCATTCTTACCAAGATGTCACATCTACTTTAGCCTACCTACCAGTTTTTAAGCCAAATCTCTCCAAATTCTTCCGATCCACGTACCTGTCCAAAAGCATTTTATGTTGTATAGTACCTGTCTCAACTACCTCCTCTGGCAGGCCCTTCCATATACCCATTACCCCTTTATGGAAAAAATTGCCCCTTGCATATCTATAACATCTTTCTCCCATTATATTAAACTCATGTTCTCTGGTTGATCTCCCAATGCAGCCATACCAATGTTTTATAAAGTTGCAACATGACTTCCTGATAAGTAACTAAACATCACGATTAATAAAAAGAAACATGCCATAGCCTATTATACAAATCTACTTGTTTTGCTATCTTCTGATAGTTATGGATGTGCACCCCAAAATCCATCAGTACATACATCTTTGCTGTTGGCCCTGCCATTTAACCGTATACTTTCCCCATATATTTTACCCTCCAGTGCTTTTGTATCAACCCTTATTCAAGATTATGACCCCTAGATCTAGGTTCCTGCATTTATCTGTTGATCCCTTTAAGAATTTTGTAGTTCAATGAAGCTTGTTCATCAACTTCTTTTGCAGGATCTTACTGAAAGCCTTCTGAAACTATAAATCATATAAAGCCTCATGTAATAAAATTATGATGCATCATAACTATGACGAATCTGTGGAATTCTTTGTCACAGAATGCTGTAGAGGCCGTCAGTGGATGATTTTAAGGCAGAGATTGATAGATTTTTGATTAGTACAGGTGTCAGTTATGGGGAGAAGGCAGTAGAATTGGGTTAGGAGGGAGAGATAGATCAGCCAAAGGTACACAAAATTGCTGGGGAAACTCAGCGGGTGCAGCAGCATCTATGGAGCGAAGGAAATAGGCGACGTTTCGGGCCGAAACCCTTCTTCAGACTGTTGCCGGTAGATCAGCCATGATTGAATGGCAGAGTAGACTTGATGGGCCAAATGGCCTAATTCTACTCCTATCACTTATGACCTAGTTGTGATATCGTGATATATATCAGAGCAAGACATAGGAAATTCTACATTCGTTCACTTTAGAGAATACTGGAGAAAGATTTAACACAATAGGTATGTAATTATCAGTGAGTAAAATCAGGAGTGGGGACTTTCGAGACATGGCGCAGAAATCCTGCGAAAATAATGGTTCCTACAGGTACCAATAAAACACAACTGATAAGAAAGTAGAAGATAGATACAAAATGTTGGAGTAACTCAGCTGGCCAGGCAGCATCTCAGGATAGAGGGAATGGGTGATGTTTGGGGTCGAGATCAAGCCGTGGTCGCTCTGGGCAGGGTGATGCGTGCACAGTTGGTACACAGGTCACTGAGGGGCAACGGGTGGGGGTGGGACGTCGCCGGCCCTCTCTGCTCCCACACTCAGGAGTCATAGCCCCCCGCGGGAATCACCTCTATAACGCTTGGCCGGCTCCTACCTTCACATTCACCCTCTTTCAGCGCCTCGGACGGCACCACGAGAAAGACAAAAGCCACGACCACCAGCCACATCCTCACCAGCCCGTGCGACTCTTCCACTGGTCGGGTCGGGCAGCACCTTGGGATCTACCGGCAACACACGGCAGCGCAGCCGCGCCGCGCAACCCAACGACGCGCGCGCCCATTGGTCCACGTCCCTCTCTAACGTTGTCCCGCCCCCACATCCCCGTCACTGAGAGGTCGCAGCGCCTGTCACTCCGCTGACGTCACGGCAACGTGCCTGCGATGGCCCCTTGCGGATAGTTGGCGTTTCCTGATTGGCCGTGGAGCAGTCGCCCAATAGGCACCATACACCGGCTTTCCTGGAAGTGACGCATTTTCTTCGCGACTGGGTTGCTATCGACGTCACAGCGGGGCGAAGAAAGGTAGTTCCGGCGGGCGGACATCTTAGAAATCAGAGGAGACGCAAGGAATGGTGAAGCTGCCGACAGGAGTTTGTCCTCCTCCCCCCTCCCCCGTCCCCCCTCCGCACAATCAGAGTCTCCACAACCTCTAATTCACTCTTCTTGTTCCTACTTTCCTGCAATGTGTTGAACATTTACCTACTGGGCCTCTTCAGTATTGACGTGGTTTCCATGGTAACCGCCAGCTTCAGGGTAGGCGCGTACCCGTGGTCTTCACGTAAACAGAGAATATAGACACAAAAAGCTGGAGTAACTCAGCGGGCCAGGCAGTATCTTAGGAGAGAAGGGGTGACTTTTCGGGTCGAGACCCTTCAAACTCGTAGACACGTAAAAAGAGACTGGAAACAGAGCTATGAGCTGCCAGTCAGCGAGGGTTGCAAGCTGGGAGTTGTCAGTCAGTGGGGAGTGCCTGTGCATTGTCGTTTAAGCAGCCAAAGTTGGAAGTTGCTATTTAAAAATGAGGGGTATCAGACAACAAAGATTGCAAGTTGTCGGTCAGAAGTTGAGAGCTGTCAATCCGTGTGACAGACAGCTTTCAGGCATTCCAGTCAGTCTGTCAATGAGGACCACAATCTGTCCATCATCGCCGCCTGTGATCCATCAGTCAATCAGCAGAAGCTACGAGCTATTAACAAGCAACAATGCAAGCTGTCAGATGGTCAACAAGAATGAACTCCCCATCCGTCAGTAAGGGTTGCAAGCTGTCAGTTAGGCTGCTAGTGTTGCCAGCTGCCTTATCAATTATCGGTGACTTTGAGATGCACAGCAGCCAAGCATGGACTGAGCTCATCAGCCACTCAGCTCAGACAGTAAATGGATAATAATTAAGCTGTTGGATCCATAGGCAGGGATTACAAGCTGTTAGGCAGGTAGCCGGTACAGAGATCTCAGCAAGGGCAGAGGGCTTATTAATGATTATAAAATTAATAATGACATTTGTGTGATTTCTGGATTGATAATTGTCTGATGGACAAGACAGAGAATAGGCATGGTGGGATATAAATGAAAGTTCAATTTACAGATTTTTACTACAATGCCATTGACTGGGGCATGTGACCTCACTTTGCATGGTTTTTCTTCATATCATGAAAAGCGTCCCATTTCTGCCATTAAAATATCTTGCATTTCTTTCCACACCATTTTGACTTTCTGTGGCCACAGTGCTCTGACTGTATTGAGATCATTGGAATTTAATATCATCCTTCAACATAGTTTCAAAATGTCCCAGTTGTTTCAAGGATTTTACTTCCTCAAGCATTAATACTAAGATGGATTTAATGTGTAGAGATGAAAATAGTGGACATCAGATTTTCATTAAGTCTCGCAAACCATTCTTAATAACAAACAAAATAAAATTTAATGTCTAAAATATCCCCCTCACATTGCATCACATGTTAGGAAGCACAAAGATGTTATAATGGAAAGAACAGAAAAAAAGGTTAAACATGTGGCTAGAAGAACAGAATCAAAAGCATATGCCAATTTTTTACGCTGATCTAAGACAAAGTGCGGTTGTTATGGTAGGCCAGCAGACAATGGAGTATTGCGTACTGTCCTGGTCGCTCCATTAAAGGAAAGATGCAGAGACTTTGGAGAGGGTGCAGAAGAGATTTACCCAAATCCTGCCTGGATTATAAAGTATTAGCGATAAGAAGAGGTTGGTCAGACTAAGAGTGCTTTCTTGGAATGCCAGGGTTGAAGGGAGAACTGATAGAAGTATATAAAATTATGAGAGGTGTTGACAGGATAAACAGTCAGAACTTTTTCCCCCCAAGGAAATGTCAAAGACTAGAGTGCATTGGTTTAAGATGAAGGGCAAAGTTTAAAGGAGACATGTAGGGCAAGATTTTTATACAAAGTTAGGTGGGTGCCTGGAATGCAATGTGAAAGGTGGTGATACTGATTTTCAGATAGGCACATAGATATGCAGGGAAAGGAGAAGTATGGGTTATGTGCAGGCAGATTAAATTAGTTGACATCATGTTCAGCACAGACATTGTAGCCCAAAGGGTCTGTTCTGGTCCTGTACTGTTCCATGTTCTAATGCCAAATGGGCGACAGATCTTCTGCAGCCATGGCTGGTTTGAACATTTCAAGAAACATGTAAACCTGCGTAATAGTCGTCTGTCACGAGAGGCTGCAAAACAAGTTGGCTGAAAACTTAGGATCGCGAAATTCTGAAAAATTCCTACAGAGTTGAAACAAATTATCTGAGACGGTGACTACTCTTCAAAATAAGTGTTTAATGTAAATGAAATTGAGCTCTTTTGGAAACTGACAGCACACGAGTGTGGTCTTTTGTGTTCATCTAGTCAAGTCAAGTCAAGTCAAGTTTATTCGTCACATTGACATACGAGATGTGAAATGAAAAGTGGCAATGCTCGCGGACTTTGTGCAAAAAAACAAACAAACAAACAACCAAACAAACTACAAACAGAATGGAACAGAATCACATATTCTTTTACATATTAAATATTGTGGGCGGACGGAAAAAGGGAAAAAAACAGTAATTTAAAAAAAGTCAGTAGAGTGGTACAGTAAAAGTTAGCCCCTGGTGAGATAGGAGTTTACAGTCCTAATGGCCTCTGGGAAGAAACTCCTTCTCAATCTCTGACCGTAGTAGCTGGAACAGTTCGTTGCAGGGGTGGAAGGGGTCTCCCATGATTTTATTGGCTCTGGAGTTGCACCTCCTGATGTATAGTTCCTGCAGGGGGGGCGAGTGAAGTTCCCATAGTGCGTTCGGCTGAACGCACTACTCTCTGCAGAACCTTCTTGTCCTGGGCAGAGAAATTCCCAAACCAGATGGTAATATTTCCGGACAAGATGCTTTCCACAGCCGTTGAGTAGAAGCACTGGAGGATCATCGGAGACATTCTGAATTTCCTCAATTGCCTGAGGTGGTAAAGGCGCTGCTTTGCCTTACTCACGAGTGCTGCGGCGTGTGATGTCCATGTCATATCCTCAGAGATGTGGACTCCCAGATATTTAAAACAGCTCACCCTATCCACAGTATCCCCATTTATCCTCAATTGTGTGTACGTCCTCGGATGATGTGCCTTCCTAAAGTCCACGATCAGCTCCTTAGTTTTTTTGATGTTCAAGAGGAGGCTGTTGTCCTGACACCAGAGTGCCAGTTCAGCCACCTCCTCCCGGTAGGCCTTCTCATCCAGGGCCGGATTTAGATGAAGAGAGGCCCTAAGCTATTTCACTTGTGAGGCCCCCCCCTCCCAATTCCCCACCCCCACGACGAGAGGACCATGATTACCCGACAGTGACAGTGTGACACTTTTAGATCCTACTGTATGTTGTCATTAAACAGTTGGTTTTAAAATACATATTGGATTCACCGCGGAGCGGGCGATGCCTTGCCTGGATCGCCGTTTGAAGCTCTGGAGTGTTGGGCCTGCTGCTTCAACATCATGGAGCTGCGGTTTGCGGAGCTCCCAGCCTCGGGCCGCGCTGATTTCAACATCGTGGAGCCTTGGGATCCCTTTGCCGAGGGCCACCAGCGTGAATCTCCGCCCTGCTCAGCCTGTGGACTTCGGGTGGTGCGGGAGGGAAGGGAAGAATTGACCAGGGAGTTGTGGAGGGAGCGGTCTTTGTGGAAAGCAGACGGGGGGAGATGGGAAGATGTGGCGAGTGGTGGGGTCACGTTGGAGGTGGCGAAAATGACGGAGGACTATTTGTTGTATGTGACGGCTAGTGGGGTGAAAGGTGAGGACTAGGGGGACTCTGCCCTTGTTACGAGTGGGGGGATGGGGAGAGAGAGCAGTGTTACGGGGTATGGAAGAGACCCTGGTGAGAGCCTCATCTATACTAGGGGAGGGGAACCCCCGTTCCCTGAAGAAGGAGGACATTTCCGATGCCCTGGTGTGAAACACCTCATTCCGTAGGAATTGGGAGTAGGGGATGGAGTCCTTACAGGAAGCAGGGTGGGAAGAAGAGTAGTCTGGATAGCCATGGGAGTCAGTGGGTTTATAGTGGATGTCGGCCAGAAGTCTATCACCTGCGATGGAGATAGTGAGGTCAAGAAATGGTAGGGAAGTGTCAGAAAAGGTCCAAGTGTATTTGAGTGCCGGATGGAAGTTAGTGGTGAAGCGGATGAAGTCAGTCAGTTGTGTGAGTGCAGGAGGTGGCACCAAAGCAATCGTCGATGTAACGGAGGTAGAGGTCGGGGATGGGGCCCTGGTACACCTCGAACAAGGATTGTTCGATGTATCCGACAAAGAGGCAGGCATAGCTGGGGCCCATGCGCGTGCCCATTGCTACGCCTTTTATTTGGAGGAAATGGGAGGAGTTAAACAACAAGTTATTGAGGGTAAGGACCAACTCTGCTAGGCGGAGGAGAGTATCCTGGTGGGTGATGGAGGTGTAGAGTGACTGGACGTCCATGGTGAAGATGACGGGATGGGGGCCTAGAGAATGGAATGCCCGGAGACGACGGAGAGTGTCTGAGGTGTCTTGAACATAGGTAGGAAGGGATTTAACCAAGTGGGATAGGATGGAGTCAAGGTATGTGGAAATGAGTTCGGTAGGGCACGAATAGGCAGAGACAATGGGTCTACCAGGACAGTCAGGTTTGTGGATTTTGGGGAGAAGGTAAACTCGGGCCGTGCGGGGCTGGGGAACGATGAGGTTGGAGGCTCGGGGGGGGGGGGGGGGCAGGGAGCCGGAGTGGATGAAGTCAGTGATGGTGCTAGAGATAGTGGCCTGGTGCTCGTCAGTGGGGTCATGGTCCAGGGGTAAGTAGGAGGAGGTGTCCAAGAGTTGGCGCGTGGCCTCAGCTTTGTAGAGATCGAAGCGCCAGACTACCACGGCACCTCCCTTGTCGGCGGGTTTGATAACCCAGTCTGGGTTGTTGCGGAGTGAGTTGATGGCTGTACGTTCAGGGGGGGAGAGATTGTAGTGAGATAGGGGAGTGCAGAAGTTGAGGTGGTTGATGTCCCGCCGGCAGTTTTGGATAAAAAGGTCTAAAACCGGAAGGCCATGAGGGGGGGTCCACGAGGAGGGGGTTCGTTGGAGACGGGAAAAAGGATCATCAATAGGGGGTGAGGACTCCTTCCCATGGAGGAACGCTGTGAAGCGGAGGCGACGGTAGAAGAGCTCCAAGTCGTGGTGGGCGCGGAACTCATTGAGGTGGGGACGGAGGGGGACAAAGGTAAGACCTCTGCTGAGTACCGACCATTCGGTGTCGTAGAGGGTGATGTCAGGGAGGATGGTGAACACACGGCAGGGATGGCGGTTGGGGCCGGAGGAAGGCAGGTGAGTGAACTGTGGCCGAGGCGATGTCTGGTGGGGGGGGGGGGGGGGGGGGGGGGTGGTCAGGGAGGAGGGGGGCATGAAGAATGTAGTGTGGGTGGGGAAGAGCAGGGGTCACATAGTTTGAGGGGGATGGGAAGATCCAGTGGAACAGCCACTGAGGTTACCAGGGTTAGGGAGACTAGCACTAGGACCCAGTGCAGTCAAACCCAGGGGAGTGGGAGTTAGCAGCGTGGAGGCTTCAGGCCCGGTGCTGAGTCCAGGCTGCAGGTAAGGCGACGGCTGCAGGCTGCTGGAGTGGCGAGGGTCGGCGGACCCGATGGTTGGAGTCCGCGTGCAATAGCGTCTGGGTCAGCGGGCGTTGCGTGAGAGGTCCCGATGGGCGGATGGTTGGTTGGGCGGCGCGGTTCGGCCAGCCCGGTGAGGCGACGAGGTGAGTAGGGCGCGGTGCGGTGGCCATGTTCGGTAGGTCCGGTCCGGCAGCGATGTTAGATGGACCGGGTGCGGCGGCAATGTTGGGTGGGCCCAGTGCGAGGTGGGTCGGCCAGGTGCGGTTGCGAGGTGGATAGGCCCCAGGTGCGGCGACAAGGTGGATAGGGCCCAGGTGCGGCGGCGAGCTGGATAGGCCCCCAGTGCGCCAGCGAGGTGGGTAGGCCCCAGATGCGACGGCGAGGTGGGTAGGCCCCAGTGCTGATGCGAGTTGGGTAGGCCCCCAGTGCACCGGCGAGGTGGGTAGGCCCCAGGTGCGGCGGCGAGGTGGGTAGGCCCCAGGTGCAGCGGTGAGGTGGGTCGGCCAGGTGCGGCGGTGAGGTGGATAGGCCCCAGGTGCGGCGGCGAGCTGGATAGGCCCCAAGTGAGGTGGGTAGGCCCCAGGTGCGGCGGCGAGGTGGGTAGGCCCCAGGTGCGGCGGTGTGGTGGGTCGGCCAGGTGAGGCGGTGAGGTGGGTCGGCCAGGTGCGGCGGTGAGGTGGATAGGCCCCAGGTGCGGCGGTGAGGTGGATAGGCCACAGGTGAGGCGGGTCGGCCAGGTGAGGCGGTGAGGTGGGTCGGGCAGATGCGGCGGTGAGGTAGATAGGCCCCAGGTGCGGCGGTGAGGTGAATAGGCCCCAGGTGCGGCGGTGAGGTGGGTCGGCCAGGTGAGGCGGTGAGGTGGGTCGGCCAGGTGCGGCGGCGAGGTGGGTCGGCCAGGTGCGGCGGTGAGGTGGATAGGCCCCAGGTGCGGCGGTGAGGTGGATAGGCCCCAGATGCGGCTGCGAGGTGGGTAGGCCCCAGGTGCAGTTGGTGAGGTGGGTCGGCCCCAGGTGCGGCAGCGAAGTTCGGCGGTGGAAAAGGGTTAAATAAACTACATACCTTTTGCTTTGTCCTGCACTTCCAATGATCCAAGGATCTGTGGAGCAAATTCCTCTCCACAACGAATATATACCTCACCTGCATTTTAATCCCTCCCCCCCCACACCACCAAAGCCTCCGGAATCGCAAGCACAGCGCCACCGATGGTAGGTTTTGTAATAACGCCACTATCGCACAGCGCCACTGATGGTAGGTTTTGTAACAACGCCACAATCTCAAAAGTTTTATACACCTTGGTGGAGCGAGCAGAGGCCCCCCTAGATCCCGAGGCCCTAAACTTAAGCTTCTCTAGCTTATACGTAAATCCGGCCCTGTTCTCATCGTTGTCTGAGATCAGGTCCACCACCACAGTGTCATCAGCAAACTTGGTATGGTAAAACTGCTCCAGGCCGCAGATCACTAAAAATTGTCATGCTCCGTCTTGGAGGCAATGCTAAGGATGATTGTAAACTTAAACATCTCTTAATGTATCGGTGAATCTGAGAACCTTAAAGAAATATTCAAAGCTGATCTTCCAGTGGTGTGGTAAACTAACAAAAAAGGCTTCTTCTTGACACTGCCCTTCAAAGGTTTTATTCATTGTTTCCTTCCCGTTCAATTAACATTATTGTGCAAGCAATAACCTGTACACCATAGCCTTGCTAATCACCGACCACAGTTTGACTATCTGATTAGCACTTACATACCTGACAAACATCCAGGTAGTATTTTGCCCCCTAACACCACTTCATTAATAGAACCATGAACATTATTAGATGACAATAGACAATAGGTGCAAGAGTAGGCCATTGGGCCATTTGAGCCAGCACCGCCGTTCACTGTGATCATGGCTGATCATCCACAATCAGTGCCCCTTTCCTGCCTTCTCCCCATATCCCCTGACACTGCCATCTTTAAGAGCTCTAACTCATGCAGTATCCCCTGCAATCCACAGGAACTGATCCTGAATCTATAGAACATTGGAAAATGATCACCAGTGCGTCCACGATTCTCGAGCCACTTCCTTAAGTACCCTGGGATGCAGACCATCAGGCCCTGGGGATTTATCAACTTTCAGTCCCAGCAGTCTGCCCAACATGATTTCCTACCTAATATGAATTTCCTTCAGTTCCTCTGTCACTCTAGATCTTCTGGCCACTAGTACATCAGGGAGATTGTGTGTGTCTTCCTTGTCATAGGATGCATGTCAAAGAAGATGATACATGCATTCCCCAGCCAGATACCATGAATGAATCACAAGGTCCACTCCCAGGTGAAGTCCAAGTCTGAGTGGCAAAAGGCATCTGAGACGGCAGGACGGTCTGCATCTCCCTCCAATCAGGGCCTATATGGATGATATAGAACAACAGTAGCTTGGACAAGAAGGTTATTAGAGAAGATAAATGATAATCTTAAATGGGCTAGATCAGGGGTCAGCAACTTTGTTGTGCAAGGGGCCCGGGTCCCATGTCTGAGCGGTTGGATGGCCACATCAAATAAAGTTTATTTAATAAACTTTGACATATTTTTTATTTATTGATACAATGCGCTGTGCAGTTCAGGTCTGAGGGACGGGAACTTCCTGGCTCAGGGAGATCACATAACGGGGAGAGAGGAGAGAGAGAGCCCGGGACGGAGCAGCCAGCCTTCCGCCCAGTAGCTACCTGCCAACCACCACCTCCACTGGTTGCGCCTGTGCCGATGGACACCGTGGCTGGCCCCTTCGACCCCCTCCTTCTCAACGCTCCTGCTCTTCCCGCAACTTTACCCCTGGCGACCCAGCCAAGTTTGCTACTTTGTGCAGCCCAAACACTGCAAGCTGAGCGGTGTCTTTGGTATCTGTACTCTCATTGAGCGCTAATGAAAAGAACTGGAAATCTTTGCAATAGTCCTTTAAACAGTATTTCACATCCACTGACATTTCTTCTATTCGTCATGCAACTGTTCTAACAGAGAGACTGACATTTGAAAATAAAATCTTTTCTCGGGACACAGAATGTCCACAAGTGCCATCAACCATTCTTTCACAAAATCTCCATCAGTGAAGGGCTTCATTTTTTCTGCTATAAACTTAGAAACTACGAAGCTAGCACGCGTGTTCTTTTCTGATTCTACATTTTGTTTCTTGAACATCAGACTTTGATTTGCCAGGCTCCATTTAAGGTTATGAACCTCATGCTTCCTTGCTTGCCCACCAATTTCACTGAATTTCGGGTGTTTGGTTTCATAGTGCTGCCTGATGTTGAACTCCTTGTGGACACTAACATGTGCGTGGCAGATAAGGCATGTGGGCATGCCGAACTGGTGTATAAAGAAGTACTTATCTGTCTGCGCATCTTAGGCGAGTCGAGACGTTAGGGTGAGGAAAATTCTTTATTTTGGAAGGGAAATAAAGAAGGTACCCGAGTCAAAAAAAAAGGCAGCCAAATTTTAACGATGTGTGTTCTACTCGAATGGCGCTAGAATGAACGGTTACAGAAAAAACCCGTGAATATACTCCCGCGCTCATGTGACCGCACCAGCCAATCGCGAGGGTTCGATCGTAACAGGGCCACCACAAGGTGTCGCTCCAGAACCCGAGGTACGGAACCGAGTGGGAGGCCGGACACGGCGACCGGATTGCATGGTAACAACAAAGGGGGTTGTTAGAGGGGGGGCTGGCGGAACAAAGCCAGGGGACCGTAACAGTGTGGGAGTAACAGAAGTAACCGGTGCGGGGGGAACAGGCACAACAGGAGCCACCGGATCGGCCAGCAGTGCACCACCACCACCAGCTGTCGACGTCCCGGTGAGCCGGGCGACGGAGACTATCTTCTCCCGGCCCCCAACATCCAAGACGAAAGTTGCGACGACAGGGCGCAACTCCCGGAACGGACCTTCGTAGACACGCTGCAGTGGGGACCGGTGCGAATCCCAGCGGACAAAAACAAATAAGCAGTTCTGAAGGACCGGTGGCATGTGGACCGGGACTGTCCCATGCCGCAAGGTAGGCGAGGAGCCAGGCCGCCCACTCGTTCCCGGAGACTTGCCAACACCGCCGGGGCAGATTCCAGCTGCCCTCGAACCATAGGGAGGAAATCCCCAGGCACCAGCAAAGCCGAGCCGTACATCAACTCGGCAGACAACGCATCTAAGTCCGCTTTGGGGGCTGTGCGGATGCCTAATAGCACCCAATGCAGCTGGTCGACCCAGTCCGGACCCGTGAGCTATGCCTTCAGTGCCGCTTTGAGGTGGCACCACCTCCCGGACCAACCTCAGGCCCGGACCACCAAGAACGCCGCCTTCGCCGTCCTCCACGTCGATGTTGCCGCCGACCTTCACCTGCCCACTTCAAGTTCCCTGGTGTAAATATTAACAACAATCTATCGTGGAGGAAATTTGCCATATCTCCAATGACTCTTACAAACTTCTCAGATGCACCGTCGATGGCATAGTCGGGTTGCATCACAGCTTGTTTTGGGAACAGCTTTATCCAAGACTGCTAGAAATTGCAGAGTTACGGATGTAGCCCAGTCCATCATGCAGACCAGATTCCCCACCATTGACTCTATGGTTCTTGTCTATGTCAACACTTCATGTTGCCTTTGGAAAGCAGCCAGCATAACGACCTTTCCCATTCCAGTCGTTCCTTCTCCCTGATCCGGTCGGGCCAGAAGCTTGAAAGCATGCACACCAGACTCAGGAACAGCTGTTTCTCCTCTCTTATCATACTTCTGAACAGTCCTTCCATAAGTTGGGGTACAGTCCCAATTCTGCAACCTACCTTGTTGTGGACATTGGAGTTTTTTTGCTGGAACTGTTATGCTATAATGTTGAGAACTATATTCTGCATACTGTATCCTTCTCTTCGCTCTATCTATTGTACATGATTTTGGCTTGATTGCGTGCATGTATGGTGTTTTCTGATTTGATTGGATAGCATGCAAAATAAATCTTTTAACTATACCTCTGTACATGTGACAATAAACCTAATTTTTGACATTTTATTATTAAATAATGGCCCTACTCATTGTGTTTGTGCCATAGTTGGTTTGAATTTGGGACACTGCTGTTGGTCAATTGTGCTTTTTCCTTCATTACATGGGGAAGACATTTGTCACTCAAGACAGACACAGACTTACTGGTTAAATCAAGACTTTAATTTTAGGCATTAAGGAATTACACATAACAGCAATTTGGTGAATAGGAAAACTAACTGCAGTATTTACATCTAAAATTCACATCACATATTCTGACATGCTAACACAATATATACAGTAAAATCCCACTATGTACTTTCACCAATATTTCCTTGCTGCTCCCCTTACAAAAATGGTAAAGGGCAGTCCTATTTAGTACACAATCAAAATGGAGCTGAACTGAACCTAACCATGGGTCTGATGAAAGGTCAATATTCCTTATGATCATCTGCTATTCATCCAACATAGAAAAGCAGTTTGGCTTTAAGAATCCTCCCTTAACCCCCCCCAATAAGTTTGCTGCAAGTAGGATGAATGTGTCATTCTGCTACACCCATTGGCCACCCTTTGTTGGTTGTCAGAGACTCATCTGTGCCCAAGCAGAACCTTTCAGCTCCAGCCTTGTTTTCCCAAGCCTATTGCACAAATAGTAGCTGCGATTAGTTACTGATCTTCCAGCTTAAGCTACCCAGTGTCATGATGCGTAGAAAAGACCATTAAAAGCAACAGAATGAGAATTCAGTGTTAAAGATAAATCCTTCACAAAATAGGCCCACACTTCATCAAAGGTCTTTCTCTTTGTCCTTTTTTTTTTGTAAAATTCGTAAATATACATCATTGAGAAGGGAAGATTTGCACAAAAAATAGGGTTACTCGGCACTGACATGGTTCAATAAAGGCAGACATAATTTGGAAAGGGGCAAGGGGAAAAACAGCTTTACATCACTGTGCGATTACTCTAATAGGTTTTAAATCCAAGAAACCCATGGTGACAACAGGCAGTTTAAACTCCATCATTTGAAACATTGCTGTACAGAAAACAGGACTGTAAATTACAAGGCTCACAAAAATACATTTGGCATGCTTTAGTTACAGGACACATTCCATAGCTTGTGTACTGCGAAGAAAGCACTGCAATAGCTGGGTAAATATTACATAACTGCCTTTTACGAGGCATGTTACAGTTGTTATACATCAAATGTATTATTTTACAGAGTCTTTTCACATTTCATTTCCTTTTTCACAAAATCTCAATTGAATTCTTGACTTTAATGGGCACTAGAAACACGTTTGAGCAAAAATAAGTTTAAAAAAATTAAATTTGTATTTTTTGTAAAAGAGTAGGATTTCTGTCTAACCAACATCCCAAATAAAAACATCCAATAAATGGATGCTCTGAATATATATATGACTAATAGGCATGCTTTTTCCCTGCAGCACTGGGCATTGAGATTAAAGAGGGCAAAAGCTCTTCTCAACTGTAGTTACTCTTTCATATTTTACTTGGACCACACCCTTTTCCAAATGGCATTTCAATGATGGATAGATATTGTAATATAATTGAAAATTTCAATAAACAGCCCTTTCACTCTGGGGGGAAAGATAGCATTTACCAGTAGCTTGGAGACTCTTTAATTGCAAGAACGTACTGTATGGGCCACAAGTTGCAATTCATCATCATTTCTGACCTATTTTTCAGGTCTATGACCTTATTGGGTTCATCCCCCATTTCATCATCAAAAGAATGTGAATTGGACCAAAGGGTACATATGGATGCACTTAGAATCACATTCACTTTAAATTCACTTCACTTCATGTCTAATTTTTGCTCCACTTTTTGTTAATACTGAAACATGCCTTTCTGAATTGTAACCTGGAAGAACCTTTTAATTTATTTACAGTTCACTCTCAAGAGCTTTACATCCCACATCCCAGCAGAATGTGGTATCTTAAGCTATGTTAATAGGGAACATATATAATCCCTGTATAACCCCTGACCTTTGAATGCTCTTTCTCTGAAAGTGCTTGTTATTTTACAAATAAATAGTTAAAAACTCTCTTGCAAGATCTCTAACTGCCGTAAAGTATCTGTGTCATATCTTTGTACTGCTACATTGGGGCTTGTAAGCAAAGGGTTTTTATAATATTTTAAAATGCGTTTCATCCTTATGTGGTTGATCGTGTTAGGAAACAAATCCTAATTTCCACACAACCAGATATAGATGGGCTATGATCAGCATGTGGAGTTTTTGTTGCAGGTGTACCAATGACAATGAGAACATCATCAAGGTATGCATGTCACTGTGGGTATTATGAAGACCAATTCAAAAACAAATTAACTGAAAACAGGAATGACAGTAAAAGTTTAGAAATGACAATAGATTGGTTCCAGAATATTCTGAAGCCCTAACAACAACAAAATGCCACTAAATGGGACAAACTAAAAGTGATAACAGATGTTATTTTATTTTCCCATGTAATACAATGCGATGAGCAAAATATTGAATAAAAGGGAAAAGTTTTTTCAAACTATTAATTCACACCTATTTACATTTACTAACACCTTTTCATCATTTGCCTACGTTAGGCAAAAAACACTGCATGGTTCCTGATGTTTAGGAAGGAACTGCAGATGATGGAAAATCGAAGGTAGACACAGTTTGTCTACCTACAAGGTTCCTGATGGTATGAAGGTATCAAGAGCGGGGAGAAACAGGCAGGTTATTAGTGGTCTCTATAGGGAAATATGGATATGCAGAGATGAGGATGGAATGGCGTGTCACTAATGCCTTCAGATAGCTGGTGGCTTAATGATCTTGCATCATTCTGCTGTTTTGCACTCAATGTTATATTTATTATTGTATTTATTAGTACTGTAAGTATATTATTTACTCTGAGCTCCATGTGAACAAGGAATTTCAATGCACCTTGGTGTATTTCACAATAAACTAATCTGAATCTCTCATCATAGTAGCATCAATGGTGGGGTACAACTGTGACAAGAACCAGTAAACTGGAATAGGAAAATAATTTTAGAAGTTTTATGATAGAGTTGGTGATACAATTCCAATTTCAAACATCCAGCATCAGTCTAAAACCTCTCTCAGTAGACACCGCAAGCTGATGCTAATTTTACTCTGGCTAAAGACAGCACTTTATTCTTAACATCAAAGAAACATTTACAATTGTATGTGACCTTCTTCCATTTCTCACATCAGATAAATCGTGGTAGTTCTGATTGATATCAACAAGGTGAATAGCAAAATTGGAAAATTTCATGACTATTGGAAGAATTAATCTGAAATTTTGGCAGGATCAGAAAACACCAAATGCAACAAATCGGTTTGCTCCTATTGTGGACCTAGGCACTGTTTAGATTGCAGAGAAGGCATTCTGACTAATTCACCCCTATAATCCCAGAAACCAAATGTAGTACCGCTAATGTTGCTCTAGCTGTGATCAATAAAATCCAACAAAAGTGGGAATGCGATGGCTCAGTATGATTTAATTTCAACGCGTTTGGTGAACTTACCTGCTGATAAACATCCTCATATATAATGAAAGCTATTACTCTGCATCAGAAACAATAAACCTGTTGCATAAATACTATTTCTGCATCACAAAAATCAGTTCACTTAATTAAAACACATTTTGATGGAGCTTGTTGGTAAGGTTAGTTTATAATTAATATTATTATTTTGAACAGATTGCTGCCTGTGGGTAAAAATAGTAAGATGAAGAATGAGATAGAATTATGTAGTCGTGCTATCATATGAAAAATGTAAACCTTATTGCCTGCATAAAAACAATGAATAACTTTGTGCACCAATTTCATCAGTAGTAAAATGAAGGCTGATGTTCACCATTCTGAAATCACCTTTTTTTTGTTTTATTTATTTATTTAGATTTCAGATTTTCAATACTATTGCACTACAGCAAATACAGCATGTGGAATTATCTGCCTTTCCTACTATCTACAATCCTTTGTTAATAACCCATATCACCCATGGGAATTCTGCAATCTGTGGTGCACTCTTTTTCTATTAGCATTCAAATTTAACTCAAATGCCAAGGGGTGTTCACAGATAGGAACTAGTTTGTAAAAACGTCCAATCGAAATGGTGATAAACAGCAAAGAAAATGATAGGCAAATGGACCTGCAGATGCTGGTTTACAAAAAAGACTAAAGAAGGGTCTCAACTCTAAACATCACCAGAGGTGCTGCATAACCCACTGAGTTACTCCAGCACGTTGTGCCTTTTTTAGCATAGAAATGATGCACACTTTATTTTAAATGGACATAATAATGAAATATAGATATATGGAACCTGAAGAATGTATAAAGACAGTCTTGGCATAAAACTGGAACAGAAAGTATTTGTCATTTTGTTGTTACCGCACTCGCCTCACTCTGAACTGTTGGTTCTTATTATTCCAAGGACCACTGCTGAAGCAATTTTCTATTAATGGTGGCCTCCTTTGAAGTGCTGGCAATACAGGGCTACTGTTCGCAGAATATTATTTTGAAGGAGCTCCTGTTACATCAAATCACTGGAAGCCATTCTTTTCACGTAGCTATACAGACAAAGTTTGTGACTAATTCTCGCACATGTGGGATTGCAGATTCAACCCTGCACTTATAGCTATACTGACTGATAATGCTTCAGCAGTTTTTTTCTTGTCATAGAGTCATAGAGTGATACAGTGTGGAAACAGGCCCTTCAGTCCAACTTGCCCACACCGGCCAACATGTCCCAGCTGCACTAGTCCCACCTGCCTGCTCCTGGTCCATATCCCTCCAAACCTGTCCTATCCATGTACCTGTTTCTTAAACGTTGGGATAGTCCCAGCCTCAACTACCTCATCTGGCAGCTTGTTCCATACACCCACCACCCCTTGTCCGTGTTATACTCTTTGCTAAGAGGATCAGAAATCCAGCTTTGCCTGCTTTTGGTTCTTAGCACATGAATCGCACCTATTGGCCTGTGAAATGTTAATACTATACCAGGTAGCGCATTCAGAGAAAGAGACACTACACTGCTACTTTTACTGTTTTCTAGGATAGGCAATTTAAAGATTAATTCAAAGACAATGCGGTGGATCTCTGATGTGAACTCTTCCAAAAAATGGATTAGGACTACAGAGTGATTGGCTGAATCAGAGCGTGGTTGAAGTTTACAGAAACTCATTGCAAAGTAGTTAAAAAACATAAATATACTTTAATTATTACTGCATTTTCTCGACAAAACAAAACCTCCATCTTCCAACTTTATCCCCCAACCCCACTACATTAGTCCGAAGGGGGGTCCTGACTAGAAACACTGTTTGTCCATTCCCTCCACAGATTAGGCTTGATCCACTGAATTCATCCAGTATTTTGTATTTCACTCTAGATTCCAGCATCTGGATTTTTCTAGGGTTTATTTTGTTAGAATTTTTGTGGTTTGCCATTCAGAAGGAACTTAGTGGGTGGAACTGTACATAATACTGTCTGCTTTTACATACATTCACATTCATGCGAACCCTCACCCAGTGCACAAAAGCCAATAAAGAATTGTAATTAAAAAAAATTCTAATGAATTAATTGATCTGCAATTTTAATGAAGGTCAAATATGAAATTTGTTACATTAAAGCAAATTTAATGCTAATTGTAAATTTATCACTTCTGAACTCAGTAGGGTCCTATCATGTGTTGCTTTATATGTTTGTATCTTCCAGTTACTTTTTGATATTACTCTGGTACACTACTTTTAGACAATTATGACAATTCTTTCCTGCTTTATAGGAATAGCCTTAAAGCAAGTGTGAAATCTCAATGACACCATTTTACACACTTATGAGCAAAAGTGAAATGACATGGATGGGAGGTATAAAATTTCTTCACCTGAAGCCTAAGAGATAGCAAATTAGAATGTACATGTACGGGCATCAAATGGAGGAATCGGTGGGCACATAATAAAATGACAAATACCAATTGAAGTTCACAATCCTTGTAAATTCATCTTTACAATAATCGAAGTGAAGTGCATGATTGTGACAGAAAATATTCTCAATTGGGTATGAAGATTTGAATGCTCTTCTCAACACTTCAATATTTCTTAACTGTAAACCAGGCCAAAAACAGATAGACCTCCTTTCTCAGAATCAAAGCAATTATGTTTTCCAAAGAGATATAGTCTGTTTACAATAAACAGAGGTGGCTGCCACCCGTAGGATGAACCAGTCAACACCTTGATTTCCAGAACGCATTGTGACTTATTCTTGATTGATGCCATGTTCCCACGGTACCTTGGCCTGGTCATTTTTACCACTTAGGCCAGGCTGAGACAGTTTGCATGTAAAACTCTTTGGCCTGCTCTCTTCTTCAAGTACATCTTCATTGTCTGTGTATGCAGGCCTGGAGTGATATGGTTTTGGGGGCAATACCGAGGTCTCCAAGGATTCCTTCGGAATGACCCCAGTGGGAGCAGAATGGCTGCGGCACGGGTGAGCTTTGACTGATTCGATGACGTCCGGCTCTGACAGGCTGTACCTCACTGGTATGTAAGGGGACTCTCCATCCTCATCTGGATTCCAGGTCTGACTAGGGACAGAGTCTATAGTGTCAGCACGTGGTGGCTCCATCAACTGGCCAAAGTTGCTTTCACTCAGAGAGGACACTCCACTGCTTGCACTGCCAGACAAAGTGGAGTTGCTGCCATCAAGACCTGAATGGGGACTAGTGGGTGATGCAGGTATAGGATGCAGTGAAGACTAAGAGAAGAGAATATGGGGGAAAAGAAGGAAAGATTAGTTTTTTTCTTTTCTTTGTATGTCCAAAAGATATTTAATCTTGCAATAGCTTTGTTCAAGTATTCCAAGCAAGTAATTGCACATGACTGTGGTCAATGACAAAGTGATTGTAAGACTAATTGTGGGATGGCAGATTACTCAGCTATAGGCAGTATTAAAACCAAAAATGATGCTCTCTACATTACAAGAAGAGTTATTGAGTAACAGGAACACCAATTGAGAATAATTTCCTCATCCTTTATTTGATTTATTGCACGTTGCAGGAGCACAATCAGTACAACCTAGATCATTATATCAGGCTCAGGCCAGGCATTGAAAGTGAAATGTGTTTGTGTAGACAGGTGAGAAACATAAAACATTCTGTAACCACTGCTGACCCATCAGGGTCCTCAAATATAAAAGACCCCAGTACAATTGGGAAAAAAAGATGTGCTCCTATTGTCCTGTCCAATATTTATCTCTTAGCTAACATTGCTAAATCAGATTATCTGGCTATTATCACATGGTGTGATGTGGCTGGTATATCTCCTTATATTGCAACAGCAAAATCCTTCAGAAAGATTCAACTCAGAATATCCTAAACTTGTGAAGGGTGCTGCACAGGTGCAAGACCTTTTTGTAAATCAAGAAAATAAAGTTGTACCCTATTACCCAGGCACACATACAGTATGTTTCTCTGTCCATTTAAACCAATTTACATTCTAATACTACAAATGAGGTTCAAAAATATTTTGGAAGAAGGATGAATTAATTCTTAAGCAATTTATTTATTTTAGAAGTTACCGTGTCCTCATGGTGGGCGGTAGGGGCCATTAATGTGCTCCTTTCTATGCTGTACATCTAGAGTCATAGAGTCATACAGCACGGAAACAGGCCCATGCTGACCAATATGTGCCATTTACACTAGGCCCACCTGCGTGCATTTGGCCCATATCCCTCTAAACCTTTCCATTCCATCAAAGTCCTTTAAATGTTGTTATAATACCTGCCTCAACAACTTCCTCTAATAATAATAATGGATGGGATTTATATAGCGCCTTTCTAATACTCATGGCGCTTTACATCGCATTATTCATTCACTCCTCAGTCACACTCGGTGGTGGTAAGCTACTTGTGTAGCCACAGCTGCCCTGGGGCAGACTGACGGAAGCGTGGCTGCCATTCTGCGCCTACGGCCCCTCCGACCACCACCAATCACTCACACACATTCACACACAGGCAAAGGTGGGTGAAGTGTCTTGCCCAAGGACACAACGACAGTATGCACTCCAAGCGGGATTCGAACCGGCCACCTTCCGGTCGCCAGCCGAACACTTAGCCCATTGTGCCATCTGTCGTCCTCTGCCAACTCATTCCATATACCCACCACCCTCTTTGTGAAAAAGTTGTCCCTCGGGTTGCTATTGCATCTTACCCCTCTCCTTAAACCTATGTCCTCAAGTTCTTGATTCCCCTACTCTGGGTAAAAGGCTTTGTGCATTCACCATATCTGTTCCCCTTAGGATCGTATAGATCTAAAAGATCCTCAGCTTCCTGTGCACCAAGAAATAATGTAAGCCTTCACAAACTCTCCCTATCGCTCAGACCCTCAAGTCCTGCAACATCTTCGTAAATCTTCTCTGTACTCTTTCCAGCTTCACGACACCTTCCAGTAGCTAGGTGACCAAAATTGAACACAATACTCCAAATGTAACCTCACTAACATCTTGTACAACTGCTACATAACATTCCAAGTTCTATACTCAATACCCTGACCGAAGAAGGCCAATGTGCTGAAGCCTTCTTGACCACCCTCTCCACATGTGATTCCACTTTCAAGGCATTAGGTACCTGCACTTCAGGATCCCTCTGCTCTACATCACCACCCAGGGTCCTGCCATTCACTGTGAAGATCCTTCCCTGGTTTGTCTTCCCAAAATGCAACAACTCACACTTATTTGCATGATACTCCATTAACCATTCCTCAGCCCACTTGCACAGCTGATGAAGATCCTGCTGTAATTCCTGCTAACCATCTTCACAATCTATGATATCAACCACGTTAGTGTTATCTGCAAACTTAGTAATCATGCCTTGTACATTCTAATCTAATCGTTAATATAAACTACAAATAGCATTGGGCCCAGCACTGATCCCCTGAGGCACAACTTTGTCACAGGCATCCACTCTGAAAAACAATCTTCCCCAAACAACCTTCCCTCTGCTTCCTTCCACAAAGCCAATTCCTCCTATCAGTCTGAAGAAGGGTTTCGGCCCAAAACGTTGCCTATCTCCTTCGCTCCATAGATGCTGCTGCACCCGCTGAGTTACCTTCTGATCTACGGTCAACAATTAAAGTGACTATTGAGGACTAAATCCTTTAGACGTTGTAAAAACTGCCACTATAGTACATAAAATTCCTTTAGATTTATCTTAATATTATCTCCCAGTACCATCACCTGCCCCCCTTTTGCCCGGTCCAGCATTCCCTAATCCCACCCACCTTAACAGGAAAATGCATGCCCTGAATTTTTGTCATCACACTTTTAAAAACATCCCTCTTTGCGGATGTTCCTTTGCCGACAACAACCTATTCCAATTAATTTTAGCACATTTCTGTCTGATGCCATTGAAATTGGCCATGCCCCAATTCAGATTTTTAATTTATGGGTCCACCCAGTTCTTTATCCATAACTATTTTAAAGCTATTAGAACTGTGGTCGCTGTCCCAAATGGCTCGCCCACTGACACCAGTCACTTGGCCTTTCCAATTTCCTAAGAGTAGACCAAGCTCTCCCCCATCCTTGTGGGATAATCTACGTATTGCCTGAGGAAACTTTCCTGAATATATTTGACAAATTCCACTCTATCCAAGCCCTCAGCACTATGACATCACTACGACGGTCCCTCTATGATAGACAATAGACACCAGGTGCAGGGGTAAGCCACTTGGCCCTTCGAGCCAGCACTGCCATTCACTGCGAGCATGGCTGAACATCCACAATCAGTACCCCGTTCCTGCCTTCTCCCCATATCCCTTGATGCCGCTATCTTTAAGAGCTCTATCTAATCTCTTGAAAGCATCCAGAGAATAGGCCTCCACTGCCTTCTGATACAGAGAATTCCACAGATTCACAACTCTCTGGGTGAAAATGATTTTCCTCATCTCCGTTGGCCTACCCTTTATTCTTAAACTGCACTCCCCCAACATCGGGAACATGTTTCCTGCCTCTAGCGTGTCCAAATCTCTTCATAATCTTATATGTTTCAATAAGATACCCTCTCATCCTTCTAAATTCCAGTATATACAAGTCCAGTCGCCCCATTATTTCAACATATGCCAGTCCAGCCATCCCGGGAATTAACCTCTTGAATCTCCTCTGCACTCCCTCAAGAGCAAGAATGTCCTTCCTCAAATTTGGAGACCAAAACTGCACACAATACTCCAGGTGTGGTCTCACCAGGGCCGTGTACAACTGCAGAAGGACCTCTTTGCTCCCAGATCTCGTTGTACTTACCCTTTTCCTAACTTAAGACCATTCAGATAATAATTTGCCTTCCTGTTCTTGCCACCAAAGTGGATAACCTCATTTATCCACATTAATCTGCATCTGTCATGCATCTGCCCACTCACCCAACCTGTCCAAGTCACCCTGCATCCTCATAGCATCCCTCTCACAGTTCACACTGCCACCCAGCTTTGTATCATCTGCAAATTTGCTAATGTTACTTTTAATCCCTTCATCTAAATCATTAATGTATATTATAAATAGCTGCGGTCCCAGCACCGAGCTTTGCGGTACCCCACTAGTCACCGCCTGCCATTCTGAAAGGGACCCGTTAATCCGTACTCTTTGTTTCCTGTCTGCCAACCAATTTTCTATTCATGTCAGTACCCCACTCCCAATACCATGTGCTCTAATTTTGCCCACTAATCTCCTCTGTGGGATCTTAACAAAGGCTTTCTGAAAGCCCAAGTACACTACATCCACTGGCTCTCCCTTGTCCATTTTTCTTAGTTACTTCCTCAAAGAATTCCAGAAGATTAGTCAAGCATGAGTCATGCACAGGTTCACGAGGTTAATCCCCGGGATGGCGGGATTTCATACGAGGAAAGATAGGAAAGACTGGGCTATAGAACATTGGAAAATGATCACCAATGCATCCACAATTTCTAGAGCCACCTCCTTAAGTACCCTGGGATGCAGACCATCCAGCCCTGGGGATTTATCAGCCATTAGTCACATCAGTCTGCCCAACACCATTTCCTGTCTAATGTGAATTTCCTTCAATTCCTCCGTCACCCTAGGTCCTCTGGCCACTAGAACATCTGGGAGATTATTTGTGTCTTCCTTAGTGAAGACAGATCCAAAGTACCTGTTCAACTCTTTTGCCATTTCCTTGTTCCCCATAATAAATTCACTTGTTTCTGTCTTCAAGGGTCCAGCTTTGTGCCTAACTAATTTTTTCCACTTCACATACCTAAAGAAGCTTTTACTATCCTCCTTTATATTCTTGGCTAGCTTACCTTTGTACCTCATCTTTTCTCCCCATAATGCCTTTTTAGTTATCTTCTGTTGCTCTTTAAAAGTTTCCCAATCCTCTGGCTTCCCGCTCATCTTTGCTATGTTATACTTCTTCTCTTTTATTTTTATACTGTCCTTGACTTCCCTTGTCAGCCATGGTCGCCCCTCACTCCCCTTGGAATCTTTCTTCCTCTTTGGAATGAAATGATCCCGCACCTTCTGTATTGTTCCCAGAAACACCTGCCATTGTTGTTCCACTGTCACCCCTGCTAGGGTATCTTTGCAGTCAACTTTGGTCAGCTCCTCCCTCATGCCTCCATAGTCCCCTCAACTATGATACTGACACTTCTGATTTTCCCTTCTCCCTCTCAAATTGTAGATTAAAACTTATTATATTATGGTCACTACATCCTAATGGCTCATTTACCTTCAGTTCCCTTATCAAATCCAGTTCATTACACAACACTAAATCCAGAATTGCCTTCTCCCTGGTAGGCTCCAGTACAAGCTGCTCTTAGCTGCTCCACAAACTCTCTTTCTTGGTGTCCAGTACCAACCTGATTTTCCCAGTCACCCTGCATGTTGAAATCTCCTATAACCACCGGAGCATTACTTTTGCTACATGCCAATTTTAACTTGATTCAACTTGCATCCTATATCCAGGCTACTGTTTGGGAGCCTGTAGATAACTCCCATTATGGTCTTTTTACCCTTACAATTCCTCAGTTCTATCCATACTGACTCTACATCTCCTGATTCTATCTCACCCCTTGCAAGGAACTGAATTTCATTCCTCACCAACAGAGCTACCCCACCCCCTCTGCCCACGTGTCTGCCTTTTCAATAGGACGTATACCCTTGAATATTCAGTTCCCAGCCCTGATCCTCTTGCAGCCATGTCTCTGTAATTCCCACAACATCATACTTGCCAATCTTTAACTGAGCCTCAAGCTCATCCACTTTATTTCTTATACTTTGCGCATTCATATACAACACTTTAACCGGTATTCACCTCCCCTCTCACTATTGCCCATGACCTTATTCTCTTATCCCTCCTTGAACTTTTCTTCCTATTAATTTGGGAGTCTTTTGTAACTTTTCCTGTATTCACTTCCCCATTAACTCCATCTTTATACTCCAAATTTGTCAACCCCTCCCCCCCCTATGATGAACTGGGACAATTACCTTACGTAGGGTTCGTGCGGGTAAGGCAGGTGGCATGTCACTGGTCTGATGATGGAAGGCATCAAAATTCATTGAGAAATGACCTGGGAAATAAATAGGATTATTTACAGACATTACAAAATAATCATAATTATCACTATCAACATACCACCTTCACTGCTGCCTTTACTAATATTATCATTATTAAAAATCTATGACACTTTACAGCACAGATGATCGTCTAATGCATGACATCTGCATTGGGTCCTTCAAACAGTTAACCCATTAATTCCTACATTCTTTTCCCACACCAATCTTATATTATAAAAATGTTATTTTTTAATTGGAATAAAAATTGATTTTTGTCACTGTTCCTGATCAGGTTATTATGTCACAAATATCCAAATCTTTATCTTCATGCTTATACTATTTGGGTTGTAAGCTACCCAAACAAAATGTGAGGTGCTGTTCCTCCAGTTTGCATGTGGCCTCACTCAGGCAATGGAAAAAGCTCAGGATAGAAAGATCATTATAGGAATGGGAAGGGGAGTTAAAATAGTTAGCAACTTGGCCTTGGTGGATCGAGAGCAAATGTTTGGCGAAACGGCTGCCGAGTCTATGCTTAGTCTTGCCAATTTACTGAAGGCCAGAGTAAGGTCACAGACAAACTGGAGGAACATATTCATATTCCTCTTGGCAAGTTTACAACCCAACGGTATGAACATTGAATTCTCTAGTTTTAGGTAACCTCTAACAAACCATCCACTCCTCTCTCTCTCCCACACCCCCATTTCTTCCCCATCCCTCTTACACTGCCTAACCTACACTTGCATCTATTCCTCCCATCCCCCTCCGCCTACATTGCTTCCTCCAGCTTCACAATTCGCAACTCCTCGATCCTTTTGTTTCATACCTTTGTTTCTTCTCTGGCCTTTGTCCAACCATCAGCTTATCAACATCACCCCCCCACCTGTTTTCACCTATTACTTGCCACTATTTGTCTTGGCCCTCCCACAATCACTCTGAAGATGGGTCTCGATCTGAAACATCACCTATTCATGTTCTCCAGGGATGTTACCTGGCCCACTGAGTTATTCCGCACTTTGTGTATTTTTTATGTAAACCAGCATCTGGAGTTCCTTGTTTCTACATCTGAAACAGTGACTTTGTTTTTCTTTCTCCAACAAATGTTTTTAGCATTCTCTATTGTTAGTTCAAAATACATGAATGCAACAATCCCAAAATCATTTCAATTATCTTATTATAACCATCATCACCATTAAATAACAATGAATACATTTGCTCCTGTACTTGAAAGAACAACAAGCTGTCGATCAATGGCAGTCCTCTAATTTGTTGCTATCACAATTACCATTATCGCTCTTTTAATTTTCTGTTTCTGTTTTTAAAAGCTTCTAATATACTACCTGAAATGTCCTACTTTCTCAGTATTTTCATTGAGTTCAAATAAAGATCTCCCATTTATGATATATTCTAACATTTTTCCCAGAAATAGTTTATCTGAGATACTCTGATATATAAAGTGCTGGAGTAACAGAGCCTTGCTATAAAGTAACTAAGATTTCTTCACAGGTTCTTCTTTCTGATTTTTTTACTCTCATTGCTATTAAATTAAATTAAATTTCTTTATTTATATAGCACATTTTTAGTCAACTTGCATTGACCCCAAAGTGCTTCACACAATTACTTCCACACAGACAGGCAAAGGTGGGTGAAGTGTCTTGCCCACGGACACAACGACAGTATGCACTGCTTAATTTTCAAGCTTCTTCAAGAAGTCCAGCTTTTTGCATGTTTAGGAAGATGCAACCTCTTCCATTTCCTCACATCACTGAAGAAATCTCATATAGTCCATAAATGCTTCATATAATATTAAACTTCATTTAATACAGTAAAGATATTACAGTTTATATAAATGTTGAAAGTCAGTGATTTGTTGTGGAATGAGTGATCAACAAAACCAAAGTATGCAATAAAGTGTTCAGAAACTGCAATTCTGAGAACAGATTGAGGGATGAAATGATTGAAAGCCACTGGATTGAGATGTTCTGGGCATAAAGGCCTTTTCTTCTTCAAAAACTTCTGTGATTTACATTTGGGTTTTAAACATAAACTAAAGTTATTAAAAAATCGATGGTTCTTTACTTCTCTCGTGTAAAACCTAACTCTCCCCGGTATGTTTCTATAAAGGGGCCACTTTTCTCTACTTACCAGGTGGCAATGTACGAGGTGGCACTGGAGGTGCAGCAATGGTGCCCACATAGGCTGACAGGAATGGTACCGTATCTCTAGTTCCACTATCTAGACTCCAGCAACTGGGAGCTGCAGGCACCGCTGAAACACAGTGAACACATGGAAATGAAAAACAATAGCAAATAAAGTTCAGGACAGACATATATAAGACATTGCGGTGTAAATAAAATTGGGAAGCACGTGTTCACAATCGAGATTATGATCACGTTGAGTGGGTTAAGTCCAATTTATCCAAGTTTGCTTATAACATAAAATGTAAAGCATGAGAAGATGCAGAGAGACTTCAGGAAGCCAAAGACAGGATAAACGAATGGGCAAGGAAATGGTAGATGGAATATAATACATAAAAATATGAGCCTACAATTTTTGGTAGAAAAATTAGAAACATAGTGCATGTTTTGAATGGTGGGAAATTGAAATATGTTGGTGTTCAGAGAGACGTGGATGTCCTCAGTACATGAATCACTGAAAGCTGACATATGGGCACAGCAGACAATTAGTATGGTAAATTATGTACTGACATTTATTGCAAAAGGATTTGCGTACAGGACTAGCAAAGCCTTTTTCCAAGTATAAAGGGCCCTGGTGCGACTGTACTCATACATATATGTATAGTCTGGAGATAGACACAAAAAGACTGAGTCTGAAGAAGAGTCTCGACCCAAAACTTCACCCATCCCTTATCTCCAGAGATGCTGCCTGTCCTGCTGAGTTACTCCAGCTTTTGTGTCTATCTTCAGTTTAAACCAGCATCTGCAGTTCTTTTCTACTCATTGTGTTTGGTCTGTTTTCCTCATCAAAGCATATAGCTGTGATGGAGGAAGTGCATTGAAAGTTTACTAGCTTTGATTTAGTGTGGTGAGTTTGTCATGTAAGGAGAGGTTACGAAGACTGGGCCAATATTTCTTGGCATTTGGAACAGTAAGTATTCTCATTGCCAATTGGTATGTGTTGAATCGTACAAGAAAGTTAGTTCAATTTGGCAAGAGAGGAGCAGGGGCATATTGGGTTTTTTTAAGCAGTCTCAATAGTTTATATTCAGAATCAGTTCCTGAATTACACAAGATCTTAGAAGAGGAAAGGGCCTTTATGCCTCATCAGATCATCACACCCAAGAAGTTTTCATTCATCTCATTGCTCAATCTCCTCCCTCCAGCGATGCATTTTCTGAATCTATTTATTGACCACTTTAATTTCTTTAGTAAAGTATTCCACAAATTATCATATAGTTTGACATAGGAGATGCAGAGATTATTTTTTTCTTGGATGGGATGTCTAAAACCTGGGTCACAGTTTCAAAATATGGGGTTGATCATTCAGGACAGAGATGAGAGGAAATGTCTTCAGCTCAAGGATAGTGACCCTCTGAATATCTCCATTCAACATGGCTGACAAAACTCTAATGCTGAGTAGATTCATGAAAGCAAATGATAGATCTTATGTTTTATTATCAAAGGATATGGGTTTAGTGCAGAAAGTGGGCCTAAGGTAAATGATCAGTCGTGATCTTATTGAATGGAAGAGCAAGTATGAGGATCTAAATTACCTACTCCGTTATTACATATGTCCTTGTTTATTCTCTGGGTGGCAAATGTATGTTGTGAGACAGACCCAAAGAATTTAAAGAGAGGTAACATTGTTGAGTGGTCAAAAGAATCTGATGGAATTTAATGTGGGGGAAGGCAAAATTCTGAAAAAAAACTGCAGATGCAGGTAATCTAAAATAAAAACATAACATTAATAAGACTTTCATTACAGCTGCCTCTGAAATGCCTTCCTGAACTGTGTCTTTCCCTCTACCTTTGTTAACATATGTGGTGTTGACTGCATTTCATCTATTTCCTGTGCCCCTGCTCTCACCCCCTTCCTCCAGGCAGAACATGGATAGAGCTTCCCTGGCCCACACCTCCAATCACACCAACTTTCACTTTCGACAGATCATTATCCACAATTTCCATCTTTAAAGAGATTCTACAACCAGGCACATCTTCTCTCCTCCTCCACTTTCAGCATTTTGCAATGTCAGATCCCTTCATGACAGGGGACTGCCAAGAGTGAGGGAGACTGCCAAAAGTGAGGGAGACTGTCGGGAGCGAGTGGGACTGTCGGGAGTGAGGGGGACTTGAGCAAGGTGGACCGTTGAAAGGGAGAGGGACCATTGAGAGCGCAGGTGGACCCATGCTGCTAAGAGTGACGAGGGCCTCTGAGATTGAAGGGGGGACCCGGTGGGGAGCCGGCAAGATCGAAGGGGAAACCTGGCTAGGGTCTGCCGAGATTGATGGAGGACTTGGCGGGAAGCCACCAAGAAGGAAAGGGGGTCCTGGCGGGGGGTGGGGGGGCGTTTGTTGCCACATGCGACAGCACGCCTGGTTCGCCGCTGTGAGCAGAATATGTTTGTTCAATGAACATTCAGCTTTGTCGGCGCAAGAAACGTGGTGACTCTGGTCTGCTGCCTAGGCGACGTCTGCTGTGTGATTTTACGGGATTGTATGTAAAACAAAGCATTTCACTGTACCTAGGTACATGTGACAATAAAGTATAATTGAATTGAATCATTGAACTGCAGGCGATGGAACACTTGTCTCTTCACGTCTTCTCTTCCCATCACCTAGGATCAAACGGTCAACGGGGTTGTGGGGTTGGGGGAGGGGTTCTGGGGGGATGGGTTGTGGGGGGGAGGGGTTGTGGGGGAGGGGTTGGAGGGAGGGGTTCTATGGAGAGGGGTTTTAGGGGCAAGGGGGGATTGTGGGGGGGGGGCAGGGTGTGGGGGAGGGGTGTGGGGGCGGGAGGAGGGGTGTTGTGGGGGAGGGGCCGTGGGGGGCTGTTGGGGAAGGGGGGCAGTGAGTGTTGTGGACTTGGAGACGGGGGGAGGGGGAGGGGAGTGTGGGCGGAGGGAGGGGTGTGGGCAGGTGGGGGGAGGGGATTGCGGGGGTGGGAGGGTGGTGCGGAGACGGGGGTGGGGAGAGAACTCGGAGAAAAGATGGGGGTCGTGAGGGAGGGGGGTATCACGGGGGAGGGGGGCAGGAGCCAGCGAGCGGGACCAGAGGGGAAGGGGCTGGAGGACTCACAGCGGGCAATGTGGACTCACAGCGGGCGCTGGTCACTGGACGTTCTCCTCCGCCGGGAACAGTGTCTGGTTGGAGACCTCCGACGGCCATCCAGTGCCTCCCTCAGCTCCAGTAAAGTCGCGATAGCGCAGGAAGCGGCGGACCGTCCCGCGGAGTGACAGGAGAAAAGACCAATCCACGCGGTGCCGACTGGCAGGAGAGTAGATCGATCTGTGCACGCGCGATTTTTAAACTTCGCTAACTTTTACATTAGACCACCGATCAGAACGAAACTTGGTGCAATCACAGTAGAGGAGAACGGTGAGTAAGTTGGCAAAAAATCGTAGCACTATCGCGTACCGTTTCTTCGCAAATAGAATGACCTTGCAAACCGGAAGATAACAAGATCAGAGCTTTAGTTATGTATAGATTTGGTTGGCCATGTTATCCTGCTCTGCAGTTTACATATCCTAGATTGTTTTGTTGATGTTCTCACTCTCTAATTGCTCCCATTCACTCAGTGACCAGAAAAGCTTGCTTCTCCCCATAGTCAGATGATAGACATAGAATGCCGGAGTAACTCAACGAGTTAGGCAGCATCTCTGGAGAAAAAGGAATAGGGTTGAGACCCTTCATCATGGTCATTTTGGTTTTACCCTATCAGAGACATCCCCACCCATCCTCACTGCAGCTTAATATGCTTATTTTCTCTTCTTCCTAAATCTGACGAAGGTCTTATACCTGAACTATTATCGTTGTTACTCTACCCACAGATTAAGCTTGGACTGCTGAACATTTCCAGCATTTTCTGTTTTTAACATGAAATCATGGGAAAAAGTAAAATGATATCTGTGCCAATGTAACACCACATTTTAAGAAAGGTGGGAGAGAGAAAACAGGGAATTATAGACTAGTTAACCTTTGTTGGCAATGGGGAAGATGCCCGAGTTGATTCTTAAAGATGTCATAGCAGCGCATTTGGAAAGCAATGACAGGATCAGTCAAAGATCGGACAGATTTATGAAGAGAAAATTATGCTTAACTAATCTTCTGTCTGTTAGGACCACAGTCTGTTAGGATCAACAACCTCACCTCCCCCACTCTAACACTGAACACCGGCGTGCCACAGGGCTGTGAGCTCAGCCCTCTCCTCTACTCCCTTTTCACCCATGACTGCGTCCCTAAGTATGGCTCCAACGCCATCATAAAAATTGCCGATGACACCACGGTGGTAGGACTGATCAGCGACAACAACGAATTAGCCTATAGGGAGGAGGTCCAGAACCTGGCAGCCTGGTGTGTCAACAATAACCTCGTCCTCAACTCCAAGAAGATGAAGGAAATCATTGTTGACTTCAGGAAGATCAAAGGTGGCAGGCATACCCCCATCCACATAAACGGGACTGAGGTGGAGCGCGTCTCCAACTACAAATTCCTCGGGGTACACATCTCAGAGGATCTGTCCCGGTCCCTCAATACCACCAAATTGATCAAAAAGGCTTTATTTTCTGAGGAGGCTCAAGAAAGCTCACCTGTCCCCCCAGATCCTGTCCAACTTCTACCGCTGTACCATCGAAAGCATCCTGACCACCTGCTTCACGGTATGGTACAGCAGCTGCACCGCAGCTGACAGGAAGGCACTGCAACGGGTGGTGAAAACCGCTCAGCACATCATCGGTGCCCCGCTTCCTGCCATGGATGCCCTCCACCGAAAACGGTGTCTGAGACGGGCCGGGAAAATCATCAAGGACCCCTCTCACCCTAACCATGGACTGTTTGCCCTCCTCCCATCAGGGAGGCGGTACAGGAGCCTCAGGTCTCGCACAAGCAGGCTGAGGAACAGCTTTTTCAACAACACCATTACACTGCTGAACTTAGTCCCGTCGCTAGCTATCTTTAGACTCTCCCATTTGTATACAGTTATTTGCCTATGTACCAGTTTTAATTCATCCACAATCCACACATTGTTAACCAGTATCTTTTATTTTTATTGTATGCTTATTTTGTATTTTTATTTTTACTTCTACTATCTTGCACTATGACTATGACCAGACGCTAAACTGCATTTCGTTGTACCTATACTCGTATTTGTGCAATGACAATAAAGTTGAATTGAATTCTGGAAATCTTTGAGGATGTAACAAGTAGAATGGATAAGGGAGAGCCAATGGATGCGGTGTATCTGGACTTTCAAAAAGCCTTGACAAGGTTCCACACAATAGGTTAGTGTGCAAAATTAGAGAACATCGTGTTGGGGGTAGGGTATTGCCATGGATAGAGAGCTAGATGGCAGACAGGAAGCAAAGAGTAGGAATTAACAGGTCCTTTTCAGAATGGCAGGCAGTGACTAGTAGGATGCTGCAAGGGTCGGTGCTGGGACCCCAGTTATTTACAATATATATAAATGATTTAGATGAGGGAATTAAATGAAACATCTCCAAATTTGTGGATGACACAAAGCTGGGTAGCAGTGTGAGCTGCGAGGAGGATGCTATGAGGCTGCAGGGTGACTTGAATAGGGTAGGTGAGTGGGCAGAAGCATGGCAAATGCAGTATAATGTGAATAAATGTGAGGTTATCCACTTTGGTGGCAAGAACAGGAAGGCAGATTATTATCTGAAATGGTGTCAGATTAGCAAAAAGGGGCGATGCAACAAGTGCTTATACATCAGTCATTGAAAGTAAGCATGCAGGTACAGCAGGAAGTGAAGACGGCTAATGGCATGTTGGCCTTCATTGCAAGAGGATTTGAGTTTAGGAGCAAGGAGGTCCTATGCAGTTGTACAGGGTGCCGGTAGGACGGCATCTGGAGTATTATGTGCAATTTTGGTCTCTTAATTTGAGGAAGGACATAATTGCTATTGAGGGAGTGCAGCTTAGGTTCACCAGGTTAATTCCCGGAATGGCGGAACTGACATATGATGAAAGAATGGGTTGACTGGGCTTGTATTCATTGGAATTAAGAAGGATGAGAGGCTATCTTTTCGAAACATAAAATTCTAAGGGATTGGACAAGCTAGATGCAAGAAAATGTTCCCGATGTTGAGGGAGTCCAGAACCAGGGGTCACAGTTTAAGAATAAGGGGTAGGCCATTTAAGACTGAGATGAAGAAAAACCTTTTCACCCAGAGATTGTGAATCTGTGGAATTCTCTGCCACAGAAGACAGTGGAGGCCAATTCACCTGATGTTTTCAACATAGAGTTAGATTTAACTCTTAGGGCTAAAGGAATCAAGGGATGTGGGAAAAAGCAGGAACAGAGTTCTGATTTTATATGATCAGCCATGATTATATTGAATTGCAGTGCTGGCTCGAAGGGCCGAATGGCCTACTCCTGCACCTATTTTTCTATGTTTCTATTTACATTGTGTGCAACTGTTTAATGTTGGCATTAGAAACATGTTAAATGTTCTCATGTAACGAATCAGCAATTGAGGATGTTGCTTGACACTTTAATTCTCCATTTGTCTGTGACATATCCTCTGAGAGGAAAACGGTTGTGAATCTTTGAATTATTTATACAACAGTGCAGTAGATGAAAAGTAAGTAGCTAAGAAAAGCAGATTTTTAGGCTATAAGGAAATTAATAATGCAATCAGATAAGAAAGTACAGTCGACCCAAGGATTAGATTAACCAGCATCTCATGGGATGATAATGTGCCTGAGAGGATTTATGACCCATGACTGTCCTAATTATTCATTAATATTGTTTAATAACATTGTTTTGTTCATCCCTTTTTGCTGTCGTGTGCGGACGGGACGTCGAAGGACGAGAAGCCGAAGCCAAGAAGTGGAAGCCAAGGTGCCGAACGAACATCACGCCAAAAAGCCAAGATACAGAACAGACACCACGCCGAAAGGATACGAAGCCGCACGGACACCACGTCGAAAGGACAAGACGCAGGACGGACATGACGTCAAAAAGCTGCCGAACGGTCATGACGTCTCCGGGGACGGGAATTGTTTGTGACCTTGTCAGCGATTGGTCTACACACTCGCATCCATCAAATCACTGGCCGGGGGGGGGGGGGGGGGGGGGGGGAGCTTGAGCATGTGTTTGTAAAATGGCGGCAGAGACTCCAAGCTGCTGCGATTGCCTCAGAGGCTTTTCAACGTCATGTTTGTAAATAGTTAAATTGTTGTACCTTGTTACATTTTAAAATAGTTAAATTGTTGTACCTTGTTACATTTTAAATAGTTAAATAATAAATTTGTTTGTGTATTCTTGCAGCAAATATAGATTTTTGAATGTTTCAGTGTTTAATACCTATTTATCATTTCGGCTTCATGTGCGTTCAGCGTCAGATTGTTTTTAGGCTTAAAATCTGATGGGGAATGAACATGACGTCGAAAAGCCTCTGTGACAATCGCAGCAGCTTGGAGTCACTGCCACCATTCACAAGCGCTAACTCAAGCTCCACCCCACACTCCTGTCTCCCCCCCACCCTCCTGGCTCGCCCTCGGCCAGTCATGTGATGAACACGGGGGTTTGGACCAATCACTGACAAGGTCCCGGACAAATCCCGTCCCGAGACGTCATGTCCGTTCAGCGGCTTTTTTTGACGCCATGTCCGTTCTGCGTCTTGCCCGTTCCGCCTGGTGTCCATTCAGCTTCGTATCCTTTCGACATCGTGCCTGTTCGGTATCTTGGCTTTTCGGCGTCTTGTCCGTTCGGTATTTTGGCTTTTTGGCATCGTGTCCGTTCGGTATCTTGGCTTCCACTTCTTGGCTTCAGCTTCTCAACATTCGACGTCCCATCCGGGTACCATTTGCTGCAGAGGTAACTGGCTTGTTCGACCACGACTTTGATGGGTCTGATGTGAGATATAGCAGATTTCTTTCCCTGAAGGATATTACTGAGCCAGGTGGCTTTTCAACAGTTCATTTGTTTCACGGTTACTATTAACAGATGCGAGTTTTATCAATTATAATTTAAACTGTTCAGTTTCCCGTATCGCTGGATCAATGGTTCCAGTCCCTAGATGCCAGAGCAATATGCTAATTATCTTTCCTTTTATCAATGTTCTCCCGAGTGTGATGCAACTTCCCAATGGAGATTATTGAGAAGAATCTATAGTGTATTAGCTGGCTCAAGTTTGCGGACGACACAACCCTGATTGGACTGATCCAAGATGGGGAGGAATCTGCCTACAGACAGGAAGTGACACAGCTGGCGTCCTGGTGCCATCGCAACAACCTGGAGCTCAATGCTCTTAAGACAGTGGAATTGATTGTAAACTTTAGGAGAGCTCCCCCTCCCCTCACCCCACTCACCACCAACAACACCACAGTCACATCTGTGGAGTATTTTAACTTCCTGGGAACCATCATCTCCAAGGACCCTAAATGGAGGGCCACCATCGACTCCACGGTCAAAAAGGCACAACAGAAGATGTGGCAGCTGAGGAAGCACAATCTGCCACAGGCAATGATCGTCCAATTCTATATGACCATCGTAGAGTCTGTCCTCACCTTCTCCATCATGGTTTGGTTTGGCTCAGCCACCAAGCAGCGAATTGTCCGATCGGCTGAGAAGATTATTGGCTGCAACCTTCCCTCCATTGACGAACTGTACACTGCAATGGCCAGGAAGCAAGCGGGCAAGATCATCTCTGACCCCTCTCACCCTGGCCACAAACACTTTGAATCACTTCCCTCTGGAAGGTGATTCCGGACCGTCATAGCTGCCACAGCCAGACATAAAAACAGCTTTTTATGAGTAGTAGCTCTACCCAATAACCAAAAATCTCTAGCCTCCTTTTGTTCTGGTATTTTATTTAATTCACATGTTTAATCAATGTTTTATTATTAATGTTTAATGTTTTATGTGTCATTCCTAATTGTCACTGTATGTCACTTGCAGGCGGAGCACCAAGACAAACTTGTATGTGAATACATGGCCAATAAACATTCATCCATTTAAAGTAAAAAGTAACTAGTTTCTAGTTAGTTACATTTCATTGCCTGGGCACATTATCATCTAGTTTGGTTGCATCTGAAACTGTTACAAGCAAGAATTAATACACTATAAAAACGAGAAGAAACTATATCTTGGGTCTCTTCAATGCTGAAAATATATTACTGGAGATGAATCATTTCAAGATACAAAAGATATAATAATTGAAAGCAGAAAAATAATTTGGGGAGCAATTTTTGAACATTTTCTAGCATGAGGAAAAATATAGATGCTCATTTAAAGTAACTGAGTGGAAAATGCAACGTTGGAAAAAAGGCCTGTGAGAAAGAAACTGGTTTTAACTTAAGGTCTGTGTTGGTATTGGTTAATATTTCCCACTCAATCCAAGCCACACCAGGAATCCAAGGCATCCAGCTTCCGCCAAATGGATATCATCTTTAATTTTACATTGATATTAATTTCCCCCACCACTCCACTCACAGCCTTTGCATGCAGCAACCTCCGTCATCTGCTTGTCCACCCACACCATCCCCTATAATCACCAATGATCTGTATGCTTCACCCATCTAACAAATTCCACACACGGTGTGCATTCTTTTCTGTCTCCCCTTTATCGTATCCACAGTCCTCACTCCAATCATTTCCTCCATTATCTCTGTGTCATTGCAGTTCTGTTCCACATCGCTGGAGATCTCAAGTGTTAGAATATCAATTGGCCAATCGAGGAGATTTGGCCCATGGGCCAAAGTTTGGGCATCTCTAATTTATACTTTTTCTTGGAATTACTCTCCCATAATTTGCTCAACAATCTCTCTATGACTCTACTTAAATTGTGATTAGTTTGAAAGTTTGTACTGCATTTGATACATTTCCATTTCTTAAAACAGTCAGATGAAGATGTTAATTTAGTGCGAAATTATAATTTAGAACCTCACAAATGATGAATGATGTGAGTTAGACTGAAAAAGATGGAGTAAAGTTTCACAGACAGTTCTACTTGGACCTATACACATATCGAAGCCCTGATGGTGAAAAGCAAGAATCTATTCCAATGCAGTTACAAGAAATACACCCCACTCTTTTTAAAATAAATATGAAACATTTATTAAGCTGATGAGAAACAACATTTTCTATGGCAGACAGAAGAAATATACATATGTCTTGCTGCAATGATGTTTAATGGTTAAATGAGTCCTTACCCTTTTCAGCAACTGAGAGGTTGGGGTCACTGCATGGTTTGCAGGGTCCGACCACTTGTTGAATCAAAGCCCGCTGGAAACTGGTAGGCTGTAATGAGAGTGAACCACAACATGAACTCAAGTCATCGGAAGAGACTACTGCCCAAATGTTGGGGGGGGGGGGATATATTCAGGAAGGCCCAATCCATTCTATCATTTGCAAGTTAATCTTGGGAAGCAGAGGTACCTCAAGACTAGGTTATGTCATGCCATTGTGTGAAAAAGTTTCAGGAATTTCTCCAGAAAAATAATTTGTGAGTTTCCTTCTCTCTGACTAATTTTGCACTATCCCCACCTTATCTTTCCTTAATTACTCTCCACATAGTTATTTCCCATATCTATGGCTTGTCTTCTTCAGCTGCCAAGCCCCCAAACTGGAATTCCCTTGGCTCTGCCTTTCCACTGTGCTTTCCCTTTGATCAAGTTTTTTTATGACTACTGTGAAGCTACATGGAATTGTTCACCCATGTCAGAGCTGCTTCATACATGAAAGTAGATACGGTGTGACGGTCTGATCAGTTTTGAGATTGCTATCTATCTTCTTCTTCTATACTATGACTAAAACTCTCAACTTGTCCTCTTCCGGTTTGCGTTGTTTTAAAATTTGCGCAAAATCGGTACCCTATATCGCTAGTATTTTTTTGCCACCTTACTCACCGTTCTCCTCTGCTCCAAGCGCACCAAGTTTAGTTCCGATCAGTGAAATATTACAAAAGTTATTGGTCTGTTATTGGCTAGGGTTATTGGTCTGTTATTGGCCAGGACAGCGACGCCCCTATCACCAGCTCCGAGAATAAAGCTGAAGGAGCGGCGTGTGAGCTGTGTTCCGCGGGCGGCTGGCCACACACCCCCTCCCCCACACACCCCCTCCCTCCTCCCCACCTCCACCACACTCCCCCCTACTACCTACACCTCTCCCCCTCCCACATACACCCTTTCCTACCACCACAACCCCCTACCCCCGCAAACCCCCTGCCCACACACCCCCTCTTCCACACACCCCACCCTCACTCCCCCACACCCACACTCCACCACACTCCCCCCTACCATCCACACCCCTCCCCCTCCCACATACACTCCCTTTCCTACCACCACAACCCCCCTACCCCCTCAAACCCCCTGCCCACTCACCCCCCCCTTCCATTGGTAGCACTTCCTTACGAACATCTTCCTTTCTCTCCATTTTACCACAATAATCATTAGCATGTGGACAGAAATCCCCCTGAGCTCTCAAAGCTCAGTCACCAGGAACTTGCCAAGCTGCTCTCTCATCTCTGGCTTTGTTTTCCAAATAATATTTTAATAATAGCATAGAAGTACATAATAACAATTAGCAACCATATTTACATGAAATCATGAGTTGAAACAAGTGATTAGGGGAATGCAGTAGTGCAGTGGGTAGAGTTGCTGCTTCTCTGTTCAAGCAATCCCGAGTTTAATCTTGACCTCTGGTGCTGTCTGCATGGTGTTTGAACATTCCCTCTTGTGACGGCATGAGTTTCCTCCAGGTTCTCCAGCTCACCCCAACATTTTAAGATGCAGACTGGTAGGTTAGTTGGCTACTTTAAATTAGTTTAGGTGATTGGTAGGAGAATAAGGATAAAGATAATGGATAAATGATTTGCTTTGATTCTTGAGAGGTCCCACTCTCTCTCGCTAGTTATTCTTTTCCCACTTATGTATTTATAAAATCTATTGGGACTGTCCTTAATACTATCCGCCAGAGCTATCTCCTGGCCACTTTTAGCCCTTCTGATCTCCTTTTTCAGTTTACTCCTTAGTTCCAGAAACTCCTCCACTTGATCATCAGAGAGTGGTTGGTTCCTGAAATGCACAGCCATGGATGGTGGAGGCAGCACATATAAACATATTGAAACATATGATTGTTAAGGGCCTGGACACACTAGAGGCAGGAAACATGTTCCCGATGCAGGTGGAGTCCAGAACCAGGGGCCACAGTTTAAGAATAAGGAGTAAGCCATTAGAACGGAGACGAGGAAACACATTTTCTCACAGAGAGTGGTGAGTCTGTGGAATTCTCTGCCTCAGAGGGCGGTGGAGGCAGGTTCTCTGGATACTTTCAAGGGAGAGCTAAATAGGGCTCTTAAAAATAGCGGAGTCAGGGGATATGGGGAGAAGGCAGGATCGGGGTACTGATTGGGGATGATCAGCCATGATCACATTGAATGGCGGTGTTGGCTTGAAGGGCCAAATGGCCTGCTCCTGCACCTATTGTCTATTGTCACATATGATAATGGACTTTAAAGGGCTATTGGATGAGCACATGGATAGGCATGGAAAGGAGAGATATGGATCATGTACAGGCAGAGGAGATTAGTTTAACTTGGCATCATGTTCAGGTGGATATTGTGGGCCAAAGGGCCTGTTCCCATGCTGACCTGTGTTATGTCCAATGTTCTACATTCATAGACTTGATTAGCCTATTTGCCTTCTTCATATTATCAGGAAATGTGGTTCCAATTCAGTTTTCTCAAATGTATCTGAGTTTACTAAATTAGCATTGTGGCATTACTGCACAGTGGTGCAATGGTATAGTTCGCTATACCTTTGTTTACTGCGCTAGAAAGCCGGGTTCGATCTTGACTATGGGTTCTCTCTGTATGGAGTTTGCACATTCTCCCTGTGAACGTGTGGCTTTTCTTCGGGTGCTCCGGTTTCCTCCCACACTCCAAAGTTGGTTAATTGGCTTTGGTAAAATTGTCCCTAATGGGTAGGATAGTGCTAGTGTATGGGGATCACTTGTTGGCGCAGACATGGTGGGCCGAAGGGCTTGTCTCTGCGCTGTATCTATGAGGTCTAAAGTATGATGTTCGTAAGAAACCGAGCAACATTCCCTTGACATATCTCAAGAAACTTACTTGTCCATTCTCCATCATAGCTGGATACATGGCACTGCTTGGTCTGTCCCTGTGAGGAGGCAGCAACATCATAATGTCCCTTGAGTGACGATATTTATCCGACAATGATGGGGATCCTGTGCATAAACAGAATGCTAAACAGTTTAAAAAAAATCAAAATAGATTAAAAAACACAAAACAGAAAAAAAATATGGAAAGGAAGGGAAAAGGGAGAGATGGGCCAAACAAAAAGTATTGATTAATACATAGAAAAGATATTAGGGAGACTGTATAAAGAAGACAAAAGAAGACGAGAAAGAAAAGGGAAAGATCAAAGGACCAGGAAAGATGAAACAAAGAAGAAGGGTGAGATAGTAAAGGGGGAGAGAGATGGAGAGGAAGAGTGGGAGAGGGAGAGAGACAGAGGGGAGAAAGAGAGAGAGGGAGGGGGGGAGAAAGAGGGAGGGGAGAGAGAAAGAGAGGGGGGAGAGAGATGGAGAGCGAGGGAGAGGGGGAAGGGAGGGGGGAGAGAGAGGGGGAGAGCGAGAGAGAGGGGGAGGGGGGAGAGAGGGGGAGGGGGGAGAGAGAGAGGGGAAGAGAGAGAGGGGGGAGGGGAGAGAGAGTGAGAGGAAGGGAGGGAGGGAGAGAGGCAGAGAGAAATGGTTGTTGGTGATGGGATGTGCACTGGGTGTTCCGTTAGTCTCGGTGCTGGCACTAGTGATCTGCAGTATGGTTACAGTCAAGATCATGTGCAACAGAAATGAACAGTGGTTATCACTTGCTTTTTTCGTGTCTTTTTAAATCATTGAAAGTCCTTTCTTGTTTGTACTAGCCACTGGCCATTTACTGAGACAAGTTTAGAAGGAAGGGAACTCGTACTCATTGGGGAACTCATTTAGTAACTGTGTGACTGTGACTTGCACCACTGATTTTACTAGTGTTAGGAGGTGGCTGCTATGGTGTGTTAATAGAAGCACCCTGAACTCCATCTCCTGATCATTACAATGTGATTTAACATTTCTTCTGATGGATTGATCTGTATTGGTGTCTTGGGCATCATCATCAGATCTGGCGCTATATGATATCTAAATTTCACAAATAAGGATCATATCCAAAACCCAACTAGGAATGTGGAGGCTCTTGTAAATTTGGCATGTTGTATGAAAATTATTTACACGTTTCCTGCTTAATAGCCAAAACTAGCTGCCAAGCTATAAAACTAGGGGTCGGCAAAGACAATCAGAGAGTCCTCAGCAACAGAGAGTGAGAGATTAAGGATTTGGATAGAAACAATAGAAGAAAAGAACGAGGTTGAAGGCCTCTCTGCGGACATACAGGACTCGTGCGTGATTCTGCTCTTCTCCATAATGAGAAAAAATGATAACTTGTTGGAGCGTCCACATTATTTTGCTGATATATTTTCAGAGTTCTGAGTTCAAATTAACCAAGGCTACGCCGAAGGAAACTGATTGAAAGAAAACAATGAAATACTCTTCCGTTCTGAAACATGGGCAACACACTCCACACAACTCCCTGTTAAAAGCAAATGGCAAGCTTTGTGTGATGTGTTGGTCTTTAATTTGTTTAGCTTCCTCTGCCACCTCCCACCAACCACCTCCTCCACATCCTAACACCCATCTGGCCCACTAATACAATTGTGTGATTGAAGTGGGTAAAAGTTTCAACCCTCAAATTTGCCTTTTTGTTTATTTGCACAGTATGCTGTATCCAAACATGGAACTAGAGCTTTGTATGGAAGAGGAGCAGTGCCTTCCAAAGGCAGTTATTAGGAGTTCCACCCCTCTGAATGTTTTGTGTTCAATATTGTCTTGGTGATTGAATTTGAATTTGAATTTGATTCCTTTATTGTCATTCAGACCTTTCGGTCTGAACGAAATTACGTTGCCTGCAGTCATACACAGTAACAATAAATAACAAAACATACAATAAACACAAATTTAAGATTGATTACACATGTTAATGTCTTTGAAAGAGTAAAGGCACAATCTCACTCTCACGAGTCTTCAATCCAGGGCCAAACTTTACACTTTGGTACTGATGTAAAATAAACTTTGAAAAGAAATATAGATTTCTTGCTGATGAACCAAAACCTAAATTTTGGAGGAAATTTAGGTCTTTAATGGACTTGGGAGTCTATATTACTCAGAAGTTTCATTAAGATCACTTTCCAAGACAAAATATTAAGTAGTGGTTTTAAAAAGGACAATCAGATTAAATACAACTTGGTTATAAAACATTGCAACTATTCTCTGGACTGCCTGCTATATATGTATTAGAATTTCAATGCATATGCACTACATTAAATTTCAATGTTAAATTCAAGAAATATACTCCAATGTTTTTGTTTCATTTCTTATTTTGCCATAATCCTTTAATTTCAAATGATAGGAGAAAGAAAAACAGAGTGAAGTCAACTTGGGCTATCGGCTGCACATTGTATAGAAATAGTTGTTAAAAGACAAGACAGCTTACTCATTAGTTGGCCCATGCCTTGATAAATACTGAATTAAAAAGTCTTACCTCGAGCACTTGATGGGGCTGAGTTGATCATCTGTGAAGGGGCAGAGTGTGTGGAACTCAGGCTAGAAGTGGATGGACTTGCCTGGCACGACGACAAAACAGAGACATTTGTCATGGAGCCCTGGAACTTGGTGTTAGCATAAGCAAGCTGTAAAAAGTAGAGCGAGTGGCAGAAAGAAAGAATGCATCAGGGAACCCTGAAAGGGATTGAAAAAGTGAAAGACGGACTCATAGAAGATTTGGATGCTCTGCCGCTCATTACTCATAAGCCAAGTTGTCCAATAAAACTATAGATTTCCCATTGAACGCATGGAGAAATTTTGGGGAATTCATATCCCACTTTCACAAATTTGCCTTTACATCTTCTGAAGCCACTGATCTTTGATGATGTATATTTTGAGAAATATGGATAATTCCTCTGGGGTATTATCAAAATAACCACGCATTGTTGTAAACCATGAGCATTAACAGGCTATCCTACCGTCAAATATATACTTTTACTTCAAACCATGATAATAACACTGTGCCTCCAGGAAGCTGGTGTTGGATTGAACCGTGGTTGATATATATTTTTTCTGCGTGGTCATTAAGATCGGATACAATATTCCTTGTTCAACTATTTGTAATCAGACTTGTGGAGAAAGATAATAATTTAACAATGCTCCTTTCACCTCTAACAAAAGTATGCTATGGTTATGCTACAGTATCATGACAAGGAGGATTTTTTTGCCTTCTGCCGTCAAACTCGGTGTAATACTACAAGAAGCTAATTTAAAATGTTGATGTACGTAGCCTGGTAATTGAATTTCACTCATTTTTGGTGCACTAAATGATGCTGTGGTTGGCCCTACTGCTCAGTTGCATACTCATAACATGGTGACATTTATTTATCTTTTGCAACCTTTTTCCTTTGTTAAGATTATGCCTGTGTATTTCCTGTAGCAGGTTAATGCAGAGATTGCAGCTGCCAGATCATATTGACTGCTGGGAGGTAAGTCAATGCCTTAACATTTACACTCTGTGGCAGCCACAATAATTACATCAGACAACCCTGAAAGTGAGGGAAAAACAGAGAGGGAGAGTTCTACAGAGTTTTCGCCTCATCTTCTTCCTCTCATACATGACATGTATACATTCCCATGCTCAGAGAGGCCCAAAACCACTATCAGTTCTGGAGTACAGACAGGGATTTATTTGCAAGTTGAACTGATTTGCAGCTGGAATTTATAGTGGGATATAACTCTTGTCAACAGTCACTGGATATCATACCTATACATTACAGGGAACTGTTATACCTGCATGCGGTAAAGGTCATCTGGGGTTTCGCCAGCTATCCCGTCTGGGAGGATGACAAGATTCCCAACCTCACTGGATGTTTGTGAGGATAATGACGATGAGGAGTGCCTGTTGGAGACAATCAGATTCAGGGGGCTGAAGAAATCAATGAAACAGAATATCACTTTACACCAAGCAATCCCTTCCCAGCATCCCCAATGCACCTATGCCTTGAATCTAAGCAAGCACACTCCTAAGACAAAACTAATCCAGGCATTGATCCAGCTGTTTCATCCTTCCAAATGTTGGAAGTGATTATCAAAGTCTGAAGAAGGGTTTCGGCCCGAAACGTTGCCTATTTCCTTCGCTCCATAGATGCTGCTGCACCCGCTGAGTTTCTCCAGCTTTTTTGTGTACCTTCGATTTTCCAGCATCTGCAGTTCCTTCTTAAACATCAAAGTCATCTGCTCAGTTTGGCTTGGTTGGCAGCATCACTGTCTTCAGTGAGTTCTTTGCCCACTGACAAAGCATATTAAGTAAATGCTGCATTGTGCAGCCACTGTTCTGACTAACATTCCCTCAAAATCTAATTATTCAGAGACAGCTGTGGAGGCCACGTAATTGGGATTTTAAACATAGAGATTGATAATTTCATGATTAGTAAGGGCATAACCTCTGTTATAGGGAGGTAGGAGGATGGGGCTGAAAGGGAAATATAGATCACTCATGATAATGGCGGAGCAGACTGATGGGTGAATGGCCTAGTTATGCTACTATGTGGTCTCTTTGTGATCCACATCACAAATTGACAAGGTTAACCCCTAACTATTCTCTCATGGCAACAAAAGGCACTCATATTGCATCAAATCAGCAATTTAGTTTGGGCTGTAGAGATCCATTGTCTCAGTGACACGTGTGTTAAGAATGGAACTCAAAAGTTGAATTTATATTTCATTGTGATGAAGAGTGTTGGATCTACAATGTTAAGTCTGTTTCTCCCTCTATAGATGTCATCTGTCTTGCCGAGTGTTTTTGTTTTCAATTTACACGGGTCCCTTCCTGACTTACAATCAATGAACTAACATAACAGATTATTTTTTAATTGCATCAGAAATAATAATTTAATATTTAACCACAGACTAGAAATTTTCTCACAGCGAATATAAATGATGACGATAAACATATATTACCAGTCTTCCATATATATGACTATGTGCAATTTAGGCACATGGCCTCCATGCTCATGCTGGTGTGCATGCTGGATGCCCATTCCCCTTTTCTTAGTCTGTATACAGACTGGCACACCAGTCTCTTTCTGCCCTCGTTGATGTACAGCTTCACTTGTCTCACTCACCTGTGCCTGTGCATGAGCTTGATAGTTTCTGGACTCATGGGATTATGACCAGACATGAGGCTTCCACGTGGTGTACTTGAACCAGAGCAAATAGGACTGATCTTGTCCATTCCAGGAAGATCCTATATAAAAGATGAGATGGAAAACTCAATGATCTTAGCTTTCTGTACACATGGTATCATAAGGTTGCTGAGATGTTTTTATATAGGTGAATGCCTACAGAATTAACTGTGTATCTCTTGTAACTGAAGAAACACTGTAACGTCACTCTAAGGAGGTTGCCGTTGTATCACAGGCAACTCCGTACTTGGACAATAATGCAGCACAGTGCTTCCTTCAACCCGTTCTCAGTACCGTTAAGATTTTCTAGGCATTTACCAGATGCGTGGTTTTTTGTGTGGTTGTACAGGTTATTCTGCAGTAGTGATGCTAAACACAGGCTGAATCCTGACCCTAGTTGATTCACACCTATTGAGATCAGTTTAATCTGACACATGCAAATCCCTAGAAACAGTTAAAACCCAACCAGAATGTTAATACACTTTGGTTTCTTGCAGAGGTACATTTCACTTTATTCACTTATTCAAGAGATTAATCATGCACGCTGAGAATGTGGTCAACTAAAAAGAATGTTGCAGTATGTGGAGAATCATAGACCTATTGCGATATAGAATTTTACTGACCATCGAGTCAGTGAGACTTCGTGGAGAGCAGTCCACATGCAAACTGGAACTTGGGTAGCTTATAAACGGTATGAATATTGAATTCTCCAACCTCCAACAGCACCCTCTTTTTCTGCCCCTGCCTTCTCCCTCCTCTCTTCCCAGTACCCAACCTGGACTTCCACCCATTTCTCTCCTTCCATTCCAACTTCCTGGTGTAAACAATTTGCACTTCTTGTATCCTTATGTCACCTTTGTCTTTTCATCTCAGACCTTTATCCAACCATCTGTATCCACTTATCATTTGCCTGTCTTTGCCCTGGTCCTGGTCTCTTCCAGCTACCCCCTCCACCCCCACCACCACCACCACCAACAACATAATCAGTCTGGAGAAGGGTCCAGACCTGAAACATCCCCTATTCAAAGATGCTGCTTGACCCACTGAGTTACTTCAGCATTTTATGTCTTGTGCAGTAGTAAACAAAGTGAGCTTAGTGTAGATGTACGTGATGGTCAATGCCCATGCGATGGCCCAAAGGAACTGTCTCTGTGCTGAACGACTCAATGACAAATGTCCGTCATATTCATGCTGTCTAAAAGTTCTGTAGACTGTTTGATTCTTTCACTTCCCAGCCTTGTAGGTCATAGCTCTTCAGATTCTCATTTAAAAACCTTTTAAATGTGACTGATGAGTGTTTCAGCCACCAACACCATTTTATGCAGTGTGCCAGACTTCTTCAATCCGAGTGAAAACATTTTCCTCGACACCTCCATGTTCCTCTGCGCATCCCCAGGTATCAATCACTTCTCAGATGGAAAATAAATCCTTGTTGTTCAATCTTCCCGGATATCTCATAATTTTGTATAACTCTCTTAGATTACCTCCTTTGGTAGAGAAAAAACAACCCCACCATAGAATATTAATTTTCTGAAACTAATTGAAATTCCAAGGTAGGGTTATCTCTGATAATTAATATTTTCCAACCCCAACAATATTATCAACATTTTTATCTTTAATACTGCATGTCTTTCTTGTAGTACGATGATCAGAATTGTATACAATATGTTAAATCTGTGTTAGCATATTCTGCAAAGTTCCAGCATTCCAACATTCCCACCAAGCTCTTACATTCAATGTCTTATTAAAAAAAGAAGAGCTGTTTCTTAATATGACGTCTTGTTACTTTTGGGAATCTGTGAACATGTACATTGAGATTGCTCTTTCCCTCTACACATGTTGGTATCTTTTCACTTATCCTCTTGGCTTGTTTGTCTTCCATGTATACATTACTGAACACTTGTCCAGATTGAATTCCTTTTACTATTTTATACCCACCAAATCAGTTCATTATCATCTTTCTGCATTTTCTTTTCTAAAATATAAAAACTATTTTAACTAAACAATTTTGTTTTATCTCCAGAAAGCTTCATAATCATGGTCATCATAGTCTGGAGAAGGGTTTCAGCCCGAAGCGTTGCCTATTTCCTTCGCTCCATAGATGCTGCTGCACCCGCTGAGTTTCTCCAGCACTTTTGTAAACCTTCATAATCATAACCCTTGTCGGTGGGCAATAAAGGAATATCAGTGTAAGTCCAAGTCAGGATGGCCTTGGATTTGGAGTGATATTTGATTGCGATAATAATTTCTGTGTAACTACTGCCCTTGTCCTACTCAATGGTAGAGGTTAAGAATTTGGGAGAGGCCGCCAAAGAAGCTGAACTACTGCTGTGCACTGTGTGGAAGGAATTTTTACTCTGGCTCGACAAACTTGAAAAAAACGGGCGATGAACAAAGTAAAAAAAATGGTGTAAGGCATTTTCATTCAATCTCATCCCTTTTGTCAGTGGCATTAATACTCACATGACAAAGGCTGGATCTCATCATTTGGAACTGATCTATAAGCTTCTTATGCAGTGGCCGCATTTCTGGATGTACCATCTTCTCATGAATCGCTAAACCCACTCCAAGAATATGAACCTGTGGGCAACAATCACATAAAATGCCTATTTATTAAAAATCAAACGGAGACACTCCATGAACCAAAATTCATGATCACTGTGATCCATTTTAATTTAGCTCGTCATATAGATGGCATGAGTAGTTTGCAGATGGCACCAAAATTGGTAGTATAGTGGACAATGAAGAAGTTTGTCTGATGTAATAACAAAATAGTGATCAACTAGAAAAGTGGGTAAATAGAATTTAACTAAGACAAGTATGAAGTACAAGTAAGATCAGGACATATACAGTGAATGTCAGGGCACTGGCGAATGTTGTCAAATAAAGTGATTAAAATGTTCAAGTACATAGCTCTCTGAAAGTGGCAACATAGATAGTCAGGGTGGTGAAGGCGGCATATGGAATGGTTGTCTTAATCCGAGGCATTCGGTACATGAATTGAGACATCATGTTATAGGTCTACAAAACATTGGTAAGGCCATGCTTTGAAAAATTATGAAAGACACAGATAGGAGAGATAGCCAAAGTCTGTTTCCAATGGTGAAAAGGGATGCCTAGTTTCTATGGGAGGATCTAGTTTTAAGGGGAGGACATTTAAAAGGAATCTGAGGGAAGTTTTTTCCTACAAAGAATAGTTAATACCTAGAATAAACTGTCAGTGGAGGGAGGAAGGTAACACCATTCAAGAGCCATCTAGACAGGTGCTTGAATAGGCAAGGCACAGAGGGATATGGAATTAATGCAATCAAGTGGGGATTAGTATAGATTGACATTGTAAAGGTTATATATGTGATGAACCAAAGGGCCTGTTTCTCTGCTGTACAAGACTATGAAACTATGAGATGCAGAGGCAGACATGCAGATGCAGGAACAGAAGGGAATACAGTACCTGTTCCTGCATCAGTTCCTTCAGCTGGTTAATCTTCTCACTGTCCTCTGGATGACTCACTATGTATTCCTTTTGAAAAAATGCCTGTCAAGAGGAAAGAAAATTAAACATTTTATCAAGATTCTAGTATTTGCAGGATTAGGGTAGGGTGAAACCAGCAATCTAAACACAAACTGTGCCCAAATTACATTAGGTTTGAGTAACATTTTTCTCCCCCAAATATCTGCTCTAACTCATTCATAATGTAAAAGTTACCATGAATCAATACAATCAGTATTTTGGAAGATAATTTAAAAATTTGTTTATATATTTATTTTATATATTTAACAGTAATAGTTCAGTTTGGTTAAAATGGGTTATTCAAATGAATAAACATTTTTAATTAGTGGCCAGCCATTAATTATGCATAACAGTAATCGTTCAGTTTGTTTAAAATAGGGTTATTCAAATGAATAAATATTTTAAATCAGTAGCATCCATCAATTATGCATAATCTTTCTTTCAATAATTAAAAGTAACTTCAAAAAACTTCACAGAACCTTTTATCTTTTTTTTGGTGTAGTCTGTAAATTTAAGACTGTGCTCAAATTTAAGAAATTATATTAAAAAACTTAACTTGTGTCAAAAAGAATCAGCTTCATTTTCATGCTTCCACAAAGGTTGCAATCATCAGAACCTTCCAGCAATTATAAATTTTATCAAGGTCATTCATGGTTGACCTTTGGGTGGGATCAGATTTTAATTAATGGCTTTGAACCAAAACAAAATGTCACATAAGTTCAAACTCTGCAGCACATATACGTAAGAAACTGTAGATAGACCGAAGATAGACACAAAATGCTGGATAACTCAGCGGGACAGACAGCCTTTCTTGATAGAAGGAATGGGTGACATTTCGGGTTGAGACCCTTCTAAGAAGGGACTTGACCTGAAACATCACCCATTCTTTCTATCAAGAGAGGCTGCCTGTCCCGCTGAGTTACTCCAGCATTTTGTATGCAGCACATACGTTACACTTAAAATTCTGTGAATATTTGTACTGAACTTACACTTATAATTATGTGATTATTTGCTCAGCTTTATCAATTAATGGTGAAATGTACTACTAAAGGAACAATGCATTCAA